>NC_134031.1:17925909-19125909 GCF_964204645.1 Tubulanus polymorphus
GAGGGTGCACCCCTGTATCTTACCCTTGGTGATGATTTTACATTTCATAGGCGTGGAAGAAATACTCCTTCAATTAGGGCCCGAACTTCACATGATGGTAGGACCGTACGCACCAGTGGCCATAGCGGCCGCGCAGTTTCGCAATATACCATACTTTATAATCACACCTATGGAGGATACGCGCGCTGAAATCAGACGCATGAAAAACGATAGCGAATTCCACGCAGGAATGATCATCAACTTACAACCTTTATCGATACAAGCAATCGATCGAGCGCTGGTCGAATATACGAGAGCGTTCAAATCGAGGAGAGTACTAATACTGGCAGACACGGAACATTTCCACGGTAAAACCAACGGTCGATTCATTTCATTCAGAGACAATATCGAGCAAGAAATACTAGACTTCATAAATGATTATTGACTTTAAATCAAAATATCCGTGATGCGGTAATAAAACGTAAAATCCAATGATTATTATTGAAATTTAGTTTATTAACCCTTTATGTGCGTTTTCACCGCAATGCGGTGTATTAATCAGTGATGGACTTTGCTAGTACACTGTATCGCAGTGTATAGATGTTATCAGCAATTAGTTCTTGATTGAAATATGTCGGCATCTATCAAATAGTTGAATATTAGCAATTAACGATACGCCGCACCGCAGTGTAAATGCACTATAGCGGCATGCCTGTCATTCAACACACTGTGGTGGAATTCTTTCAAATTCTCAGATTATCACCACTACTTTTGGCACTGAAAGGGTTAAAAATCATCAGAAATATTCGAAGTCGTTACTACCATCCTTATACATATTTGTGGGATTTTACGTCTTCGTAAATGATTATTTCATAACACTTTCAGAGATAACTAACTTCATAGAAGATTTGTTAAACTTGTCAAACATCGACACAGTCGTACAAGCGATCATGTATAACAATATAATCAAAGTGAACAACTACAAAAACCACAAGACGACCGGCATGTTCATGGTGCAAAAAATATACACTTTCCTCGTCGAAAAACAGATCGACACGGTCGTCTTCTTTTTCACTCGTTGGAGGCTGAACATCGGCAGAGGCAAAAATCACGTTTCGCGCTGGGAGAATATCGATAAGGTGAATCGTATGGGGAAATTTCGAAAAAGCGCCGAAAATCAATGCAATCAACGCGTTTCGATTCCATTTTGCAGGTGATCCGATACGCAGAAAGTGCAGATGCAACGTACACGTGGCTCTGCGGCAGTATGGTTAGTAAAAACTGGACGACGTATTAGCCAATATTCATGGCAGCCGATTGGGGACCGGTGAAAAAAGAATTTTCTTAATTGAAAGACAAAAAGGCCGCAATAAAAGCGAAAAACCTTGTTTTATTGCAATAAAAGAAATTTTCGAGGTTCTATTCCAGTAACTGTTAAAAAGTCAAAACTTTTAAGTAGAAAAAACCTGTATTAAATCTGTATTTAATGATCCAACATGGCGGCTGATTCAAGCCATGTAAAAAATTGTAAAAGACTGGGAGATTTTGAGGTACGTACTTTTTGAATACCCCCTAAAACCTTTAAATAAATTCTTTTTCGAAAGGTAGGTCAGAAAATTATATATATCTACAGTCTTAATGCCAACTGTCTATTGAGGAGTTCATCCTCACCAGAAGTCGTAATTAAAATTTGGTCTACTACGGTACCGGATCTTTTTGCAGATAGCGACCACGCCAAGCATGGGATTATTGAACGGTCGTAAAATAGTTCTGTCACCGGTTGTGGTAGCGTATGATCGTAGCGTTTACGACCACATCGAAGACATCGATGTTTACACGACACAATTTACGTATCTTCTTCGAGCTGCTCTTCGAAAAATAGATGCCACAAAAATCACTCCGCAGCTTGTATATCGTACTGTGATCGAGGTTAGTGAAGAAACCTGAAATACGTACGTGTCCTAATTGTCACTGATCAAAATTTCAGTCAATAGGGGTCTTATCATAACTACTAAACGTCATCCTTATCATTTCTGTCTGAAATGAACTGACAACAATATCTTAAACGAACAACAGCATCAACTGAAATAGTTCTGTCAGTGGGTGTGGAAGTGTATGAAGGTAGCTTCAATGGATCTTTACCATCCAAAACGGACTGATTTTCGATCCAGAATTAATATTCTTAATAATGAACCACATCAACTGCTAAAGAACTGTGCCCAGAATAAAAATATTCAACTCGCTAATCTAAAAAGTACTTAATAAAATAAGTCTATCATTTCTGTATGAAATGAACTGACAACAATATCTTAAATGAACAACAGCATTGACTGAAATAGTTCTGTCACTGGGTGTGGAAGTGTATGAACGTAGCTTCAATGGATCTTTTCCATCCAAAATGAACTGATTTTCGATCCAGAATTAATATTCTTAATAATGAATAACATCAACTGCTAAAGAACTGTGCCCAGAATAGAAATATTCAACTCGCTTATCTAAAAAGTACTTACGTAAAATGCTTCTATGTAAAACAGATACTTCAATTATTTCTAAATATAGCATGACTGGACTTATGTGATGGACGACCTGATCACTTCTCTAGCATACGATTACAGTAGCTTTGAATTTTATGACCCGTTCAGAGCACGCGCGAGAATTTCGCTGAAATTCGACAACAACGGATTAAGAACAGCGCCGATCACATTGTCAGTGTTGAAGCAAGTCGATCAAGATACAGCTCATGAAGTAAGCACCATTTTAACTAAATATTCATAATGCAGTAATACTTGCGTAGGAACTGGTCGATTCATGATTGACTCATTTCAGTTAACATCATGGACGACGGGAGAAATAATGATACCTACGCACTTGGAAGAAAGTGACGAAAAATTCAAAGTCCTAGTTATCATTGCAAGTATAGACTGGCCTTGTTTCAACAATGCTTTTGTCAACAATCTCCGATGAAAGACAAAACATTGCGAAAAGAAGGCCTCCCATTTGCCCGGGTATCCTGTTCTATTTTCTTTAAAGAGTGCCTTGATATCCTTTCACTAAAATGCCTCCACTGGGGACCAGTTTTTCAGTAGTTCCCTTACTCCTTGCCTGGTTATGAAACCTCCTAACCATTGATGAAACACTCCGTGCCATGACAATATTTAGAGAATTCCACACTAAGTATAATGAGAAAGATAAAGCTCTTCGGCAATGAAGATGACTTTTAAGCCTAGCGTACATGGACAAAGTAACTGGCGACAATTAAGGCAGTTTTTGGCATATGAGAGAAACTGGCTGGATACAATCGGTTGTTTAAGTGTCGATGTGAGCTGGTAAACAACTGGTAAACAACTGATAAACGACGATCTCCGGTTTCAGCCAGTTGCCCATGATCTTCTTTTGAGTAACTGGTTATACTCAGTAAAGGTGATATCCGCCTGTGTCCTCTCTCTCTCTCTATTTAAAACAGGAGTATCCGTACGTAATGAATGTGAACGATTCAACCGGGAACCTGAAAGGTAACGATCTTTACACGGGACTGTGCATCGAACTTTTACGTACGACGTTCGAACTGATGAAAGACAAGTACAAACAGAAATACGAGTACGATATCGAGACCGAAGAACAATACGGAAAACGTGACCCCGAAACGAATAACTTCAACGGGCTGATCGGGCGTGTCATCGATGAAAAAAACGTACCGGTAAAAACTGTTTCTGCGGGTCCTTTTGTAAATTTGTGTCCTATAATACACTTTTTAGACTCAGTTTTTTTAAACTCAGTTACCGCCTAATTGGTACGAATCCTTAAAAAAATCCTGGTCCACACTTACGATTTTAGGCGTAGTATACTGTATAACTACAAACTAGACAAAAACATCTAATTTCCTATTTCGCAAAATTGAAAGAGTTTCGGGCATTTTGCTTAAATTAAAGGAGTTCGATGCACCTTTAAATGTATTTTCCATTTGGAAGGAGTGTTTAAGGAATCAAGGAGTCGTAGGGACCCTGTATATAAAATAAGGTTTGTATGAATTGAATTCTATTCTATTGTTTCAGCTCGGAATCGCTGCGCTAACGCTAACGTACGACCGACAACGCGACGTCAATTTCGTCAACGGATTCGTTTTCGATCGAATTTCGTTCGTCTACCAGAAAATCGAAGACGACGGATACTTCATACAATTCATACGACCGTTGTCGGACAGTGCGTGGCTAGGACTGTTCGGCGCCATCGTATTCAGCGCCGCGTGGATCGCCGGCGTGTTCCGATTGAATCCGACCCGCGCGCGCCGCCAACCGGACAAACGTTACACGGTTAAGGAATCGACGTGGTACGGTTTCGGAACGCTGCTAAAAACCGGCGCGCCGTTCGAACCGCGGACGTTCGAGCTGCGCGTGTTCACCGTGTGCGCTATGTTCGCCGGGATCATCGCTATAGCCAGCTACACGGGCAACATGGCCAGCTACATGACCGCCGTCGTCTTCAAAGATCGCCAAACCAGTCTGCAGAAGTTAGCCGAGCGCGATAACATAAAATTCTGCGTGATTGAATCGAGTTTCTTCGATCAGATGATCAGGGATTCGACCAATCCGACGTTTACGAAGATACGCCGCAAAATGGAGAAAGCGGGCAAAAACGAATGCCTCGTAGAAAACACGGCAGCTGGATTCGCCGAGGTTTTCAAAGACCCGAACGTCGTCTTCATAAATTCCTTCGCAGTACTACAAGCACGAATAAGTACGTTATCATATAAAATATCAACCATTAAATCGGTCTCTACTTTATAAACTATAAACGGAGATAGTGAGAAGGACGTTTTGAAAACAAAATCGTGAAAATATGTTGAGTAGTGAAGTTATCAAACGAGCCATAGGTGATAACAGGCTCAGACTTGAACTCAAAAATAACCATGCTTTATTTAGCTCCCATTGCGAGAACCGATGAGACCCCCATACTAACATTGTATCCAAGTTTCATCAAGATCAACTCGCTAGTTACGAAGCTAAGTTATAAAACATGGGTCTCACTGAAGCCCAATAGTTGTTTTCATTCACTGCACTTAACCCTTTCAGTGCGTCTACACCGCAGTGCGGTGTATAAATCAGTGATGGATTTTGCTAGTACACCGCACTGCGGTGTATTGATGTAATTTGTAATTATCTCTATTGAAAAATGGCAGCAAGTGTCAAACATAGTGAAATACTAGTAACTAACGATACACCGCACTGCGGTGTAGACACACTATAGTGGTATTCCCATTGTTCAACACACTAGGGTGGAATTTTTTAGAATTTTCAAATTTTCTCCAGCACTATAGGGTGTTAATTAGTCAGCACTGAAAGGGTTAATAGAAAAACTTAAAATCCATCATTTATAGAACTATCCATCATTCTATAGCCTGAATATGTTGATAACACAAATGAAATGTTCGGCTTTCATCCATTTATGTTTCCTGTCATTCAGTCAAGAACAAATGGTGCGAATTGTATCTGGGAGAAGAGATGATATATTTCAATGAACTAGCTTTCATCTACAAGCGAGGCAGTACGATCGGTGACCAGTTCAACAAAGTGTTTTTCGAATACTATACTACGCACATGCTGCCGATAATCCGCAAGTAAGTGTTCTTTAAATTGCTAAAACATGGCCATCTAACGAACTTCTTCTATAACGTGAATCCATCTTCGTTCCTAAGGTGGCAAAAAGGCAGTCAAGCGTGTACCGGCAAGGAAAACACGAAGACAAAACCAGTGACGGTCAGGGAATTCGCCGGTTTAACCATGCTGTTACTCATCGGTACCGGTCTCGCATTCGTAGTCGTAACAGTTAAACTGATTTACAATAAATATTGCATAAAACGTCGCATTTCTCTGCATGGTAAGAAATGAATGTATGAACTAGTAACGACAAACTATAATGAAAGTGAATGCTATATAAAAAGTCTATCCATATTTGCTAATTAGCAGAGGATAATCCATCGAATGAAGTGGGACCTAGTGCTCATGAAACTGAATTCCAGAATACATTGGAGCCTATCTTCCTGATCAATACAAATATCGAGCAAAAAGGTACAATCATCTTTAATCTCAGATTAACTGAAACCACTTGAAATAAAACAGATGAATTCAAAAATTCGAAAATCATACATCGTATGTACGGTAACCATTTCTACTTTCAACAGCAAAATATGATGTCGAAGTCACCAAGATCTGATTGTTCGTACCGGATGAAAGCAGACACTCACGCCAAACTAAAAATTGACAGAAGTTTGCAACACAAGAAAGAACAGACTGTGAAGATTTAACTTTTGTTTGAAGAAATATTCCAAGACCTCTACTTTGGAAAAATCTGTAAAAACCCCCGAGAACTGCTGAACAACCAAAGCATAATTATTCAATATTCATATTTTTTGGAATAAAAATGAGACAAGTTGTACTTCATAGGTTAACTGAAGCATGAGCTTTCGCCACAGAGGATAGTAGCTTCAACAGGTGAATGAGTATTTTTGGGTACATTTACTTGATTACAAAGTTACATTTCTTTCATACCTTTCTTTTGCCGGTTTGGCGAGATTTGCGTCAATCTTTATATCGTAGAGAATCATGTCATACAGGAATTTACCAACAGCTCGTACAACACCAGGACTCCACTGTTTTTCACCTACATCCTATAAACATTTAACGAAATATGTTAACACTTTCTGCCAATTTACAAATTTCCTGAGTTTTCCCTGATTTTTCTGAGTGAATCAGAGAAATTTATAGGTTTAAAATCTAACAATTCATTCGTTTTTCATTGAATCGAGTATTAATAAAGAAATTGTCAATAACATTATCCAAATTCCCTACGTTTTCCAGGGTCTTGGTAAAATTTGTCAAAATTCCTCAAGCTTCCCTGATATTTTTCTCGATTTTTTGATTCATTGAGTTTTCCAGGTTTGCCACATCAGTAACTACCCTGTTTGAACAAGAAATGAATGCCAACTGCTTTGAAAAGAATCTGTGCTTACCAAATCTGGCCCGTCGGTGGATCTGTTATAAAGGTGGGTCCACATCTCGCGATGGTTTTTGAACAGCATTTTATCAGACGAATACAAATCGATGTATTCACCGTACAATTTCATGATCTGTGAAACAACGACCAAAACCAAATTCAGATTAAAAGCTCAATACATGAAATTTTCATAAATTTTCAAATCAATATCCAAAAACTTGCAAAAGTTAGTTAGAGTTAACCAGTGGATAGTTGACATAATGATAGTTAAAGGTTTATTGTTATCATTGTATTCACCTGCTGGTTATCTTTTATCAACTATTCAGCAACTGCAGCCCAGGGCCCAGTTTCACAAAAAGGATTAACGCCTAAATCGATTTATGATAAACTGAATCAATGAAGAAATTAAATCGATTTAAGACTTAAACCTTTTTGTGAAACTGGGCCCAGGTCTATCATACCTTTTTAGTGTGTTTATTTCTGACTTTATCCTGTATGATAAACCGATCGAGCACTTTCAAACCCAAAGCCGTCCACAGATAACCGATTGTAGGACTATAAGTTTCAGACTCGGTAGAACGAAGGTTGATTTCCTAACGCGATAAAAAGAGAAATTCAGTCAATTAGGTTTCATTTGAATAAACAGCAAAATTATATTCGCTGTTTCAGGCACTGACCTTCATCATCAGATCGATATACTGAACCGGTTCAAGCGCTTTTAAGTAGGGGTAAATCGACAAGCTGTTGTTGGCTGAAAGAAGAAATATTCCCTTAAAATATTCAGAACAATGACCCGTTCAACCATCCTTCCTCGGCAGGGATTTGAACCTGATGGCATCGCCTAACTCAGGGTCCATGTTTACGAAAAAATCTTAAGCTAAAAACAGTTAAGATCAGTTTTGACAACATAGAAAACAATAAATAACCAAAAGCAACTAAACCAAAGTTCGAAATTAACTTTTTTGAGAAACCATGACTTACAATCAGCTTTCTGTTTGAGAAATTTCAAATTCCGGTCGAACGCCTTCGTCAATTGTATTTTCCATTCTTTTTTCCACAAACCTAAAACGTCCTTCTAAAAACGTGTAATAATTTGAGATTATATTCTGATCTTCGATTGAAGTGATTACGACGCACGATCAGCCCACACACGAAACGTACCATTTCTTTCATATATAGAGAATACTGAGGTAGCTTCTCGATGGATTCGACCACCACACCATCGGACATTTCAATATCCATTTGAGCTTTCGCTTGATGATGCAAAACATCTTTAGGTACGACACCGCCGTATGGATTCTCTTCAACGACCTGACAACGAAAATGAAATATCAACAGACTCCCTACAGATCAGTCATTTCTGGATATAAGGAGTTTTCAAGGAGAATATTTCAAGTTAGCGTCTGCATCACTATCGTTTCCCAGTAGGAAAGACCAGAGGGTTCATCTCTCGATAGATCAAAGTAATAAGCTAGCCCAATAAATATTCTGACTTTCAACTAATAAATTTTTATAGGAATTCTTACATTTACCGGGTAACAATACAAAACAAGATTGTAAAGTTCTGTTAACAGGCATGGAGACTATTAAAACAAAATTCTGGAGGAAAATGCACCAGCGCATCCCGGTGTTTTCCAAGACTTGGTTCCACAGTTGTGAGTTAACTCTGAGTTAAAATTAGTTCATTTTCAATTAGTGATCTCCGAGTCAAATCTTAACACGGAACTGCGGAACTGGGTCCAGGGCTTTATCAAACTCCTTGTTTTTTTCTCTGACAGTTTTCCACAATCACGGTCACCGTGTTCGCGCGAGGATTATCATTAAACTTACTAGTTCAGCAGGAAGCGGATGATGGTACTGTTCTAGGAGTATCGAAGCGGTGTATGTTTTCGGATCGAGCGGAGGATGAGGTATAAATTCCGGTATCACAGTCTGAATGGCTTTCAAAACCAAGGTTTTCTCGGTGCCGTTAAAACAACACGAGTTTAGCATATCTCTCACGTCGTAGCCCTTAAACAACAACGGTGGCAAAATAAAGATTTTCATTTAACCCTTTCAGTGTGTCTACACCGCAGTGCGGTGTATAAATCGGTGATGGATTATGGTAGAGTACACCGCACTGCGGTGTATTGATGTAATTATCTCTCTTGAAAAATGGCAGCACCTGTCAAACAAAGTGAACTATTCGAAACTAACGATACACCGCACCACGGTGTATGCGCACTATAGTGGTATTCCCATTATTCAACACACCAGGGAGGAATCTTCCAAAATCTTTAGATTATCTCCAGCACCATAGGGTATTGATTAGTCAGCACTGAAAGGGTTAATTATCCTAAAATAGGGATTGTCCCTGTTATCTATTTGGTTGGTAAATTTCGTTTGATTTTTGATTAAGTTTCCCTTACAGACCCACCACACCCGCCGGGAGCGAAACAGGGGGTTTGATTTTTAAATAGATTTTAACGGTTCTTTAGTTTCCCCGACTTATTTCAACGGCTTACGTACGTCTCTTTCGATATCGGCTAGAATCGTTTTTGCGATGTCCTTCCTGAAGAGTTTACGCCGCGCGAGACATTCGAAGCACGCGGCGTACGACTGCAACGTCGCTTTAATCCCCGTATCTTTCATGTCTTTGAACAATTGCTGAAGAACGTCCAATCGACCCTGAAAAGTGTCACGAAATTAAGAAATCCTACGAGCAAATGAGAACTGATGTCAAATTCTTCGTGAAGTAATGGAAATTGATTGATCGAATATTACCATTTTGGCATACGCATGCATCAGTTGATTATAAATGCTGACGTCTTCTATTTGATGAGTGGCGTGTGATTTCAGGTGTTTCGTCATGTTGTAATAACGTACGACAGACCTCGCTTTCGACAACTGGTAACAAATTAGATTACAGTACTATAGATGAATAATAACAGTTTGAATACGATTACTCAATTCACAAATTGCAGTTTACAAAGCTTAGATTCAAAAGCAATCTTAGTTGGTAACCCATCAAGAAATTTAGACCTGGGGCCAGTTGCATAGTCACAGCTTAGACTTAAGACCAACTTAGTTCTATAGCCAATAATCTAACAACTTTGACCAGCCTCTTGATAAAGGACCCCAACTATGCAACCAGCCTCTGGACTTATGATTCAAGACTACTGTTGGTCTTTTGTCTCACAACTGCCCCCCCTCCGGTCTTAAGATCTCATCTCATTCGCTTAATCAACGGAATTGTTTAACTTGAATAATCTTACCATCTTAGCGTGTATACAGGCATCCACGTAAGTTTTCAAATCTTTGTTGAACAACGCCCTCTTCAGATACAGTTCATATTCGTTCGGATCCATTTTCAGCAGTCGTTGTTTCTCGTCGCGTGTAACTTTCTGCACTTTATTCAACACGCTGGTGATCGCGCCCTGTTGCTCCTTCTCGAGCATCAACACGACTTTCTCTTTGAGATCCTCGTCGCTCATGACTTTCTCGACGAATGCGCCGCTGAGTCCGTCGTCCACAATCTGATCCGATATGTCATCATCAATCACGGAATTAACGCGAACTGTTTCCGACGATTTGCTTATCGGATTTTTAACCTTCGTCGCGGTTTTGTTTTTCTTACGGGTGGTCGCCGATTTATCGGTTTTTAAACCTGGACTAGAATCGATGAGTGGAGTTGAAGGCTTCGAATGTTTCGCGATCGACCGCGGTTCGTAGCTACTTCTCGCAAACGTGTTCGTTTTTATAAACCAATCGGTCGGTGTTTCGTTTATGCCGAAAGTGTATTCAGATCCAGTCGATCGACTCGAGTTCTTGTGACTGTTCTGAAGCTGTTTCAGCTGCATTTTAAACGTGTCCAAACCGGTGCTGTAATCGTATTCACCGTCGGTCGACGTCGAGGCTTTCAGCGTTTCGGTGCTGCGAGATTTCGTAAACAATTTACTCAAAATGTCGTAGCTTTTCTGACGCGAATATCGGTGGTCGATGAAATCGCGGTCGAAATGCAGAACGTTTTCGAACGCTCGGTGACCGCCGCGGTGACCGTACGGTCCGTCCACGTCGCTGGAAAATGTCGACGTCGATGACAGGACTAAATTCCCAACCGGTATCGTCACTTCATCGATCGTTTCATTAGTCAGAACTTTTAGTCGGGCATCCATGACTGGAAGGGATAAAAATATAGCATTCATTCAGAGTTTCAAGTTCTACACTGAGCTGAGATCTTATGAATGACTGAAATTAATTTGCATGACTTTTAACAGGGTTTTCATAGATGAGGGGACTGTCCCCAAATTTCCTGAGGTGACCGTTGACCAAAAACTACCCGATTAAATTATAAGATATCTTCAGGGCTGTTTCTCATCAAGAGGTTTCTTGCACCTCTCATCTCCAGCAAGAACCACAATACACCAACCAACGAATAAATTCAACTGCCTGCCTCATCCCTGATTTTCAAGAAAAGAGCAAAAATCCCCTGATTTATTTTTCCCTGCAGGAAAAATAGAGGGAAAAATAGAAATGAAACAGGAATTCCCTGATTTTTCCGTGAACTGTAAGAACCCTTAGATTAATATTGAACAATTGATCCGTCTTTGAAGTGACTTAACGCTAGCTAGGCGCAACTTATTTCATACTTGAAGTCTCTATCATGGAAATGCCAGACTTTTGGGTTACATAGTTGAAACGAGGAAATAGCGTAATCATCGGGAATAAGAATACCTTTGATGAGTTCAGAATGTTGAGCTTGTAATTCATCTTTGTCGGCGAGATCCTTCGGTTTCGTAGAATACGATCTGTTGCAGTCTGAAATCATTATAAGAAAACGTTCAGTTGATTTAGGCAGCAGTAAACGTAAGTTCCAAAAGGAGAATAGAAATTTCTCAGAAAAAACTCACATGAATTATGGCCTGTAGTTGATAGTGTCCTATGACACACAGCCGAGCGCACGTCCAATAGAATCACTGCTTGGCGAATACATGACAATCTCAACACTTGAGACATCTCAATCACTTATATATTCATTCTGAAACAGGTATACTAAAATTCAGCACACCAGCAGGCAGCTCGTTCACTACCATCACAGATCACCAGCTGAAAAATAACAAAAATCTGAAATTAAGAACATACAATCGGAAGCACAATATTCAAGCAGGGAAACATTTTTCTAAATGGACCCTAGTGCCATCTAGTGCAATCATAAATTGTCCATGTCAGTGAATACTTGAAGTGTAGTAGTGTAGCCAGGCCTACCTACATAATAAAAAGGCAAAAAACTGTTTGATGACATTAAATACACTTTCAACACACACCTGCTGAAAACACACATTAGTTATGATAAGGTTTTTGTATATAAAGGGTAATATAAGGTCTGGTACCTGTGTTACAAATTATGTAAGGATACCAGTTTGTCCACATCGGTAATTAGTGCAACACTGGATACTTTCACACGATGAATAAAGCGATGTTTCTAAACGTATTTAACGCTGAATCTGATAAATCTGTGAATTCAATCAAATATTGATGTATTCAGCTTCTATTAAACACAACGAATACTCGCGATCTAGATGAGAATTAACGGAAATATCACATTGAATCGGAAAACCATCGAAAGCATGACCGAGTAACGGGTTAATATTCGTTCTCAAACCCCTGAGACTGAATCGATAATCGATGACGTCAGAAGTAAACAATAATAGCCATGTGCTTTTTTATGTAGCCGTCTAGTGGCGCCACCGCACGCCATGATTTGAATCGAACCAGGAAGTATGGCAGCATTTGAGGGGTAAGAAAACTGAAGAAAACATCGAATAAAGTCGTCGTTCTTTCATAGTTAGCTTCGCAGACATCCTTTTTCTGATAAAATAAAGGCTATTTTACACCCTGAATTAAGAAATAAAAGTTCTTTTCGTGCCATTGTAGAATAATCGAGGTTTTAATAGCAACAAATTCGATACATATCTTTAGTCTGTGTTTCATACTTTCAATCATTCAAGTCTCTGGTTTTCTCTTGAATTATGAGCGTTACAATTTGAAATATTTTACCTTTTTCTCCTTAGGCCTAATAATAATACCTGCAAATAATACTCGTCCCACGAGGTCGAAGGTTTTGCAGTAAACGAAGATATTCTTATACAGGCTTGCGCCTTCCATCTTTTCTATTAGCCTAATTTACCCAGCATTATTCAACAAAAACTTTTATTTGAATTTTGCAGATCCAATAAAGCTCTCTGGCAGTTCATAACTGGTGGTTCAATACTTCGTCCTCAGGTAAATCAAATATTGTTATAACGGAATTAATTCATCGAGGTCTTAGATATATAGACCACCTGGCTCTGCTGGATATAAGTTCATGTAATATCTTACATATTTTTAGGAACTAGTTCAAGCTGAAATTACTCGAAGTAAAGATAAACTTCTTCAGGGATTACTCGGCTTGAAAAAATGCAGGTACGTAAGTGAAGACGGATTAAAAATCAAAATCAGGAAGCTGTTAGTTAAATTGTTACTCTATCCATTTAGTGGCACTCCTGGTTCAGCATTGAAAGCTCAAAAGAAAATCGACAAAGGTCCGACTTACGAATTTGTTTTGAAATTTAGCAAATTTCTGGTAAGGCCTGAGCTTATAGAATTTATCGATGAACTACTGAAGATATTATTTGCAGCATCGAGGAATTTTCTTTTTTTCGTCGCAGGATTTGGATGAAGTTCTCGCTTACGACTTATTTTCGAATTATCTGGAACACGATTATCGAGGCACTGACGAAGAGTTGGAAAACGCGTTGAAAGATGATCGCTACGGTTACGCATTGTTGCTGAAGCTGCGCGATTACTACTTCACGGAACGTCTGTATTTGTTGCTGTGCATTAAACATATACTTAGTCACTGGCAGGACGAGGATCACTATTACAAGGTATCAATTCTTTTTTGCGTAAAAAGAAACTCTAAAACCTAATGAGCGAAACCTGTGGAGACGAAGTTTAGTCAGTACTTTGAAACTGTCAGAAAATGAATTGTTAAATTATCAACTTTGGGTTTTGCTCATTAACTCTTGAAATATGGAGAGTAATATAAGTAACTACCAGTCATCTCTAAAACTCGATTAAGTTTTTACCTAAAATCTGTTTCTTTACTATTTTGATGAATGGTTTATTTAATATTTTAGGCACAATATGTGAAATTTGTTGAATCGGTCACTGAAAATGATGAACTTATTGAAAAGGTAAAGATTTTTTTTGAGATTAGGTTTTCATAAGTGAATAGCTTTCTAGTACTTATCTATATTTTTCAACGGATTTCAGATAATTGAACAATATACAAATTTTTCCGCTGCCCAGGCCCCTACTTGGGAAACACATGGACAGGCTATGGTGAGTGCCATATTCATATATTTGGACAACCCCTTTACCCTTCTGTCTAGGGCTTTTGTCTAAAATAAAGTGTTATATCTTCTTCTTTTGTCTAGTCGGTTCACCAATCAAAGATCTGGATGGTTCAGAATCTTAAAGAACAGGTATTGTTGAGCCCCTGATAAGCAGCGTTACAAACTCTCTTGGAATTGTCAAATATCTTCATTCATTACGTATTTCAGTGTGAATTGTTAGAGATACTTTTACTGTATTACAAAGATATTCAACACGCACCCAAGGATTTATTGAAGATTCTTAAACTGTTCAAGGTTAGGAAATGCACTGATTTTTACTTGTTTTTGATAATATTCATATCAGTACCAGTTATGCTGATAATAACTCAACGTTTCTGAAAAATTTCAGGCAAATGGTTTTGGAAAACATCAAACAAATAGACATTTAATAGATGAAAATGTGCAGCATTTAGTAAAACGTGTCGGGTAGGTATTTTATGTAAAACTATGAAGTGTATTGTCGTCAGGATCGAATATTCAAACTATGATTTCTAATTCAGATATTTACAAGTTATGGTTATCATCGAAGGGTTAGATTTAGAATATCTGTACCAACTCAGCGCTAAAAACAGGTTAGTTATCCTTCGAAATCGATAACCCAATGTCTATGATAGCTGTCATTGATGCATCTAGAGCTGCCAGCTGTTCCTGATTTTCAGTATTTGTTCGATACAAAATTAATAGAATTATGAAAGATGTTATTGCTTAATTTGAACATTTTCTTTCATATTTCAATGAAATGATACTGAATAAAATTCAATTTGTTACTGATGGTACTTCAGAGGTTGGCAGCCCTAGAAATAGGATGGAATAGGATCAAATTTATTTTATGTATTTCAGCGTAAAAGATCATCATATTTTAAAAGCGACGACTGAGTTCCCTGAATTGAACAGCGTGTTCTGTAGCCTCGGTGACCAGTCGACTCACGCTCCGTTGTTGTTGGCCTGGACAACAATACGCCACCTGGTGTACGATACAGAAGATGCGTTAGTTACTCGTAAACTGGGTAACACGTCGTTGCATTTGCGGGTGTTCGACTTTCTACTGAATCTGTTGAAGAGCGAACCATTTTGTGGAAAAGCGGTATGCTAGCCTTTCAAATATTAGCAGGGTCCCTACAATTCCTTGATTCCTTAAAAACTCCTTTTCTAAACCAAAAATTGTTATAAAGGTGCTTCAAACTCTTTTAATTTGAGTGAAATACTCGAAACTCCTTCAATTTTGAGAAAAAGGCAATTAGAAATTTTTGTCTATTTTGTAGTTGTACAGTAGACTAAGCTTAAATCGGTAAAGTTGGGAGCAGAATCTTTTTTACCCGATTAGAGAAGATTTTCAAATAAGAAACTGAGTTCAAGGTCGTGTACAGGTTATTGGATTTGCTTACAGCACCACTAAATGAGATAAGCAGTACCTATTAAGGAGGAGTCTACTACTGTAATTTGGATATGAAAGTGATGCAGACATTTATTTGAAATTTGAAATTTTCTCCTTTAAAACTCATCGAAAGCTCCTTATTTCCAGGAATGACCTGTAGGAACCCTGATTATAGTGAAATTATAGATGTTTACGTGAAAGTTAGTTTTTACACAGTGTAGATTTGATCAAATTGTAGGTGGTCGCCAGTGTATGTCAGTATATAGTGTATGGTTTGTTGAGCGTAGTACTTACTGTATTTCATGAAGATACATTGGGCGATTCTGAGGTAACGCAGCAACTGTTGAAATTGCTTTTGAATTTAGAACTCAAATTCGACGTACTTACTTCAGACCCTGTGTAAATGTGCGCGAATGTTTCAATGACCTCTTATACTGTAGGGTTTGTATGCTGTTGCTGAAATGGTTCTTAAACGTCCGTTCATCAGTGAAGATATTTGGGAGAAAGTATGTAATAACCCATCTGTACGATATTATCAGTGCTCGTCTATTATTTTCCATTGAAATGTTTGAACGCCGTTTTCAGGGTTTTGATAAAGGAGTTGGAATGTTGGTGCAGTCGGCGTCGTCTTTGTTTCCTTTAGAATTTCATAATTTTGTTAATCTATGCACATCGTTAGCCACTAGTGACAAAGAAGGAGCAAATAAGGTAACGATTGAGAAAAGCCACGATATCGATTTGAACAACTGCTAGTGTATTTTTCACATTTCAGGTGGAATCTTTCCACCCATTTTCAGAGTTTATTTGAAAAGTAAGAAAAAACAATAACAGCTGTTTGATAATAAATTGATATTGTGCGTTTCTCTAAACGATATTCAAGACTGGAAACGGTCTCAACTATTAACAATTCTGGTTTTGTTTAACCGATATGGTGTTATCTGTTCAAGGTTATGAAAATGCTGCGTAAATTGCCGACGTACACGGAATATCTGGAACAGAATAGCGCGCGAGATGTGGAGAATGTAGCGATGGATGATAGCACGTGGCAACTGATCAACTCGAAGCGTCTTTACGGTACTAATAAGATAGTCATACCGAAGGGTACATATGGAACAGTCATTTCACACCCAGGTACGACGCGGATTTTCGAAAATGAAATTTTTTCAATTCGATTTAGTTGTTCTTCACGAGGGTGGCCGCTGACCTGGAAAAGTCGGGGAATTTGACCAATTTTACCAAAAACCTGGAAATTCTTTATAATCAATACATGATTCAATGAAAAATCAATGAATTGTATCATTTTAAACCTAGAAATTTATCTAATATCGAATTTTGTGTAAGCACATGGCAAAATCTGGGTAATCTCGGGGATTTATAAATGGGCGGAAAGTGGTCACCCTGTTCACTGGTACAGTCCTGTAGTTTGAAATAATGAATTTATGCAGATCGAGCTCCAGCCATTCAATGGGAATATTCATACGATTGTTTTCAACTGTTACATTGTGAGTGTGAATTACTGTTAGATCAAGTTGCACAAGGGGCAGGTATGTATTTGTGCGCAGAACTCAAATTACACAATTATCATAGCTGTTTATAAGCGGAGTTAGAGTATAGAAAGTAGTATTCGATGACTCGATGATTTTTTTTTCAAGGAATGGTTCATGAGAGTTCTGTAATGAAGGTTTTAGACATAGTGAAATTGTTGCACACGTTACTGCAAGCTGACACTTCATTGTTGAATGATCTACAGCCATTAACGAGCCTCATTTTTCCTCTAATTCATCGGTAGTACAGAATCTTGAATTTTATGTTAAGTCCTTTTTATGATTGATAAGCCTACCTGCTTACAATGTCATGGCTTAATTACAGATTTTCATCCCTTGCATCACCACCGTTGGAACTGATCGCAGCTTGTCTTGACGTTCTTGCCAGCTTAGCTAATGTCAATCCGAAGAAGGTATTAAAACTACATACATTTCATACCGGTAGTTCTATTACAACATAGACTTGCATCACATATGAAATATCCTATGATATTAGCTTTGATCTTTCTTTGTCTATATGAGACATTTTCTTACGCTTAGATCTATCATCTTGGATTTCAGATATGGCATAACTTACAACATACAGGATTTCTACCATTCCTTACTGAAAATTTCACGAATGTCATGGATGTGGCTAGGTCTGTATCATTCATTATATAAATCTCATTTCATCTTTTTCGTAATCCTTGATATCGGTACTAAAAACAGACACTCTTTCAATACAGCGGGAGTGGACTAAATCCTGGCACTTTTGGGCGTCTGCTTTCGAGCTATGAGATCCCGTTAGGAACCTACCCGGTTACGCTGTCATTTCTCGATTTGGTAGCAAATCTCGTGCAGGTATTCGACAACTTAGTTCCGTAGAGAATTCTTCTTATAATAACTACTGTGAACTTCATTCGATCGACGTTATATTGCAGCCGTTGGCTAAAGAGAATATGGGTAATACATTACTGAGCAGTGCTCTGTTTATCGTACGCGAGATCTTCCCGGTTTTCCAGAAATGGCGATACTATCATATTGGCCGTCGTGAAACTCTAGGTAGGCAATACCGGTTAGATATCCAGGGCTGGGTTTAAACTCAAACGCGAATGAACCCAATAGTGTCATTCAGTATATCTGAAAAAAAATAGTTTATATGGTATGACATGTGAAATTATGAATGATTAGATCAATTCTTTAATTCATTGTTGATTCATATTTCAGGTCAAAAATGTCTCGATATTTTCCATAAGATTCTCAATATCGGTGGAGAAGACGCTGACAATGAAAACGATAATGGACTCAGCTTGAGAGGTCTTTGCGTTCACTGTTTGCTGTATACAGAATCGGGGCGAGCACTCTTAGATATTGTAGCTATCGGTGTCGATACCGTAGAGCTCGCGTTATCGCAACAAGGAAGGTAATTATCATTCAGAAAAAAATTGAAAATTATATATACATGTTATTAGAAACTGATGCTTAATCGATCTTAATAGATGTAGGACCCAGCTCCACCACAGTTGATGGTTAGGTTTGAGTTAAGAGTTGAATTGATAAATTGGAAATGAACTCATTTGGACCTCCCTGCATCAACTCTTGGGGCTAATTCTGTTAATGGCTTATCAGTCCAAGACCATCTTAGTTCTTTAGTCAATCTAACAATGACAATTTCTTACCATTAAGGACCACCTGTCTAACAAGTCTCGGCTATGGATGCACCCATGATGATAAAGTTTAAACAGCAACTGATGACCAACCGGATTCTGACCCATATCTGACGAAAGACCTGTGATCGTTTTATGACTAATTCATAATTCTCTTCCAGTGCTAATGAAGGAATCGGAGTCGATCTGATTCAACAGATACGATTCGGATTCTCGGTGTTGAATCGTCTGCTGTTGCTGCGATCGTCGAGTTTACCCCCGTCGCCCGTCGAGCAGGCGTTATCGACTCAACCGGCTAACAGATCTCAACCGCACGTTATAGCTACGATCGCTCAATATATCTACCATCGACACGATCCACGTCTGCCTGTCCTCTCTACTCTATTATTAAATAGATTAGCTATGGTTAGTTTATTATTTCTCTCAAATATAATTCCATTGGGTTCAACTTTTCGCTTAGAAAATAGAAATGCCTAGGATTATCGACCAATAACCATTTCCACGTTGAGTAAAGGTAAAAGTTTTGATTCAAACTTATTTGATTGAACTAATTTTTACCTCGAGGGTCAATTTCAACCAAGAATTGGGCTAAAACTAGCCTATGAAACTGGTTCTAGGGTTATTCAATTGTGTCACAGATTCTTGCTATCAAGCAGTTGCGATGCGCTATGAATCTAGTATACGATACAAAATTAGCTGTTTTATTTAGGTTTCACCGATGTCGTTGATGGCGTGTCTCGGAAATGACGCTTCGAGCATACGCGACATATTTCTATCACGGTTACAGTCGTATACAGAAGTGAGTATCGCCGTATCATTGCTTATGAATGAATCTATCGAATAATCACGTGTACTGGCACATTTAATTTATGATTTTAGGATATTCGACTGAAGGTCGTGATTTTAGAATTACTGTCGATCTGTGTGGAAACGCAGCCTGGTTTAACGGAAATGTTTCTCAATATCAAACTCACCGATAAATCCGACCAGGATAAGATCAGCAAAGATAAAAAACTGTCGGAAACAAAGAGAAAGGTTTGTTTCGTTAATAATACGGCATCGGATGTTTTGTGCATCGAAAATCATGGAATCTTTTGTCAGTTTGATAGAATTATGAATAACCTTTTACAGGAGCTCGAACTTGGAAAAGTTAGTTGTTTAAACGCCGTTCTCGGTTTACTGAAAGAAAATCAGTCTTTGCTGAAAGAAGATGAACAGGTATGGAGAGATTGTGAATGAAATATTAAACCGAAAAATAATGAAGGACTCATTGCTTTATCCTGCTCTTAAATGACTGTCTTGTTTTAAAGATTGTTGGCCATTGTCCACCGGATCTACTGTGCGCTGTGATGGAGTTTATTCACGCTCTTTGGTTCGGTAGAAGAGAGACTGCGATGGCTGTACTCAGAAACAAGTACGTTTTGAATAATACTTACCTTAATTAACACAGTTCCCCAGTTGTGAGTTAGAATGGGCCTCAGTTAAGATAACTTCATTTTCATAAGTGAGAGTCATGTTAAACCAGAATGACTGAGCTGGGTCACTCATGCTTTGTTATCTACCAACAATGATGTATTGAATTCGGATTGAAATGTGGTTTTGTTTTTTTGCTGATAGGAATGATTTTTGGGAACACGTTTGCGCGCCTTTGAGATCGAATTTGCCAGTTCCTGCTGATGTAAGTATCGGTACCAAATGTTTTTTATTTCGAATAATTTTACGAATTTACGAAAATATCCCTAAATCTGTATGATCGTTGATTGCAGAATGTTGCCCTAGCCAGTGATGTAAAGACAGCCTCGTACGTTATTCAAATATTAGCTCTTGAACTGTATGGTTTAGGCAGGTAAGATACTTCTCTCTTCAAATCCTTCTTCAACAAGCAAAATCTATTCGATCCATTGCTACAAATTTTAACATCTCCTGATGATATTTCAATTCTAGCACGAAACTCGATGCCAGTTTGGAGAAGGTCCTGTCGACGATACTTAACGAAAAAAGAATCATGTACTGGTCAGAAGTAAGTTATATATAGAGAAATTGATGTTTTGCCACATTTATATCGATTGAGATAGTAAATTAATTCCTCGATGAGACTGATTTATGTTTGTTTAAAAACCCAAACTATTAATCCCTCTTCCAGCCAAACTGGAAGACTGAAGTTAATATTGATATGTTCATTAACCACACTGTGTTAATTTATGCATTGATGCTATGTTTTAATATGTTCGCAGTATATTCGGGACATGTTGATACTGGAAGGAAAAGTGCAAGAACCGAGAGAGATCGAAACCTCTGAAAGTAGCGTACTTCATTTACTGTACGGATGGCGATGCTTCCTCGTTGTAATGGCCACATACAAGGTAAAACATTGTTACATCCGTTCAGATTTAATTCTGACTGATTTTGCTTGTTACGGTTTGATCGTATTGTTTTGTAGGGTAACGCCATGAAACTTGATGATCTCACAAAGTGTGCTCTGCTGACGCATGTCCTTAAAGGTTTATGCAGCCAGTTCACTCATACCCTCGACAAATTGAAGATGAAAATCGCGACTGTTGCCAGCAACCTCTACTTCACTTTACTGAGACATTGGATCGGGTATGTTCAATTATGAATACATTAAACAGGCCACTGACCTGGAGAACCTGGAAACCTCAGGGAATTGGGATAGATTCCTCAGGGAATTTTGTGTTATAACATGAAAATTCAGGGAAAACTCAGGGGTTTTCTAAATGGGTGGAAAGTAGCCACCCTGTTAAAACAAATGAATTTTGATATTTTGGCTCTATGACCTTTTCCTTTCTGCAGTTGCTTGAAAGCGTATGATCCTACGGTGGTATTGTTGACTAATGTTCTTCACGAAATGTCGTCGGACAGTCAGTTGAATCTACCGTCAGTTCAAATCGGAGTACCCGGTTCATTGTTACTCATTCTACAAGATAAAAGCACTACAGGAAATAAAGGTAAGTTGTTAGAGATGTCTATTGAAAACAATTGCTGTAAAGGCTTACGATTCTACGCTATAGATTACATGAATGAGTTGAAAACTTTCCATGTACAGTCTACCTTTCTTACCAGATGAATAACTGCTTATTTTTATTGGCAGACGTAAGTCGTCAGTGTTTGGATGATGTATTGAATATCATTTGTCCGATGATTGTCAACGGTGTTCATCAGCTGTATAAAGTTTTGAATTCTCTGAAAAAAGAGAACGAAGGGACTACGGACATGGATTTGCAAATCAAAGTATGTGCTGTGAAAAATAGTGCACATCAGTTGTTGAATTTTCAGAATCAAGACTTGGTCATTTTCACATTTCAGCCTCAAGTTCTATTATTGAATGTTTTGCACGAACTGATTCAAAGCTATGACAATCCACATTCGTGGTTACCCGTTCTACAAAGTACGATGGTGCTGCCAACTTTAGTATCGGCTCTTCAATACTGCATTCAGGTATATAAAGTACAATTCACTTTTAAGTAAAAACTACAGTAAATCTAAAGATTGTAGAAATAATTTTGAATGTTAAAAGCCTCAGTCTCTCTTCCGAGGTTGTTTAGAATTACATTTACCCTTTTTGTGAGATAAAACAAGAAATTGACCATACAAGTCATGCATTATCTATGCTTGCGCAACATATTCTTGTTTTAGCCTTAGTCTTATCATTTTACCATATAAGAAAAGTTCTGGTTAGATTTTCTATTTCTTGTATCTTCAGGTTAAACAGGGAATTCATTACGTGCAAGGGATAGTTACTCTGTTTCACTCTTTGGCAAAAATTCCTCAGGTAAATCTTGAATCGATATCCACCAAACGATTTGATACAATTATTAAGGAGTATCTGTTTGAGACTCTAATGTTTTATATTTCAGGCAGCTGAAGCTTTAGCCAGTAACAATTTAAGTCAACATCTATGTTTGTGTGTGACACAGTTATACACTAGAGAACGTTACCCTTCTGATGACACGACAACAAAGGTAATATTGACAAGTTTATTGATATTCATTTATTACCAAAAATCGATATAAAACAAGATTAAGATTCTTTAGGTTTAGCTCTCTTGCCGTTTCGAGATACTGATCCCCTGCTGTCAATGATAAGCTTTTGCCGCTCATGTTTCTTATGAGAATCACTTCATCTTTTTCAGAGTAAACTGGAATCCGATGGTCCTGTATATAACAATCCAACGTGGTTAGGAATCTATCGTTTGATAATCAACCTCGTTTCGCATTTATTAGCAACGTTACGTTACACTTTCCTACAAGATGCTCTAGACTTCGTCGGGGTTCATCAAGACCGACTATTGCAGGTAAGATTTCTTGAAATCCATAATTTTCTAAGTACCGGTATTTAAGGGCCCAGTTTCGTGAAAAAGGAGAAGTTTTGAAATACTTCCAGTCCATTTTGAGCTTTAACTTAGTGGTATTGGTGAAAGTCAGTATCTGTAATCGGCATTTTTTTTTGTAAAAGAGTTTAGCTACAGTACAGATGTCACTGGCAGTTCCTCAGTTAATGGAAGCTGAAACTACCTGTCATCTTCTCTATGAACTGGCTCATTTCCCTCGCGAATGGCGTCTGCATCTTCCGCATGTATGGGAACCTATGATGGTAAGACTAAAATCGTTGCCAATCTTCTCTGACTGCCTCAAACTCCCAAACCTTCGGATGAGGATTACTATATATATATATATTCATAATTACAGATTGGAGTGTGTGAACTGATGCAAATGTGTATATCATTGTTCATCCGGCCTCATTTATTACAACATGTTTTAGAGGTTAGTTTCCTACTCTTACAATTTATTAAATGCTGCTTAGATTGGGCAACTTGAAATTTAGAGAAATGCATTGTTTTTCTCCAAGTCAATTTCTTTTGCATTTCATTTTAGAAACATGTAAGCCATGACAGTATTGTCGAGCGCAGCTCGCCGTCTAAATTATCGATGAGTCAGTTGAGTAGTCGAATACAAACTCAGTCGTCCACCGAGGATATTGATCAACCGTCTAAACAGCTTATCAATGGACAGTATTATCTGCTGCGTATTTTATCTCAGGGTTTCTCTTTCCTGCGCAAGTTCTCACCGGATTTATGCGAAATCATCATAGACCAGGTTTGTGTAACTACAGCGGAACCTCGTTTTAATGATTTAGTTGTTATAACAAACCTAGGATTTCGTCCCAAAGACGACAACATCAATTATTTGCATACTGGATATAAGGAACTATCGGTTACAACGAACAAATTTTCTGGTCCCCTGCAGTTCGTTGCAACGAGGTTCCACTGTACTTTGCATGCTTAGTTGAATTTGTTAAGGCTGTTTTATCCTGGTACCTTACTTCATACCAGAATTAAGATCATCTTACTTGTGTTGTAGAGTATGGATGTTAGTGAATATGAAGCATTGTTAGCGGTGATATTCAGCACGCCGTCGATGGATAAAGGAATACCTCTATCGTTTGGTACAGTACTCGCTTGTGTCAATCAAGTTCTCAGATTTTTGACAAAGGTATAAGATAATGAAACGTAACAAATGAATAATGGCTCCCGAGAAATTTATCGCGTGACTTTAATGTTTCCAGATCGATCAAAAGGCTTCGTCTCCTTCGAGAACAGGCAATAACAATCACGACCTGTCCCCTATTACTAGGTAAATTTTTGTTCCTTTTATTAGAATTCAATCAATTTTTAATTAATATTTTCATTGAATATATATACAAATACATTGTAGATTGTTTTCAACAAATGATGATTGTTTCCATATGTTTTCAGGACATTACTAATGTTCGTATTAGAGAATGCGTTGGTTGTTATAATGTCGCAGGCGATTAAATATTTGAAAGACGGTACGCAATCGCCGAGAGAAAAACAATTTCTGAAACGAGAATTAGGAACTGAATTGGTAAGTTCGAATATGGACTTGATTGTTTTCTGATTGGAAATAACTATTCAAAACTTGTTTCGCTCTAAAATGTTATCTTTTCTTTTCCACTTTCAGAACTCGTTTTTGCAAAGTTTCATACGATACGTACGGCGTAGTGGTCCTCCGTCACCAGGTGGCACTGTATTGCTGAACCGATCAATCAGTCAGACCGGTGCGATCGGTTTGAGCGCTGATCAGACATTCTTGAAGTTAGTGGACGCATTTGTGCAGCAAGTTCTCCGGTGATCGTGATATTTCTGTGATGATCACAGCATTTCTCGAGTGATCGCAATGATTCACCGATGATCAGACATTCTCTAGTGATTGTAGTGTCTTCTCAGTGATCAGAGAGATTATTTAGTGATCGCAGTGTCTCATCGGTGATTAAAGAAGATCAGATTGTGAATATTGAAGAACAGTTATTTGTTTAAACACATGCATTTATGTACAGTACATGCATTTATTGGGTGTGACGATAACTGATCACTTCTTCATAGTAACGTTATGATCAGGTTAAATCATGAGTAATGTCAATAATTGTTATCAATAAGCCTGGGGCTACTTTGTATCCTTTAATTTCATACCATTCTTCAAGTGTTTAATACAATAAATAGTTTTGTACATTATATTATCCAATGAGTGTTGTATATTTATCTACAAATGGGTAGCCAGTTTATAACTTAGCATTAAATTAGGTATTTATTTATTATATCAGAGTCCCTACAGATCAGTCATTCCTGAATATAAGGAGTTTGAATGGAAAACGTTTCGAATTTCCAGGAATTGTTGCATTGCATGCACATCCCATAAAGTAGACTCCTACAGTAAATCATTGATTTGATGGTTCCGTAAGCAAACTTATTTTTAAGGCATTTTGCTCAAATTAAAGGAGTTTTCAAGCACCTTTAAATGAATTTTTGGTTTAGAAGACGTTTTCAAGGAATCAAGGAGTTGTAGGGACCCTGTGAAATAAGCTTTTTATACGGATGTTGGTTCAGGGTAAACCATCTCGCTGCACGCTTTGACATCGACCGGTGGCGCGATTATTCTCGCTTCTTTGTTGTTCGGAGTCGCGCGCGAGGATGAACTCGTACCCGTGGACTGCACGTCTCCGCGTTCCATCAACGTGAATATTCGCCGATTACGCGGTTTCTTCTCGCAGCAAATGAACGCCATGCGAAAACACTTGCGGAAATTCTCGCTGAGAAACGAGTAAACCAGCGGATTGACGGCGCTGTTCGCGTACGACATGCAATGAGCGAATATCTTAAACACGTAATCGATGATTTGAACTCCGCCGTCAGCTCCCGTCATACCGAAATCATTGCGTATGTGAACGATATGAATCGGCAACCAGCAAAGACCGAAAATTATAACGACTACAAGGACCATCTTGGCTACCCGTCGCCTCGCTTGGAAAGCTTTCAACGCCGCGTGGTTCGACTCTTGAAATGCTGGACTGATGCTCATCCATAAATTCTTTGCCATCAACAGATAGCAGACGACTATGATCGACAGCGGCAGGCAGTATAGAAGTACAAACACGATGATGGTATACGCTCTGCGTTGAGCCTCGACCGGCCAGTACTCGTGACAGAAATTCTTCTGCCCGCCGTGATCGAATAAGGCTTTTATTCGCGTGATAATCGCTATCGGCAGAAGTAGCATGAACGCGGCAACCCAAATGATACCGATCACAACTACAGCGCGTTCAAACGTTCTAGAAATTAGAAAATCGACCATTTTAACCCGGTTTGGTTTCGATATGTATTTTTAAAAGATTGATATATTCATATGTAAGTTTTGTACCTATAAACTCTTGATCTTACTGGAAACACGACCGCATGGTATCGATCTACACCCATTACTGTTAGTGTCATTACACTGACTGCCATTGTCACAACCATCAAATAATTCACAAATTTACCTACAAAATTTACTAACATTAACCCCTGTAAATCTAGTATTCCCCTTTCGATTGTTAGAAACTTTGACATTTTAATTCTAAGTAAAGTTAACAATAACCCCTCATATAGCGCCCAGATCGCTGATTTAGGATCTTAGTGGTGTGGATGGAGTGTATGGCAGTATACCAGGGGTTAATTTTAACTACTTCTAATAAGATGTAAAAGATGTTCCATTCTCAGAAAAAGCCTTAAGGCAAGGCTGGTGGTTTATCAGAGTTGACTGGTATCCAAAATATTCTATATCTTATAATGATTGACATTTGTCAATTGAAACAAATGATTATTCATTGAATTCTATACTGTTTACTAATAACCTGTAGTACTTACACATTTCTTCCCCGAACATCCAGTTCGGGTAGATGTACATCCACGTCGTGAATGGTACACAAAACACGAGAAACATCAGATCGGCTATGGCTAAATTCACCAGGTAAAGATTCGTGACGGTCTTCATCGCTCCGTTTCTGATCACGACGTAAACTACCAGCGTGTTACCGGTCAACCCGACGATGAATATCAATCCGTTTATCAGAGGAACGATAATCGCTTCGGGAAGAACTGCTCTCTCCGAATATTCGTAATAGTACATGTAAAACTGAGATAAATTCATCAGCTCGCTGCAGTTCGGATCGTAGAACCCGCTGCAGTTAAAATCACTCCAAAAGTCATCGTCGTAGAGTTCCTCCCCCATTGAGAAAGAAAGATTCCGTATATTTGGGATTTTTCTTGAACCAAATTTACCAGTTTCGACTCAACGCGTTATCGATGAAATTTCAACACAAAAAGAAAACAAAACGTATTTCGTCGGTAGTTCGAGAGAAAAGGCTGATCAGAGGTATCGTCGTGATTCGCAAACAAAACAATCAGAATTCATCCACGATTTGAAACTACGCAGGTCTATGAAAACTCGTTCCACGCATAATCTCATTTCAATTTCTATGGCAACATTAATCAAATTCATACCCGTGGTTTGATTATAATTATTATCACTAGGCTCGAGTTCTTAATACGGACTTAACCTACTAGTACCAGTTAATCCCGATAGCTGCCAGCAGGGGATCTTGAGGTCCAATTACACCGCAGAATGACGTCCAAATCAGGTTATCGCGTCACATTGGATGAATATAGTTTTTTGAGACGATAACAATGAATAAGTATATTTATATATGTGTGTTTTCCTAAATAAAAAAAAAATTAACGTATGTTACAATAGACTTCGGAGACAAGATTTAGAACACATGATTTTTACACATCACTTCTTACTGAAATGAATTGAGGAAGTCGATACCACAGATTTACATCAATGCCTAGCTTCCAATTGTCCGAGACTAATTCAACTTCATATTATATAAGGACGTTAAAGTTTTTTGGCTTTTCTTCAATGTAATCGTCGATTTCGCTGATTTTGCTTTCGGTTTAACACCGCCGCCGATTACGGCAGTATTTCTCCGTATAAACGATGAATGTCCGCCGAGTCCGTCGTATCCGACGCGTTTTTTCGACTCGTATCTATTCGAATTCGCCGGTTTCAAAATGTTATAACTGTAAATATCCGGTAACGAGACTTCGTCGTCGTCGTCGGCGCGTGGACGTTTTCTCGGAGCCGCCGCGGTACTACGTTCCGAGTCGGGAGAAAACATATCCGCGCTCGACGAGTCCAAGTCGATCGTCAATTTCGGAGCCGATTTCGTCGTTCGTAAAGTTTTCGGCGTATCGTCCAAGCAAATGACCGAATCGTCGAGTTTCAGCGCGGAAAACGCGACGCTACGAGTCGACATCGATGATTTATCGGCGACTTTTTCCTGAGTGGGAGTCGATTTCATGAGGTAGAATTTCATACGCTGCTCAAGGTCGGCGATCTTATCATCGCGATCTTTAAGTTTCTGCTTGCAGTTGAGCAATCTGAGATTGTAATCCTTCAGAGTTCGTTTTTGTCCGTCGCGCAGTTCCTTGAATTTCACGAGTTCTCGTTTCAACGCGACGACGTACGTGCACATTTGTTTCATTTTCGAATCGCCGTTCGCGTTTTTTTCGCTCAACAGTTCTTGAATTTCGGTCTCGCAACCTGGAACGGAAGACAAAACATTTTGGATCAGCGTTGAAAAATGCAGCTTCAGCTTCATCAGAACTTTTAATTGCGTAACCTTCATCAGGGTGGTCACTTTTATTGACTTTTTCGATCTGACAAAACAATCTAATCAATTAAGGGCTTCGTTCGTCCAGGCTGACCAAGCCCTTAACCCTTTCAGTGCGTCAACACCGCAGTGCAGTGTATGAATCTCAGTGCGTCAACACCGCAGTGCAGTGTATGAATCGGTGATGGATTTTGCTAGTACACTGCGGTGTATTGATGTAATTAGTTTTATCTCTATTGAAAGATGGCAGCACCTGTCAAACATAGTGAAATATTAGTAACTAACGATACACCGCGCCGTGGTGTAGAGGCACTATTATAGTGGTATTCCCGTTATTCAACACACTAGGGTGGAATTTTTCAAAATTTTCAAATCATCTCCAGCACTGTAGGGTATTGATTAGTCAGCACTGAAAGGGTTAATTCAGTCAACATAAATAGGCGTACAAAGACTGTTTGATTTCACGCCCCATCTAGCTGTCTCGACAAATTTCCCTGATTTTTGTAAAGGAAAGTAAATTCCCCGATTTCCAGGTAAGTGGCCACCCTGTTCATCTGCGTGAGCTAAGTCTCTACCTGTTAGAATAGTTCTGACATCTTTCAATTCTTGCATCGTCTGTTTCGCTTGATGAGCTTCTTGTTTCGCGACGTCCACGAGTTTCTGCTGCTCTTTCAGGAACCGCACCTGCCCGCGCAACGTTTTACTGACGGCCATTTCGTCGTTCAAAGACGCCGTCAATTGCAGCTTCTTCTGAGTCAACTCGACGACCTGCGCGCGCACGCCGCTCAGATCTTTTTCTTTCATACTCAACGACGCTTGCACCGAATTGAGTTCGTTTCTCAACCGTCCGACGTCGCCGTCGCCGTTCGAACCGACGATCGAGTCGTCGTGATTATCGAAATATAGTTTTTTGATGAGTTCGTTCGTGCGAAACGGTTTACGACATTGCGGACATGTTTTTGATTGATTCACCCATTGATTCAGGCACCGTTGATGGAACGTATGTCCGCAGATGATCGCCGATACTTCGGCGTTGTCCTCGTACGCTTCGCAGCATATGCTACAACCGATCTTCATCACGACGACGATTTCAGATCTGAAAATAACAAAAACATTCAATATTAACAAAGCATATCAATCCAAAATGACGTAGATCGAGAAAGGGATTGATTAAGAAGCGAGGAAAGTAGCTGCAACAAGTAGGCCACCAGATAGGAAATGTGCCCACCGCCATCATTGCTCATATGGCCGGCAATAAATTTATAAGCACTTTACACGTTAATACTCAATCCAGCGATTAAGCAACACCAAATGATAGGCCTACATCATATGCTTATACGCACACACAGAGCAAATTCTACACTAATATATTAGTAGCAGGTAAAAAAAATCCAGCTTTTGATGTTATGACATTTTCGACAGTGAGAAGTTTTTAAATTGAGTGCTATTCAATATGTCGTCACCGGTCGTCGCAAATCTATATATTATGCAGAATTATTAAGAAGGTTTTAGGGAGGGGTACGACTACAGTACTACTCTACGAGTGAGTTTATGAATGGTGAAGTCTAAGAAGTCGAAGATTGAAATTCACTATTTTTTGTTCTAAAATTGCAACTTAACGTCCTTTGCCTATTTTGATTATTTCGATAATATGGTAGTGCTACTATTGACAATAACAGCAGAACTGCAAGTGACAACTTTGTCATCCAACATTTCTCTGTGTGTCTGTAAGAACTTTTTTGAAGGAGGTTTTTGTACAAAGTGGCTTGCGGGTTGGTCCCAGCTATGCCCCCTCCCCCCACCGCGACCAATTTCTGTACTACCAAAAATTAGCGAGCTAGGCCACCCGGAATGCTCTCAAGTCAGGTCGAAATCACGGGGGTTTGGCGATGGGCTTGGATTTTATTTCCGGGTTGTTGATAATCTCGCGAGAATGGCGCTAAATATGAACTGCGAATAAATTCAAAATATCACGGAACTAAATTGTGTTTATATTGTTTATTTATCCGCTATAAAGTTTCGATAAACAATTGGTCATTAAGAATCATTTGATTATCAGACGGTCGTCATCGCCAAACCCCTGTGGTTGAAATAGAAAATTAGTGTTACTGCAGTAACAGTCCCTTCTCTGATACACAAGCTGTACAATAATCTGTTAATCCAGTGTCTATGATATATGTCAATAGATCCACATAGGATTAACGGATTATCAATTGTTTTTTACAGTGCCTACAACTCTGATACGGGTCGGGTCGCTGTGCTCTCTCTCGATAATCTGTTAATTCAGTGTCTATGATATATGTCAATAGGTCGACATAGGATTTACGGATTATCGATTGTTTTTTACAGTGCCTACAACTCTACTACGGGCCGCTGTGCTCTCTCATTCACTGTTGACTGTGTTGTGTGTGGATGAAGTGAATTTAGCCTAATTAATTAGTATTGATTCGAAAAAGGGAAATGTAAAAAAATGATCGTGACATTTGTCACAATTCCAGATTGCGAATCGGTTTTAAAGCGCCGATGGATTGCTTATATGATTCTATTCAATGACAATGATTTCGATATCTCAGATTCACTCACCGGCTTCGATTCAGTTCTGATTTGGAATGATGTCTGTCTGCAGAGTTTCCAGAACCTGTCATGTCAGGTATCAAGACCTGTCATGTCAGGTCCCGAAAAAACCAAAACTCGCAACAATATTTGACGAAACGGCGAAATATCTAGGCATGTGCTAGACGAATGGAAGAACATTTTGAGTTGAATGAATATTCTGATCCGTCGTAAATATCGAAAATGATTCAACAATAACGATAAGGAAAATGTTCTGGCTAAATTCATTTGAAAGGTTGATTTATAAGAAGAAAATATTTATGTGTAAAATGATTTATTTCTGTATTAAAGGAAAAAAATAAGTTTCAGGCATAGATGAATTAATTAATGTAGAAGTAAGGGAATATTTTCGATAGCTGAATCGAGGTCTTGATATTTCGTTTCCGCAATAAGACACTGAAAAATATCTGCTCACTATCACAGACACAGTTCGCCGGCATCACTCCTCACTGTCCTGAAGTCTCACTATTTATATTCATTGTTTTTATGATGTACATATAAAAAAGAGCCGAATGCAATATAGAGACTGATTTTATTGAGACTGATTTTAAATCAACTCATCAATTTAAAGGTTTTTTTTCTATTTATATCAGTTTTAATGCAGACCTGTCACCACAGCCACAGGTCGCGAGAAATTCTGCAAAATGGCGCGAGCTGCCGTGTGGAGGTCTCGCTTCAAAATTATTGTTTTATAGTAACTTAAGATTTAATCTATCTATGGTAAGCAATTGATATTATACTCATTACTACAATGAGACCAAAAGAATTCAAGTTTTCCTTCATTTCATCACTCAGTTTTATAATGCAGACCTGTCACCACAGGTCTCGAGAAGCTCTGAAAAATGGCGCGAGCTGCCGTGTGAGGTCTCGCTTCAAAATTATTGTTCTATAGTTACTTGGGATTTCACCCAGTCCTGAGAATGGCCGGTTCGCGAAGCTCCGTATACTGCCTATACTAAAGAGCTCGCGTGAACCACCCACCCAGTCACGTAGTCGTTATTTTACTTCGAAATTGCCGACTGGCGCTCAGTCGGCACTTTAACCACTCGGTCCTCGGCAACTACTCATCCGATTTCAATAAATAAACTACCTACACTGACCTTATGTTGTTATCTTTTCATTGTTTACACCCCAAAGAATATATTTGAAGTTCAAGTGGCTGGAAATTGCCTCTATAAATATTTTAGTACCGCTTTTGTTTTACTAAAAACGGGTTCCTCGCGAGACTCACCCGCATGAAAAAATCAATATCTTAGCAACACAACAATAGATACCGCTTTGCGCGACTCGTGGATATTTGACAAGTCATGAAAAATCGTTTCATACACAAAATACGATGACAAAATGACTAAATAAACACAACAGTAAGAACAAGAAAGATCAGAGGTTTGCAATGATGGTTTATTTTTTGAAATCGGATGAATGAGAGCTGAGTAGTGATGATGTAATTAGAGTTGAATTAAAAAGAATTTAAAATCGCCGCGTATATGGCTTCCGCGACTTAGTGTCAGGGGTCGCGTTAGCGATATACCACTGGCACTAAGGTTCTCAGTGAACTTGGGATTAACTATATCCATGGTTAGAAATTTATTTTTATGGCCTTAAAGTTCCACGATATTGTTCAGCTGGCTACTGGCGTGTATTCAACCCGGCAGAAGTAGAACCTTTTCATTCAACTTCTATAAGCTCTCAAATGTAAATCCATTCATTCTTCAACAATAGAGACACAAATTGCGGCTTTTCAGGGTTGTTGATATCATTCATACGCGCTATTGAGTACGTCACGCTATTGAATACGTCACCGGCTGGCCACGGTGTACACAAGCATAGGCCATTCACCTCTGCACACTCACACTGTGAACATGCTACCGTGGATTCTCCTCCTGGCGATTTTCGCTGCGCTCCCGCTCCTGCTCCTGTTCCTGCTTCCTGAGGAACGACGTCTTTATGTTTTATGTGTTACTGTTTGTCTCTGTGCTGTCCTGTACTGTTCCGTGTTTATTAATCCGTTCTTTTTTTCAGGGCCGATTTCTCTGTCGAATTTCAACGTTTGCTGGAACAAAACTAATGTCCAAAAGCGTCAGCTCTCCTTCGCTGGTCATGTGTCGAGGATGTCAGACAAAGAGTTGGTCAGGAAATTCTGCCCTCTACACGCCCTCATACGGAACACGAAAACTAGGATGACGAGGCCTCACTGCCCCCACCTATCTACAAAGTGTGCTGAGTGATGTCAATGACGGGCATATCTGTGGGATTGCGCGGGATACAAATGGAGTGGTTATACTGGATTGTCACGCTACTAGCATTCATTGTGTCCTTGTGACCGCCCGGATGAGGGATGATTCTACTGTCACGCTCTTTGTTTCTGGTATTCTGAGTCGGCTGAGGGATGATTCTACTGTCACGCTCTTTGATTTCTAGTTTGAGTGCTAGTTTTCATTGTGTCCTTGTGACAACCTCGGTCAGTGGATGAAGTCTCTCGTCAGCTTGTGAGTGCTAGTTTCATTGTGTCCTTGTGACAACCTCGGTCAGTGGATGAAGTCTCTTGTCACGCTTTTGGGTGCTAGTTGAGATCCTGAATCTCAACCCGGTCAAGCTGGTTGTACTGCGCCATTTGTGTTTCGTGCAATTTTACAGGTGTGTCAGTTACTGACGTCGCCCAGTACATCCTGCAGTTAGATGGGGAATGTGAGGCGTCGTCATCCTGGTTTTCGCGTTCTGTGTGAGGGCGTGTAGAGGGCAGTATATTCCTGGCTGGCTCTTTGTCTGGTGTTCTGGGCATGTGACCGGCGACGGAGAGCTGTAAAGCTTTTGAACATTAGTTTTGTTCCGTACCAGGTTTTCATCGCTCTTCTCTTTTTTTTCATTTCAGGACTCCCAAGATGAAGAAGAAGATGCTGAAGGCGACTACAGAAGATGCCGAAAAAAGAACACTGAACTCAGCAATATTGAAAGTTAAGTTGAAACACATGTAAATTACGATGTATGATACAGAAAGGATTGTGTAACTACAGAATATCATTCTTTTGCTCATTTCAGCTAAACGTAATCTGGAAAGGCCCAGCTTGATATCAACCTAAAATCTACCCACCAGAAGTGACCACAAAAGACTCCACCTTGAATAAAGCAACCACCGAAAAACCTGCTGCAACCGAACCTGGCAGTCTTGACCTCATTCTGCATAAGCAACAGGAATGCATGCATAGCGGGACACAAAGCTAAGTTGATTTTTCGACTTGAATTAGGCCTACATTATTTTATTATATTATCTTGTTGTAATTTTCTAGTGTAATTTAATTCGTGAATAAAGAATAATAATAAATAATACCTGGAGCAAAATGCATAGATATATATATATATATATATATATATATATATATATATATATATATATATATATATATATATATATATATATATATATATATATATATATATATATATATATATATATATATATATATATATATATATATATATATATATATATATATATATATATATATATATATATATATATATATATATATATATATATATATATATATATAATTATAAATATAAATAGATAATTAAGATGAAGATTGGTCAGTTATTAATTCAGATTTTTGTAAGTACGTACAATTAAGATAAATTCATTATCTTATGTGACATTTGAAATTTTTCGAATGTACCGTAGATATTTCAGGCCTCATATGACTATTGTTTAACTGACAATCAAGATATAGAGATAGGACAATTTACTAATCAACCAATCGCTTAGATATTAGCAATCATTCAATATCTTATAATGTTTGATGAGAAATTTTTCTGGTGTAGATATTTTAGGGCCCCGTAAACATTTAGGCTGGCTTTACTCGTAAAGATATATATCAATTAAACTTTATCGTCGGTTAATAGATTTTTTTATGAATAGTATATTGATACATTTATAAACATTCAGGCACTTTACAGTATATATTATGTACTGCTTTACCCATTGCGTTAATGAATTTCTCCGCAGAAAGATGTATGAAATAGTGTCTAGGGCTCTATCGAGATCTGGTGTAATATGGGGAAAACTATGGACTGTGGATCTTTTAGAAACTATGATTACGTCTCGGCACTTCGACAAATCTAGAATGAAACAAAGCTTAAATTGATCCAAATCATTCCCCAGAGCCATACTCTGTGCCTTGTTTTACGCTATGATTATTGATTAACTGACAATTATCATATATATAGCTAGGACAAATTGCTCATTAACAAATGGCTTAGATATCCATAATTAAGATTCCACAATCAATATTTCATGTAAGATTAAAAACTATATGTAATACAGGTCCATAATATATGTCGTTAAACTGACAATTTAAATATAGCTGATATATGTATGAGCACATCTGAATTAGTCTCATCGACTGATCAGTACTTGCATCTTAAACTGCCGTACTTACGGCGACTGGTCATGCTCTTCAATATTGCCAAAATTTACCGAAATCTAACTGATTCAAATAATATCTAAAAGCATTACTGTGTGTCAAGTGACGCATAGTAGATATCGTTTAACTGACAATTAGAATATAGCTTGAATTACCCATTAACGTATTACTTAGATATCTACAATTAAGGTAAATTCATTTGTTATGTGAAAATATTTTTAATTCAGGTCCATGGACATTTAAAGCTGATACATGTGTATCTGAGCACATTTATTTGTATCTAGTGAACCTATTGTGTCTTCATACAGCTGTATTAGTTTTGACACATATTGCCAAAATCATTTATCGCAGATTTACTTCCGATCGGAGGGAGATAAAACAAATCTGTGCACAAATACATTCCTGAATTTGGAGGGGAGAATATTTCAATTTCACTGTGTATGTCAGATTGAGAGCCTTATTCTGACAGGATATCCTAAACTTATCTTATTCCTCTTGCTAATAGCTATCTTTTACTAACCCCTCTCCTTCAATCTATATTCCAGCATCATGACTCGCACCGCACTAGGGAGGTCCAGTCATAACAAGGTCTTTCGATCCTTATACACAGTGTACTGTAAAAGGGAAATAAAGATTATATAGCCATTCGGCTAAGGGAATTTCTAATTTACCACTAAAAATATGCTTTTTTATCTTTAATTTCTGATGAATTCAAATAGTGACGAATTCACCACATCTGAAATTCTACTCATGTAGATTTTCAGGCTCCATATAAATATTGTTCAACTGACAATTAAAATATAGCTAGTATGTAACTAATTAATGGTTCGCTTAGATACCTAGAATTTAATTAAAATTAATTCAATGTAATGAATATAAGTGAAACTTATTCAAAATTGCACAGTGGATGAGACGACTGTATCGCGCAATGTCATCTGCGTCTAACTGGGCCACGTGTGTGTGTGGGATCTGTTGAATCAGTTAGGTTTTGGGGGATTCTGGGTTAATTAAGCTAGGTATCAAAAGCTCTGATGCAAAATTAGCAGTTCAAATAGTGATTAATTCAAATTCGTACCGGATCTGAAATTCTTCTCGTGTAGAAATATCAAGCCCCATTTAAGATATTGTCCGAGACAATTTCAATTATAGCTAGGACATTATCAATTAACTTATTGATTAGGTATCTAATTCAGCATCTTCATATAAGGTAAAAGTGCTCAAATCTAAACCATAGGGGTTGATTAGACAACTGTATAATTTAATATTGATTGATAATATTGATTGATAGATAAAGAATACTGGGTATATTTTAACTCTGTCTCTTGTGCGTGGGATTTAATGAATCTTTAAGGCTTTGCAGAATTCTGGATTTGTCGAGTTGTGGGAATGATTCGAGGTTTCTTAAATCTGTAGAACCATGTTACTTATAGGATCAGTGTGCTCAATGCTGGCAGCGCACTCACTCTTCAGTTAGTTACATTATCATAATTACAAAATCATTGTATATATTAGGAGCAATATTTAGAATTAATGAAATGGATTAGAATACCATTCCCTGGGTACAGATGTCACCATCTGTGGGTAGAAAACATCTCTTAAGTTTATTAACTGATGATGAAGTAAATTTGATAATACGAACATGGTTTAGCTGACAATCGGAATATATATAGGCCAATATTACTAGCAGGTTTGCACTGTATGATGGGCCTGGGTTTCAATAAAAGACACATCAAGAATTTCAAGAAGATAGAAGAGAAAACAGTTGAAAAACGATTTGATAAGATTGATTATGAATTACTAAATTTGTTGTAACTCTGGTATTCCTAGAGATGTCTATAGATGCTTTAGTTGAATTGCTGTTAAACTATAATAATCAACCATTGCTTAGATATTTAGAATATAGATGAATTACTATATGAGTTGAATTTCATAAATATCATTTATGACTATTATAAAAATCTACGTATCGATCCACATTGCTGATCTTATATATGAATTGACATGATAATTATGATCAGTGATATTCGAAAGGATTTTCTGCTCAAAAGGTTTTGCTCTTTTCTTCAGCTTGCCGTTTCAGACTGATTGGAAGATAGTTTGAATGAACCGGAATCGAATTTCCCAATTATGTAATTCGATTTAAGACATACTCGAGAAAAACTACAATAAACTTTAAAAAATTAGACAAATTTAAACGGTGAAAATAACAAAAAAATTAAAGTTAGACAAAATTCTCCCACCTTGTAAACTTTCGGACTAGTTACATGAAAAAAAGACAAAATATTGTAAAATATAGTTATTTCCAAAATCTCGATGTATTGAATTAGGCAGAAAAAAAAATAGATAAAATTATTCAACCTTGTAAACTTTCGGACTAGTTACATGAAAAAAAAAACCAAATATTGTAAAATATAGTTATTTCCAAAATCTCGATGTATTAAATTAGGCAGAAAAAAAATAGATAAAATTATTCAACCTTGTAAACTTTCGGACTAGTTACATAGAAAAAAAGACCAAATATTGTAAAATATAGTTATTTCCAAAATCTCGATGTATTAAATTAGGCAGAAAAAAATAGATAAAATTATTCAACCTTGTAAACTTTAGGACTAGTTACATGAAAAAAAACCAAATATTGTAAAATATAATTATTTCCCAAATCTCGATGTATTGAATTAGGCAGAAAAAAAGTTAACCCCAATCAGTCACTTAATATGTGCTTCGACTATTTAAACGGTGAAAACGACCAAATAAATTGAAGTTAGACAAAATTATTAAACATTGTAAACTTTCGGACTATTTACATTAAAAAAAGACCAAATATTGTAAATTTATCTTCAACAATAATATAGTTATTTCCAAAATCAGAATTAGGCAGAATAAAAGATTGTTTGAATGAACCGGAACCGAAATACCAATTATGTTCTTGGACTTAAAGAAAAAAGATCTGTAAAAACGACCGCCGATCACGCAACTATATCTGTACTTCGATTTCCGATTTTGAAAAAAACCGCCGTATCGCTGCCGGCAGGTGTGGTAGGTTTGTAAGGGACACCAACTCGAAAAGTCAAACGAGAGCTTGAGGTCAACAACTCATCAAAAATCTGCCAATTAGAGAAAACAGTGCACAGAAACCAACCGACTTAGGAGATCCTCGTCGATGATGAAACCGGCAATCATAAAAGGTAACTTGATATACATGGAGTTATAACGATGATTTCTAAATGTCGTGATTACAGGATATATTTATTTACTCATTGCAGCTAAGTTTCAACTATAAGAAAGAGACCAGCATAAAATCAACTACTCATCTGAAATCTACGGATTTGAACAACCCACAGAAGAATCAAACTCATTAGATGGAAATTACCGGTATATAGAAATTTCAGGCCTCATGAATATCATTTGATAAGTGATTATCATCGAAATCTATTTACCTGTCCACATGGCTGATCTTAGAACTTTTATCTTTACTAATCTTACACCTTGGAGTAATAAATTTTTCAAATGATTACTACAAGCTTAAACATTGATGAACTAGTCCTACTACTGTAATTATTTATTGGGGTTTAATTCGGCAATTGACGTCAATGAACCTAATTCTGATTTTGGAAATAACTATGTTAACTAAGTAAAAAACACGGTGGCTTGTAATTTGAAATGACATGTAAGTTATGATAAATCTGTCTAAAATGTTTTGCTTTCTTCACTTTGTTTCAGTCAAACTACATCCCGGAAATAATGGCCTGAAGAAGACACAAGTAGACAAATACCCATTGACCCATTTGCTGATGAAAACTGCAGAAGCCCAGATGAGAAGTTTAGGAGCCAGCGACAGATTAATCACTCAACGATGGAATCTTCTTCAATCGGTGGTTGATTTCTATAAAACATTTTATCAGGAGCAGCAGAGATGATAGTGTATCTTATGAAAACTGATTCGCGCAGCAAAGACAATGGATTATCTTATAAAATCTGATTCAGGATAAACACCGAAGCAGCAAAGACAATGGTTTATCTCATGAACACTGAGATCTAGCAGCGGCAAAGACCTCTGTAGTAAAGTATTGATTTTTTTTACTAATATCACCCTTTTTCAGACCAGTCTGATAGGTAACATAGTTTAAAAAATTTACCTGATTGCGTGGAATAGAGTATGAAAATAGTTGTTGAGTCGAATATTGAAAATAGTTGGATAATTAGGTTCCTTTGGCCTGAGAAAGGAACTCTACGTTTGAATATTTCAATATAGAGAAAACTATTTTATAATGAGTTTGTAAAAAGATGTGTCATGTGTTTTGCAATGTGACAGAAATATCCTTCTTAGAGTCTAATAAAAGCTAAGCTCCATTAATTCACGATATTGGTCTTCGATCTTAGGTTGATAGATAAGTTGAGTTGGTTAGTCACTAGGAGTATGGTCACGTCGAGCGCCTAGTTTTGCGTCGTAGGTCTGTTGAGTTAACGCCTAAACTGAGATATAGTTTCAACATGATATTGTAAGTTTTATTGTGCTTACCATAGTTAAACAGAGTCAATACAGTGGCTTTGCCCTGTAGATATCACACGGTTAGGAAACATAGAACATAACGTTCTATGCACAAATAATAAGTATTTGCAGAATTGTAGATGTACTAATTTGATGGCATTGATATTTTCGAAGGCCCGTGTAACCAATTTGAGAAATGAATTATATATTTCGATTTTCACATGGAGTTTTAACTTTGAGCCTCCATCAATCTGTTCGATGCTACGTATTTGAAAGCAAAAGTTTTATCTAAAAGGAGACCATTATTTATATTTGAGAGGTAAAGCTAAAGTTATAGCTAGGACTAATTTTGAACGTTTTAACATTGTTTATAGCTGTTTGAACTTCTTTTATTGTAATGGGTAAATCCATATCACGAGATGGCTCTCGTGAATAATCACTTAGCTTCAAATCGGGTGTATAATGATTATTAAGGAGTGCCAGTGAATCAGTAGCGCTTTTTTAAAATGGGCCCAGAACTTTACAGTGAAAAAATGCCTGCAGTTGTAAATAGAGGAGTATAAATAATACATAACTACAAACTACAAGTACATAAATTAATTCTAAAAAATAAAAAAACCAATAAATAATAAATAGAATAAACAACAATACAAACAAACAACAAATTTATATTCTATTTACATGAAAAGGCATTTTTTCAAATATTTATCAACAAGGTTCTTCATTTATCGAACAACCTTCCCTAAGTATAGCGAAAACCCGAGATCTTTTCTGTTGTTATTCAAAGCATTCTATCAACTCAGTTATTGTAATGAACAAAACAAATAACCATAAACCTTTACTAAATCGAAAACATTTAAAATAATAACTGATATGATAGAATGCTTTGAATAACTGTGATGAAAGATCGACCCGTCCTTTCAACTAGCCGCGCTCAATCACTGCTGTGACTGTTTATTGTTATACATGGGTAAACTTACTATACATGGGTAAACTTACTATCTAAAATCTGGTAAAAACAATTTTACTTTTTAGAAAGAATTCAAAACAGCTATAAACTTAAGTTATTGATGTTATTGATTAGTTACCGATTGTATAATTATGTTGAAGCTGCCAGGAAAAACGTCAGAATACTTAGTATGTAATGTCAAGGTGTTTGGAAATCTTTAAGACAAGGCAAAGTTGGCAAAATTCTAGTTCTCTAGAGAAAGTAATGATTAATTGATACAAAGAGTTCCAGAGTGAATCTGAGTTTCTCATCTCTAGTTTTAATGCTTTTATGTTGGAGACTGTTATTGTAACACAGTTCGTGGGATAAAAGCTTCGAGACATAGAATTACACAAGCCCGGTGGATGAGTGATTATGATAACCTTCATGCCCTAATGAAAATATACTTGTCCCGCGCAGTTGGACTAGTGCTTAGATCAGACCCTGCTTTGTTTCAAATGTAGAATTTTTGAAAAAAGTAGTTGATAATGTTTGAAGAAATCTCTTAAAGACGAGGAAAATTTGGCAATATTTTTAGTTTTTTAGTAATAATTAAGATTAATTAGTTAACCTTGCGCTTTCCAGAGTGAGTGAATTTGTAGGTTTAATGTTTTTATTTTGAACTGTTTTAAAATAACTCATTAAGCCACCAGGGTATAATTGTTGTGCAAGAATAAAACGACAGACATGTTCGTCATTCATGTTAGAACTGTTCAATTGTTTAGTTACGTGTATTGCAACTGTTTTCCTGTGGTGCTCATCAATGGTTCATAAAATACTATTTTCATTAAGGCCCTTATGGAAAATAGAGGAGCAAAATAGAGGAGCAAAATAGAGGAGCAGTCTCTTGATAAATGAGGATATATGAACAGTGTTAATTAGCAGATTGTGCCAGCAATATATGGACTCTTAAAGACAAGGCAAAGGTGGCAAAACTCTTAGTTACCTTAAATTATATTAATTATCGTAAAATAATGTTGATGAAAATAAAATCAAAGACTGTTTAGTTAATCATAAGCTTTCCAGTTTGAATTTGTGTTTTTATCTCTGGTTTTTATATTTTATGTTGGAGACTTTTTTGAAATACAGGTCATGTTGAAATGTCAAAATACAGGTCATGTCAAATGACTGGGGCACTTCCTCAAGTATATAAATACCTGTCATTTAGGTATGATTGTTGTTGCGGGGATAAAATGACACGTTCATGTCAATTGTTCATAAAACACTGATTTATTAAGGTCCTATCGAATAAAGTTGAGCTTTTTCTTGACAACTGAGATGTCCTCAATCTCGATGTCATTTGAAAAGTTGACGATGATAGATTCATATTTCATGAAATATAACAAAGTGTCAGTTATATTGACCTCATGAATTGTCAAATTCATAATCTTAGACTTTAGGACCAGTCCTTTTTTTGGTGTTTTATGGATCAAAGTTTACAACTCTTTGTGTATTTTTGTTATTTTCCCATTGATGCAAATTGTATGAATCAGCTGTAGTGGAAATATATCATATATACAGACTTATAAATACCTTACATGTAACTTTTGTGATTTTAAAGTTAGTACAATTTCATACATATAATAGAAATAAAATTGCTATTAAAATTTGAGAAAATAAGCTAAAAGTTAATAATTTGATATGTGAAAATAAAATGATGTAAAGAATTTAAATTATATTGATTATTCCTACGCTTTCCAGAGTATTTGGCCAGGTTTATCTCTGTTTTTAGTGCGGGGGCCATTGACAATTGAGTCCATGGTTGGGCCATAGACTTTTTTGTTTTAGAGTCTTATGTTTGGACCTAGGGGCGTATAAACACTCATTTATAGTTTATACGCCTATGGTGGTTGGACTAGTTTTTGAAAGTCCACGTGTTTGAGGAGCTTACGTTATAATTCCTCGAGCAATCCTGGCATTTTGTATAATTGTTGTATGAGAATAAATATGATTTTGAAATTTGTCATTCGTTGAGTTAAGCAACAAGTGTTACTAAAACGAAGCACTACTAAATAAAAAGACTATATGCACCAGAGAAAACCGACCAATTTACGTTTCACATGCATTTGTTTATATCAGGTATTGCCTACACTTATTAGCAGAGGTGGTTGAATACACAGATAGCACCCCTAGTGATGATTTCTAATGAGTGCAATAGCTCATCGGACTTCGTTTTAGTCATGCATAGTTCTTCTGTTAGTATTTTTTCCACTCAACACGCGCGGCCCGCCCTAATTGATATTAATCAGTAAACCACGGCACTCCCCAATCCGCCGTCACTGGGCCAAATTCGGTTTTCGTATCTAGTCGACTAGTGGTCTGAACTAATAACCGAATGCGCTTGACTTTCGAACTATTTCCGGAATATAGTTCCGACTAACGGAGATTCGGTTTCGTTTAGTTCGACTGTAGTCGACTTACTCCGATAACCGAAGGTGGCGAAACGAAGCATGATTGACGCACCGTATCCACCGTCCTCGGCGTCGTAGTAGCGCTACGATCATGTACCCAACCACGGTAACCCCAGATACTACGTTCTTGTAGTAAGTGGTTAAAGTTTAGTCGCGCGATCGGCGGATCCACAAACATACTAAGCCAAATATTCAAGCCCATCTCTAGTCTGAATACAACCAGTCGTTGTTACGGTTGGAACGACGGCTAGGTACACTAGACTAGCCCATCTCCGATTCAAAAACACTTTGCCACCAACGACAAAATTTAGGTGACAACTACGTGTGTTCTTGGTGAATAAACCTGTCAGATATTTTCAAGCCCAACGATTTGGTAACTACGTAACTAAATCCCTTAACTAGTAGAGTTCAGTTCACTAGTCAGTACCGGGTAGCGAAAGTGAAACTACCTCGCCGACAGTACTGTGTGTACCGGTACCATGAAACTGGTATTTCCTTCACCCAGTCATGCGAGTGGCCGGTTCGCGGCGCTCCGTATACTGCGTATACTAAAGAGCTCGCGTGAACCACCCCTGACACGATAGCGATATACCACTGACACTAAGGTTCTCAGTGAAGTTTTCCCATTACCGCGAAAAAAAACGAAACCACAACGTAACTAAAATTCGAATTGTGGAACTTCTTCGATTATCTGAGTCAGAGTGCATATCAAAACATTACAGGTTTACGCACATATTCATTAAGGGGCCCAAGAGGAAATTTCACAGGCTGGCAAGGCTTGAAAATGAAAATCGTAAAGAACAAACAATGGAGAATACAGTCTAAGTGTCGAAAAATTCGGTTCATAGAATTTGATAAGATACGGGCCAAAGTTCCCGTATGGAGATGGGTATGACGATAAACAGCTGTCATATTCTGTGTATTTTCAGAGACAATTTATCGTTTTAGAGAAAATTGCAATATAAAAATGTCAAGAAAAAAAGATAAGGCATTATTCGAGGTTTTTGTTAGGGGATTACCACAATTAGTTAAAGAATAACAGCTGCGAGACTTCCTTTGGAATTCAGGTGGCGTGATGGTTACTGTCCTTATGATTTTTCCAAATTATTTTCTTGAATTTCTAGTGTAAAGACATTATCTATCTAGAGTTGACGCGGATTCAAACTATTCTAAGACTTTCAAAAAAGTTTAAGGGATAGAGCTACCAAAAATCATCAGGGTAGAAATAAAGGCTTCGGTTTTATTCAGTTCGAAGACGAGAGATCATTTGAAAAGACCATTAATCTGAAAGAGGTGGTGTAAAAAATCGATAATTGTAGCTTTATGGACATAGTCCTTGCATCATAGGATATCATTGGTCTTTTTTTATATATTCAGAAATTCTTTGGCAAGCCGTTGGTTTTTGTAGAATCAAACAAAGGTAAACGTAATTCGTCATGTTACAACCGGGATTTAATCATATTTCAATTTTTTAGAGCTTTCACCAAAACATGATTTGATAGGGTCGAATTTCTCGATTTCTAACGAAACTGATATCGGTAAACGAGAGCGACAAAAAAGTTCAAAGGTTCAAATTGATTTTCTTTATTGAGTTTATTACTGTGCATATTCGACGACCAATGTCAAATCGAGTCACATGGGCGAGTGGGACATCGTCATTGCCAAACAATGTTGCTCTTATCATTCAAAATCCTCACTAGTCAGATTTCTGAATAACGTCCGTAAATCCAGACACGTTCATAAATGAAACAGGGAGGTCACTCCCACCTCCCTGATGAAACTAACTCAAATAAAAGACTGACGTTGACAAATCGGTTTGAAAGGCTGCCTGCAGCTGAATGCAAACTGACTTCACTTATCAAAAGAATCTCCATCTTTGCCAATCGAAGACCTAGGTTGTTAATATTTATGGTTGGTCTTTGCAAGTCGGAACCAGTCAATGAATTCATTTACGATAATTTTTGGCAGGAATGGCAGTAAACCGGTTAGATCTGGAATGGTTATTCTTGAACCGGAATAGAAACAAGGGAACATGGCAACTTGCTACCGGTTACATAAACACGGTCCTGCTACAATGTATTGGTTTTACGCACTTAGAACCACGGATCAGCGTAGGTTTTCCCCGTTCGCATTATAATCGATACGCGGTAAGAGTTATTGCGAGGCCTACATGAAACTCTGCTGGTCTACGCAGTGATGTAATCAATATAGGTTTCCCCCGATTGCGTACGCGGTACTCGGGTTTCTCCGTCAAACAGGTTCCACTATCACGAGAAAGAGGACATTTTAGTTGGGCGCGTCATCCGCTGGTGGACAGCAAGACGATCACTCTCGAAATGAGGTGAGTATATAAATCACTGTAGTAGCTGAATTATCAATAGTTTGAATACCAGTCATTGTTACCAGGTTACGGGTTCCCTACAACTGTTTGAGAAACAACGGCTAGGTACTAGACTAAATTATCAAGACATAGCCTTAGCAGAATACCCATCTTCGACCGGTATGGAAGGGGCATGGTGCAGCCGCCAAAAACGCCGGGAGATTACATCAACGTAAGGTTGGGGTTTTAGGGGATTCCTAGGGAGTCCATCTTGACGTGCTAAAAATGAGAGAGCTGACCTCGCATCAAAATTTTGAGCCTTCCCCGCTTGGCTGTATTTATTCTGACGTGTTTAGCAGTTTAGGTCAACACATGGAGGGCCCTGACTACGGGCCTTTCCGAGGGGCAGCCCACTTCTATTTCAAGAATTTTCACCGCGAAAAGCACTTCGAACCCAATTGAAAAAGGACATCTTGAATATATAGGCTATTTTTTCAGTGCCTTGAGAACGCGGGATTACTATTCATTTTGCCAGAAATGAAAATGGTAGCCAAATTTCGAAAAAATCTTGACCCGAATTTTTTGTTACTAACTTTTTGATTGGCACTTTGAAAACTGACGGGCCTGCCTATCAGATAGCCCGTTTAATTTTAGCGCGGGGTTTTTTCATTTATAGTTTTTCGCGAAATTTGCTTCAGCGGCAATCTGATTGACGCTGCACTGGCTTTTGTGCGGCAAACAATGTGCTTGTACCCGGCGATGTCAGGGTTTCGCGCCGAGGCTGTAGTGAATCTATCAGGTTCGAATCCCTGCAGTGTAAGCGTGTCGAATGATAAAATCATTTTCTAGCACCCCCACTTCATCCCATCTCAAATCTAACTGGAATTGTGAATGCACTAAAATTGATATTAGATATTCTCACAAATATTATTAACTTCACTATCATAAATCATCTTCATAAAAATTTAGTTCTCTCAAAAAATTGAAACGTTACTTTTTCTGTCAATCAAAAATAATTGTCTCGGTTAAAGCGAAACCGAGTAAGAAAATGTTTAGCACTATAAAACATGAAATATATGAGTATTGCACGGGTAATTTACAGAATTGTTACAGTAACAAAAGATCAGTACCAGATTTTGATTTTTTCAGCAAAACAGGAAATCTATATTTATATAACATTACATTATATTATATTATAGAAAATCTGTTTTTACTGATTTACATATTCTACGTACTAACAAAAGAATTAACCTTTGAAAATTTGCATTTATGCTATGCCTTCGATACAGCCTTAGTTAAAATGTCAACTGATCTGTGGAGTAGTTAACATTTCCTGTAATTGATAAATTCCTGATAACCTTTTATTTCAGCCTGGCTGTAAAATATCATCGCCAGTATATCTACACGATAACATAAAAATTCTACTTAGTCGAATCAGGGAAGTGTCACTGTTATTGGACGAATATACCACACATAATATCACGTTTTATGCGGTGTAGCCTACAGAATATACAAAAACAACCACTCGCCAAAAATAAATGGCTTTAATTACTCTAATTTGTCACGTGTTGCTGGTTTCGTAAATATATGAGCAATCATGACGTTCGTTTGGTGGTACATGATTTCTGTTTAACCTTTATTCAGTCTGATTACTCCGAGCCATTTACACAACCAGTAACACGCAGAGCGCGGTATGAGCGCGCGCGTCGACATGTAGAAACGACCGTAAGAATTCCGTTAATGATAAATGGGAAAATGTTCTTTAAAAAACCCGATGAAAACATATGAGCCCTTAATTATGCATAAGAACTGTCGGTAGATCTATTCTTTTGATCCACAACAAGAAATGATAACAATTTTCCTGGCCCTCACCCTGTCCTAAAAAGTGGATGGTTGGCGGTGCTAAGCTGGTGTCAACCAGGTAGCGAATTATCACAGGCACAAAGATTCCCTCGGTGAAGATACAAAGTGAAGAAAAGTGTCCTTATTCATTTGATTGATCGATTGATCGATTGATTGATTAGGTGTAGACCTTACAAAAACCTGCTGAACAAACAGGAACTTCGATTTTAGTTGGATATAGTCGAATTAGTTTATAACATACGTAAACGTATCATAATAATTTTTTTTTAAAGTAAATTATATTGAGAGAAAGACACACTGTAGATACATTTGTGTAGAAATTCGTTAACGAAATATAGACTGAAAGGTCGCATGGAGGGTAGGTGCGGCAGACAGTAGTCTGTCATGTTGTGTATATTTTCAGAAATCAATGATAAATGGTTCTTGAACAAAATACGAATAAAATGTCTGCAAAGCGAGATAAGCCGTTGTTCGAGGTTTTCGTCAGGGGGTTACCACCAGGTGTTCTAGAAGCACAACTTCAAGATTTCCTTAGGAATTCAGGCGGCGTGAGGGTAACTTTGAAATACGATTTACAAAATTTGTTCTCGTAAATTTCCAGTGCGAGAGCGTATGGGATGACACAGATAAAAGTGTTTTTAACCAAAAGTGTTTGTTTTCAGACTCTTTCGATACAAATACCGAAATATCAGATGGGCGGAAATAAAGGTTTCGGTTTTATTCGATTCGGGGACCAGAACTCATTTGAAACAGTTATTGCTCTGAATGGGAAGGTAAGATATTGATGAGTCTAGCTTTATAGACATGTTTTGCGTTTTAAGATGTAATCGGTTTGTTCGTTCTTTTTTTTTAATTCAGAAATTCTTTGGCAGGCCATTGTTATTTAAAGAGTCCAATAAAGGTATTCATAATTCCATAAGTTATAATCGAATTATTGTTTTTCATTTTAATCAGACGAGTCGAATGTTCTATAAATCAAATTCGATAGAACATTAATTAAGGAAATTGATTTGACAGGTGAAATTCCAGAAAGAAATTGCTCGATAAGTTTTGAAATAATTATGCGATATTTTTTGCCCGTTTCAATTTTAAATCTTTTTACAGTATGCCAAAAAACAATTTAAAATCTATTTTTGGAAACAAAGCTTCTGTTTGTTCTAATGCAGCTAAACGTTCGCAACCAGTGAAGCAAAGTCGCATGATTCATGAAAACGCCATACAGAGAATAGAGCATGGAGCGAGAAGAAATAAACAAAGAAATTTACGGTAATAAGTGATAATTACATTCTCAGCGAATACCGGTACGCTCTATATATTTTCTATGTTATTTTTCGTTTTTTCATATGTGAATATGTACATTTTTGCTTTCGCCAGGTTACTACGTAAGATCGATAAATTGCTGCATCCTTTGCTTGATGAGATGACTGCACCAGAAATCTTCGTCTATTTGAAAGATAATCTGCCTTCATTAAAGGCCCTGATGGATGACAAGTTTATTTCTTCGGAAACGTTTGAAGTTCTCATTAAAGCTATACAATCAATTTGTGGTCAAAGCGAGGATTTGCCTATTTTACACGCTATTATCAACTCTACTATTTACAATCCAGCTGGCACAATAGATAAATATTGTAATGATTGTAAGAAATTAGGACGCCTCGGTGATTTTCAAATCGGTACATTTCTGAATGTATTAAAATTGTCCAATGAAATTCTCAAGAGGCTTCCCAATCAGGCGCATCTTCGAATTATGTTCGTCATAAAAGGACTTGAGATCGCATTTGAGAAGATAGAAATGCAGAACACATATGTGCTAGGAGAACTCGAACAATTGCAACAACTACATGATACCACAATTGTGAGGGTACTTCGACAAGAAGCACGTGATGAAGGGGCAGCGGAGAATGTTGATATATTACTTGGGTCTATACTACCTAAAGTTGAAGACCTTCGTATGAAACCACTGATTGATGAAAACATAGTTAATGGCTGTTACAAATCAACAACGCATTACCTTAGTACTCAATTTCAGCTGTTACGTGAGGATTTTATTCGCCCAATTCGTTCTGGAGTACAGCAGTATCTAGCCAGCTTCAGTGATAAAAAGAAAATTACTCGCCTCCAAGATGCCTTCATTTACCATGGTGTCAGGTTTGTTGAGACAGATTCGTTTGAAAAGACTCGTCTGCAGTTTGACTCGAGAAATCTACAGAGAGTTCGATGGCAGAATTGTAAACGGTTTATCTATGGTTCGCTTGTTTGTTTATCAGCCGATCGATTTGAATCGATGATTATTGCTACTGTGATGGATCGTGACCCAACAGAGTTGGCTCAAGGATACGTAGATGTGAAAATAATATCTGCGGTTTCATCATTGCCATTAAACTATGAAGAGAAACGTTATGTCCTCATCGAGGGACAGTCTTACTTCGAAGCATACCGTCATAATCTAAAACGACTTCAGTCTTTGAAAAGAGATTTTGATGCAGGCGTTGAGCTTCCATTCCGTGACTATTTTGTGAGTCCAAAGACTGTCACCGTCGCGCCACCTAAGTATCTGTCGATAAGGAAATCAGAGTCTATTGACAGTGTCACTGGCGAACCTCTTCTTGATGATATATTTTCTGATATAAATATGCATTGCTTAAGGTCTGATGACACAGAGATGCGATTGAAAGAATTTTTGGATTTTTCTAATTGGCCATCAGAGGAAAATTCATTTTTGGATACATCACAATTGGAAGCGTTACACCACGCATTAACACATGAGGTTGCAATTATCCAAGGTCCTCCAGGAACTGGCAAGACCTATCTCGGTCTAAAAGTAGTAGAATTCCTTCTTGACAATGAATCGGTCTGGGTAACCAAGGAGAAGAAGATATCGCTAGAGAATCCAAAAATGGCAACAAAATCTAGAACAAAACAGTTTCAAGATAAAATCATGGTTGTCTGTTATACTAACCATGCGCTAGACCAGTTCCTTTCAGAGATATTGACGCTCTCTGAAATTAGATCAAAAGTGGTGGTTAGAATTGGGGGCAGATGCAAAGATGAAAAGTTGTTAAGCATAACACTCAAAAGTCATCGAAGAAATCATTATGGAAATAATGATAGAGATCTGTCAAAGATTGATAAAGGTTTGAGAGATGTGCAGGCAGAATCACAATACCTAAAATCACTGTTGAAAAATGTCGACGTGTTTAACATTACTGTGGGTGATTTGATGCAACAAGTAGTTGCTGGACATAGACAACAATTTCTTGTTCCACGGTGCACCATTCAAGAAACAATTATTTATTGGATCTTGGATAAAGATATGGCTGTAGTCAACGCAAAGTTGAATGTGCAGAACGATGGTGAAGTGATTATTGAAGATATCCCAGATGAAGATATCCCATATGAAGAAAATATCCCAGATGAAGATATCCCATATGTAGAAGTTATCCCAGACATTACAGATAAAGATATTGACAATGAACCGAAAGAAACGATGGAAATAGATGAACGGTCAACTGATGATGAATCCATTGACGTCGTGGAAGAAGCGCAATTGATAGCCGATGAAAGGTTTATATATGATGATATACATAACGAGATATACGATAATCAGAATATTAAGAATGATATAAGCCACTATGATAAAGAGCTATGGCGAAAGGAGATATATGATGCTCAGAATATTCAGAGTGATATAAGCCATTATTATGAAGAGTTATTGCGAGATGCTAGGGCGCTAGCGAATACTTTTTGGCCAGCGAAAGATTTACTAAAAGAGCTCAATACGTTAGGATTACGGATCAAGGAGCAAAAACTGATAAATGCTGTCAATGATGGAAGCCCAAGGATGAACATGAACATTTGGTCTTTGAATATGGATGAACGTCTATCATTGTATTTGTCATGGTATAAGGCAACACGATCCATCTGGCAAACCAAATTGGACTCGCTCGAGGTTATGGGTCTGTCGTTGCAAGACGAAAGGGAAAAAGCATATTCAGCTATGGACGAGTCTATTCTACAAAATGCACATATCATTGCTATGACGACAACTGGTGCATCAAAATTCAGTCATCTGATAGAAGCAGTTTGTCCAAAGATCGTCATCGTAGAGGAAAGTGCTGAAGTGTTGGAAGCGCACATCGTCACGTCACTAACAGTCGGTTGTGAACACCTAATACTAATTGGTGACCATAAACAACTGCGACCAAAACCAACAGATTTCGAATTAGCTCGCGATTATAACCTCGATATATCGTTCTTCGAGAGGCTTCAGAAGAATGGCCAACCTATTAAAACTCTTCAATTACAGCATAGAATGCGTCCTGAAATCTCTCGTTTACTAGTACCACATATATATGAATCACTGATCGATCACGATTCTGTGAAAGATTTCGATGATATAAAAGGTTTTGACACAAATATGTTCTTCTTGAACCACAGTGAAAGTGAAAAAGCCGAAGTCGAAGGACGTAGTCATAGTAACGTTTTCGAAGCAGAAATGGTAAAAGCCTTGAGCAAATATATTCTAATGCAGGGTTATCGACCAGACCAGATAACCATTCTAACGCCATACGTTGGTCAGATGTTTGCCTTAAAGAACATTTTGCCACCAAGGGAATTTGAAGGTATTCGAATTACTCCCATCGACAACTTCCAAGGCGAAGAAAATGATATCATAATTTTCAGTTTTGTGCGAAGCAACAAAATGGAGAATATAGGATTTCTGAATACGCAGAACAGAATATGTGTTGCATTAAGTAGAGCTAAAAAGGGCTTCTATTGCTTGGGAAACTTTAGACTCTACGCAAAGAAATGTCGAGTTTGGAGAGATATTCTTGCGGATCTCGAAGCAGCTGGAAAGATTGGAAGTCATTTGACGTTAATTTGTCAAAATCACCCAAATACAAAAACACGTGTGACGACACCAGAGGATTTTGATAAATGTCCATTTGGCGGCTGCCAAGAACGCTGTTCTACGATGACATGTGGCCATAAATGTCCATTTATTTGCCATATAGGCGATCATGTGGACGAGTTTCGATGTAGAGAAAAATGTCTACGTAGTTGTGAAGCTGGCCATACTTGTAAAAAACTGTGTTTTGAAGAATGCTCTCCATGCCCAGAAGATTGCACTAAAGAAATAGAATGTGGCCATATATGTCAACGAAGATGTGGAGATGTTTGCACAACCCGCTGTATGATGGTATGTTCCAAAAGTCTACCTTGTTCCCATCAGTGTAAGGAGTTGTGCTATAAGCCTTGTAAATGTTCTGAGCCATGCGAGAAGGATTTAAAATGTGGTCATAGATGTGACAGACATTGCAGTGCTCCTTGTACGCCGCGTTGTACACGTCCATGTTTAAAGAGTCTACCATGCTCTCACCAGTGTAAGAAGTTGTGCTATGAGCCGTGTGAATGCTTTGAACCATGCGAGAAGCATTTAGAATGTGGTCATAGATGTGACAGACATTGCAGTGCTCCTTGTACGCCTCGTTGTACACGTCCATGTTTAAAGAGTCTACCTTGTTCTCACCAGTGTAAGAAGTTGTGCTATGAGCCGTGTGAATGTTTTGAACCATGTGAGAAGGATTTAGAATGCGGTCATGAATGTCGTAATCGTTGCAGTGTTCCTTGCACGACTCAATGCCGGATGCCATGTTCCAAGACTTTACTATGTGGACATCAGTGTACGAAATCGTGTTACGCTGCATGTGGCGAATGCTTGAAAGTCATTACAGTTGAACTAGAATGTAGCCATACTTTGGAAAAGGTTTGCCACAAAGAAGCAACACAGGCTGATTGTGAGGCGTTTATAAAAACAACATTGTCTTGTTCTCATGAGATGCGTGTAAAATGTTGCCAATTGCTCGATAAGGCATCTATCAAGTGCGATGAAATTGTTCCAAAAGCATTACCTTGCGATCATCAAATGCAGGGGAAATGTGGTGAATCAACTGAACGCATAGATTGTCAAGTGAAAGTGAAATACGAATTGCAGTGCCGTCATGACAAATATATAGAATGTTGGCGTTATACGAAATATGAAAATCAAACTAATGACCTTCATGGAGCCGACTTATACTGCAGTGTGATTTGTAAAAGAAAACTATTATGTGGCCATGAAATTATGGCTGAATGTTCACAAGATTTAACGAAACAATCACATTGCGAAAGAACGTGCGAGGCCAGTTGTTGGCACACAAGATGCCGGAAAAAGTGCAATGAGCGATGCTGGGTTTGTCGTCGTCCTTGCGGTTGGGAATGCAGTCATCAAAGATGCTCTAAAGCCTGCTTTGAAGTATGCGACAGGAAGCCCTGCGACGAACCGTGTAATCAGAAGACTATATGCGGACATGACTGTATGGGTTACTGCGGTGAACCTTGTCCGTTGATGTGCGACAAATGCGGAACAGCAGCTGACCCACCCAGTGAAAGAGATCGCTACGTGTCACTGTATCCTTGTGGTCACAGTTTCCTCAGGTCAGTCATTGACCAGCATATGAAAATCAAGCATCGAGGTGGAATGAAAGTTGTGAATGTCCGTTGCTGTCCGTTTTCCAAATGCAGGAAACCTATTCTGTTTTGTCCGCGATATAGTCATGTAATCAAGGATTATTTCCATGCAAAATACTTCCTCCTTGGGAATGTACTCGACGGTGATTGGTTATGCTGCAAAAAATGTGGTAAGACATATTGAACAGTGCTTATTAATAATAACTATACCATCTAGGTGAGGTTTCTACCATAGCAGTCGTGACCATGATTCTTTCATCTTTATTTCTGATGCATCGGCACGTCGTTGGGTCCATCGACATTTCATAGAAAATTGTTCATGTTTTACAGGTTTTTACATGGTTTCCGATCTTCAAGATCCTAAATGCGACCGTTGCGAGGGAGGATCACGCAGAAAGCAACCAAGACCGCTGAAGATTAGTAAGTAGACATGATAAGATTATTATATATCTTATAATAATTCTATCTCTATATATATATAATATAATTTCTTTCAGCACGCAACGAAAATCCACCCCGTGGCCGTGGACGTGGACGTGGCCGTGGACGTGGCCGTGGACGTGGCCGTGGACGTGGCCGGGGATACGGGGGATACGCGAGGAACCCATTTCTCCGCTAGTCGCTAGTACATAGATACATGTTGATGAATTTGTGAACATCTTTAAGTAGATACAATGCAATTTTGCTCGTTCGAGTGATGCTATTAACTTATCTATCTAATTTTTAAATCAGTAATTCCATATGAGGCTGAATGTTGCCAAATTGATAATCGTGTTTTGCTTTACGGCTGGTTGCTAAAGGCCCGAACACACTATGCGATTTTATTCGCACCAGCGTTTCCATAGTGTGTTCGGGCCGTTAGGAAATAATACAAGGAAAAAAGCCAGCTTTGTACACCTGTACTTTGAAAATGTAATACAGTAAAACTTGCGATCGTTTTGGACAAAGAAAAATCTTACGACTTTGAATAAGTTAAATTTCCACCCTTTTTGCCGAAAACTACCACTTGAGAATTAATTTCTTGAACATCTACAAGGAATGATTTAAAAACCTGAAATATTTCGGGTTTATTTTTCTATTCTCAAACATTAACCACAACTAAACTGTCATTTTTCATGTTAGTTTTTTCTTGACGTCGTAACAACCTGTATAATAATGTTCATATACGTAGATGACTTCTATGCACTAAAGGGTTCTGTCTGGAGTTGATGTGCACTACGTCATCAATATCATTGGCGTCTCAAATTAACAATAATAATTGTGAATTTCGGCATTTTGTTTATTTCAAGTTTTATTACCTTGTCTACATCCTCAGTATATATTGATTGGTAGCTGGTTAATTCAATTCAATCGTTGATACATAGATGTATATTCAAATTCAAAATAACTTGATTGATGTTTGATATCATATTATTATATGAAATAATTATGACATCAAGCAATATTATGTGTGTTAGTAGTATTTAGAGGTTTTAGTAGTTCCCTTCGCAGACTTCAGTTGGTAGGCATGGAAACATATTGTTAAACTTTCAAATCATGGAGTCTATTTTCTCTCATGGACCCCTTTCAATAAAGACTTTTTGGATATCCTTCAATACAGTTTCAAATGGATTAAAAAACGATGTTTAAGGTCGACTGCCAGTCCTTTCTGGTCCTACTAAGACCTTACTACCAAAAATGAGCGAGCTAGGCCACCCGGAATGCTCTCCAGGTTGAAATAGACATTAGTAATGTTAATTCCTTGATTGTATTCTCCATATAGTTGCGACGATTGAGATCGATAGGCAACCGTGTTAGAACAAGTTAACGACAGCTGTTTGGTGTAATGACCACTCTACCCCAGTTTATGTAGAATACTATGCCTTAATGAATTCATTTCCGAAAAACGCCTCAAATTAAATTCGTACAGATTTCACCCTTGGACTGAATAGAATACTACTCGCATTATAAGATAACAATAACCAGTGGTGATTGTTTCAAGTAGTTTGCTAAACATCTCGCACAAACCTATAAATGACGCACGGGTCGACCAGTTACGATACATCAAAAAACGTGTTTTCCTTAAAAACATTGTCAATTTGGAATTTAATATTTGTATCCAGATATTTCAGATATATATCGCAGTGTACAAGCAGGAAAAAAAATTGTCTATATGCGACTAATTTTTGCTTTTGTGTTAGAATTAGTTGCTATATCCGGGAATAAAATGTAAATGAAAATGCAAGCTGTGTCCTGATATGTATTCATAATGCAGCTATACGTATTTAGAAATTTCATATAGAATAGTGGCTGGCTGGAGTCTTCAATCGATCGCGACGTCAATTACAAATGCATATTGATTTACATTAAAGGTGAGATAATTCTATCTAACAAACACCGTATACGCATACAAAATACCGAGCATAAAATCATAAAAGCTTGGTAGCATTTTTTACTCGTATAACATCATATTATGCACTAGTCGATCGCCGCAGCTTCGGCATCGAAGAAATTTTGTCGCAGAAATCGTAGAGTACCGTGTATACATACAGCCATCAAGACACTCGTATACACATGTTCATGACCGACATTTTAATTTTATGATCGTACCAGATGGTCTAAGTTGGCTAGCTTGACAAATAGAACGCACACCTGAAAAGCAACACGAGTATTCCTGAAAAAAGTACCACAGGGAAATCAACTACAAAGTAGGCCCTACTACTAAATCAATACAATGCAAACTTTACAATATAGATTTAATGTTCAGTTGATTTACTGTACGTAGATCCAGTATTACAACTGGATGCAGTTGTCTTGGTCTATGTTTTTGACACCGTAAAAGCCGTTACGATAATGTTTATTACAAAACTATTATTTGTTGTACATATAAGGGGTTCTGTGTGACTCGATGCGCACAACGTCATCAATATTGACAGTTCAAAATAACAATTACTATTGTGAATTTGTCTTTTATTATTATGTGATCAAATATATTTCGTGACTCATACTTTTTGATAAATTTTTATATCTTTTTGATAATGAATTTTAAGTGTATGCCATCAATATGCCATCAATATTTGGCTAGCCTGGTTATATTGGTTTCTGGTCAATACAATTTTCAAATTCAAAATCACTTTATTGATCCTTAATAACAGATTACATTATCCATTGCTGATGATATTAGGCAATATGTGTCACCTTTCTTCAATAAACTTTCAAAATAGTTTTCGAGTTAAATAAGCAATTAAAAAGGAAATCGACCAATCACGCTAGAGCTAATCCGAAATTAGCCAACCTACGACACGCGTATTGCAATTGTCTTTGAAAAGACCACTTCGCGAATTAAGAATCGTTATCAATTAACAACATACATAAATCATCATTAAACTCACGAAAATATGTCCGTTTATTTGTATAAAGGTTATTTATTCGTGCCATAGGTTGACTGGGCTTGACATGGTAAATAACATTGATCCATATAATATATTAATCTAATCGTAATTCACTGGAATTGAAATTTAGCTGTCTGGAATTGATTGAAAATCGTCCGCAGAACCAGAAAAAGTATATTTCAAAGACTGATTAATTATTGTAGTTTGGTCAAATAAAATGTTTGGTATTACGATGTGTATAGTATATTTACAAGGGATGGATCTATGTTTACTGAAACAAGTTAACCAAAATCATGACAGAGACTCAACTGTCTAAAATGGAAGCAGAGACTCACGAAAGACTAGCGTTTAGGAATTTTTGTGGGATATATTGCATTTCAGAAAGTAGGCTGGTTGGGATATATAATATAAAGTATTGTTTCCTTTCCGTGGAAAATTAGTCATTATACTTTCCCTACATAGTATCTATATCAGTCAGCTGATTTCATGAATAACCTCTTTTTTTTCTATTGATAAAACGAGCAAACATCGTTTATTTGACGAGCTTTTACTTGCGATAATTAAATCTAGAACTCATTTTCTGGCAATGTAATAAATTCGCCCTTTTTTACGTCGCCTATTTCCTGCCATTGTCGTTAAGCACGATCCCCAAACACCGGCAAATATACGTGTATAGTCGATTTATATTCACATTTAGATTTTTCTCTGGCTATGACCAATTGACTTTGCTAATCAACTTATACTTCGTAATATATGGCGATCGCTGCAGTATCGGACAAAGCCTTCGTAGAAAATTTAGCTTAAAAGCTAATGAATTGAATTCAAATTTGCAAAATTCCAATAATCGACATATTATCATGAGAAGTCGGAAAACTAGGCCCACTGCGTCGCTGATTTCAACGTTGCATGCTAACGAAACTACAATCAAATTTTTTCAGTATTGTATTGTACTTCGTATTTACTTTCCGGGACCTTGGGTATTTAAAACAATGTGTATTTTAGAATTTGCGCAAGATAGCGTAACATAGAACAACGTGCTGTCAATATTATTTTTCGATTTATGAATGATAAAGGTTGAAGCCTTGAAATATTTAAAAACTTATAGCATGAATTTTGTTCTCTTTGAGCATACCCTTCCGAACGTCACATCACTGACTCCTGGATAATCTTTCGATTGAAAAATGATATTTTCTCTATATTCGATCTGTTTGTGTTTTATACGTTACGAAGCTTTTTCTCGGTGCAAATTTTACGACTGTGTACACCGCCCCCACTTTTAATCGGGTTTATCACTATCATAGAACGCCCAAAAACCAACTGATGACGAACAGTGTTTGAAAAAAAGATATGTGTGGTGGTTTAACCGACGCGTTTTAATTGCCCCTGAAGACTGATAACAGGGTCAGGTGACTTGACGCGTTTGGATATAAATCCAGATTACCTCAGGTCCCCACTCGCAGTTTGTTGGAGAACAGCGAATAGAATATACGATCGACAATAGGTGCTTCTGCTGAAATTCCGAGCTCTCAAGGTGAAATACTTTTTATCTATTTCATTTCAAACATTATCTATATATTATTGGGCATGTAAATTTGAGGTATTTTGAAGGTACATTTGGGAAGTAAGAACGAGTTTGCTTTTAAGCAAATTAGTGAGTTATTACCAATCAATTCTAAAGCATTTCGTCTTGATTCTCCGAAAATGTGTCCGTTTTTCAGTTTTGTATTTCATTTACTATAATTCTATTCCACCTCCGCTTCAAGACGTTTTTGTGGGTTGAGACTTTTCAACTCGATTGCACTTGAAAAATCTTAACGACAGAACTTTATTCGGTCAGAAATCATATACGACAAGGGAAATCTGTGTTAATTCATTTATTGCACTAATTTATATTTCGGTATAGTTCATAGAATTATCTTATCCTCGATCGTCGGATATGAATCGATATAACGTTGAACACTGACTGTCGTTACTTTTCGATTTGAGTATCGTATGGGGATGAGCTTGAATTCACCGCAATGGTAGAAAGCGTTTGTAAATTTACTCTTTGACACCCAAACCACGGGCCTCGAGTGCAAAGCAAACTCGTCAGAAGTTTTTTTCGCTCACTTTTCGTAACCTATAAAAATAAAACTTCCTTCGTCGCGATCGTTTACTTGACCCCGATGAGAAAACAGCCTCCGCCCAAATGAATCGTGTCTATGCCCTTATGCCCTTGAAACATTTCAATCAACTTCAAATTGTTTTCATGGTAATTTCTACCTATTTCTGCACTGTTTACTGTACTTTAATGACCATAATACCCTGAAGAGTCTTATCTTCAATATCTCTGCTGTCAACCTGGATAATTATGCAGTAATATACTTCTATAATGACATAAGCACTAGGGAACTGTAACGCATTCTACTGGTCACACCTGTGCTCACAAATTACAACATTTTTCTTCAATTTTAATTCGTTGTTTCATTAGTGATTTTAACTCAATGCATCGACATTAATTCCTTCATTTTCAGATATGAATGGGCTTTTTGTACTACTTTGAATACATGCAAATGAATTAATTAACATTTGCATCCATATTTCCATTCATCTACAACGTTAAAAATCTAACGGCTAAAAAAAACTTTTCCATAATGCGACAGAGTTTGTTATCATTGTACATAATCTAAATCAGATTTCGACCGAAGATGTGTAGCTCTTTTGGATTCAGGTTAAAGAATATCTGTCATTAGAACTCGCTTTAACGTCCCTGGTGCGCCCGTAAATGTCACCGAAAGGTCACAGAGACTTTAACAAAGTTATGACGCGTCACTCGCATGCTATGTACAGCATCTGGGCAGAATTATTGATGCGTTTCGCCATTGACGACGACATCGACAGTAGTTAGGCGTACACTCGGCTGTGCTGTCGTTGTGTATCTTCGCGCGTCTTTTGTTCCCAACTGCAAATTCTCGTCCTGCACAAATTTTACAAATTCTCGGATAATTTTCGGATTATCGATAGTGTAATATTTTCTACCTCAGTTTTAATACCGTTTTTGCTATTCCTGTCGCTTTAAATCAGGTAAGATATTACTATATATTCGTGTTGCGTATTTCATGAAAATATCATTTTCTATTCACAGTCTCTGTGATCTGTAATATTTACGGGCACGCAGCGTTCGTCGATGGTTCTTTACAGTTGAAAGTAATTCTATCCAATTTCGTTGCAACCAACGAATTCTATAGTATTATTTCGGTTTGAATGCTTGTAACACTATAATGGGAACAAAAAACGGCAACATCAATCATGTAATTTTCTAATTTTCTAAATCATTTTAAAAACAAGCAGGTCGGATGACTAATGATATTGAAAATGATTTATACAGTTTAATACAAATGTTTCTGTTTGGAGAGAATCCAAAATGAATGCAAATGAATAACAAACAGATACAGTCGGCATTATAACTATACCCTGGACACAATACCCGCGAATGCATCCATGAATAATTCGATACATATATACATGCTGTGAGATGGACAGTGGTCAAGAATCGATTGTTCATCCTGATTTGACGTCGAGTTCAGTCGATTAAGGAGTGCTCTCATGGCCTACGATGGGCCTCGAATTTCACCCAGTCTATAGATTAGATTTCATGCGTCGTGATTTTTTCTCAGTGTTAGAACAATAAAACCGAAAAATGAAGCAAACAAAGTGTTTTGTCAACTTCCATGCTATTTATCTACTCACCTTCCTTTCTTTATACCTGATACACTCAAATATGGTGGAATCAGCAAATCAAATAATTTCTCCTCTCCTGTGTCTGCTGGATCCACTATTATTGAACTGCAATGATAATCAGTTTCCATAGAAACTCTTTCATAGCTTTCCCCGCACATTCTACATATTCTATTACAACATATACATATACATATATACATATATATATATATATATATATATATATATATATATATATATATATATATATATATATATATATATATATATGTCTGCAGAAATTTAGGAAATTTCAATTGAAAGATCAAATACGGATATAATTAGAAACTAAATTGAACATTGGTCGTGTACCTGATAAACCGACAAGTATGCGTTTCAGATATATATTATTGCGTTGATTATTGATATAATTTATGTGTCTATAACATTTAATGCGTGATAAAGTCATTGTCCTATTATGTAATCATATATGTCGAGGAAAATTTTTTATGGTTGTAAGTTAGACTTTCGAAAAAAGGATATAAAACATGCGAACGACCAGAATCTATAGGAAATTTCGAATCCATTCATTTCATCTATTGCATTTTCCCTCGTTATAGCTTGGACTCGTTTTATCCCGTTTATAGTTAGCTTATTACTGTAGCGATACTTCGATTATAGTTAGAAAAGTGATAATGTCATTGATAACGCTTCGGACGATGAGATCATTCGGGTAAATAAAGAGTCACCACATTATGAGAAACGTCAATTGAATATTCCCCACACATCTTTCAGAAGTGCGCGCGCAAATACCACCGGTATCTGTGGTCGAATCTTTGATAAGAATTGAAAGTTTTAGGTCGGAACTTAATTCTAATTTCATTTTCGCTAAGGTTGTCGGTCTTAGTTCAACGAAACACTTTCTATAACATCTGAAAACGCTTAAAAACATAAATGAATAATATTTGACATATAACACGGGATTGATGTCATCTATTACTTTTTCAGATTTAATCAAAATGCCCGACAAAAAATTCATCGATGAGATGGTTAACGCCCATAACGAGTATCGTAAACGGCACCAGGTGGGCCCGATCAAACATAACAAAAAATTGTCGGATATCGCTCAGAAATGGGCGGATCATTTGGCGTCGAAGAACACGTTAGGACACAGCGACTGTAAAATGTCGGATGGAACACGAATGGGGGAAAACATCGCGATGAAGGGTTCGTCAAATCCTACCTCTTATACCGGTGAGTTATCTTTGTCAATTTGATGCGATAAGTCGTTGTCAAATTATTTTCGACCAACATCGAGCCGTTGTATCTCATATTCACATTTCTCAGGTCAAGATGCTACGGATCAATGGTACAGCGAAGTATCAATGTATGACTTCAAAGTCGGTGGATCAATGAATGCTGGTAATTTCTCGAGCTTTGGCCAATTTATTATTTCATTTTTCGAAAGAGAGTTAATCGTCACGTTTTCGTTCTCTTGTCGTTAGGGCATTTCTCACAGGTTGTGTGGAAATCGAGTACCGAAATCGGCGTCGGAAAAGCTACGTCGAAAGACGGCAAAAAGGTTTTCGTCGTGGCTAATTACCTCGAAGCTGGGAATATGATGGGCAAATACAAAGAAAACGTTTTTCCAACGAAAGACGGAAAATTCGAGCTTCCAAAAAAGAAAGGTAAGTAGAAAGGAGCTTTCAGTAGATGCCGGTCAACACAGTTAAGGGGAAAAGCATAATTTCACCAAATCAAATCACTAAAGCGCTATGTAATATTCAAAAGTTGACCAAATCAGCTCAGTCTATCGATTCGATTGCAGAACCAGAACCGATGAAGCTCGAAACAAAGAAATTCGGCGGTTTGAGCCTGGGCGACAAAGGTTCCGCGAAGGGAGACAGTAAAAGTTTCAGCAAAAGCGTCCAACGAGAAACGATTACTCGCACCGGCCCAGACGGCAAACGTACCAAGGTCATTCGAGAAACGTACACGTACAGCGACGGTAGCAAGGAAACGATTGAACGCACAGAAACCTCCGATGTAAGGAAATAATCATTGTCGTGTGTGTTACCTGGACTGGTTCCCGATTTTACAGAACCGCGGATACCAGTCTATTTGTCGTCTGTTTCGTATTGTTGTCCTTTGGTGGCTGTTTTCGATTCCAAGCGTATTTAGTGCTTTGACAATTCAAAAAGACCTGCTTTTACTCTTTTACTCTTTATAAATAGCGCACACGATGTTTTCAAACTTCGATGGTGGCGGAAATATCAAATATAATCTATACCCAAAGCAAGACAACCGTCCTAGAATCGGAAAAACAAATTACTGAATTTACCAACCTCGAGACATTCCCCTGAAATATAAAACCAAAGCGCTATTTTGCATATTAAAAGTATCTGTTCCCACAGCTTTCGATGTTAATAAATGTTGTATTGTATAGAAAGCTTTAAATGTCCGATCAAGGATGTAAAAAATCCATACATTTTTTATTGTTAATATTTATAATGTTACATTTATACGTATTTATATTTTATCATTCAATGATTCCTTGTCATATGTACGATGTGTTTCATCAGCATTGCGTAAGACGGATATCAACCCGGTTAAAAACATTTATACCTTCCTAAGCTAAGCAAGTAAAACCTCAAACCTATAAACTCCTTGGTGAAAGTAGCCCGATATCTACGAATAGATCATTCTGAAGTAAAACACTACGGACCAAGAATAAATTGTGTTTAGATATTAGAGAATACTCCATTGTCTGTGATCCAAATTCATAATCAATCGAAAAGGAATCAAAACCAATCTCAGGTTAAATCATTGTATTTATTCATTTATTTATTTATCGAAGTGATATATTACTGCCTGAGTCACCCGAACGTATTGCATGCGAGATATTTTATTCAAGAGGAAATATAATGATATTTATTACGATTAGTCTTTTGGCCTTACTTTCATTTGCAAATGAACAGACGCAAAAGGATTTGCTTTCTGCCGTAAGCGTCGGAATATGTCTGACAATCGTCTCTTTTTATTATGTCGCTTGATTCGCTTGTTTTGCTTGCTGAATGTTAGGTAGATTATTAAACGGTGCCACGCTCTCATGATTCCCATACCGTCATCCTTACCTGCATATTCAATTTCCCAGGGTCGGTTTCAAGAATACTGTTTTTCTGTTTAACCGAGGGTTATCATGATAACCCACAGGCGCCTAAAGTTAGAGCCAATCAGGTTTAATTTATTCAGACGGTCCTTTTTTAGGTTATCATTACCAACTTCACTGATAAAACGTGTTTTTCTAGCGAGACATCGAAATATGTACAACCTTTTTTAAAAGCTAGCACATTATTGGAAATTATGTATCACGGTCTAAAAAGAACGTTATATAATTCGTCGGTGCCTTTCTTTTTACATTTTTCTGTGAATAGGTATCCGATAAGATAAAATCCGATCAGAAATCCAAGGATAGCAGCAGCAGCAGCAGCAGTAGCAGTAGTAGCAGCAGTTCGGAGGATGAGGATGAGGTAAGTACGAAAAGACAAACAAATCAAAACGAAGCAAACTCGCAAATAGCAGACGATATCATAAAATATTCAAACCCAAAATTCACAAAAAAACCTAATTTCATAATGAAATCATAATTTTCTATCATCCAGAAATTCAAATGCCAAAATTTTCAATGAACTATCATATCACACATCTCAAATATCATTACTCTAGTTTACAAAAGTTCTCAGATTGAAATTCAGATATTCCGGACGTACTTATGTATGTTCATCAAGTCCAACTGATAACGAATTAAAAGTTTTTTCACCCAACCGCATAAAAAGAACAATATGTCTCATTGCTCGACCAAATTCACGATCCTGTTGCACGACGCATCGTGGAGAAACGAACCGGGGTTCGTTCGAACTCGCGCGAGGGATTTTTTTGCGCTAATGTATATCCTCCGAAAAGTCAGAGGCATCGCGAGGCATCTGCTTTGAATTGCTGGCGAGTTCGGGATGAAAGTCGATGATTTCGATACCTGGCGTAAAACAAATAAACCGAAACGACCGGAAAATGATCCGCTGCACCAGAAAATGGTGAAAAGTCGGCAATTTCCACCGGCCGTTAATATTTGTAGATACAATTTTCGATAATACTTCTCACAATGCGAGGATGTAATGCTCAACGCGTAACAAATATGAAATGCGGAATGAGAAAATGATGTAATCTTTACGGACGTCTCGGGCTCTAGAAAACATGAACACGCGTGTTTCAGAAAGATAACCATAGCGCATTAAGAAAACATCAAAAACATCATATTCTGAAATGTTCCCGTGTTAAAATAGCGATAGAATTGCCTATAACATTGTTTTCTTTTGATGAGTTACCCGAGGACCACACTGATTCTATACTGTGTTTGTATCATACGGCGCATGCCTTCAATTCTCGTCGGATAAACAGGTAAACATAAACTCCCAGTTTCTAAAGTTTCGAGTTGGTTACTGGTGCAGGTATTTGCCAACACAATGCTTCCTTAATCACAAGGAATTAATTGCTGCGCTTTGGAATTCGTTTGTGTAGAAATCTTCAGTTAATGAATTATATATACCCGAATCATTCGGTTCGTTATATCATAATTTGATAGGATATTAACAAGGATGTAATCCAAGAAGGGGAAACGATATAAGAGCGGAGATAAAAACCAGGTTTTATCACAACCTCGGAGAAGTTTTTGTCAGAGATGATACGAAGATGCCGATGCTATAGGGTATATAATACAAGATTTTTACGTTTTTGACGTAAAGCGGCAAGGCAGAAGTTACCGGTAATAATATCTGATACGCAAAAACCTCGACAATAAACAGAACGGCGTAAAATACAACAAATAAAACGCGTACTAAAATCTCCGGTACCTCACAATATTAGCGATTCGGGAGTTATTACTATGGTTTAAGAGAAGTTGGGTTCTTCTGTCGTTAATCTTCTGGAAGGAAGGATAGAAAAATACTGCGGCCGCAAAGTTCAGTCCGCTTGTGCGGGCCGTGTAAAAACTGCGAACGCGTCGCATCAGTGCGCGTGTCATTATTTAGGTGTTGAAATTCCGTCGCAAAAGTTTCATTTTCGAAAGAAAAAACGAAGAGATACGAAAATACGAGTTTTATTCTAATATCGATAAAGGAAAACTTGACTGCACTTTCCTAAATTCAACCATGGATTATCAACTGCTTGGTGTAGGTTTGGCGGCCATGCCATTCATGGTAGGTAAATCTTCAGCACAATCATTTGGTGTAAAAAAGAATCGAAACCAGAATTGGATTTTACGGAAACAAAGCAGGAATGATAAAAGATAACGATTTTTGAAAAATTATCTTAACTCGAAACAGCATGGGAAAATTGATGATCCAATTTTCTGTTTGATCTGTGAGACGCATCATTCTTATGCCGAACTCTGTGCTCATACTTCCTTTCCGCAAATTTGGGCTCTCTTAAGCTGTAAGAATTAAGTTAAAAAACAGGAAAAGTGATGGGTGATTTGGTTGTTTGAAAATATATTCAGCTAGTGATCCGAAACGTCTATCTGCGGAAAACAAATCGTATAAGAATGAAAAAAGTTCGTGATTATTATCTAGGTTTTTTCTTTAGCTGTATTGATAAAGTTTCAAAACAGGATCAATTGGACAATTTGGTTCTTTGAAAAATATTCAGCCAGTAATCCTTAGCAAATCCTAGAATGAAAAAAAAGTTCGTGATTCACTGGTTTTCCGCTACGCTGTTCTGTAGTATAGATATCTCTTGTCTATGAGAAATAATCCGCAGTATAACACATAGACACACAGCTGCGCGTCGTCTATAACGCCATCAAAACCGGCTTGGATTTTACAAAATATCACACAATCGAGTAAAGGTCCACAATGGGTAATTGTTGCGGAAGTAAAAAGGCAAGTTTGAACTTTAGTTTACGAGGCTTCCGTGTTTTTCTTTAGCAACGACGAGAAAAAGAATGTAGAGTAGAGGCGTGCATTCCGACCATAATATTTTCATATACAATTCTGTCTAATGACAATTCAATTTCTATCTTTTAAACACTTTGTGGAATTCGCTGTTCAATTTCGAGTCTCATTTTTGTTGAATTGTGAACAGAGCTCATCGTGTCCATCATATCAATGAAATATACATGCTACGATGTAACGACTTGTAGGGGATGGGAATTTCATTGTTTTTGATATCACAATTTTCTGGCGATTTTCTGTGTTTTATGAGTTGAATAATTCCGATGTACATAGGTATATATATATATATATATAAACGGCTTTATTTGTGTTAAGTCTATCGATAGAAACTCAGCTGATTAAAAAGGTTCATATAAAGTACACATATAGGCAACGAGGACAATACGACAGCTGTTTCGTTGGATCAAATACCCCTCACATGCCTGGATCTGGCTCGATTTATCTTTTTACCCACGTATTGAATATTATATAAACATATTACAAAATATAGAAATAGCATTAAAATGTTCTCAAATGCGTTGTTGGGATAAGCATATTCGTAACGAGCTTAAAATAAGATTGAAAACGATGAATATAAGTCAAATAGACATGCATATATTCATTTGAATCATTCATTTGAATCATTCATTTGATTCCTACTGTCAAATACAACTGGACCATTGCGGGCTCGCAATCTGATGAAGACATGTCCGACTACAATTTTCTACAGATTAAGCTAGATTAGTTTAATTAGCCCGTTTTCTGGTTACGTCACTTTTATGTTTACGTCTAACGCTTGTGGGGGAAAAATGTAGAACTAAAATAAATCGACGATCATCCGCTCTAGACTACAACGATGAGCCGGAGACTGGAGCAGATCCGGTTGAGCTGGAAAACATTTTAGTTCATTTTCAGTATAAAAATAATGCGTAATTTTTCTCCTTTCAGGACACCACCATCAAAGATAAAGACTTGAAAAAGTTCATCAAAGAAGCAGTTCACGCCCACAATAAACACAGAAAACAGCACAACGCCCCGCCTATCAAACACAGCAAACAACTGAGTAAAATCGCCCAGCAGTGGGCCAACCATCTGGCGAGCACGGGCACTTTCCAGCACAGTAGCAACGAATTAAAAGGCGAAAAACTGGGTGAAAACATCGCTAATAAATGGAGCAGTCGTGGAGCTGAGTACACAGGTACTTTTACGTATATAAACTGCAACACTACGTGCATTAGGTGCGATTTTATAGTCTGGAGATCAGAAACAGGTTCTACTGTGTGGTGGTCGGGTTTAAACCCAAATCGTTTATTACGAAGTCGCCGCCGGAAAACATGCTTTTATGGCTTCCAAAGTCTCATCCATAGAAGCTAGATCGTCATATATCTTTTACTAGAGAATATAGTTGATTTCTAACTTATGATGAGTTTTTATCATCCTGCCTTTTATTGCACGCGATCATTGTGTGTCAAAATGATGAACCGAACCTTTTGTTATGAGACATGTATACTAAATCCCACCGTTCACTCCGTTGAGTCAGGTAAAAAGAATTCAAATCAGGGAATCTGATATAAGTGGCTGTATTAGTCAGCTTCCCGTCTGAAAATACCAGACTGAATAAATCTCGATGGTTAGTTTTCATGCCTGGAGGTATTAATTTGATTACTTTGGTAGAGACACACGGTGCATTTATTGCTGGGTTTCGATATCATTTATACTACACTGCATTGCGTATTCCGAGAATTCATCTCAAATTTATATACAGGCTATATATCAGAGAGGTAAGACAGAGAATACCTGTACTTTTAAGTCTGGACAGGTGAATGTTGTTACTAGATCGAAAGGTTACTGAAGCATAGATGATTTCATCACACGTCGTGTAATTTTCGAACCTTTCTCGAAATCAAGTATGAACTATATGTAATGGGCTGTTAATAAGGTGAATGTTTCCACAAGCATCACCTGCAATCGGCTAAACAGTTTACTGATAAAAGTAAACTAATACAAATATCTAAACTTATCATCTAAAAATACCCCGTAAGTGATATGCAATAGGCGTATAAAGAGGAAGAAAACTCGGCTAAGAAAAAAATTACGCAACAAAAGCGGAAATATTTCGCTGAGATGTCTGTCTGATGTAAACTAGAACTAGCTGAAAAACACTAATATATGGTTAACGTATATTCATAGATCTCAGAAGAGACATTTTTATCGTATGCATTTCGCAAACCACAAAATGTGAGTTATGCTGCATCCGAAATGACCTCATAGCAATGATCGATAATTCCAAATTCATAAGAAAGTTCAACAACGTATGAATCAGTCAGATGTTATTTAAGCCCAGATCATTTACTCGATACATTGCACATCGGCATTGGAACTGAATAGAAACCACGTAACCGCTTACGTTCCTGACAGTAAGACAAATATATGTATCCAATGTTAACTTCTACTACGTAAATATACATTTGTTTTATTTACCATCTAACATCAACGTCGAGTGCGGTGAATCAACTGTTTATAATATATATATATATATATTACCTAAAATATGATAATGAAAATAATTTTGGTGTACGGTACTCAGAACAGATTCAGCAACGGTTATTCTGACTCGTTACAGGTCAAGAAGTGGTTGATCAGTGGTACAGCGAAGAACCTCGATACGATTATAGTGGAACCTCCAGAACTCTAAGCGCCGGTAAGAATGCGTATTCTCATTGCTTTCTTTTGGAAATGAATCGAAATTTCCCCTTTAATTGACAAAAGCTTCTTGCGTTGCCAAACACTCAAAATCTAGTACCCGGTACCGAAATTCTTCCCCGCGATATAGCCTCAAATTCACAAACCTGCTTCTTGTTGTCTTTTACATTAGAATACGTTTTACAAATGGTTTGTATTTATCTTTTCGCAGGTCACTTCACGCAGGTCGTGTGGTGCGGCAGTAAAGAAGTTGGTCTAGGTAAAGCTAAGGCTAAGGACGGAAAGGTCATCGTCGTGGCCAATTACAAGCCGGCCGGTAACGTTATCGGCCGCTTCAAGGAAAACGTTAAAGAGAAGAAATAAACTAATTTTCCACATAAATAAATAACATTTCGATCGCTCGATGCTGAGGAGAGATGACGATGAACGCTACAATATGTACAAAATAGCTATGGAGTTATTCGGTTAATATTTATATGCTTATAAAACTTTCGCAAATGATGAGGATTCGATGCTGTAGACGCAAAAACGACATGAGTATCACCTCTACCGTTCCGAATATATAAATATATATATATATGATTAAGATCATCATTGACATAATTAGGATTTGATACGCAGAAACCCGCCCGACCATTGATCGTTTTTGAAATCGCAGGGAAATTAAATTCACTGAAAATATATCACTATGCATAACGTTCAGAAGTTCGAATATTGCTCAAAACGTAGTTAAGAAACGATAATTATTCTTACGCTTAATTTCTTTTCACAAAGAATCGGGTTAAGGTTTAGCAGGAAATTCCCAATCGATGCTACCATCATTTTACGTTTTAGTATTATCTCGACATTCAAAAGTCAGTAATTGTGTTCTTTGTAAATAATGCTTTTATATTCAGAAGATCATCACCGACAGTGAATGAAGTGGACACTTTTCCTGGAACAAGTTTTTTTAACGTATATTTACTTTTTTCCAACGAAAAATAAAGTGTCATCAAATTACAGTAATGATCATGTAGGCCGACGTAAAAATATTGAGTTGTCTAATTTCTGTTATAAGCTCGTCCATATCTGCATGAGTAATAAATTGTATTCTTTATGTCCATTATCAGTGTCTTCAAAATAAAAGTTGTATATGAATATATATACATATATACCACTTGTCTCATAAAATAACATTTCTTTTGTTGGTTCGGGTCTCTGAACATTCTCATTACCTAGGGCCATCTCTGGGTATCTGAATACTTCAGGGTTTGTTTTAACCCAAATGAGTAATTCAAATAATATAATTCAAATCAAATAACTACATGTAGTGGACTTCGCTAAAAATTTACCGTTACGTTAGTTACGATTTCGTACAATAGTCTGTCAGAACATCGTTCACTATTTTCCAATTCGAGTGCCTCAAAGTTAAAACTGTCAAGATTTACTACGTGGCAGCCAAGAAAATCATTCCTCGACAAAAGTTTTAGGACGAGCAAGAGAAACAGAATCATCCAAAAGATACAGCGGTGTATAAAACCGCAACCATCAAAATCGAGCCACCAAAACTAACTACAAAATATCTCATTATTTACAGGTAGAGAATTTATTATAAAATGTGATAAAGACATCAACAGTTCAAGGTATTAAAGACCTATTAAAATATAACATCATATTTGCATTATTCAGTACATGTGTACATTATGTCAGTGCTGAGACAAGTAAATGCTGAAGTATCAATATCAATATGAATTGATCAATTATTTTCCATATAAAGTATCCTATTGACTTCCGATATATCCATGTCGCCGATGGGTGGCACGCAACCCTCAGGCAAGTCAGTCTTTATCGTCTTCGCAAATTTATCTGTAGATAATCAACATTTCATCGACTTAGAAAATGCGAGTGTAATACAAAACCTAATGAGAACCAATGATAAATTCGTTTTAATGAAATACCTGTAATAGTTTGCATGGAATCACAGGGAGCTGTTAACAGAAAATTTGATGCAACATAGAATATTATAATGAAAACGAACGCAACAGATCCATACACTGGTGCAGCAAAAGCCCAGTACCTGGAATTAGAAAATAATATTTACACTTTATTGTCAATGATTAATATAAAACAAATGAAAAACATCATTAATTGGTGAAACTTCATGGTAATCTCACTTTTGCGGCCAATACGTGAGTCCAACTGCCTCCAACCAAGATAAAGGTATAAATGCCCAAATAATATACAAGCCTGAAAATTGTAGAATCAAAACATGCATCACTGACAGAAAGGAAGGAGCTCTTGCAAGTAGGCTAGGAAAGGTAGTAATAGTATGGCTTCGTTAAATTCACATACATCAAAGGCACTTAATTGACGGATGATTGTTTACATCATTTAAATACTATAAAATTGAGGAAGGAGTGATTGGGCGTACAGCAATAACCAGGTAAGCCCAGCAGGTTGGGCAAAACTGATAGTCCAAACTGATAACAACAAGATTAATTCATTTGCATTTGTTGATCTTAAATTAAAGCCAAAGGAAAGGACGAGGTTTTTCGTTCGTACTTAACTCACATAGACCTATGATTCCGAAAAGGTAGAGTACAAATCCATATATGGCCCTCTCGGGTGTAGGACTAGGTGAATGTTCGGGTTCTGACTTCTTTTTCATTGCGGTAACCTTATAAAATTCAAAATTCACTCGCAAAACCCGGAAGTAAACCGGAAGTCAATAGGTTAGTCGCACTATTTACCGAATAAAAAAGTTATAGAAGTAGAGCAACAAAAACTTAAGGAACCTTGGAAATTCAGCCAATACCTCCATTTTTCCATGATATTTGGGTATTTATTTATCAAAATATTATCCCTACGTTGCAATAACGGATATTTACCATTCAACGACGTGTCGAAGAATTAAGAAATTGATCTAAAACTTTTTCGTTCGGTAATTATCGTCAGCAATCGAATAGCGTCCTCGACAACAAAATGGCGACCATCAACAGCGGCGCAAGAGCTTGGCATAATTTCATCGATAAAAACACTACAATCCAAGCTCCGTGGGATCGTCTTCAGCATCCATCACCAAACGGCAGTATCCCTATTTGCATCTGCCTGAAGTATGTAGAGGAAATAGCTTTGAAGGTAATGAAAAATAAATGTCCACCTTTCTGACCTCAATATCTGACCTCAAGACAAAATTTGGACCTTAAAGTTTAGTATTTTTTGGCTCCCAAAATTCTTATTGCTGCATTATATTTAACAGAGAGGTGTGGAATCGAAATCAATCGAATGTTGGTTGGAATGATCAGACATGTCAGTTATCACCACAAAATCTTCCATTTAATTGTACAAATCCACACACAGCGTTACTCTGAGTTGCCCCACGAAGTTCGCAATTTAGAAATTAAACGCACTGAAAACATCTTCACCCGTCAAGGGATTCGAACCCACTACGCTAAAGCTGTTCTCTGAACCCCTTGACCTCATGAGTCGTTGGAGTCGTTACTAGCCGACCAGAATCCGGTCGTACCAATCACAGCGCTTGTAACAAACCGACAGTAGACTTCTGTTGGTTTTCCCGTTAAATGGACCAATCAGCGACGTTTTACCGAACAAGGAAGTATTTCGCAAATCGATATATAACGTCATGCGCAACAGCGCCAGTAATGAAATCACGCTTCGTGAGGCCAGGGGGCTGGTGGAAGCGAGTTTGGGAGTGATACTGGACCCCTGGCAAGCGAGGATGACTGAAAATGGCTCTGTCAATTGTTTGTTTCATAGCATAAAAACTATTTTCAAACGATTCAAATTCTGGAACTTTAGTACAGCATATTGATGATCTAGACATAAAATGCATTACAGGAGTTCAATAACCAGTGTTGTTCATGTCACAGTCAGTGGTGCCCTCTAGAGAGCAAACACTCAACTATCGTATCTAACCTGCTGACTGATAATTACCGTAACCTCACTGGAGAGAAAATAGCGGTTCCCTTGAGACAGGCCTCTATATAGGCCTAGTAGTATTGTGTTAGAAAGTGGTTTATTCGAAATTCATGAATAATTGATATGAGAACTGGTTTTTTCGCGTTTTCTAAATCTCTTTTATGTTTTCGTGACAGCAGATGTATTTTTATATGTGAATAATTGTAAGCTATTCGATCAATATTGAATCTGATGAATGGCCTGTTTTAACCAGACACACCACGCGTCCTCATTTACTTTGCGACGGTAAAATGTACGTATTCGAATCGAATAGAGGGTTTTTTTGTAATGAAAATCGTGACTTGAATGCTTGTTGATTAAGTCGTGGTGACGCAGTATAATAGTTCGTTTAAAAACGGGACCGTCTTATCAACCGCGGCTCCAATACATGTATACGATATGTACAGCCTATATCACGGAAAGAGGATTTAAATTGTATCTGGATCCAATAATCAACAGGAATATGACTCTATAAATTTTGATCGGTAACGAATAAAGGGAATTTTTGTGTATAGGCTACTTAAAACGGAAAGTGGGAATGCTCTTCAAATATTTGAAAATAGAGAAATACCTGGTACTGATATATGTTTTCTATTTGTATGGTATGGATACATTTAAATAATTTCAATGCTCAGAATTCAAGTGAGCTGTTTGTGACAGGGTCAGTCGGTTAGAGTCAACCAGTTGATTTATAAGTTAATTATAACTATGGTATTTATCCACCAGCTATCCTTAACCAATTTTTAGCAACTGGCCCCTGTTTTTTAAAGTTTAAGCTTATCCGTATGATTACTTGAATACGCAAATTCTAGCTCACTGTGATGCTCGACAAGTGAGATTTGATAAGGTTTTAGAGCAGTATAAACATGTCTGTTTGTAGTTCTCGCACATATTTCAGCTTATCAATCAATTGCTGCTGTGTTTTCAAATAGTTTTGATGATTTTATGGCTGTATTTTACTGTAAGTGTACAACTGTATTTTGTCCCTAGCAATAAACTTTAAGCCGATATAAGCGTTTTAATGCGAATTTGAACACTACACTCACCTGCAGGTAGTAAGGGACTATTCTATACGAAAACTAGTTTTTCATTCTGTGAATTCTATCTTTAAACTGCGAAACTATTACAAAACAGGACTGATCAGTTCTTTTAGCTCGTAGGTCATAGAATACCTCGCTGGTACGCTCAAGTGATTTGAAATACATGGAATATGACTCTGCAAAACTATTACAAAACAGGACTGATCAGTTCTTTTAGCTCGTAGGTCATAGAATACCTCGCAGGTCATAGAATACCTCGCTGATACGCTCGAGTGACTTGAAATACATGATTCGAAATCTAAAATTGAAAGTATCAATGAAAAGCTCGTTTGAAAAGTGCGTTTTAGAAAAGGCCTACGGTTGTTCATTTATCAGTTGTGGAAATGACTTCATCCGCGGTGGTTTTTCGCGACGTACGTGTTTCAGCAGCTAGTCCTACTTCTTATTGATGACGGAGCAGGGATAACGAGAACGTCGAACGCATTAATCATTGGCCATCAGGAACCCGAGGGTATCACGAGGGGATCACGGCGGCGGCGGTGAATCAATCGCGATGATGATAGTTTGTTATTCTCGTCTCCATAGTGAAAACACGTCACGGCCCACTCGCTCGCTCGCTTGCTACGTCGGTTTTTTCTAACCTATATCTTCTGCTACACGTGTAAAAAATGAGCTGATCGATCAAATTTTCATGGCTTGAAAGTTGAAATAAATTACTGTCGGCAGCACTGATATCAGAAAAGTCTTTATTCCATAGTTTCCCTGTGAAAAGATCCGTCAATTATCTTATCTGAACTCAAAATCAATTTTCTTTGATGACTCGGTGCTTGCTGCTTTCATGTATGCTTGTCTTGAGATGATTGGTCCCAATCGAAATCTAGAACTAAGAGATGTAAACGTCATTTCACAGTTTGATCATGTATGGAGATCATATTTCTGTAGGAGATAAAATTCAATTGATTTTCATTACCAATTTCCTCGAGCAAATCATCATATCTTATGGCATAACAGTGAAACTGCTAGTTCTGTGACTTCTTCAATGCAAGTATACAAGTCTGGTCTTAAGACTGTCTGTAGGGCATGTTTATAGAACCAAATAATACATAAGCTTAGGCTCATATTTAGATCTAATCTGCAAGGGCGAATCTAGAAATCTTTGAACGGGTAGACCTGAATATTGGAATGGGCACTAAATTTGAAAACGGCAGATATGCCGATGTGAAGGCTGCAGTGGAGGGGGGGTACCTGTGGCACTCTAGTTTATCGGGTCCACCCTTCTAAATCCACCTTCATCTGTCCTGCAAACTGTTGGTTGACATGTCCAGTCGCAATTGCTCTGGTTCTAAATAAATATGTATTCAAATAAAAGTCGGATATCTGTCAGTTCCCAAAACAAACATTACATTTTATACTGAATTATACATAGTAATCACCAAATACTTTTGCAAACCAATATTGATAATTCATGCACACGCAGGGATTTATAGGCTATATTTGTTTTGATCGAGTAAATATTTGAAATTATGCCGGCTCTCATACTATCCATGGTTCTGTTCCATGCTTACAGAGATCGCCGATATATAGAGAGGCCTATTGAACAAATCCCTATGTCACTCATTCTATCCGAACAATGCTTCAAAAATCTCATCTAAGTACCGCAGTTTATTAATTGATGAATTATTTAGCAATGTAGGAATGATAGTTATTTGTAGCAAGAGTAAGTATATTTGTTATTGAATAGCTGTAGGCTGCAGTAGCTTGTTGATGATACCTCACTCTGGGCAGAATATGATTGATTGAAAAAATGAGTCATATTTTTAATAAATCAAATAAGGAATTATTATTATTACTTTTATCATGAATTGATAGAAACTTGATGAAAAACTGCAAGAATGTGGGAATTGTTTAGGAAATTTTTGAGTACTGGACACTACTTCAAAAAACAAAAAACCTGAATTCAGGGTTCCTGCGGTCAATGAATATCCTTGAAAGCAATGGAATTTAAGGATTGTTTTCCAGATCATTGAAAGTCGGAGAATTTATTCAGCTCTTTAGCCCTTGAGTCAGTGAATATCGTGGAATTTTTGGTGTAATGATATTTTCATATTTTCTGGTGCTCTGATGGAACTTATGTGCGAGTTGACAATCCCTAGCGAGCTGGAAAGTCATTGAATTTTGTAGCTAAGTGTCTTGGAAATAACGTGTAAAATTGAGAAGAAAAATCATGGAAAGTCATGGAATTTGGTGATATGTTTTCAAGGGCTTCAATTAGAGAGCCTTGGGTAGTAAATAGAATAGGTGGCTTATTTGAGAAACAAAATAGATCATCTCGGATTAGAATATTGTCTCGGGGCTCGGATAAATGGAAAAATGTCACGACCCCCGATATCCGGTTAAAACCGTAATATCCCGCTGAATATGTTGATCATAAACAATCGGAGGTTACCATGGTTATCGACGATGTTGTGTTTATCGTGCGACCTGCGGGCGACCGTCTCGGAGCCTGTGAATTAATACAACGCAGTTGAAATGAATAATGCATCAAGTGTCGATTCTAAAAAAAATACAACTTGTTGCTAGAAGCAATTAGACCATGCGTTGTTGCTATTAGCATGAATTTCCTCTCCGCAAAATAATCAATTGTTCTACGGCGTGATACACAACGGTTGTACGTATCTAGTTCTATTGAAATAAAAATGCGAGATGAATTTTCTATTCATTTACCACTTTGTGATCGTGTAAAATTAGAATTGACTCTACAAATATATATTGTTTTTATTTGTTAAGCTATAAAACCGGTTAGTCAAGTCTATTATTAGATGAAAGTTTCTAGTATCAATTATTCTTATTAATAAAAGGTCTAGATTATTTTGGTACTATTTGTCAGTTGTTTATCTAATTTCAATACTAGGTATGGGTATTATTGTATGCAGTCTAGAAATAGATACGTATTCTGTTTTTTTTTCACTGGTATTAGACGTACGTGAATTACAATGATTAGTACAGGAATGAATGATTGATTGTGTTACGGTGGCAGATCTGCTGAAAATACCATTAATCAAATTAATCGTGAAAAAAATAACTTGGTTGTATTGCGGGGCATTGAAATAGGTTCGCGACAAAGAAACAGCGCAAACAAATTCTTTTATTGAATAGGTCTATGACGAGTCGATGGATAGGTATATTACGAATAGATGGTCTGTAGTAACAGAGATGGTGCTTCTTTAGCCTTACTCAGCAGATTGAGGCTTTCATAATCTAATGATGATAATCTTCAAGTCCGGCGTCCTTGTTTCCAAAATCTGGAAACGATGTTGTTTCTAATGAGCCTGTAGTGAGATATTGGCTGTAGATTGGAGCAATGTTTGGGTGTGGCTAGATTTCTCCATAAATCAATAGCAGGCGTTTTTTCCGATTTTGCGCAAATACAGAAAAATTCCTGACATTTTTTTCATTTGAAGTCATTCATTCCGGAAAGTGGTTTTGAAAAAAACGAGATCAGATTCAAAAACTTCGTAATTTTGCCTCTCTTCAACTGTAGTTATGTCCCAGAATATACAATTAAGCCTTGCCAAACTTGGGCACGAGTTTTAAGGATTGGAAAATATGTTAGGTATGTCGGTAAATGATTTCGTTTTTGTCAGAGTTCGATGTCCGATTAAGCGATGTTTGCTGCGCTTTTATTTGCTTTTTCTAGTTGTACGTTATTCAAATAATTGCGTATATGATTCTAGTAGCTGTGAAAACGTATGCAAATTATTAAAAAAAAAACCGCGTTAGATCATGACACGTGGGTAGGAGAACTGAGACCCTCAAGTGTTGAAACAATCTATTTATTGATTGTGCATTAATGACGCGCACTTCATTTTCGTCGCGAAGCTGCAGTGGATCCTTATACTGCACAGAACTATTGCAGTCAAGCCGCAGCATCAACTGCGTTCGCTTCCTATCAGGATTTTAGACTAAAAATTTAAACTTTTTCATTTGTGTTCGGCGAGGAGCTATTTTGGCACATTCTCAATAGATAATGGGAAGTTATATCATATTTTCATGTTTGAAGCTGCAGTGCATCATTCTACCGTATGGAACTAATCCAGTCATGCCACAGCGTCAACTGCATTCATTTCCTACCGGGATTTTCGACTAGTAATTTAAAACTTTTTCATTGGTGTTCTGCAAGGAGGTATATTTGGCACATTCTCGATCGGTAACAGGAACTTGTGTCTTATGTTCGAATACTTTAAGTTTACGGTAGAATTGTGAACAATATATATATATATATATATATATATATATATATATATATATATATATATATATATATATATATATATATATATATATATATATATATATATATTGAAATCCAATAAGAGGAGCACGTATTTTGAAAAGTTATCGATTCATTCATATCACAAGCCTCGACTGTTAAATCTTTAACTTGGATTTGCTCCGTGTCCTATTGACTTTCTTTGAAATTGTATTAATTTTGAAGATGCGGAAGGAATATCTCTAACCTAAACTGCGCTGAACTGAGGATTTAATAGTTTCGCAGGAATTATTTATTTTCGTGAAATTCGCGTCGTTGATCGGAGGGCTATTTATAGGATTTCAGCGAGTTTTATTAATGGGGAAATCGGTGCATTGAAAGCTTTATAATGGAGATTCCGTAATGCAAAATAGATCCATTCATTTTAAAGACAGATTATCAAACAGGTTCCATTTTTCTATGATCGGAAGTATTTCAGCGAAGGCATTCTTCAAAGTGTGTTTTGAGTCGGTTGGTGAGCGTTAATGAATTCGTCTAATTCGCTTGGATTATTAGTTTATTAGTGATGAGGTTATTGCATGTGTTAGAGGATGACTGAGAGAGGAGTAAATTTTTTGTTGCGATAAAAAGCCTTCTGTGAACAGTGAACAATTGCTATTGACTATTTTTGTGGAGGCTATTTGTCTCAGCTTGGAGTGTTGTATATAGGCTATTCAGGAGTATTAAGCAGGTGAAACTTATCAACTTAAGTCAGTTATGATATAATCAGTACCGAATGATTGATTGAATGGAGACATTAATAGTTTATCGGCATAACATTTTTGATTAATAATCTGAGGTTGACCTAGCTTTACGCAATGATATTTTAAAGCAAAGTGGTGTCTTTTTCCAAGTGTTTGAGTATTGGAAAGAATGTAGCATTCATCTCTTAAATGTATCCATATCATGATTTTTTGACACCATGGGAAACAATTGCAGCAGCGCGCAAAATACAGTTATAACCGAGAATAAACCATTCGATAAGGGACCGAACCCGGCGGACGATTCCGGAAATACTCCGTCTGAAACGAACACTACTGAAAACGTTCGAGAGGTTTCCGACGATATTGAGAAAAAGGACGAAGGTATTGAGGCTGAGTCGGAAGAAGAAAGTGAAGAGGAAATAACCGATGACGAGGATACCGATGATCGGGTGAAAAATAAAGCTGTGCGGGAAAAAGAATCGCCAGAAAAAGTGACGTCTAAAACGAAGACCGAACCTAAAAGCGAAAGTAATGAACTCGATGTCAATGCGAATAAAGTTGACACGAATTCACCGAGGAGGAGGAGAATACCTAGTAAAGGAATCATTAAAAGTGTTAATCGTAAAAGCGCGATGGATATATTGATAGCTCAGATGAACGATGATAATCCGGGAACGCTGGAAAATGGAGAACTACGAGATAACCGCGGCAGTCCGAGTGGAAGCTCGGCTGGAAATGGCGTCAAAAAACATAAATCGTTGTCCTGGTCTCTGAACGAAAACGGTTTAACCAAAGACGAGCCGATAGCCGAGAAAATGCGTCCGGGAATTCTGAAATACCTCGACAGCCATCGACTGTTGAAGAACGAACATCGTTTATACGAACATCGCACGAATAAAAGCGTTAAACGAGTTCACGTTCCGTTCTGTATCGCGTTACAATCCATCGACGATATTCCGAATCCTGTTTTTCTGGTCGAATCGGTCGGTAGAGGTGTTACAGTATGTATCCCGTTTAGAATTTAGGGCCGAATTTCAGGTTTCAGTAGTTAGTCGACTATTTGCGAATTAATCGATTGAATGTGGTCGCTGTAGTTCAGACCTAGTTCCAAAATGGCCGAAACTGTGAAATGTGTAAGACCAAGCCATAATGCATTCGATTATAACAGGGTCCCTACGATTCCTTTATTCCTTAAAAAACTCCTAAATGGAAAACTCTTAAAAGGTGCTTGAAGCTCCTTTAATTTGAGCAAAATGCCTGAAACTTCTTTAAAACTCCTTGAATTTTGAGAAATAGGCAATAAGAAATTTTGTCCAGTTTTCAGACGTAGTTTACTGTACAACTACAATACATTTCGGACCAGGATTTTTTAAACCAAATTAGGCGGTTATCAAATTAGAATTTGAGTTTAGTAGTGGAATGACTGATCTGTAGGGACTGTGTATTAGCTCCGACCACTATAGTCGACTAACTACGAAATCTGAAGTTTGCCCAGATGCGTAACTTATGGGTCAATATCATCCTACTTCAGAATAAATTCTAAAACATGACTGGTAGTTTTCATGGTCAAATGTTTTTTGTGCCTTTCTATTTTACAGGTGATATTTCAGGTTTTCACAGTATTTCATATCTTTCTCGAGCTTAGATTATTGCATGTATATTTTCAGGAGGACATCGGTAAATGCTTGTTTCAGTTGCGAGTCAGCCTGTTCGATATAACATACAGTCAGTTCTTCGGAAGAACGTGGAATGGACCGTGGCTGAAGGCGAAAGCATCGAATTCCGCTGAAGGCCGACCTAAACTGAACTATAATCAGGTAAAAGCATAGTAGACTGATCACACTCCGAAGATAAAAACCCAATAAATAAAGATATAAAGGTTTCAAGAATCAAAAATTATCTAATCAAAAATTGAAATGAGACGAAAGTTTTGATTAAATAAATTCTTGCTTTTAAAAATTTCAAATCTGTATAGACCTATTGTGGGTTTATATCTTATTAGGTTGATGCATATCGAAAAGAAAGAAAACAAAAATACAATCAACGCTGGCTTATTATTTTTCAATTCTATGAGTGAAACAGATCTAATTTACCGAGAATAATTACGTGTGTAACCTGCAGACATGACCAAATCAATTGCATGGCTTATTTCTGCGTGATGAGAAAATAGAGAGCTGATTAATTCATCTGGTGCATTTAGTACGCACATAGTAATCAATATTCCCCATACAGATATGTTTTCATTAACCAAGAAGATCGCGTGCCATTAGGGTCCCTACGACTCCTCAATTCCTTGAAAACTCCTTCAAAATGGAAAATGCTTTTGAAGGTGCTTGAATCTCCTTTGATTTGTGCAAAATTTCTTTAAAACTTTTTCTTTGAGAAAAGGCAATTAGAAATTTTAGAAGTTTTACAGTTTATACACTACACCTATTTTGGTACAGTGATTGGGATATGAAAGTTATGCAGACACTTCCTTGTAATTTGAAATTTTCTCCTTTAAAACTCCTTGAAAACTCCTTATAACCAGGAATGATTGATCTGTAGGGACCCTGAATTAAACGAAAGCCACTCAAAGTAATATGATATAAAATCTTCATTGCAGAATATCTATCTACACACATCAATAAACGATGATACGTTACTGTTAGTAGTAGAACTGATAGCTGCTGTAACTCGCGACGATGGAAGCAAAGATATCACGTCTTGTGGCTGGAGTTTCTTCCGTCCGTTTCGTTACGAGGGCGACATGGTCGACCTGTCCAGTGCCTCGACCGCCCCCGCTCAGAAGTAAGTACCGGGTAGCTCACAAATCTGTTTCTCTTTTAATGAGAAAACTAACTTGAAGTTTGTTGACACCTTGAAAAATAACACATATTGCTCAATATTGTTGACAATAAATATAATTTATCAAAAATGAAATTTTGAGTTATGAAATATATTTCATCGCAAAATAAACGCCAAAAGTCTCTATCGTAATTGTTATTTTGAAACGCCAATATTGATGACGTTATTGCATATCGACTCACGCAGAACCCCTTAAATAATGCAGGTATCAATGTTTATAAACATTACTGTAACGGTTTTTACGGCGTCAACAATGTTCCATATATCTCATCAGTTTAAGCAGGGTTTTTGAACGTATCGTATTTTAACGTTTTATTTCTGTTTTATCAGAATGGAAGTACTTCACGGATCACCGCGTGCCTTATTATACATGGACGAGCCGCTCGAGTCGAATATGGCTCTATTCCCGATATCCGGCTGTAACGTCAATTACACGATTCGTACTCACAAAAATCTCTCCAAAATCAATCATCTCGTGCCGGAAAACGTGATACTCGGCGCTAAGGATATCGTGCCCGGTTTATTGGAGGGCCAGCTTGATCCTAATCATCCAGAAATAAGTAAGTTTTATGCGTGTGATTTAGTTTAAAATCCATGTAACCAACCTTTGGTGTCCCAGAAATCCTTCACCCAGTCCAGCGGTTGTATCCACATTAATCCAGAGCTGCCAAGTTCCTGATATTCAGTATTTGTTACTATTTTATAACGAGAAATACTGATTTGATTTATTCGATGTACAGAGATATGAAAGATGTAACTGAGGGTCTTACTGTTGATTACTGATTGATTTGAACATTTTCTTTCATATTTCAATAAAATGTTACTGAAAAAAATTCAATTTGTTACTGATAGTACTTTCTCAAAGTTTGGCAGCCCTGGTGATCTACATTGCTCTACAATCCTAGTGGTACATCAGACACTAAGGTTCTTGGTGTCCTGTAAAATCCACGGTGCTTCGAACCAGAAAGAACTAGTGAATTTCAACCTACGATTTACTATTTGAATTACTAACTTTTACAGCTCCGGATTCGTTCAAAAAGCCGCGATTGCAAAAAACGACTCCGTGTTTCATTGAGAAACTGCACTTGAATCTGCCGCCGAGTGTCGAGAAGTTCGAAGAGGAATTGTGCATATTGTTGAACGAGGATAGAATGAACAGAGATAATAAAGTGGCAGACGGAACAAACGTTGAGGTCACTGAAAGACGATTACAGGTAATCATGATGATGATTAATCCTAAAAATCACCAAATTATTTTTGCGCAAGTGTTTGGCCGCCGCTGTCTAGATATTTAGATGTCTTAAATCATTCATGGCACCAGGGCCCACTTAAACAACTTGAGTTCTAAAAGACAGCTCTTAGGTTCTTAGATCAGCTTTAGAACTAAGAATTGATGGTCTTGACTGAACCCAGGGCAAGTATCACCTTTAACCTTGGGGCTAACTTAATTCATTTTCGATTGAGTCGACCCCTGGGTTAAAGGTAATACTAGTCTATAAAACTGGGCCATGGAGTCTGAACAACTTAACTTTTGCAAACTATAATCTATAATTTATGGAGTTCTATGGGTTAAATTCAAAACTTTCTGTTACACTGAACTCTGTGTGAACTCAATTTTTGATCGCGACTGCTTTGTAAAAATTGGAGTTATATCTGGAGCATTCAATGTCGATGTCTTTTTCCAGATCGGAGTACACAATGGTTGGGGCTACGTGGAAAAGCCGGAGGTCGTTCATCTCGCTACTGATAAATTCGTGAGCCGTCGCGCGTCGTCACTAGGTTCGCTCAGACGCGGCCATCAACGAACATCTTCAGCCGGTTCGAGGTTCGCTACTGATCTATTGCTATTTCTATCGGTTCTGGAAATAAATTGGATGAAAAATGAATGAAATTTTCTGGTTTGTTACAGTCGAGAAGCGGGTGTGGGAAGCGGTCTCGTTCTGAAGAATCGCGTCGAATTAGATAACCTGGTCGAAGACCCGTTGTGTACGATTGTATTCATTCTCGAATACGTCATAGCTGAACCTCTGAACAAAGAGGAGAGAAAGGTAAAAAGAAAACTAGGTATCCGTGTATATAAACATTACTTCTTTTACTGTTTCACAAAAGATTTACTAATCTTGAAATGTAGAATTGAGAACCTGAGAAATGAGAAACTATTTTTGTAGATGTCGATGGTGCGATCACAGTCAGTAACTATAGCAGTGCGCTGGGTAGCATGGGCACCGTTCAGCACCGGCGATCAAAATCCTGAAATAAACCTCGTATTACAAGGCGGGCCGTCTGCTGTGCCCGATGCTTGTTTCATCTACAAAAACCCAACGGCGGATATATCCGTCGAGAACCACGACGAAACAGCTGCCAAAATCAGTCCAGGAACGTTATCTTTTACATTCATAAATCAGAAAAGGGTAAGAGATTCTTAACGGAAAAACATACCGCAGATTAACTTCAAATTAGTGTTTTTGAGACTACTGGGCCCAGTTCCATAGTCATGGCTTAGACTTAAGACCAATTTAAGACCATCTTAGTTCTATAACTAATCTCATAACTTAAGACCTGTCTTAAAATTTAAGACCATTTTTGGACTTAAGTCTCAACTGAGGAACCTGACTATGATTTGGTCAATTACAGACAAGTTCGCTGATCACTCCAGACAGTTTAATGCCTCCAGAATCATCGGTTATCCAACGTTCGCCGTCCATAGAGTCATTCGATCGCGATCTACAGGAGACACCGCGAGGAAAACCGCCCGTACCCCCGCAACGAGATTCCAGGTATTTAATCTATGCAAACTAATCTAAATTATTGAATGAAAGATGATTTCAAGTTTTCAGCAGCCGCAAATAGAAAGATGTAAAAAATTACGATATGTTTTAACTTTGATACGTGCTAACGTACCGGTACATACCGGTTATTATATTAAATAACGAATATGGCTTCACTGTTTAACGCATCAATAGTAGGAATAAACTTAAGTTTATACCGCCTGACACTAGTGGTGGAAGCGTAAAATTTCACAATCAGTGAGTATTTGAAACGATGGAAGATAGCAAGCGTTATGTCGCTTTTTGTGCTTCCACAAATACACGGGTGTATAACTCAGCAATATTCAAAGTTAGTTAGATTGTTCTAAATGTCTATCTACTATGGAAATGAGAAGTTTTACGATAAGAAATCGTCTCTAAATCTATTTATTGAATTTATCGTACTGAGTGCGATGGTAAATGTTATCATTTTTACAAACCCGGCTAGTTGATTCTATCCGCCTAATGATGGGTACGTCGGTACTAGTACCCGCTACGATGGTTACTAGTACTGGTATTTAGCCAAAAAGTCAAAATTCATATTGTAGAACTTATATTTCATAACATATTTTTCACGTACAACTTTTCTTTCATATACCATCTGACTATGGCTTGTAGTGTCATCTTTTCTCCTGTATGATTTACATACACACATAATTCACGGGTTCAAATACTTTCCAAATCTTTCATTCAAATCAATGAATAACTTTCAGAGTTAAATTCTTTTCAATTCGATCGGCTATTTTCCATCGAAATTTGACTGGTAACAGTATTTCAACCTGGCTCGATGATTTCAGTTTATGAATTTTGTTTTTAACGCTGCTAATTTTCAGTAGACACCATGCCGTGTATCACCACCCTGCGACTCCTATGAGTATGTACAGTAGTGGATACCAATTCTCAGCTCGTGGTTCCCCCAGGGATTACTCGTTCCCGTAAGCCACTTCAAACGCTTTCTGCTTGGTGTGTGCGTAATGTGTAGATGTATGAGCACCTGTCCTTTGTATTTAATGAACATTATGGTCTTCTATTTTACCAGCTTAAAATATCCATATTGAAGTATTTCTGAATTTGTTGTCACAGATTTATCAAATATTTAACTCGAAAATCAATCAATCTGTAGCCTGGAAACCAGCCCATAACAGTAACTCCTGTGAAATGGTGAACACATGATGATGTTAAAAGACTCGAGATAAATGAGGGTATCTGGGTAACAATTGCGACCCACCAGGATAGTTGAGGGGGTCGAGGCTGCAGAGTGATGCCTACATGAGTTACATTTGAACTCTGTGTTACTGACTCCATTCATAGTTACCCTGCAAGCTCAAATTATTACTTGATTATTTTCAACAACTCATGTCAATTATCGAGTGACTGTAACACAAACAGTTATGTAACAGTACTGACCACCGCATGTGATTACTAATGAGGTGTGAAATACAGTTTACTCCAACGCATACAGATTGTATCATATAGCTTTCAAACATACAGTATTTCGATATGAATATGGATTCACGGCTTGCACAATGGCTTGAGAACACTTACATTTCATCTTCATCTAATAGCTCGTGCACATTTAGGTAGGCGCCGAATATTCACTAAAATGCTTGTTAGCGTCATATCTAACAAGCTTCCATCTCATTCATTCATTCATTCATTCATTCATTCATTCATTCATTCATTCACACTATGCACCTTTTAATCTACAATTCGCAGAAATATTTCTGTTTCGAAATTTTACGATTCGATGAACATAGAGTAGTGTGCACAACCGCTTCGCTGTTCTAACTATTGAAATAATATTCGTCCACAGAATGGAGACACCGATTAGTCCTATGCCATACCAACAGATGGCGCAGAGCCCGCAGTCGATGATGATGATGCAGTCGCCGAATATGATGATGCCACCTACTGGCCAAATGTGGATGCAAGGTTACCCCTATCCTTTCCCAGCAGGGCCGGCAGGGTATCCTCCTTATATGGGTTTTGATGTGAGTACATATCAAGGGGTACATTGGACAATTTTTACAGCTGTAATAAGAAATTATTTTCAGGGTTTTTGATACAGACATCCCACACGTGAAACGATGAAAGCCTGAAAATTGTCCAAATGTATCGTTTTATTTTTTTGCATGTTTTGCTTAAAAGACTATATTGTTTTTCTATGATAGAGATTATTCACAATACGAAGGTTTAATGCAGACTCAATTGACCCCTCGTCCGCAGACCCCAAATATGGTGTTTACACCGGGCCAGATGTGGCCCCCCTACCCGTACGGACCTATGGGTCACCCGTATACATATTTTCTCGATGTAAGTGCCGATTTTGGTATCTTATCTAGTGCGCCTTGAATATTAACCGCGCCATCTTAGAATTTAAAGGTAACCGATCGAACACACGAGATATATCGAAAATCTCTCCGTGCACCAGCTTAAAGCTCACAACTACCCAGCTAGACCAGCATCCTCTCCTGTAGATATGGATAGTTCTCCTAGTTATAGATTTGATGCAGATACTACTGATGTTTTGAAATGTTGCCTCCAAAGTTGATGAATGATGTGAATTATTTTTATTTTCTTTCAGAATTCAGGGAGATACGGTGACCTGCAAGAACTGCCATTTAACCCGACGCATACTCCCATAATATCTGCCAGTCCTTTTAGGCAAACGTTAGTATCCTTAAAATGTCAATGACTCAATCTGAAGGCTTTAGTCATTTGAAGCTAAACTAGTGTATATTCTATCGATTTATAGCACAGGGTCTTGTAGGGTCTTGTCAATAGCCCAGGTACTTTACCAGGACTATTGGATGATCTAAACTCCTATTCACCCCCAAACTTTAAATACAAGCCTTTGTGATTCACAGTACCAGTGTACCAGATGTATCCCAATAATATTTGAGACCAAATCGTATATTTTCAGTGGAACTGGTCTATCGCGTGCTGCGTACGCACGTTTATACAGTGTTGGGTTTCCACCGATATTAGATCGTAGTGGTGAACCACCGGACGTCATCGACCCTTCAGATGCAACTCAGTTCTTACCGGTTAAAGAAGAAATGGATCCTTTACAAAGCAATGAAGTCACTTTACAGTTTCTTGCTTATTCAAGGTTGGTATTATTTGAATCTTTATGATGATGAAGTGCAGCATTTCCTGAACGACGAAATTAAGTTTCTTGCTTAACGTCATATTTTCAACGATTGAGATGCATTTTTTTTTTTAGGATGATGACTATTGATGCAGCTGGTCCTGCTCAACATGCAAGTACTGTATTCTTCACCTTCCAGTTTTACAGATTCCCAGCAGTAACAACTGAAAGGTAATCGATAATTCTCGAAATACATTTCGTAATCCTTGTTGAACATTGTTTTGTAACTAGTTTTCTCTGAACCGATGATCAGGTTGATGTTGGGAGATCCTGAAGGTGATTTGAGTTCCGATCCGAAGTCGATGCCTTGCGTTCTGAAACGACTCGACAAAGACGGAACCATTCTTAAAGGCGCGCCCGGATACCAGGTTAGATATCTAGTTAGAATTATCGTAATTTATTGAAAATATTCTTTTAGCTTTAAATTGATCATTCCTATTTCAGGTGAAATACTACGTAGATCCGACGTTTTTGAAGCCAGGAGAAGGCAGGCTATTCGTTAATCACTTAGCAAATCAGACATTGCACGTTGATGTCTGGGATGGGGACTCACTTCTACTTATCGGCTCATGTGCTGTAGATTTGAGGGTAAGCGCATTTCATTGTTATGTTTTCAAGATATTCGAAAGCTTTCAGAGAATATTGACAAAGAACTATTTTCTGTAGCATTTAACGAGACAGGGACGAGAAGCGGTGCAAGTGACTTACGAGTTAGATGTGTTCGCTACCGAATACGGAGATGAGACGCCCAGTTTAACGGACGACGCCTTGCGATCGGGCAGTATTCGACCGATCGGAGTCAACACTATAATGAAGGGACGTTTGCACCTACGATTGGCTAATGTTGGATACCCTGTGGATAAATCGCAGCTTAAAGGTACGAGAAAATGTCTCAGAATTTCTCTTTGGTTTTCTTTGCTGAAATTGAGTGCATTTATTCATACCGATATGTTGAATTGTTTCGCAGATATTAGTATGGCTCTACACAAGAAGCCTCCGTTAGTTATTCAACCCAGCGACGATAACATCAACTTCTTCGGCGGTAGTTTGACGGCTATCAAACCCGGCCCGACGATGAAAACGAATAAATACCGCGCGCAGCCTCTCGCCGAAACGAATCACGAGCTGGCGTCAATGTTGGTAACTCGACGCGACAAAGTCGACGATAATAGCAACGAAAAGTTGGATCCTGTGCGCAAACGAAAACTAGCGCGGATGCAAGCGATCAGAGACCAACAAGGTCTAGAGAACCAACCAATCTCAACTATGGTAATTATTCAATACACCAGTATCCACAATGTTACAGATTCGGGAACGCTGCTGAAGTCTATTTCATTGATGCTTAACTCACAGTACATGGTGTCAGCTCATTGATAGATTTAGGCCCATAGTTTTGGAAGATTAAGCTGAAACGTTTCACTTAATAACAACGTAATACATGTTATACATGTTCATTCACTTATTCCTTTGTTTTATAACGAAAATTGCTCAGAAGCCGCACCGGTATCTGGGTGGCAAATTTTCAAAATCAGGCCCTTTTAGTTCAAACCGCATTAAAGATGGAGCCATCCACTTATCATATTCAGGCTGATGTTTACAGTTCCAAATCTACCAAATAAGGCATTGTGTACTGAATTCGGAAATATGTATGTTATCTCGGATAATTTCAGGCGTTCAAAACGGATAAAGCGGAGAAAACTAGAGATCTGAAAACAATTGAACTCTATCGTCAACACACGAAAAAAGATGGCATACTGAACATGTTAAATCAGGCGATCTCGAATGAATACGCGTTGTATCCTACGTTAGGTTCGACTGAATTCTTTGAGTTCGTCCTGAAGAATCCGTTTAACATTCAGCACACCGTACGCGTACATGTCAATGATCCGGACTTATCGTGAGTAACCCTACGACTCCTCGATTCCTTAAAAACTCTTCCTAATGGAAAATGCTTCTAAGGCACTTTAAACTCCTTTAATTTGAGCAAAATGCCTGAAACTGAGAATTAGGCAATTAAAAATTTTTTGTCTAGTTTGTAGCTGTACACCTAAATCGACACAGTTGGAAATTGTTTTTACCCTACTAGGTTGTTGGCAAATTAGAAATTGAGTTTAGGTAGTCTTAAGGATAAAAATTTCCTTACAAAACCACTGAATTAATGGTTTTACCGAAATAAACCATACCAATATAGGAGGCGTCTCCAGTAATTGGCATATGAAAGTGATGCGGGCACTTCCTTGAAATTTAAAATTTTCTCCTTAAAAGCTCGTTATATTCAGGAATGAATGATCTGTAGTGACCCTGCCATACTACTTTGTAAATTTAGGTGCTGCATGTAATCAATATCAAATGAGGAATGTTCAATTTCAGCGTGATAACAGATGCTCGAGAATGGCGCCATTTTAAACAGTTGAATGGACTAGCGTCGCCGGTAGAGGAAGGCATGTTCAATACTGATCGATCAACCGTCCATCCAGAAATATTCCTCCGACCGAAAGAACAAGTACACGTGCCTTTTAAATTAGTCAGTTTTGCAGCAGATCATTCGGTACAGCCACAGGTGGGTAGAATATATCCCAAGAGAAATATGGTTTCATATCCGTTGTATAACGGATTTGTTTGTTTTTAGTGCCCGACAAATCCATTCCGCCCTGGAAAAACAGTTCGCCCACAACAAGAGAAAAAGCCTTTTATGGATACAAAGGTTATCAAGGTAATTCGACATCAAATATTTTTCCGTTAAGTGTCTATGCTTTGAATTGATGAACTAATTACGGTATGTTTCTATTCATTCTCCATAGATTCAGTTTTTGACCGAAGACGGAAAGCCGATTGCGATGCTCAATGTAAAAGTTTCCCCACAACCTCACATCATTGACCAAACGTTCAGATTCCATCAACCGGAGCAGACGTTTTTGAAGAAATCGATACGTTTGCCTCCACCTCACACACTACCAGGTATTTGAATATTATACAATATCTACTGTATTATCTTACTCTTAATGAATGAACGTTAATACGTCACTAATTTATTACAGGAGCCCCTATTGGAGGACCCGGATTTTCTCAAGTTTATGTAAAATGTACGGATAATAACGTTATTTGCACTTGTAATCCAGTACAGCCGGGTGAACCATTGGATGTATTTGTCAAGGTATGTTGTTACATTATTCCGGTACTTCTAACGGGAATTTGAAGAATTTTTAAGCAATTTTTTCGATGATTTTTCAGGTTGCTTGCGGCCCGTCTCCTCAAGTGAAGCGATTTTTCGTCAATATTTACGGCGACCCGTACATGTCTAAACCGCTGCAGATTTGGCAGTTTTTCGTTCATTCGTTACAACGCGTCGATGTGACGTGCATCGAAGGTCAAATGAACAAATTCTCTTTAATTCTCAGGTATGATATTTAATGAGCTCATGAAATTGCGTTTAAACCTTAATGAATAAGAATGCTTACTTAGGAAGGGCATGATACCATGATAGTCAATTCTGCTTAATTAAGAGTAGTTAGATCCAAATTTTGATCCAATCCGGATGTTATTTATGGCCCACCTATACATAAATGTATGTAAAATATGACTTTGTACAGTAATCGTCATTGAATTCAAAATCATCATCTGAATTTAGCAGATTCTACTCTACTTTATGTTTGTATTTTGCCTCAAAGTCATCAGACGATTTTATAAGAGAATCTTTCTTGTATTAATGAGAGACTTTGCCAACTCATTCCAGGGGAACCCAAGCGTCCAGACTCGTGCGTTGTTATTCATCTCATCCGAACGAGCTACAAATCTCGCCGAAAGACGCATTCACGCTCGGAGCGAACACCGTTCAGGAATTACAGGTCGGAGTGCGTCCGTTACAAATCGGTTCCAAGTACATGTTCCTAAACGTCGTCGACGTCGAGTACCACCAACTCATTCGATCGTGGTTGGTTTGTCTGACGTGCAAAAATCCGGTGATCTCGAAAGCATTCGAGCTGTCGTTGCCGGTAGGTGGCGGTAAAGGCTCGAATAAACGTATCGCGTACACGAATCCGTATCCGTATCGAAAGGTGTTCAATCTGCGCACGAATCGTGACGATCTCGTGCAGTTCAAAGAGAACCGTGCCGAAATCGAACCCGGCGATGCGTACACGATCGGATTGCGGTTCTCGCCGAGTTTGACGCCGGGCGTCGCCGAAATTCTCATCTTCATCAACGACGAAGAGGACAAAAACGAAGAGACATTCTGCGTGAAAGCGCAATACAATTGAGTTTAGATACCGGTTATAAGAAAAAGACATCTGAGTTCATGAGATTCACAAAGGTGAATCCAGAGAGAATTTGGTAAAATTTTACAGAGAATATCAATTGTCCTTATTAAACTTTGTATTCTATTAGCATTCATGTTTGGTTATATGCAAAGTAAGCAATTCAGTTTGCATACGTATTTAGTTCAGCGTACAGCAGCTGGTTTCCGATTGATAATCTACAAACTACTTAAAATTCATATCATTTTTCCGTCCATTTTAATGTTTTCACATGCCGTAGTTATTGTATGTATAATTTTAGTCCGTAGATTTTTAGTTTTAGTTTTTACGTAGTACAAAAGTAGAATATTCGGATTCTTTTTAGATTAGGATAAATGCGCTGTTGCAATTATATACCTTGTAAGATGTAGTTATATTAAATACTGCCAAAATGGGAATGTTTAACCAAATTAGTCGTTAACAGTACATTTATGTTAAAGTGCCTTGTACACTGTACGTACGCAGCAAATGAATCTATTGGATTAGATTCTAGAAAGTTTCAGGTTTTTTAGCCCAACACTTTCTCTCCCGCCCAAGAAACGTTACAGAATTTTTCTGTTAATTCTTGTATACATGAATATTGTAGATTTTATGATATTATATTTTATTAAGAAAAAAGTTTTTATATCCGGCGCGAAAGAATGTATTTTTCATTGTCTGATAAGAATGCTTCATGTTGTTCCTGTTTATATTATATGGACGGTGGAAATTTTATCAATAAAACGTATCAGAAGTTAGTAATAATTCTTTATTCGACTTTCATTTTTGTATTCTAAAGAAACGGAGGAAAACCGAAGTCTACATCTTTTAACTCAAAGAGTCACTTTTCAAAGGCGAGTACCTGTACTAACATAGCAGCTAGGTGTTCACAGAACTCCAAAATTAACAAATTTATCACGATTATGGAAATCTAATTTTGATGGATCCTAATTATGATTTGGGTTAATTAAGACTTGTAAAACCAGCCCGTACTGTACTGACCCCAAAAAATGACAGGTCAATGTGCATATAAACCATAAGAATTCATAAAATCTGATCAGACCAAAATAAGACCGAATTTATGTATATGTCCTAACTGGAAGCAGCTCCAGTTGGGTGGCCACGCCACTGACTCCGGAAATCAAGAAGAACAGAGAAAACTCAGGGAATTCGACCAAAAACCTGGAAAACTCAGGAAAGACGGATAATACCATCGACCAATACATGATTTCAATGACAAATGAATGGATTGCAACATTCTAAACCTAGAAAAGCACATGGAAATCAGGGAAACTCGGGATTTGTAGCCACCATGTCCAAGGATTATGTACTTTGTTTTATGTGATGGCCTCTTCAAGACCATTATTTCTGACATATGATACAAACTCAGTCATCTGCTATACATTTGATAAGGTAATGGTTTATAACTTTATTTCAATAAGCAGTTCCTTACTCCACCATTGCTGAATAAATAGATAGGTTTAATAAATACATTTTAACAAGCAACAGAACTCTGGGTTTCATTCATTGATTTATCATTTCAAACAATCTTCACCATTGTTTTAAGTACATATCCTCAATTAGCGATATGCAATAACAAGTTACACTGTACATAAACTACAAGGTAATCCTTTAAATCCAGAAAGTCTTTTGTTTAGAAGGACTACATTCATTTTCCGAGGATTCTGCGACGGAATCGAACTGGTCTTCCGATAAGCTTGAATATTCATCAACTTCAGCATCGAGTCTCGTCGCATTCGGACCAGAACCCGTATTTGTAGAATGTGTTCGCGAGTCTGGTGTGCACCAGACCGCGTCGTCTTCATCGGTTGTTACCGATTTCGTACGTTCAGTCGGAACTTCTTCGTGAATAGTTTCGCACGATCTTCTCGATTCGGGTCCGGAATCTGAACAATCGACGCTCTCCTCGCTGCTCGAACTTAAACTGCGGAAAATCTTTCCGTCTTCGGTTTTGACGAGGTTATGCATGCGCATAAGGTCGCCTTTACGACGTACTCCCGAGTCTTGGCGCGCAAGAGATTTGCCGGTATTGACGGTCAATTCTGCACTATTATCAGAAATCAATTCTGGCGTATCAAGTATATCTCGAGGATTAGGTAGATTTTTATCCGGATTCGATGGGTCTTTAATCCACAGTTCGTCGGTCTCGCACTGCGGTAAACCGTCGTTTATTTCGTACCAGGCGGCTTTTTCTTTAGTGAAAATATGTCCCGATATTCTAATCCCGAAACTGCCGTTTATCGTACCGCCGAATAACCACATCGTGTTGTACTCGAAACTATTCTTGATGAATATGCAACAACCGCATTTCACGCAAAATCCACGAACTTCGTCCGACGAGCAACGAAACTTTCGCAACATCGATTCCTTGCGCAGAAATATTTGCGAATTGGAAACGGCGAACAATGTCGAGAAGGCATTACCGCTCAGTTTGCGACATGTTTTACAGTGACAATGTAAAACTTGAGCAGGATACCCATAGAAAGCGTAACGAATTGCGCCGCAAAAGCAACCCCCGCTTCTAGGGTTCTCTTTTTTCGTATCTCCCATCACGGGTTTACAACGTTCTTCTGTCGAAAGAAAGAAAAAACATTCGCGATTAGTTATTTAAAATTATTCCATTCAGAATAAAACAACCTCTCTTTCCTGTGATAAATACAAATTGAATCCCTCACTTTTCAGATTACCGTTCAGATATCCGGATATGAATAGGTGCCCTGTGTGCAATTTAACGATTCTGATCTTGGTCTTATTGAATTTGCACAGAAATACAACAAAGCAATATTTATTGAATTACAGCTGCAGCGGTTGTAAAAGGAAATTTGCTTATCGTGTTTAATAGACACGTCATTTGCATATAACGTCCATCTTTTACTTCCAATAATAGTGATAATAAATTGTCACTAGCAAACCGGACCTTTTCAAAAAATGATTTTCAATACGGGTGGTATGTATTGTTTCTACAGGACGCACAGATGTACTATGGATGTGTAATGCATAACGTATGCATTTATCATTGCATGAAATATAAATATCATTTTACTTAATGATTCGACAATATGAATTTTGATTCATATCGCATATCAAACAACACTGGGCGTATAACTGTAGCCTAGATATAGAGTGGAGATATCGTTACAATGAACGTCAGAGGCCAGAAAATTTGCTTTGTAGAATCGTCCAGTATGAAACCAACGTCATTTGTGATGAAATTGCCATGAACCAGTTTAAGCTAAATCTAAAGCCCAGCTTGGTTTTATATAGCCAATCTGAGAACTTAGGACCTAAATTCTGAAGGCCACCTTTCTTCTATTCTAGACAGTAGTCACAACTCAGCAGCAACCGGACCCGGAGAAATTGATAATGGCCAAAATCTGAATTCATACGATAAGGTTCTAGTCTATACAAATCTATGTACATATCTTCGTACAAGACAGAATTTTATGTAAGTTAATTAGATATGACTGTCGACCCATCAGTTACAGCTGTACGTATGTGAACAGCTTTCAGGCACGATCACAACCGATATAACTGAGATTAATGTAACATCAAAATTCACCATGATTTCGATTTATTATTATTCAACATGCATCATCTAAACATGAAACAATAGAATTTTACTTTTTTTCCCGGTCTCGCCGCAGTACCACCTACCAACCGCATTCCAGGTCCAGGACCTCAGAGCAAAACGTTCCACAGAAAGAATGATACCATCTACTCGTATTGAACCAACTAACCTTTAAATGATATGCTAAGACTATGTTTTCTATATCAGAGTAGAAGACAGGCTGTTACCACCATCTTCTAAGAAATTCATTGTTTGGTATTTTTAACGATTATCTCCATTTTGCCCATAACTTTTAGTCTCGATAGATCATCATAGTGTTTGTTTGCAATGGAAAATTCATCATTTCTACAGGTTGCGTTCAACTCTGAGACCGAATACCATTTTATCACATTCCGAAATTCAAAGTCCAAGTATTTACCCAAGCTTTTGAAATTTCAATTTCAAATACGTATTTCATTTAGATAATTTCTAATTTGAAAATATAAACCTGAGTGGACAACATGGGTTGAAAACAAAAAATGAAAAACTTCGCAAATTCATCGGTTACTAAATAGTTGCATTCACCATCTTTTACTATCTTTACATACATATCTATAGTAAACCGATCCTTATATTGATAAGTACGCCGTCCTGAATATTTCACCCTGAAATTTATCATTTCTGTACCTGATAGATCATTCATAAATCTGGTGCACCGAATATATACTAATCAGGACAAATATTAAGAATGTTCTATTTGGAATACGATGATTTCCGAAAACTGATTTATGTTTTTATATCTTAGTGTCAATTATCCTATCGTATCCGATATTTCCTCAACGTTTAAGAGCAAGGATTTTAATAGGGCCTTACCTTTCACCGGGTAAAGTAAGCCCATTTTTACTTTAGAACGGTTTTTCGCTATAAACATGCAAACAGAGAACGAACGGCTTTCCTATTTATGATATCGAAGTCTCATGATTCGCAATATATATACACGCATCATATTACGCTCAAATTACTTACCATAATATCAATTCTTCGTGCAAATGTCACACGGCCGGGGTTTTGTCCTGGTGTCTTCGGGATGTGTGATTAGGCATTGTTTTTCGATATCATTCCCCGCCCAAATACCACCTGTTTACCGGGTATTCGCACGCTCGTTTGCGCTATGTCGTTCTGTCGTCAGGTCCGAGCACCTGGCACGCGCGGCTCCCAGCACTCACACAGCACGTGATATCGGTGCGACAAAAAAATTACAGCGAAAAAAATTCTGATCTTAAACGAACAATCATTGTTTGGCGAAATGTACGTCGTATAGATGATGATATACGATACAGAACCAGATGTTCATCGTTTGTCTTCGTTCTTGATATCTTTCAAAATTTTTAGAATGTCGAAATACAACCTGTGGATAAACAAAATCATTTATCTTAATAACAGAAATATCAAGTCTCCTTTTAATGAATGCATGTTTCCATTCATTCATCCATCGGTTTGATGAATTTGATTATTATTCGAATCAGAAGTGAATCAGAACTGTTCAAGTGGGGTCCTGATAAGTGGGACACATATACACACTATTATCTATCAATCATGACCCGCGAAAACAGTTTAATAAGATATAGACATTGTAGATAATTGTGTGTATGTTTAGGCTTGGAATAGTTATCTGACTAGTTCAGATGAGACTAGCTCGATATTTTCATGCAGTAGCAGCGAGAATTTCAAATTCGAGACATTTTTTGGAAAAAGCAGTATATGTTTTCAAAAAATGAGCTCCGGGCTTCATTTGAGAATTTCATTTAAGAAATAGCAAAAGAAATGTTTCGAACTGCAACTAAATATATTGCATAAATACTTCATAAGGATATCTAAGAACAAAATATCGTCTAGAAGCATGAAGCGTGGTTTAGATCATTGGGGAGATATCTTGGTGCTTGTAATATACTTCGTGTTTGTGCTGGCAGTTGGACTTTGGGTAAGCTTTCAAAATATTGTAGTGTACAAAATAACATGTCCAAGTTTTGAAGATTTCTTTTTTTCGTTTTAGTCGATGTTCAGAAAAAATGGAGGGAACGTAAAAAGTTACTTTTTAGCGGGTCGTTCAATGACCTGGTGGCCGGTGTGTATGATGCTATGGGATAGTGGGAGTCAGGGGGCTTTATATATGAACATGAATGAATGGATTGCTATCAAATTCATTCTTGATCTAAATTTAAGGGATATTTTTTTCGGTTTATACCGACATTAAAATAGGATCTCGGGGGTTGAGCGAAAACCCAAAAAATCTCAAACAACCGCTATTTTTTCTTTTCTTTACGTTTTGGGTGGAATACTTCTACACATCTTTAGAGTTTATGAGTTTGATCATTTTTCGCTCAATGATATCGATCAAAACTGGAAATAGTCTCAACTATTTACAACCATGATTTCAGGGATGTATGAACTCCCTTTCATATCGTGTGATCTCGGGTTCGAATTGCTTTGATTCATATCATTTAGGTCGGGGCATCACTATTTGCCAGTAATATCGGCAGTGAACATTTTATTGGTCTGGCTGGAACAGGTGCAGCAGCAGGAATAGCCATCATCCTTTATGAGTGGAATGTAAGTGGAAAACACATTATTGATAGCAGCTAATTCAATCGAATACATCGATATAAATTATCTATATGAAATCCATAATTCATTCTTCGCTCATCTTTTAGTCATTTCCTCTAGTCATACTATTAGGATGGTTCTTTTTACCGGTGTATGCAGCAGCTGGGGTGAGTGTTAAATTTTGACGAAAAATAATTTTCCAAATTATTGGTTTAATACTATAATGTCTAAAGCTGGAACGTCTAAAACTTGATTTTTAAGGAAGATAGTTTTTCGATTTAGAGGCAGTTTTTAGCCTTTCTTATTGTTTTAGGTTTACACATTACCCGAGTATATCGGTAAACGTTTTGGTGGAGAGAGGCTGAGGATCTATCTCAGTGTCCTGTCGTTGGTGCTGTACATAGTCACTAAAATCGCGGTAATCAAGCAAACGATGAGCTTTTCACGAAAAGTTAATATACGAAAATCATGATGATTATCATATCATTTTGGTTTCTCTGATGATGGGGTTTTTGAAGTAACCCCGAAACTGTCAGATGATAAACTTTTCAATATCTACTGCGGGTTTGGCTACTGTACCGTTTTTACCTTGAACTTCTTCGTGAAACTGGACCTTGACAACATTCATTTATTTGTACATCGGCTTACTGGAAATTTCTATATTGGTACGAAAAATATCTTAAGATCTATCCATATTTATATTCAAGGTGTGTATCTATGCCGGGGCACTTTTTATACAGTTGGCATTAGGATGGGATATGTATTTGTCGATTGCCATACTACTGCTGATTACTGGACTTTATACAGTTCTGGGAGGTCTGGCAGCTGTTATTTATACAGATGCCCTTCAAACTGTTATTATGATGATAGGAGCCATCGTCATGGCCATTATAGGTAACTCGTCAACTAACCCTTGAAGACCCTTGTCAACGAACAAACCTAAGTGGAACATTGTTACAACATAATTATTTTCCACAGTTCGTTATATTAATTAATCCAATTTTCTCATTTTAATGAGGCAGCTCCTCTGTTACGATTTCTTTTTTGCGTTGTCAATTGCAGGTTTCGTAAAAATTGGTGGATATGAAAATCTCAAAGTGAAATACATGCAATCGATTCCATCTCACAGTCCGAACAACACTACATGCGGTCATCCTAGACCAGATGCCTTCCATCTTTTCCACGATGCGAGCAGTAGAGACAACCCTTGGCCCGGTCTTCTCTTACAGTCATCAATAGGCTGTCTATGGTACTGGTGCGCAGACCAGGTCAGTTAGTTCTTCATGCTTTGGACACCTACGACGATGGAAATGTTCCCAGAAACCTTAAATGACCCCTTGTTTACATTTCTAGGTAATTGTGCAAAGGGCATTGGCAGCTAAGAATCTGATGCATGCCAAAGGTGGATCTATTCTAGCCGGTTACCTCAAACTGTTCCCATTGTTTCTGATAGTCTTTCCCGGAATGATTAGTAGAGTTCTTTTTCCAGGTACGAAAAAAGTAATCAAAACGCTTTTCATGAGTACTTGCCATAAGAACTTCCGAAAATCTATATAACTGATGCTATATCTATTAACTTCTAGATGAGGTAGGATGCACGGACCCTGAACTCTGTCGACAATTCTGTGGAAACCCAGTTGGCTGCTCGAACATAGCTTATCCTAAACTCGTGATGGAACTTTTACCAGTCGGTAAGAAATATGGAATACAAATCAAATGAATTCTAGAACCACCGCGGCTATGCTCTCTATGATTCCAGGTTTAAGAGGTTTGCTGCTGGCAGTTATGATGGCTGCTATCATGTCCTCATTAACATCGATATTCAACAGTGCCAGTTCATTGTTCACGATGGATTTATGGCGAAAGTTTCGTAAACAGGCGACAGAACGAGAACTTCTCATAGTCGGAAGGTATGGACTCGCACACAGGAATCTCAATTCTATCATAAATCCCGCATTTAAACATATTCCTTCATTTGTAGAGTGTTTATAGTAGTATTATGTGTCGTAAGCATATTGTGGATCCCGTTAGTCCAGTCATCTCAGGGTGGACAGTTGTTCATATATATACAAGCGATTCAGGGCTACCTCGGCACTCCGGTCGGGGCGTTATTCTTTACAGCTTTGATATGGAAACGTATGAACGAACATGTAAGTGATGATGGAAACGTTAATGAAAGTAGAAAGGACTATACGAAACTGGAAACAAATTTCATATTCATCTCCTTTGTGAATAAATCGAATCAGTTATTATATATTTCGATTCTCTGTCCGGCTTCGTTTCGTTGGTACCTGGTGCGCGGTAGATGGGAAGACACCAAAATGAAACGGAATGATGTGATCTGTAATCTGTATTGTAGGGCGCTTTCTGGGGTATTTTAGCTGGTCACGTGACGGGAATTATAAGAATGACGTTAGATTTCATCTATTTGCCGCCGCAATGTGGTGAAGAAGACACCCGCCCGGCTATTGTTTACGCAATTCACTATTCCTACTTCGGAACTTTGCTGATCGTAATCTCAGTACTGGTCATCGTAGCGGTCAGTCTGCTCACAAAACCGCAATCAGAAAATGAGGTAAACATGCGCTTAGAAAATAAGCCATCAAAGAAAAACAGGTCTTCAAGACCTGTATATGACCATACCTGATATCACACCCGATATACCTGATCATACCTGATATCTCTAATTGTAGTAGTTAGCACCAAAATTGAGAGTAATTTGATATAAATATAGTAGTTTGAATGAAAATGAACTAGAAATTATTATTCTGATGTTAGAGTACTTTCATATTTTTGGGAGTAGGCGAGATCTTATAAAGAGTAGAAACTACTCTCAAAAAGTAGTATTGTACGGAGTCCGGGTCTGGTCTTCTGGGGCCAGTTTTATAGACTACACGGTAGTATTAACTTGAACTACATGTTGTAGGATTAAGTTAAAACTGCGCCCTATAGTCTAACAGGTGGTACATAAGAAAAATCCTGAGACCCGAAAAAGTGAGATAAAAAGTCCGCCATCTATCAGGGCATTTCAACGACCGTAAGACTAAGCTCTAAAGCTTACAGCAGCCACCGTCGACTAGTTCGCCATCTAGCGGAAAATTAGGTCAGTAGGTCAGTCACTTGTGAAGTGACTATACGCCCATACCTCGAGGTTTTCATTGCCACTACCCACGTGACATTGCCACCTGAAGGGTTTTAAGGAGGGTTTTTTTTCATAGTTAGCCGGTTTAACGTGGTGGACAAAGAACGAACGTCCACGGGAGGCAGATGAGGTCATCGCCATGGCTACGACAGCGGGCCACGATTTCGAATCTACGAAAAATAAGCAAGATGACAATAAAGAAAGTAAATATTGGTTATGAATGTAACTTATAATTCAGTATCGGCTGTTTTATTTGCAATTTTTCATGACGTATCAAACGTTCGTATTTGCAGTTGAAGTCACCCCAACTTTGTGGAGAAGATGGGTAACGGCGATTGTCGGCAATAAACATTCGAATGACGAAATCGTACCTGAAACATACGAAGAACGAATGGCATTCCTGAAAGAAATCCCCAGATGGAGCACTTTTCTTAACGTAAATGGAGCCATTGGTTTAATGGTCATGTTCTTCCTCTACGGTTATTACCATTAACTCCACTAATATCTTGTAAGAGAAACCCGCATTATGAATTCAAACTGAACTGCTGTTGTTTTTTCCTTACGTTCGAATAAACTCCTAAGATGGGTGGAAAGATTTCCCACCTAAAATGTAAGCAAAAAACAATAGCAGGTGTTTTCATTATCAAATCCACATTGTGGGTTTTCTTACAAGGATATTCATCAAGACTTGAAATAGTCTCAACTACAACTCATGTAAATGTTTGTACAATCAGATGTAATCGTAACATTTAATGAATTCAGTTATAATACTAAGAAACTCCTATTCTACTGAAGCCACACGCAATGCATGTACCAATTACTTCCGTAATGTCTATGCATTTTGTTTAATTTCCTTGGAATTGAAGTGATTGTTCCTCGTCATTCTGTCGCCAATATTCAGTAATAAATCTTCAAATAACGTCGATTCAAGTACTCTTGTCCTCTTAACATTTTGTCTAAGAATTCCGGTGACACTGTCTAGATTAGAATGAATGGATTGGTGCAACATTGGATAATTGAGAACTGTTCCTCTGATGACAAAATTAACGAACGATAAAAACGTTTTCATTTGAAATATTATATAGCAGTTTATTCTGGGATTTATGTATATATATATATGTATATATATACTCATATATAATTAAATTTGTATGAATCACATGTAAAGCCACGTAATATAAATTTACAGAATGACGTCTTTGACTTTGGTTTCCAATTACCAATGCTTAAATCTATCATATTTGTTCTTTTCAAATATATTTTGACCTTTTTTTGGCATTGCCGCCAACTTACGAATAACGAAAATTATTTTCACTAAAAATAAATATTAAGTCAGATCAAAACAATATTCTAATCTCAGAAACTGAATTAATTTCGCACAACATCCGTGAATATTTTGTCGATAATAAAAAAGAAATAAACGAGTATGGGACTGAATTCATTGCACGTTTTAAAAGTGCATGGATATTGTTATCGTAAATGTTACAACATCGGCCACCGATTTCTGCGCTTAATTCAGTTTGAACTGGAGATCGAAAAATCAAGTGTAGATGTAGCTATAACGGGTTTTGTTTTTAGGTTTTTAGCTAGCTACATAACCTACTGAGCAGACATTAAAAGAGGCTGATACAGTTTGGATGTGTATGCACAAAATATAAATGCGGTATATACAGCTAAAGACAACAGATATATACCTTTCCAATTGTATCTACATTACAAAAATGAAAACTATGGCGCCATTTAGAAAGTGCCTTAAAATCATACCTAAATCAAACTGTGCGCGCGCAAAACCTTTTAGCATCAATACACAAGATTGAAGAATTAGCGATATTCGAAAGTTTTCGCGCATATCTGTTACTAACTACAATTTCTGACCATTACGAGCACTGAATCGATTACGATATCAACCATGTGACACTATTCACTATGTACAGAGATAGGAGATGCATACATTTACAGAGAATGTACATCAATGTAATGATAATATATCCGATATCTAAAACAACCGATGAAGGAAATCGAGTTGCTGCTTAATTGTAGAATTCTGAATGACGGATTATTCGAAGAGACTTTCAGGAAAGTATCTCATTGGGGACAAACGATGTTAATCCATTTTCGATACTATGAAAGATGCCTTACCAGGCAGTAAACCATTTTCCACGACTGTCAATGATATAATCACTTCATTGACCCTCTGCGATATTTTGAAAATTTAGAACCGTCAAACAAGACGTAACTGATTTTAAAATACCATAAAACCCACTAGTAATATTAGATCGGCACAACCGTAAGTAGGAAAGTTTAACCAGGGTCCGATGTCACAAAGCTTTTTTCGAACACCAATCGGACTGCCTGTGAAGGGCAAGTGGCTTTTGGAGGGGGCAAGCGCGAATTTTCAGATATGCTTGCCCGGGCAAGTGGCTTTCATTCCTTAGATCGGATCCTGTTTAAGTGAAGCTATTTTGATCAATTATGTTAAATATTGCGTTGTAACATTTCTCATTCGTTATCCGTACACAGTACAGGAGGTACCTTTGCATTATCTACGAGAACAATCATCTCAACAATTGCACGTAGGTGTTATCAAGACAAAAGAGTTTATAACTATATAACTAAATTATGTATATATAAATTTATGAAGGAATAATATCACAATTTGCAGATTCAATAATAATTTTAATACGTATTGGACTGAGAATTACCGTATATAATGTTTTATGTACAAAATTATTATTATTGCAGAATGAAAAAAAAAAAGAGTTGATGTCTTCCATTTGTACAAAATTACAAATCGACCGGTTTTTCGTTTATAAATAACAATAACTCGATAAGAAAGCTAACTTACTTTGAAACATAATAAAGGATAGCTAGGTACATATCATCATTAAAACAAATGATACAATGTCTCTTGTAGATACGGTTTTCTTGATTTACATAAAAACTTATACCAAAAACTCTGCAGCTAAATAATCCACGTCCTTTCATCATGAAGTATTAGTGAACTAAATACATCGTGGTCTAATCTGCACATCCTCCATCTAGTCAAGCGTACAAGATAGTTTGTTCTTTTGATCAGAAATTCTTACATTCGGAATGACACCGCGAAAGCTCAAATATTCATATACAATAAACGTCGCCGTACTCGGATATAGCCAACTCGGACAAACATTAATACTTTCTTTTAGCTTCCTCATGTATTTTCCTATCCTTAACTCCCGAGTTAGGCAAGGTTAACTGTACGTACACATTGAGTAATCATTTCTCAAAAATCATCGACAGCAATACCTGGTAAACAAATATCGACACACAAAATCAAAATGTTAACACTATTTGCAGCACAATTTCCTGATGAAAACAATACACTCAACCTTCGTAATAGAAAATAAACCAGATTTTACAACTCGTCAAGCCATTCATTTATGAGCACCGGATTTTGTCCATGACCTCGTAACAAATTAGATTTTATTTCAGATGAGCATTTGATCATCAGTTAATGAACGACGCATAAAAAATAGATTTTTTTAGAATCAATGTTAAATAGGCCTGCAATTAGGAATGGAAGTACGCAATATCTGGTTCGATTGACTTTGATTGATCCAACTCCAAGCTTAGGCGCGACCTGAAAAAAGCCGATAGGTCAGACTCGTCGCGTCGACTGTACACGATGATTCGACACAGAACACAGAATTCGACCGATTTGAACTGCATGTATTTACATTTTCATGAAAAAATCTTTTCATTATATATCAATAGTGATAGTATATATGATTAAGACTCAGCACCATTACATTTTTACTAAATATATACCGCATATGTATTGACGAGGAGAGGTTATATTCCGATTATGTACACGGGTTAAAATAAATTGTATATAACTTATTCAAAATTCCGATGAGAGTCGAATATCTCATCGGCAGAAAAAGACGCGGCGGATAAACAAAAAAATAGACGATTCGTATCAAAAATTGAATAAAAATCAGTTAAACCCATTCTGTGCGTCTACACCACAATGCGATGTATGATTGGTTATGGACTTGCTAATACACTGCATCGCTGTGTATTTATGTAATTGGTCATTTATCTTTATTGAAAAATGGCAGCACCTGTCAAACAAAGAGTAATATTAGTAACCAACGATACACCGCACCGGAGTGTAGTATGCCCATTATTCACCACACTCGTCACTGGGGAAGAATTTTTTTCTAAATTTCAAATTATCTCCAGCGCTTTCAGGTATAAATTAGTCATCACTGAAAGGGTTAATGCGAGGCCGACGCTGATGTCACTTCCGCGATGTACGTTCTAAACGTAAACCTCACTACTCTAGTTGACTTTCAAACGATGATAGTTTGGCGGAGCTCGACGTGGAGTCCTAGTCGGTTATTTCGGATTACTCGGTTTACGTTTAATTACTGACACATCGTAGCTACCATCGGCGAATTTAATGCTAGACATAACCTCACTACTTTGGTTTATCGTCAAACGACAAAAGTTTGGCGGAGCTCGATATCGCGAGTCCTCGATAATTCAGTTCGGATACTCGGTTATGTCCTTTACCGGAGAAACACCTATTGTGAAGACAATCTAAAACCGGGATTTCCAGAAGAGTTTTCAATGAAAATACATCAATTGTAAATAACTGAAAAAGCGATAGCTCAGCAAGGAACCAAATGGCTATAGGGACAAGAAATGCTCGTGAAACTGGACAAGAAGTTATCGCAGTAACAGTATCTTTCCGCGATAGCTTCTTCGCTTCGTCAGAAAGTTATTTTTGAATCCAAATCATAGAAATCTCTTAAGAAAACCAGGCTTAAGTAACCTTCACTGATTAAGTGTTGCTCAGGGCATTTAGTCGACCGATCCAGCTTTCTACAAACTGAAGACACACTGAAAATATTTTCTTCTAAGTAGTTCATTTCATCTAAATATCAGTCAATCTCTAGTGTTATCTATCTTCCAAAAGGAAATACCACTCCTTGCATAAAGCGAAGTGACATCACCGACGACGACCAGCGTGGAGCCAGTTAAACATGGGGTAAAACTTGGGCAAAATAATTGGACTTATTTTCAACCTTGGAATCATTATCAATAGCTCATCACGAATGCGTAACAAGATTCAAGGCGCAAACATAACATTTGAACTCGATGGACTTGAACCCTTTAAGTCTTATCATAATTCCATGATTCGATAAATTTCTTCAATGCCTTTAATGGAGCCACCGTTAACACAGACTCAAGAATGCATCGCGTAAAATTCATTGCGTAAAGTTCTGATTTTCTAAACGACAGTACCAAGAGAGAGAGAGAGAGAGTGAGAGAGATTAATCTACTCTGGATGCATTTCCATAAATGAGAAATCTACCGATTGAACTGTAAACAGCACTTGTAAAGTCATGTAAAATATCGTTTCGCGTTAGTTTTTTTTTTTAATACCAATGTATCTCGATGTAGGATGTAGGCGCGTAGCCTTCCTGCGAACCGTCTAATCTCCGCACGCGCGTCCATCCGTCATCCTGATCCTTCTCGATCACGTAGAATCCCTCGTCTTGTGCCATTGATATTGTAAATTCAAGAGTGGCTGTAAAAGATATAAGACGATATAAAAGATCACGGTGGTCACGTTTATTAGACTTGCTTTTTCCCCAATTATTCCCCAACACGCAGGTTGTTTTCCCTGCCTTAATCTGCCCCTATCAATTAACACAGTCAAATATGTAAGACCAAAAATTCATAAGTCTTTATGAATTTTTGATAAGACTGAAACCTGATTTTTCGCTTTTTCAAAAAGTTCCCTGACTATTTTCTGATGTCCAGGTAACTGGCTACCCTGATGACACGTTCATCACATTTCATTGAAATGTCTACTGAGGTGAACAGAATTCACAACATTAGATAAATGATGACTTACGTTCAAACGGAAAGGCAGCTCTACAAGAGCCAATTGGTGCGGCTACATCATCAAATTCATTTTCATTGAAACTTTCTATTCTAGCCGTGCTATCTACACCGCTGTCTGGACTTTCCTGCGGGTTTCGAAGATCTGGGATGTCATTGTAATACGCCGATTCACTAGCATTATCCGGCTCATCTGCAGCAACAACTTGACTAATACTGAAAATAACGCGTTGAATGAAGAGTTAGATGAAATACAAGTTTTACTCGTATTGGTAAAACTTTGATCGAAGGGACATACTTGTGATTGCTGCTTGTGGGTAGTTGCGGAGTATTGGGTGCGGTACCACCTGAATTAACGCTCAGATCCGACGTGCTTCTCTGCAGTGACTCGCTCGAACCTTGCCCGTTACTGGCCTTCAAATGGCCACGCCCTTCCGCTTCAGCCAGGTAGCCCTGAAATAAGAGCCCAGTTCATGTACCACCGCAGTAATGATTCAGCAGAATCATCAATTGCAATGTAGAGCAGAGTATAACATACCTCGAATTTGATTAATTCCTGCTTGAGTTGATCAAGTGTTTGTCCATTTTCATCTAATTTACTATTGATAGATTCTGGATCTCCGAGTTCGCGATTATTTTCATAAACTTCACGCATTTTCAACATGCCATCTCTGAAAAATAATCAGATCGTCAAGCCACTATTCAAAATAAAATATGCAGAGAATATTTCCTGCTCTAACACTTGGCAATCATTACGATGACCCAGTTCCGAAGTTTTGAGTTGAGAATTTGACTCCAGAGTTGATATAACTGAATGAACTTAAGTTTTGACTATATGGTTACAGGTAAATCGAACAAACTCATAAGCTTTGAACTTGGGCCAAGCTCTAGTTCACTACCTTTCAGCGGTTTTGTTTGCGATGTTATGTTTGATGTGATCAATTTTCTGGTTCAGTTTTTTCTTCTGCGGATTCGGTGGTAAGTGACTGTAGTCTTCTTTTGCATCATCGCCCTACAGCGAGTAAGAAAACTTATAGTTTAAAAAATAGATACAAGAGTTTTAGATATTTCACACCTAATACTCAATGTTGAACTGCAATTTTTTCTTATTGTCGATATTTTCTCAAACTTTATTATACATAATTTCACTTCCTAGTCAAATTATCATAATGTCTATATAATCTACCATACTTTAGAATTCATGACCAAATATTGAAAGTACATGCACAGGGTGCCTCAAAAGAAGTGAAATCCAGCAATTTGGTGATCTTAAATCAATGTCCCAACTGGCAGCTGAACAATCAACGTACACAATGGAACAATCCATCGTTTTTGGTTCAACTCCATTTTCGTAGCCATTTATAAACACACAAGTGCTAAGCCATGAATTGCGTATCATTACATCTCAACAATCCATCCTTGAGCAAACATCCAGGTCTAACAACCTTACCCCCAAAAATCTAATCTCAATTGCAGTTAACGAATAATTAATCTTAAAGCATCGGTAACACATTTTCTGAGACACCCTGTGTAACAGTAAGACACATCATAAGTACAGTTTTCTAGTATACTTGATAATTAGAAATTTTGATGAATGATTATTTGACTCATTATGATATGATTAACACTAGGTATATAGTGATGTACGACGATGGTAAATCAATCTCAGAGCAATCCCTCTATTACAGTATATCAGTGCAAGGTTATTGCTCTAAGTAAGCAAGGTGAATAAGACATAGATAAGAAGACATTACCGGTCAAACATGTATCATCTTTAAGCAATCAAATCATTTAACAAAGCAACAGAAGTTCAAATAACAGTGAAATAGTTATCTACATCATACATATATTCATGTAATGCTCTATAAATTTGAATTTCGAATGACAGTAATTTCAATATGGCCGATATAAGAAGAAATAGAAAGCTAAGCTTTGTTGAAATCGATTCTTTAATCGAGTGCGAATGAGTCAGAAAAGCAAAATAGTTTGCAATTCATTTTTCGTGTTCTTGTTTTTTCAGAATTGGAAAACCATTACTTATTCATCTCTCTGACACTCATTTGCCCTGGGCTTAAATACTGGTCTCTTCGAAGCGATTTGATTGTTCAAAATATGCAAAGTAAATGCTGATTATACTATATATATATAGAAATAAGATAAGCGAATATACACACCTGCTGGTAAACCTGCTGAAAAGAATGTGTATCACAACAAATAGAATATTAGTGAAATGAAAAAAAAGATACTAATACATTTAGTATATGTCTACGGAAATCATAAAACGGTCAAACAGTTACGAAAAAAATTAAGCATTCCAAATAATTCAATATTTTCCGATGACCATCTGGAGTTGGCATTTTTATATTTACTTATTGTCAGATATGATATGGCAGAGCTAGTTATAGTGACACAACATAGCCTGCGTAATTAGCGAAGAATGAATAATTGAAAAATCGACCTAAATTATTATTTATTCTGATGTCATTAATGGTTTTTGTGAGTGTAAATGGCACGTGGCCAATAATGAATAATGTACAGACTTGTGAAAGAATGATATATTTCAATAGACGACTTCATGGTTTTATGATGATGAAATTGGCCGATTATACGAAGCAAACATATATCATTTACAGAGCGAGTATACAGACTCCATGAAAAAGAGAACTCCGGTGTAGAAAAAAGTAAAACACAGCACATCAATTCTGAAGGTAACAACACCGAAGTGCTAAGCCGAAAAAAAATCAAATTCAGCAAATCGCACTCAAACAACAAGATTTTTTGATAGTTTTCGCTAACACTCACTCAACCTACCATAAATCCTATAATCTGCAAATTCATTAGAAAATATCCATCATAGCCAAACTATACATGATATCTACGCGAATCTAAAAACCATTATCCTCAGGAAAAACTTTCACCCAAACTGACTGTCTAAAACTTTGCGATATATAAGTGACCAGCCACAGAATGTGTGATAAATTGGGGGACATAATATTTTGGTGCTTCCATACACCGGTGAAGCTGGGCTGAGGTCTGAAGTCGTGGAATAATGGTATCAATACCTTGGCATTCATTTTGGATTTTCGGCAAAGTAAACAGTTGTTCGTAGATTTCATGAAATCCAGCCAAACTAGCTGCAAAGTTTAGTGGTAGGAGGACATTTTACTAATTCATATCGAAAATGCGTAGAAAGCTTTCATATATGAACCACATGTGTTACACAAAAGATTCATTTAGCTTAAACTATGAATTTTTGGTTACTTTAATAACTTATCCTTACGAAGGATCTGATGCAGGACGGGTTCTATAAACCAGTTTAATCTTTACCAGTAGCGTCGTTAAGTTACAGAACCCTACAGTTAAAGTTTAAACCGAGCTACAAAACCTGTCCCGAAGTCGTTAGTTCAACATGAGCAGAATCAGGCACTAAAAACAATGCGAACACTGACGATAAAATAATCCACATAAAACTCACTCACCTTAGTACGATCGAATAATCCGAACAGACCTCCTCGGTTCTTAGCTTTTTTATTTTTCGTACCGGCGCCTTTGCTGTCGCGGAAAGTGTTTTTCGGTGTAAGACTAGTTTGCGAGCCGCCTCCCGGGTTGTTCGGTACACCTGTACTGAGGTCCTCGAATGGAATGTCGTCGGGAGGCTCGTATCCGGACTTGTATTTCTCGATCACGAGTTGCGAGTCCTAAAAATATGAATTCGTGGACTCTTGAAAAGAGTTCCTTTTCTCAGATGGCTTAAACTTGATTTTAGAGAAAATAATCATGCTTATCGATTTTAAAATTCACAGTATATATGATGTTTTAAAGTGTCACTCATTTCTTATTCAATCAGGGAAGACTTACCCAGCTCAACCTTGGAACATATAATGATTCACTAACCTTTGCAACATCGATCTCAGCTGCGGCCACTTCCATTCCATCTATACATGTATTGATTATAGGTATCACATCGCGCTCAGTTTTCGCACACAGTTTTATAAACTCTTGTATCTTTTGTCCTCGGTTTTCGTCCATTGTTTGTAAATTCTGAAGCGAAAACCTTCAACTGTAATTTCAATTGAACGAACAGGGCTGCCTGTCCTGATCGCTGAAATTTCTTTCACCTCCTCCGCACTTCAATCATCAAGTTTCAAGTTATACCTCTGTAAAACCGGCATTTACCTGGAATATCTGAGGCATTTGTTGAGTATAATGTAACCGTTGCGCCTCGTTTGTTTTTTGTAATTGCGAAGCGTATTCATTTTTACAATCTTCGCACATCTGTTTTTTCTGTATGGATATATTGCGATATTTTTCGACTTCCGCTCGTGATAGGTTGATGTTGTCGTCTGCTGTTTTGTACGCGTCCGCCGCCCGTTCTGATTCTTTGAACGACTTTTCGTAAGTTTTCTTAGTCTACAATTATCGCGAAAATTTTCATAAAAATTCATTCACATCGGGAACTAGAATTTCAGCAAATATAAATTCATTCCATAGTAATAGTAGATGATTTAACTTCAATAGCGCCCTCTTCACTGAGATACAATTTTCAACATCGCTTTCTATTAAATCGGTGTTATTACCCCAACATCGCTTTCTATTAAATCGGTATTATTACCCCCAGCCTATAACTGTAACTATGTATCAGTTATCTCTGGTTAGAAGTAACACCCGAGCAGCTACTTTGCGCCCAAAAGTCATCCATCAGGCCAGGTACTCTTGGGTGAAGAGATGCAATGAGATGAGTGTCTTGCCCAGGGATACTACGTTAATGTACGGGGTTCGAACCCACGACCAGGCTCCCCAGGGTCGAACCACTCGCCCACAACGCTCCTCAAAGCTTTTCCTTTTCTGTTTCTTTTTTGTTTTCTTTATTCTTTCTATGAATATATTGTATTGAATGTTCTGCTCTGTGCAATGAGCTAATTGTGGAGCAATAAACTGAAACTTAACTTAAGATTGTAGGGGGGCACATTTTAAGAATGGACACAACTTCAATGCATTCAATTGTCAGTTATGACAGACACTTACTGATTCTAAAGTGTTTAACTGAGCCTGTAACCGTCTCTGTAGTTGTTCACCCTCTCGTAGATGTTTTCGTCGTTCTTGTTTCACCTCCTGCATTAACGACACAACTTGCTCGTGTACGGACGACGTTAACGTTTCGGCTACGACTTCGTGTTGACTGGCTAGATCATTGATCTCCCTCAGCATTTTCAGGAAGCCCTGAGTTGATGTGTACCTGCAACGGCGCGAAATAGAAGAGAAATGTAGTTGATAGTCAACTGCTCCCAATTTGCACATCGGATTAGGTTTTCATTTCTCAGCTGGTCCTAGATACAAAAAAATTATTGTTACTTTTTCTGATCTACTGGTCACAATGGTCGCAATCTTGAATGAGTTTGGCAAAACGCACTGAAAGAGTGGCAACGTTTATTTGACTCGCTTTTTCCCTGACTATTCCTCAACATGTAAGTTGTTTTCGCTGACTTAATCTGCTAAGAATCCAATCATCTAACGCAGTTGAATACTTAAGACATAGACGGAAACTGTTTGATTTTACGCACAACCTAGCAATCTCATCGAATTCCCCTGACTTTTCCCTGATTTTTAGCCTTTTTACAAAATTACCCGACTATTCCCAGACTTTTTTAAAGAGAGGAAATTCCCTGATCTTTCCCTGATATCCAGGAAACTGTCCCTGACTGACTAAAACATAATTCAAAAATAATTTCATATTCTAAGCTAATCAAACTTACAATTCCTTTCAGCTTTTGGTTTCATTATTTTTCAGATCTAATGATGAACTCCAGCCATCGACTTGCTGTCATAGTTAGATTCTAGAACTACCCCCATCCTCCACTTTTACCCCGTGTAAAAGTATCTACGCTGCCTAAACCATATCCAAAACTGAATTCGACAACTTTCGTACACAGAATTAGTAATCTAGACCCATAGATAGCGATAGTTGCGTCAGCCATTTCGTAACCGAGAACAGAATTGAAACTACTGCGTTGGACTTCTCGAGATATACGTCGTGTATATTAGTCACAATAGTGACGCATTCGAAGCATGACTATGCACACGTGTGCCACTACAAACACCGTGCTGCCATCTACAAACAAACCTGACGTAATTGCTTGATACACTCCGTATAATATATATATATATATCTAGTACACATACATATCATAAAATTATTATTGTTTTAAAACCACATCCTGGAAAGTCATGAGACCCAAATAGCTGTAGAGTGTTTAGTTAATAGCTGATCGACGTATGGCTATGTATATACTTCATCGACTTATTCACCACCGAGCTCCTCTCAATGCGAAAAATTTGCGGAGATGAATGTTTCCATACATCTTTTCATTTTCAGAAAAATATGCTTGCCCGCTATCTGCAATCTATTTATAAAATGTCTGGCTTTAGACGCTCAGGCAGGCAAATCAATTCATATTACGAACACATATTTTGTGTAGTACAGTAGATCCTTTGGATTGACTACAAAAATCCAAAAAAATTGCCTCGTAAATTGTTAAATTTTGCTTGGAAATAAATCCTGGGGCCAGTTGAAGTCACAGCTTAGACTTAAGACCATTCTAAGACCGACTTAGTTCTATAGCCAATCTAACAACTTAAGACCAGTCTTCTTAAGATTTAAAACTACTTTTGGACTACGCAACTGGTTTCTCAAACAGATCAGACATGTGACACTTTACATAGATATCCAAACATGGCAAATCTATGGAATTAGGGCTGAAAATGTCAACTTTTTTAGTTATTGATTCAAGATTGTCCTGTGCCTAGTGCGGTTATACCCTCACATAGCCTGTCTCAGATTTTCAAAGAATATTAACATTATGAATCAATTCACTTTCTATTATTCATGTCACAAAGAATTCGCCCACAAGTCAAAAGAATGAAGTTTATGTTGACAAGAATAGAACAAACGCTTTTAAGACTTGCGAGACAATCGACAAATTTTTCTACGACGCTTTTTGACCATAAATGGGACTTTTCGGATATCTCATAGAATTTGTCCGGGATAATAAAACCATGGACGTATAAACTAGTTTATACGTCCATGGTAAAACTGACTCGGGCGACGATGTAGTCTATAGCATCATCGGAATTCCAGCTACAGTAATATCACATATCACAGCTATTATTCCATCAAACTTCGTCTCATTTTTATCAAGAGGATATCTGCTAAGCAAAGAAATAACAAACTATGTAGTGTATGCACTAAAGCCAAGTGGTTTGTTATACACACACAGGCGCAGAAATCTCGCATGACACACGATTCTGCTATGCACGACTTCTACTCCCAATAGATTGAATTTTTTTTTTATTCAAGAAATGGTTACTAATAGGGTTAAGGAAATGGTTCTCGGGACGTTTGAATTCACTTCGTTGCGATTCAGGATTGAGGAATGTTTTGGAAACATACACCGGACTGATTCGAGACGCTATAAAAGTGATCGCTATCAACGATTTTCTGTCGGTCATCGTCATGAAAGCATGATACGGTCAGACGGTCCGAGGCATCACATCTGACATACATGAATGATATCATACATTCTTTAGCCGTGGAAATGTAACCTATCGCATAATGTTAAAGTCTAATATGGTTGTATTTGTATTAAAATGATTGATTAATGATATTAATCGGAATAACCTCCCTTAGATAATTACCCTCGTGTCTATGTTTCTCAGCCCCCAGGCAATTTTTTTGTAAATAGTAACAATAGTGGAATTTTTTGGGCTTTTTTACTCTTTTTCTATTTTCTACCTGTTACATTGTTACGAATAAAGATATTTTATATATATATATATATATATATATATATATATATATATATATATATATATATATATATATATATATATATATATATATATATATATATATATATATGTATATATATGCGGGACTACAAACTCAAAAGGTTCGGCCTACCCCTTGAAAATATGGTGGCTGCATTTGCCGCATAGAAATAGCATTCAAGCAAAATGACAAAAAACAATCCGTCTACTACCATCATATTTACTAAATCGACACGATGAATGAATAATACAAATATAGTGTTACACGCGACGATCTCGATGAATGATTCAATTTCATGACCAAATAATACCAACATTCCCTAACAAGCCCACATATAAGTTACGACGAGCATATTACGATCAAAACTATTCAAAGCAGGCGATTATGGAAAAAACATGATCATAGATAAGTGAGATCGCTATGACGCGTTAATTGGTCTATATTCTAAATATTGGGATTGTGGAATTTTTCAGCTGCCTGAATAGAATGTTTTCATGTATTGTTTAACACTTACTGGTAGTCATCCTCTTCCTTCTTTTTCGGCTGGTAATTTTTGACTAATTTCCTGTAACACGGGAAAAATGCTAATTCAATATCGTGTACCGTTCGTTGGGGCCTAGTTCAATAGCAGTTTTACCTAGTCAAAAACATATCACTACGGTAAACCTCGCCTTGCTCGGACGTGGCCGACTAAGGCTCCCTACAGATCAGTCATTCCTGGATATAAGGAGTTTTCAAGGAGCGAATTTCAAATTTCGAGGAAGCGTCTGCATCACTTTCACATCCCAACTACTGTAGACTCCTCGTAAATCAGTACTGATTAATTCGGTTTCTAATTCTAATTAAAGGAGTTTCAAGTAACTGCAAAAGCTTTTTGCGTTTAGAAGTTTTTAGGGAATCGAGTTGTATGGACCCTGTTACTACGAGAAATACAAAATCATTTTTGCCCTCAATCCTTAATTCAGACTACGTTAATTCGGACCAATTTTGCCAGTCCCAGTTTGTCCGACTCAGGCAAGGTTTACTATATTTTCAGAATATCCCGACTAGAAGTTCATTGAATGGAAAACTGCAGTCGAGAGAGTTTAACGTTTTGTACAAGGATTGCACTATAGGGGAGTGACAATAAATGAGGTGTTACAGGGAAGTTCACGATTGGTAGAACACTATATCCGTGTTGACGCGATGAGGAGAGAATCCCACAATGATAATAAAAAGTCTGAAAATGAAACTTCGAGATAGTAGTTTATTTCAACGTTTCGACTATATCCTAATAGTCATCTTCAGGAATAATGAAATAATTATTCCTGAAGATGACTATTAGGATATAGTCGAAACGTTGAAATAAACTACTATCTCGAAGTTTCATTTTCAGACTTTTTATTATCATTGTGGGATTCTCTCCTCATCCTCGTTACAGGGAAGTTGTTTGGTAGATCGTTACTATAGGTGGTTTATAAGGTTTTTTTTTTTTTTTCGATAACTCACTTCAATTTGGCAGCATATTCCTGTTCTATAGAACATCGTTCCCTCAGGAAATTTGAAAACCGTTCACAAAAATCCAATCCTTTGTGCGTATGCGAGGATAAATCATCGTAACGATCCTGAAAAAAAAAAAAAAAAAAACGCTTGTTAATTCGCTTAAAAATGCGGTAAATGCCGTTCGGGTTAGAGACAGAGTTGGAGAGACGAGATGAGGGGATATTTGGCATATACAGAGCGTGATTCAGTAGTGACATCAATTCAGCATCAACGAGGACGAGCGATATTAGAGACGTAATTCCCACGGGAATTGTGTGGTTTAGAATTAGACGCCGACTGAAGGATGTCATTAGATGCGATCTTGGAATCTTCGAAGCTTTTTTAGCCTCGGCCGTCCTGAAAACGAGCGGCCGCATCAATCATTTTCATAGCCGCGGAAATTTCATATTTTGTGGTCGGTGGCTGAAATGGTTGCGGTTATTGTTGGCAGACTGCCACCAGATGCACGCGGCGTTGAACTGATATCATTCGGATTAATCACAAACTTATTTCTGTTGATCGAAATCAAAGGTTATCGCAGCAATTGTGGCATTTATCCTGTCCAGTCTTGGCAACTGCCTTTTCGTCAAAAGCAATTCCCCAGCCGTAAATTAGTTCGAATCCAATATCAATCAAGCGTTATTAGGAAGGTGCAGGTGACCTAGTCGATCAGAGGTATATGGGTTACAAGTTATCAGTTGATAATAATGCTTGAACATTGTACTGACGAACCGATTACATTACATGGTTCTAATCCTGCAGCGCTGACAAAATTGGAAATACACATTTTCCGATGATATCCCGAAAAATATTTTTACGGCGAAGCAATTAATCTATCTATAAACGAAAAACATAGAAATGAAAATGAAGAACCTCGACTAGTACTGAACGAGGAGACTTGAACTTTTGAACCTCTATAATTGATTATCAAACGAAATGAACTTTATCAAACGATCGTTTAACAAACAAGGTCCATTATTGTAACTTAATCCACAAGATATAACGAGCACCCGATCCTAATATAGTCGAACTAGTGTCCAGTTGCTCAAAATAAGGAGCGCAATTTCGAAGCTTTTTCCAAAAACAAAAAAAAACCAACCTGAAATTCACGACAGGCCGGTGATTTATCTTTCCTAACGACGACGTTTAAAACCGACGACGGCGCGTCGCGACAATTCCTGATCGATAGTCTTCTCACGATACCTTCCATTTTCATTGCGCAACCCGAGACTATCAAACGCTCGTGCAGGGATCAGACCCGAACAATTAACCAATTAACGAAATAACGACGATAATGACACGTTCTTAAAAACTGCGTTCATCCGACGAGGGGTGTATGTATATATACGTGTACTAATTAGTATCTATGCCAAACGAATTATATCATTTCGCAACAGATTTTCGCGATGATGATTACTAAATACGTTACGGTTTAAATTGTGCGGAGTCTAGACTCGGTTCACCCGATTAAAAATCATCGATCTTCTACTGATAACGATCTTTAATGCAAAATCATCAGGATTTTAAACGCGGATTGTAGATTTACACGAAATACAGCGATCGCTGGAATGATGAATCATCTGAGAGAGAGAGAGAGAGAGACGGAAAATACGAGTTGTTTCAAGATCGATTTGTAATTCTTTAAGACTGTATAAGAATGGCGACCGCATGTGTTGAGTTAGATATATCACCACGCCTTTTCAGATCCAGAAATACGCATTCAGTCTCTCAGAAAAGTTTTCGAACAATAAATACTACTCAAAGTTTTAACGCTTCTTCAATGGTAAAAATTCTGTCCAAGTCTCTATATCCGTAATACTTTAAATCCTATGTTTCCGGCGCAAACTATTATCGCTAACTAATTTTTCAGGCCCGCTCTTATAACGGGATCCTCCCAGCTGGTGACTCAATCGCAGAAACTAATTATTACGATATTCCAACGTCCCATCAGATGAGTTATAAAAATCCAATAATCCACTACAGGCTCATCAATGTCTAGGACATTGACACATTTCACTGTATTGATTTTTCGCACATGTAAAACGCCTTTTCACGACCCAGATTTTGAAATCCTCAACTCCCAGTTTAAGACTCCGATTTCGAAGTAATATCACTTATAGGGAAGGAGATCGTTCAACCCGCAAGAGGAAAGAAACCATTAATCAACCACAATCCCGACGCAATTTATCGATTTTTCGTAAACTGTGTTTCCAGAAACAGGTCAATTTCGTAACTAAAACATTAGACGAGGTTCAGGCATCGTCATTGCCTAGTTTTATATCTATTTCAGTTTAGGGTCATGTTTCTATCTAATCTCAATCATCTATCCCATTAGCATCTTTATAATAAATCATTAATAGGCCACTAGAGAGCCATTTATCACAGCATTTATAACTCTAGCCTATAATCTTAAAATACCATACACACAGCCAGCCTAAGAGGATTAGTGGAATATTGATTTAACGCACTTTTATTTATGTATTATAGGCTAGCACTAACATGTTTTTATATATCATGAGAACTTTTACAGATTGATAGCGGGGGGGGGGGGGGTTATAGGGCTGGGTTATCTTTATTTTGCAAGACACTGAAATTAAGAAGCATCATTTAGTAATACATTTAAGAAAAGATAATGACTTTCGCATACAAGCACAATCAATCAATATTATAGATAGTCTGGGCTATTTAGAGCAGTGGACCATGGCGTATCAACATTTAGAGCCACGCATGCCGCATATAATTGATGAAGCTACATAACTAGGAATGATGAACAGACCCAGCAGGGGGCCTTACACATCTAATTTTCAAGTTCAAGTTCAAGTTCAAGTGGTTATCAGGTTATAGACAGAGCAGAGCAAGGCAAGGGATAGAGTAGAGTCAAAACTGTGGAAGATGCGAACATTAAACGGTGGTCAATTTTTTCCTCAATTATTAGGGTAGAATTGTAGGTCAGGTTCATTCACTTTAAATAGACTCTGAAGCAAATTAATCAGCGTGGCGACTAAAACAGGATCCAATGTCGCTACACTCAATCGAAGGCACTGTGGGTTGGTCTGGTGCCATTTTTTGAGAATTCACAAGATTTTCGAACATCTGCCCCCAACTTTGAAGGCCCTCTTCAACTAATCACGAATGGAAACGAAACGAATTAAAGCTAAAATACGAAATAGGCTTACCCATAAATCGTTCCCCCAACTCATGCTTGAAAGTTTATCCTTCGGTTATAGCATAATATGAAACTTTTTAACCCTTTTCGTAGAAAAATATGAGAAGTAAATTGTTGCGTCGATTTTCGAAATTTACTTCCGGGTTTGGCCTCGCTTGCCAGAGCTAAGAGTGAGGATCCGAAATGGTCTACGATTTTGTTTTTAACGTTTAATCTGTATCATAGAAATCTTTATTTCCTACCGCTATATCGTTCTTATGTTATTTCTTATATGTTTTCATATTGTTTATCTGTTTTCCTATAAGTTCAAAATTTCTCGTTGCATTATCTTCAACCATTATATTGTTCGAAATTCGGTATATATGCAAAAGATATTTGTAGAATTCATAAACAGTATGCTAAATATAGGTTCGAAGTTCCAAGTTCAAGCGTACCATCAGGTCCAATGAAAATATAATTTAATTGAATTGAATCGCTAAATCGACGCGACACGACCTCCGCCAATGTCAATGACGTCACGAAAGTAAACAGCGTAATGTCAGAATGGCGTTCTTGGCGTACAAGGAGGTCGACGGAATTCTGATCAACGATACGACGACGTCGGACGCTGTGGACGGCGTGCCGGAGCAGGTTCTGCACGTATCCCACGATGTTGACATCCCGGCGCGCTATTACACGCAAACCCTGTTCTCATCGACTCCCGCCACCGCCGAAAATCAGAGACAAAATTCTCGTCGACTCTCCGAAAAATCTGCTCGATACAGAATGGTATGGTTGTGGTATATTTTGCCACTATATTCAAATTTCGCAAATTTCTGTCATTTCTGTGTGGAACTGTAAATTCAGTGTAGCTTTACTGGTAAAAGTGCAGATCCGCACCTCTCCGCGTAAACGGTTCAATCAATTACAAATATCATTGTTTCAGATTTAGATGTCATCAGCAATTCAGTACATTGCCATTGGTTAATTTTAAATCTTCACTAGAAAGATTTAAGCCTGGATTCTGTCATTCAGTAGATTGCGTCAATCACGAGAGGTGCGGATCTGCACTTTTACCTAGCTTTACTTGATGTGGACGTAATCCTTTTTGCTTCATTCACTGTGTGTGTACTTCTGCTACGGCCACTAAGGCCGTGAGTCTGGCTGGGTGTTGTATGAATTTAGGAAATTTAGCATTATTCATTGGCGGCTGATATTATTTTGCCAATTCGGCATTATTTCCGTTAACGCTGTTTTGCGATAACTCATTCTGATTGGCTAATTTATACCGCACTGCGATGCACAACTTTTCAAGAAAAGTGTAAAATCAGAGAGAAAATAGAGCGGATTCGAAACCCAGTCCCAGGCAGTGAACTGCTAGCATAGCATCTTATCGCTAGACCACCAAATACATTCAGTCGATATAGCTGAGTATGTGCGCTAGTGCAATATCCTCCCCTAGCTGTAGATCTCAAAAATTCATTAACTAGGCCTTAAACCTCCAAATAACACTTAAATCGAACCCTAATCCTTACCCTGTAATCTTACCTTTATTAAAAGACTTAAATTTTTTAATTGTGTTCATGTGTATCGGCAAAATGGTGTTTACACAAACAATGCCAAATTGGCAAAATAGGCACTAACCAGTCATGCCTACTCCCAAATTATTTGCTAGAAATTGTGTGCTTGTTTGTTGTAGGTTCATGTGGATTGGGGTAAAGATTTCGGTCAGCTCGACTACACGAAAAACATGTTAGCTTTACTTCAAGTTCAGAACAATCCGATCACCGAAGAAAAAACTAACAGCATACAGCAATTCTTGAAAAACCATTTGTGTTGCCTAGTCAGGTAATAATGAAGATATTTATTAGAATGAGAAATATGAGATATCTTGACAACGGTGACTGTGAACCAGAAATATGGGTATATCTCAAAAGTGGCAATGGTAGCTGAACCAGAAATATATTGCATATCTTGCTCTACGGATCTTGGTTTCCCAAGACTAACCCTATTTGATTATTCATTTAACCTTGCGATGGGACTGGCTTTAAAGTTTTGCACTGTGTAAGCAGTCAGCAGGATTCAAACCCGCTCGACACTCGGCACTGATGGTGAATACAACAGCATTCTCCTTATCCCATTGAGCAACCGAGACCACATTCAGATATATGAGATATCAGAGTTATATCTGAACCTGAAAATATGAGATATCTCATAGTGGCAGAATCAGAAATATGTGAAGAGTTGATGACTTAATTTATGAAAACCCCCTGCAGTTTCAATAGTATTCAAACTAACTTTAAATCAAACAAAAATTCATGCGAGGCAAGGAACGTTTGTGTTTTTCCCAAACTGCATACCTGGTACGTATGTTATTTGGGGTTCCCCTTCTGCGATTTACGACCTTTCATTGACTCGGCAAACAAATAACTTTCATACTTAAAGCATTAAGTGTCTTCTAGGCTGTTTACTCGGTACAGAACCAAACAAAACTTTATATCGACAATATAGAATTTCACTAACACCAAATTCATTGACTTCATTTAAGATCAGACCAAGCAGGCCTTTGTTTCGCATTTCTTCACATTTGATATATATATTTTAGGAGTTATAGTTTATAAGTTAGATTCTGTTGGCCTATGAAGTACAATGAATGACGGTCCATCGCCGTTTAATTGTTGTAGGTGGGATTCGAAGCATCTGTTAGTGCAGCTGCCGGATGACGATGCCAGTCAGGCGCTCGGTCAGGCTTTCCTCGATGAAAGGTTGGATGACATCGACGGATACAAAGTTGAACGCATCGATCGTAAGTGAGAATTATTTTCAATATTTGTCCGAGTTATTAATTCACTCACGCGAATTAATGGCATTAGCAAGGGCTTTTCTCGTGAACTAGTGTTAATAATGCACTATTCAATTGCTTATGGAGCTATTTATTTAGTGTAAAAATGGTCTCGCAGAACCATGATTCATGAATGATTCTAACCAAATGTATGAACAAGAAAACTAACTTGAAAGTTTATCGGTGCCTTGAAAAATAACACATACATTGCTTAATATTGTCAACTATATTGTATTGTAAATAGTATAATATCAAGGGTCAATTATGGATTTGAGTATCGATAATTGAATTGAATTAACTGGCAACCAGTCTAGCCCCAATATATTGATGACGTAGTGCAGGTCCTCTCAAAAATTGATTATTAGAATATATCAAAAATAGAATAAGAGTACAAAATATATTTAACCACAAAATGAACGCCAAAATCGATGACATAGTGCACATCGACTCACGCAGAACCCCTTAAATAACAAATATTAGGTATCAATGTATAGTAAACATTAGTGTAAGGGATTTTACTGCATCAAAAAGAAAAGAATCGTAATCCAGGGGTATATTTGGGGAAACTTTATGTGCCAGCCCAGTTTACTTCATCACAAATTTCGATTTTGCATTTCAGCTTCGGTTCTGACGAACCCGCCGAAAGTTCTGTTCGAAATCGACACGAATCAATCGGATAAAGTATGCCAGTGCCTCAGCGAAGTGATCGCGCCGTTCGCCGCCAGATTTACGTATATCGTAGTTAGACAAGTCGATTCTATAATGCCCGATCAGGATTTGATTCCCGCGTTGATCGTCAGTTTACTGTTTCACGGCCGCAGTCAAGGGAACGCCGAACGCGCCGTACAACATTTGAACGAATCGCCGTGGTTAAAAGTATCGTTGCCGAGCGGCATCGCTTCCGAACTGGACTTCCCGTTGGTTTTGTATCGCAACGGCCGGTTCAACGTGCCGATGATCGGTATCCAAACGGGATGCGTACAATCAGGGATACAGCTAACTCTTCTAGTCCAAGATTCTCAAAACTTCCAGTCGATGGAGAGCTTTTATTGCAAAGTTACCGGGCTCGTACCGTTGAGGCGTAGTAGCCACGAATCGGCGATGCGCTATTGTACGTTTCCGCTGTCTTCTCGCGCCGAACTCGTGATCGCGTTTTATCCGGAATTCGCCGCGAAATCGTTGCGCAACGCTGCTATTTATATCCAAGTGTCCGAAGTCAACCATATCGATAGCCTGATCAGACTCAGCGAGGATCACTGGCACACTAACGACCCCGAAGGAAACCGTGTTGTTTTATATATGCCGCTGAAATGAATTCAATAAATATCTCTTTTTGCGGGGTCCCTACAACTCCTTGATTCCCGACTTAAAAAATCTTTTTTTAACCAAAAATCTTTTTTAAGGTCAATGAAACTTCAAAACTAGAAATGTCTGTAATTGTACAGTAGTAAACTATGCCTTAATTGGGACCCGGATTTTTTTTTTTATTGAGATAAACAGTTCCGATTTAGGAGGAGTCTACCGTAATTGGGATATGAAAGTGATGTAGACACTTCCTCTAAATTTGTAAGTTTCTCCTTTAAAACTCCTTACATTCAGGAATGACTGATCTGCAGGGACCCTGTTTTGGTCGGTACATTTCGAATAAATGCATGAGGTCACACGCGCATCTGTATCAGCATCTGTATCAGCGTGTGTTTTTATCATCATATTTGCTTTTCAAGGTGCTTTGAAGGAATTTTATTTAAAACCATAGGAATCATTTAAAACCTGTTTTCGGCTGGGCTGCATTTATCGCCGGGAAATATCCCAATTTTCTTGTGTTACGTTAAATATTTATCAACCGAAAATCAAAACCAAGGAAACAGTATCGATAATGAATATTTTAGTCAATAATACTTTATCGTGTATATACGGTCTTAAATATATTTATTTGAATTCGAACATTTTTTGTAAAATTTTACGATAAATTAATGTAAAACGCAGAGATATTGTTCTGTGAGATACATTGTATGTATTGATGATGAATATGTATTAGAAATAAATTATTATTCATATGAATCTGTCTGTTTGATATATCTATACACAAGGGTCCTACAATTCCTGGTATCCAGAATTCAAGGACTTTTCAAGGAATTTTCAAGGAGTAATTTTCAAAATTCAAGGAGGTTTTCGCGGTCATATAGGCCTATAAGGAATATTCAAAAACAAAATCCATGTTTTTCTCAAATTTTGATCAGTTGTTGTGTGTGCCGTTTTGGTTTTACAGTTTAAATGTTTTAAATCTCAAAGTGAAACAACTTTCACAAGTCACACAATGAAGAATAATAGAATACACTGTCTTCTGAAAAGGACCTTTTGAAAATTTTTAATAGGACTTTCCTTTTAAAGGATTTTCAAGGACCTTGAAAAATATATTCAAAAATCAAGGAGTTTTCAAGGATTCAAGGAGTTGTAGGGACCCTGATACATGGGATAGGCAATTCAACGAATGTACTGCAAGGTAACCACTTTTTATTTGACTTCCCTCACGATTTCCTGACATGCACGTTTTTCCAAAGTTCATCTGCTTAGAATCCAATCAAAATACGTAAGATATGTAGTTCACGATTAACAGACCATCCGACATTCAGAGATAAAAGTTCAGAAGAAGTCGTACAATAACGTTTGATGTTCGACATAAATGATAATTTATTAACCTACTTCCACATACAACTAGAAGTTACAATGTCAATAATCTATATTTTAAGAAAAACATAAATTCGTTTGAATAAACACCATTTCATACCGTTAGTTATAGATTTAACTGTTTTTGATTTTCCCTGCAAGAACCCGTTTGAATGTGCTTCATAATTTACACGATTGATTTCCACTGTTTCATAATTCACACAACTGATTTCCACTTTTTCAAAATTCACATGACTGATTTCCACGGTCTATTTTAGTTTCATTTCATAGAGTCAATCATTTCAAATACAATCTTATAAAAGGTACAAATTAAATATTACAAATATTGGTAGACACTTATTTAATACAATGGTTAAAATCATTTTCAACAGTCTAGACCAGTCTTTCTTTCAGAAACCGCAGAAAAAACTGAGCATCATAAAGCCCACTAGACACCATTTAATAATATACTCGATGAGAATAATGGCAGTTGCAGTATGTGCATTATATAGCTGCGATCACACAAGAGATGGTTTGACCCCGCCGAATTGACGCAGATCGGGCCCCGCATCAAATTTGGCCTGCGCCTGATTAAAAAGCGTGTTCTCACTTGATACACTACACAATACTCGAACAACTCGATGTGAGTCACTTTCGAAACTAGTTGTCATTCACACGCAATAATTTGGTGCATGATAAAATTTGGCTTGGGCCTGGTCCGACGTATTTAGTCAGGCCCGGGTCCATTTGGCATCTGTGCGAACAGTTGTTCCCGGCCAAAAATTCTTGTTTGATCACAGCTTTTTTTGTCTCTCGTTAAAATCAACGTGTGTTTAATTTATGACACATTTGCTACCTGAGATAAATGTTCAAGTAAATTTCTCAAAACTGGCACGTCGAGAAAAGCGGCAGACTATCGTCTTCCGGCAAAAAGCTTTTATCGGTATTCGCGCAGTCACTACTGATACTACTACCGTCATTGTCTAACTGATCAATCATTGCAATGTTATTAGTCAATTCAGTTTCCGTATTTTGCTGATATTGCGCGCGATCATCGGCTTTTTTACGATTGGAATCCGCCGCTTTTCGTTTCGCATTTTTCAGCGTCAGCGCTAAACCGCACATATCGCTGTTCATATGTTCGCGAAGATCGCTCGGTGTTTTGTAAACTTCTCCGCAGCCCGTACACATTTCGGGTCCGTTCTTTCGTGGTCTGCCGCGCTTTTTTCTAATCGTCTCCGGCTCCGAATCGTCTTCGACTTCGGATTTTATTACCGGGCCTTTTCGACCGGCGATGATCTCGACGTCGTCGTCTCTGCGACACGGATTTTCCATTTTCTCCATCGCGTGTTGCAGAAGCTTTTTCATCGAGTGGAACTCCCTCCCGCAGTCGTGGCATTTCGGACTGCGTCGTTGTTTCGACTTACCCCCGGCGGCGCTCGTGTGCGTGACCATGTGCATTTTCAGATTTCCGCCCTGCGAAAACGAACGCCCGCAAATAATACACTTATACGGCTTGTCGCCGGTGTGCAGACGGACGTGCGTTTTTAAATTCGAAGTGTTCGTGAAACGTTTCTCGCAATGCGGACACTTGTACGGTTTTTCGCCGGTGTGAGTACGCGAGTGAATGATCAGTTTCTGACTCTCGCGGAATTGTTTTCCGCAGACGTCGCAGCGATAGCGCTTCTCGCCGGTGTGTATCTTCATGTGCAGCCGGTGATACGTCGGCAACGCGAACGTTTTTCCGCAGACGTCGCAGCGATGCGGCTTCTCGCCGCTGTGCAACTGACGGTGCACGTTCATGTTGTTGACGTGGCGGAAACCGCGGCCGCAAATATCGCACGAGTACAACGTGATGTTTTTGTGCATCTGCATGTGCAGACGGAATTTACTGATCTCGACGAATCCTTTGCCGCACAAATCGCACTTATGCGGCCGTTCGGCGTCGCTGTGTATTCGCTTTATGTGACGCTGCAGGTAGGATTTCCGCGCGAAATGTTTCCCGCAATCGGCGCACGTAAATACAGACAGTTCGACTTTCGGTACAACTGAAATATCATGAACAGAGAGAGTTAATCATCGTTATCCGAGTACAGTGAAACTAGCTAATGTCTAAAACCATTGTATACGGAGTTTAAAAGGATGATCTCCAGTTCGAAACGTAGTACCTTCATTTCAATTTCTTATGAAGAAAATTAGCTTTTAATCTTTTAAACTTTGCATATAGTGGATTTTAAACTAATTATCTATTCTTCGAGTCTACGGGCTAGTCACCTTTTAGGTAAGGTTGTTGTGCTTGGGCCATCATTACGTTGACAACTTATTCAAATGAGGACTAGAATTAGAAATCGGGACAAAAAAACCGGTATGACTTCAGTGAGTTTGACTCTACTCTTCACTATTGGTATAGGTACTTACTTTTAACGTCACAGCTATCATCCTCAGTAACTCCTGTGGTCGCATGAATACTTCGCCTATCTAATTTTGATTCATCTTTACAGCTGGAAGACTCTACAACTCGTCCTTTACTATCTATATGATGTTCTACAACTAGTAAACATAAAATGATCGGTTATTTTATGCAATGTATTGTTTTCCTGGGATGAAAACAAATAGATGGCCTTCTTACTCGTTTCATCGGAGCTGTTACCTTGAAGCACTTCTGAAGTCGAATCATCAACCATTGATTCATCTTTGCTAAAGGGTTCTAAAACTGGTTCCGTATTATCCGTTTGTTCAACAGCTATTAAAGAAGATAATCACAGCCAATGTCAAACGCCAATCAAATAGGAGATCTGGTTTCTGCACAACTAGACGACCATACTAACATTGAACCCAAGTTTCACCAAAATCGACCCACTATTAACAAAGCTAAGAAGCTGAAAGACAGACACAGACAGAGACTTGTAACGGAAACCAGAGGAACAATACTCACCATCATCTTCAAAACTGCTCCATGGTGTTCCTCGTTCACACTTCCATGATTCAACCTTTACAATTTTTATGAATTCACTTTCCTCCTCCTCCTGTTTCGCTTGAAATAAGAAATTCTCTACGATAAAAAGAAATCAACGAGATTAATGTCAGTTCATATCACAGATACGACGTTAATAAGCGCAGCGAGTACGAACCATCGACTTTCAATTCTCCTTCTTTGATTTCGTGATCAGTTTTGAGGATTATATTGCCTTCACCGGCATCCCGCGCGCCATTTTCTACAAGAAAACAGAAACTTCGGTTCAAAACGAGTCATTCAGTGCTCACACTAGCTGGTCCCCAATTTGAGGAATTTTTGAGAGCGTTCAAAGAGAAAATCATAAAAATGTGATGAACCGTTAAATGAGTTTAACCCTTTCAGTGCCAAGTAATTACTTCCTGAATGTTCTGGAGACAATTTGAAAATTTATAAAAATTCCACCTAAGCGAATATTGTATAATGGGCATACCTCTATGATGGGCATGACCTTGACAAGTGCTGCCATCTTCTAATAGAGATATAAACTAATTACTAATTGCATGAATACACTGCGGTACGGTGTACTAGCAAAGTCCATCACCGATTTTTACACTGCATTGCGGTGGAGATGCGATGGAAGGGTTTAGAGTGGAAGAGTTTAAAATGGATATATAATGGAGCGACTGCAGTTCAGGTGTCCCTTATGGTCAATATGTACCTAACCTAACAAAAACCCCAATACTCAGTAGCACAAGTGCTACAGACCAGAAAAGTGACCTAAACTGCAGTTAGACCGAGTTGAAAACAGTTTATCCGAGTATACAGGAATACCGTCGGTGTGTTGATGATAATTATAATCATTGCTATCATTGACTACATTCTCCTTATTATCACCTTCATTATTCTCCTCAGCTTCATCTTCAAACTTCATTCGATCGACATCTCTATTCGATGTGTCGCCATTGAACGTTTTGTTCTCATGAGCTGTAAGAAAAAAAACGGAATGAAAATATGTTAATTGCGCCGTTAACACCATCCTCGCTTGCCAGGGTTAGATTGCCTCCCGACCGAGGATACGCTCTCACGCGTAGAAATCAACTTTTATTCCACCACCAGATTTGAACTTACCATTAAAACCTTCTCCAAAGTCCTCAGCATTTCCAGATGAATCCGGTTTGATTTTTCTGCTCATTATTCCAGTCACCTATTGATAAATTGAAGAAAAATATTTCAGCTGCGTTGTTGTGTAGGGAATGTTGTTGTACCGTAATTATATGGATGGAACGGAGATTGACGAGTTCATTGTTGTTCACGGGGCCTGACCTGGCGCAAATAGTACTTAGGATGATAGGGGATCAAGAACTTTCACAGTACCATGTCGGCTGTTGTGGTGTGGATATTATGTTATCTGGTTATTGACGACGATTATTGTTGGATGTTTAAATTTGTGAACGATTAGTGACATTGATTGACTGATGTTGAGGTGGTCGTTGAAGAAGGAAAAAAGTGGAGCCAGTCATTGTTCAGCAGAACCTGTAAATCGAAGTAAAAATAATTGAGTGTGCATTTGCAAATGAACGTACCCTTTTGGCGCTGTCTTTTGCTATTTTTTCGATTGATGTCTGTCTGCAGAGTTTCCAGAACCTGTCATGTCAGGTCTTAAGACCTGACATGACAGGTCTGACCTGTCATGTCAGGTCCCGAAAAAACCCAAACTCATGACAATATTTGACGAAACGGCGAAATATCTAGGCATGTGCTAGACGAATGGAAGAACATTTTGAGTTGAATGAATATTCTGACCCGTCGTTAATATCGAAAATGATTCAACAATAACGATAAGGAAAATGTTCTGACAAATAATTCATTTGAAAGGTTGATTTATAAGAAGAAAATATTTATGTGTAAACTATGACTTATTTCTGTATTAAAGGGAAAAAATAAGTTTCAGGCATAGATGAATTGATTAATGTAGAAGTAAGAGCACATTATAAGAGAATATTTTCGCTAGATGAATCGAGGTCTTGATATTTCGTTTCCGCAATAAGACACTGAAAATTATCTGCTCACTATCACAGCTCGGCAACACTCCTCACTGTCCTGAAGTCCTGGGCCCAGTTCCATAGTCATGGCTTAGACTTAAGACCAATCTAAGACCATCTTAGTACTATAACCAATCTAACAACTTAAGACCAGTCTTAAAATTTGAGACCATTTTTTGACTTAAATCTCAACTGAGGAACCAGCCCCTGAAGTCTCACTATATACATTCATTGTCTTTATGATGTACATGTAAAAGAGCCGAATGCACTATAGAGACTGATTTTATTGAGACTGATTTTAAATCAACTCATCAATTTAAAGCATGAAGTTTTTTTTCTATCTATATCAGTTTTAATGCAGACCTGTCGCCATTATATAATACTCTTTACTATAAAGAGACCATAGAAATTAATGTTTTCCTTCATTTCATCAGTTTTAATGCAGACCTGTCACCACAGGTCTCGAAAAGCTCTGCAAAATGGCGCGAGCTGCCGTGTGAGGTCTCGCTTCATAATTATTGTTTTATAGTAACTTAAGATTAATTCTATCCATGGTTAGCAATTCATATAATACTCTTTACTATAAAGAGACCATAAAAAGTAAAGTTTTCCTTCATTTCATCAGTTTTAATGCAGACCTGTCACCACAGGTCTCGAGAAGCTCTGCAAAATGGCGCGAGCTGCCGTGTGAGGTCTCGCTTCATAATTATTGTTTTATGGTAACTTAAGATTAACTCTATCTATGGTTAGCAATTTATATTATACTTATTACTATATAAAGGTTATAAAAAGTAAAGTTTTTTCCATTTCATCAGTTTTAGTGCAGACCTGTCACCACAGGTCCCGAGAAGCTCTGCAAAATGGCGCGAGCTGCCGTGTGAGGTCTCGCTTCATAATTATTGTTTTATAGTAACTTAAGATTAATTCTATCCATGGTTAGCAATTTATATTATACTCTTTACTATAAAGAGACCATAAAAAGTAAAGTTTTCCTTCATTTCATCAGTTTTAATGCAGACCTGTCACCACAGGTCTCGAGAAGCTCTGCAAAATGGCGCGAGCTGCCGTGTGAGGTCTCGCTTCATAATTATTGTTTTATAGTAACTTAAGATTAACTCTATCTATGGTTAGCAATTGATATTATACTCATTACTATAAAGATACCATAAAAATTAAAGTTTTCCTTCATTTCATCAGTTTAAATGCAGACCTGTCACCACAGGTCTCGAGAAGCTCTGCAAAATGGCGCGAGCTGCCGTGTGAGGTCTCGCTTCAAAATTATTGTTTTATAGTATTTCAAGATTTAATCTATCTATGGTAAGCATACAATTTTACATTCACCATTAGATAGAGATCATAAAAAGTTCAGGTTTTTCTATTTCATCAGTTTTCAAGCAGACCTGTCACCACAGGTCCCGAAGCTCTGCAAAATGGAGCGAGCTGCCGTGTGAGGTCTCACTAATTAATCACAGTTTTGTCTAATTTATCCTATGTCAACTTATGAGCTTGGACTGAAATGTTTTTAAATTATATGTGCACTTGGTGAATTAATTATATTGCGAGTAATTAATAAAAATATGTAAATATATAGGGCCTAATCATAATGAGTATACTGATTGTTATTAATACTGATTATGAGTACATAAGGCACTACCGGTACTGGTATCATTGCCTGATCTTGATATTTTCATGTTTCATGTTACAAAAAAATTAATAAATTGTAAACAATTCTTTCAATGTTCTCAAATCATTCACCATCATTGCATCTTTATTATATACAAGGCGATATAGTTCAACAACTTTTTATAAACGGACCAACATAAATTCTTAAATGAATTCATAACACATCATAGTTTGTTTTTTGTTTTTGAATAATATATTCAGAAAGCACTAAGATATGTTCTTTTTGTTTCTTATCGGCTATCATTTGTTCTAAATCCGCGCCTATCATATCTTCTAATCGACTATCATCGGTTCAGTCATAACGATTTTCATTTTAGCGAATCGACCTGTCACCTGAGGTCCCACCTGTCATGTCAGGTCTTGGGCCCTGACATGACAGGTTCTGGAAACTCTGCAGACAGACCTAAATGATTTTTTCACCACTTCTCAGTTGTTTTTCAGGTCGTTTACGAACTCGACCAGATGGTGGCAGCACTTTCCGTCGAAGAAGGTTTTAAATACACACAGGGACGCGAGTAATAAACGCTCCGGGGGTAGCTCCGAAAACAATCAAGCACGCGGGCGCCGATTATTTTTCCTGTCAAATAAAGTTCAAGTATCAGAGATTTTAATAGTTTGCAACCTATCGACTTCATATTTTGATTCGTCAATTTTCAATTGCTAAAATGTACTTTTGATCCTTACTAATCGTCTGTTAACGTTACATAAATGTATATATTTTCTTTGTCTTCTTTCTTCTTATGTTTCAATCTATTTTCATGTCATTTGTCAATGTCTATCTCCGACTCGAGTTCAATCTGTTTCGTCTAGTAGAAACTTATTACATGTTAATTCATTATTGAGTCAAATAAGTTCAAGTTCATCAATAAATTTCAATTGAATTCAGACAACCCGGAAGTGGATGAAATTGTTACAGTACGTTTGCAGGGTACTTATTGCTTTCGGTCTAATTATCGGTGCTGCTTTCGTCTAGAATTTCCAGATCATGTCGAAGAAAACGTCGCCAGAAACTGCGTCGAGCGGTGCCGCATCTCACCCGTTGTTGTCGAAATTAAATGCCGTAGATATTGACACGGGCAAAATGAAATACGTGCTCATCAAAGTAGTCGACGAAAAATCGAGTGAATACAAATATCTAGTCAGGGGCTATTGTTGGGCAGAATATCACGGTACGTATTAATCTTCACAGTGCTGATCAATTTCTCATATTTGATATCTTTTTTATTTCATATTTTATTGTGGAAATCTAATAATGTAATATTGCGGAATAATAATACATTTTGAATTTTCTAATAATCACTTTCTTTTGGGGTTGAGGGTACCTTTCCGCTGTGTGACTCTGCTCAGCGTTACCAAATGATAACATATGATGTTATGTAGGCCTAAGGAATAATGTTTTTAGGGTCACCACCGTTAGCGCTCCGTTTGACAAGTAATTATCTATTACAGGTATATTTTTAAAATGTGATTTGTTTTTACCTATTTTCAGCCGATATCTATGAAAAAGTGGAGCCAGAGATTACGAGTAGGGAGTTGGATACCGAGTGTGTTGGTGGCGGTAGAATTGAACATGAACCTGCATCTAAAAAAATTAAAGTTTATGGCTATTCGATGGTACGTGTATTTTCTAAACACCCCTGGTAGCTAATGAGCACACGCTTCAGTATATCCCAATTCTCGAAAAACCATGAATAGCTGGACTTGAAAGTATTTTCAGAAAATTCAACAGATCCGTCCTCTTTTTTTCAGGGCTATGGTAAAGCAGACCATTCCATAACTACGGCGGTACTTAAACAGAAATTCAGGGATTACAAAGATATTTCGTTCACCAATTCGGGCTATTAAAAAACCTGCCCTTTGCTGATTTTCAGCTATTGTTGTGAAAAATGCTCTTGGTGCTTTTTATATGTTGCAAGTGCTGAATGAATTCGACGAACTTTTCAAAATCATCATCTGAATCTCCTCCGGTGTCTAAAAAATCCTGTTTACACCTACGACGTAATATGATTATTATCGGGTCATTCAGTTATTACGTACGCATTAGGGGAGGGGGAGGGGTCGGGGCAATTGCCTACTGTAATGCTTAATGTATATGAAAGAATGGCTGATTTTGCGTACAGAGTGCGAGAGGGTATTGAAAAATTCAAATTTTATGCGTACGTAATAAATGAATGATCCCTATGTAGTTTGTAGCAGTATTACTATTCATTGTTGAAGACGTAAACGTTTCTTACGCTGAGATTGAAAGAGTTTTATACTACCTCGTGTGCTCTTAATAATGTTAACCCTTTCAGCGCTGACTGATTAATACCCTATAGTGCTGGAGATTATTTGAAAATTTTAAAAAATTCCACCCTAGTGTGTTGAATAACGGGAATACCGCTATAGTGCATCTACACCGCGGTGCAGTGTATCGTTAGTTACTAGTATTTCACTATGTTTGACACGTGCTGCCATTTTTCAATAGAGATAAAAACTTATTACTAATGACATCTGTACACCACAGTGCGGTGTACTAGCAAAATCTATCACTGATTTATACACTGCACTGCGGTGTAGACGCACTGAAAGGGTTAAAACTGAAGAATTAGTAATAGATTGGGGTTTTTTTTAACAAGCCGTACTGTATTTAGGTATTAACCATAGCGTAATTTGTAGAATTTAGAGTTAGATTATGACTATTGGAGAATAGATATTATCTAGTCATTATTTGCATTCAATTTCCAATTTTGCTGTCTTAATGTAGAGCAGATTCCACCTTCATCAACATCTCTTTGATAGAATGAATATCATGATTTTTTGCATGTAACTTTCTTGACCGTTGTAGACTGTAGTCACCTCTAGGCACAAACTGCGGACACAAATTCTTGAAGAAAGTAGAAATATCTTGTTGTAACTCACAAAACGCTCAAATACGTAATTCTAAGAAGTTATATGTACGATTAGTCACTAAATTTTGCTCACTGTTTCTTTCCCACTACGGTGTTCGGGTCAGTATTAAATGTCTAGAAGTTATCCTTATCAGACACTGGAATAAGCGGTGCAATGAATAGATCTCACAAATATCACCGGGCCAGAAAAATGTTACTAGGTCGAAAACTGGACAGATTGAAGTTGTTGAGCAAATATTTTACCGGCTTCGGTTGGGTCCAGTGTATCGGGCAATTTGGGGCTAGCTTACGAACCTGTTTTCATCTCAGTGTTTCTATAATTCATGGTTTTATTCGAAATTAATCTTTTTAAAAACGTTTGGTGTGATGCCTGTGTGTGTACATTTATAGTAAGTACATGTATATTGTTATTTGTAAGAATTGTATAAATTGATCGAATGCTTTAGTCGCAGCTATGAGTTTCATACAAGTGGTGTAAGTGATTTAGAAACGTTGGTTTTTCGAGTGCGACTGACCATTGGCTGTTTGTATCAATGCCGGTTGTTCTTAGAATCCGATGAGTTATGTTAATTATTCCTATCACAGATGGAGAGAGAATGATTAAATTTAACCACACTAGAATTCATATGATGATATATCCTATGAAGTGAATAAAGCAAACGTTACTAATTGCTATATATAGTACGTACAAAGGAAAGTTCTCCGGTGCTTTTAGTTTCAATTAGCGATAGTGAATCATGCGCTTAGTTCATCCATGGACGTATAAACTACGTCCTTGGTTCTTCCTATGCTCGAACCCCTTGACCAGTACTACTGAGCCTGTGTTCCACCCGATGCAATGGCCCCGCTTGTTGTTATTATTATATTGTGTGTATTTATGAAAACGAAAAAAAAAAAGAAATATTTTGAAATACAAATTTTCTCTGCATTTATTACCGTTGTTTGTGTTAATATTGGAGTTGATATGGAACTTCCCGCTGAGTCTAACTGGACTAGTTGGTAAATATGCCACGGTGTTAGCCTCCGGGTTGAAGATAATACCAGTCTATAACACCGCCTCTTAACGATACTGCTGTAATTTTCGCTTCACGAAGCTGTTGTATGTAAGTAGTACTAGATGTAGGGTTGAAGGTATCATCTAATCGTAACAATCGAGAAAATAAAGCAGAACGAAAGTACGTGTAATTTGAGGTGATAATAATTTCTATTTTATTGAAGTCGAACTGCAGAAACAGGTATCGGGGTAAAATGGAGGGGAAGTAACATTAACATTCCATTTATTACCAGCTTCAGCTGATCTATACCATACCAACTGCGTTAGTCTTACAGCCGTCTCGCCTGGCAGAGAACCCAACAAATTCAAAAGCATTTCTCGAAAACCAAGCAGACGATCCCTTCAAAACCTTGAGATGGATCACAACGTAGTTTCTGGACCCCTTGAAAAAGAAAGGTATCAACGAGACGCTCGATTTAGATTTCCTATTAAAATATTGGACTACTAAAAAATGTAAATTTGTTCTCCCGCAGAATAAGAATCCACCGCCTCAAAATGTTTAAAAGTGTTATATACACGTGAACTACATTATCACCTCCTTTATAACGCATTCCCTGATTTTACCTATCATAATTGCGCCTGCGTTTACATCCATCATGAAAAAATATCCGGCAGAAGCGCGTCGCAAATCTCCTGAAAGTCGTCACTGTTTTTCTTTATGACAATAACGCCGTGAGCATGAGTCACTAAGAACTACTAATTCGGTCATATCGTTTAGATGTCACCTTTAAAGGCACATACAAGTATGTATTGGCAGATTGCCCTAGTGAAACACTAAATCCTTAATCAAACCATATTCGGTATGAATCATAACCGGTGTGTATAGTTAAAATAGTTAAAATGTCTTTATTTTAAAGAAAGTTACGACACCACATACGTGTTAATCATATTCCATTTCGGGAACTTCGTCAAACCGTCTGCGTATAAATATGATGCGTCGGGTTATGTTTGACCAAAAATCCACCGAAGAGCTCCGAGTGAAGAACAAACATTTCAAGATTACTTTCAAGTAAGTTTGTATACCGTATCTATGATTAAGCGCTATGAATTATGCAAGTATATTTCGCATTTCTCGAAGGTTTTTACGCTCTGTTGCGCTTCTTCAATTTCCTTTTACATTCATCTCGCTTTTGACAAGCAATACCTAAACTAAACAAAACAAAACGCTCAATTTCCTTTAATTCATCATTTCAGGAAGAATCAATTTGCACACTACAAACATCATGAATTTCTTCCACGATTCCGATGATATCCCCGCACTCGTTATTGATAACGGGTCGGGAATGTGTAAAGCGGGTTTTGCAGGGAATGATGCCCCAAATGCAGTTTTCCCCGCGATCACTGGTAAACCTAGATATCAGGTAAGTGGCTCATGTATGAAAAATGATCGAAATACTTGTTGATTTCTTCATTAACACTGTTTTAAACAATACCGCATTCTGCAATCTGAATTTTACCTTTTACAGACAGTGATGGCTGGCATGGGGCAGAAGGACAATTACATTGGCGACGAAGCCCAGGCGCATCGCGGTATCCTCACCATTAAATACCCGATAGAACACGGTATCGTCACCAACTGGGACGACATGGAAACTATTTGGCATCATACATTCTACAACGAACTGCGGGTAGCCCCCGAGGAGCACCCCGTTCTATTAACAGAGGCGCCACTGAACCCGAAAGCAAATCGAGAAAAAATGACCCAGGTATTTTGCATGAAAACTCTCCTTAATTACAATATATTATAGTTTTATTCTATTTAGAAACTTGTGGAATTTTTGATATCTAATCTAGATAATGTTCGAAACGTTCAATGTACCGGCTATGTACGTGGGAATTCAGGCCGTTCTGTCGCTTTACGCGTCTGGTAGAACGACAGGTATTGTGTTCGACGCAGGCGACGGTGTATCCCATACTGTACCTATTTACGAAGGTAAGATTTGGAATGAATCTTCAACTTCATAAATATCATTTTCACGCGATTGATTTAGCTTGTTTATTGAGCTGATGGCCTCCAGTAGATACAGGTCGGCATTCTTACCGATTTCTTCATAAGGAACTTTTTATTTTGAAGGTTACGCACTTCCTCACGCGATTGAGAGATTAGACCTTGCTGGTCGTGATTTAACCCATTACATGTGTCGAATACTTCACGAAAGAGGCTACAGTTTTACATCGTCGGGTATGTTCATTTTCCCTTCCTCACCGAGACATAATTAAACAATTCGACGAACAAATTCAAGTTGAATTTAACAAACTGAAATAAAACAAGCAACGTGAAGAAATAATGAATAATTTGATAACCAATCAATTCTGATACAACGAACAGACTCAAATTAAATGTAGAATTTAGTATTAATCCATCTGATTTTAATTTCATAGACATATCAGAAATACCTATTCAAAATATCCGGTTTCTTGTTTATTCAAATTTAACACGTTCTGAATTTCAGCTGAGTTTGAAATCGTTCGAAACGCGAAGGAGAAACTTGGATACGTGGCTCTAGACTTCGAAGACGAAATGAAAACGACAGCAAAATCATCGAACATAGATCGGGAATATGAGTTACCTGATGGCTCCATTATACACATCGGTAACGAACGATTCCGCGCTCCCGAAGCTCTCTTCCAACCTTCATTTTTGGGTAAATTTCATCATCAATCATTATTGTGTTCTGATATGGAAGAACTTTTGTCTCAGCGAAAGAATAATTCTCTGTTTCGTTGTCTAGGTATGGAATCATGCGGAATTCACGAGAAAATCTACGAATCGATCCGAAAATGTGACATTGACATCAGAAAAGAGCTTTACGACGCTGTCGTCATGTCCGGGGGTAGCACGATGTTTCCTGGTACGTGTACCATAAACATGCAGCAACGAAAATAATGCGTGTTGCTTAAAATTCAAATTCTACTGAATTCATCCTCGTAATTACGCTAATGGTTAAGTATTGTCATTTTCACAGGTATTGGAGAACGAATGCAAAAAGAACTATCGGCTCTTGCTCCGAATTCGATGAAAATCAAAGTGATAACCCCACCCGAACGTAAATACTCCGTCTGGATCGGAGGTTCTATACTGGCATCTTTATCGACATTTCAACGTATGTGGATCAGCAGTCAGGAATACGACGAATGTGGACCCAGTATCGTGCACAGAAAATGTTTCTAATTCATCCGAGACATTTTCAGGCGATTCTATTTTCTACTGTAAATTTGATTTGTTAATAGACGATTCCGAAATGAATCTCCGTTTGTAAGCTTTATTAATATGACTTCACGACGAAAATGAACCCTGCAGGACGGGCATTGAATTGATAACAACGTTTGTAATGAATACTAGTGCAATAAAGTATGTTTTTTTAGATAAAAATGACTAATTAGTTCGACTTACATTGCCATATCCTCTCAGAGAAAAAACACCTTTTCTCCCTTTTGTCGATGTGAGCTGGGGATTTGCGTTCTTGAACTATTCTACTATGAACTGCTGCTAGACCTACGAATCTAAGATGGTGAACGCGACAGTGGAAACGACCAAGATTTTGGTTCGATCCTTTCCAATATTCTTCATCAGATTCAAGAGGGATTTTTGATCGGATTGATTTTCCGAACACTCCCAAAAATGTTGATGATGAAATTTTTCAAAATTCTTTGTCAGTCGATGACGGTAGATTTTTTTTTGATATATATGAATTTATTTGACAAAAAAAATTATAATGTTAAAGGTTTGCTCAGGTAGAAAGTACATTAATAGCAACACCGTCGATGACGGTCGATCGCGACGATATCTCTTACCTTGTCGTACCAGGACCTTACCATTCTAAGCGCAAATATAATACGCTGGGAACCTGTTATTAAGTGTAATTACTATAAAATCTTCGAAAAGATGATACTTTAAATGACGTCTGGAATAATTCGTCCACGTAATCTGATTCATATTGATGAGAGGATACAGATAACTGATACCGTGTCCGCGAGCGGCGAGGTCCACACCTGGGTCACAAAATCACACCATTACTGATCGATTATCTGTTTTAGCAGTATCGTATTATTCTACAGTTTATTGATAGAAAATAGTAATTATATATAGCAAAGCAAAAATACAGTAATTTCTCATATTTATGAAAATGAAATATAGTTTTATGAAATGTAGCAGAACGGACATTAAAAAACATCGCAAATGTTAGGGTTTGTACGAAAGCGACCTGGGGAAATCTTTAGAATTAATTCGACGTTTTTACCTTGAATAGATTTGGTTTTCTCAGTTAAAAAAAGATAATTTCGAGTTAGCTAAGTTAAAATAAACCACTCCGGCAAGATCACTTTTAACGGAGAAAACTAGTTTATTCGGAATAAACTCGGAATAAACCTCCATATCTTTTTCATTTTATTTTTTTTGTCCCCAGCTTGCTTCCCGGGTTTTATGGTTTCTGTGTTCGATGCATGCACGAGGAAATCTGAGGTATTATAATCAGACTTAACTTAGCAATGATTTTTCAAAAAGATTATGCAAATATTCATGCATTGTGTGATGTAACACGACAACCTTTCGCCAAATTTTGTAATACGTAAAGCAATTCAGTTCATTCTGACGACACAACGCAGGCCGTAACGTTCATTCCATATAACCATGGACTCCTAGAGAGTCCATGGTTCTTTCTTGGACTCTTAGAGAGTCCATGATCTAACCTGAAATTTTTCCTAACCTGGTAACAAAAATTAGATGGTACGGTAGATATTACCTCAAAGGTTGGCATGAGAAAGATCATGGAAAATTTTAAAAAGTCATATAAAATAAAGAAATGGAAATGGTTTTCAGAAAACCAAAACGAAATAAAACTCATAGAAAAGACGTTGAATAAAATCTAAACGTAAAATCTTAGAAACCCTTTGTGATTAATGGAATTAATGGATTTCGTGGGATTCGCGTTAACTGTTCTTGTTTATTCTGCCCATAGTTTCTGAAAAATGGCGGAAATTAACTTGTTTGTGGAAATCTAATTTCAATCAACATTTTTTTTCTTGTGCGGAGTGGTTTCGTGACCGATTTATCGAGGTTCGTTAACATTCAGTCACTGAAACCGACTCGACCTGAGAGCTCGGTAAACAGCGATTCGAAGATCCAATATTGCTTTCGCCAGTAGCATCCAGCGTCACTTAACAGGCCGGAATGATAGAAGTCGGACGCGATGCAGACAGACGGTGTTCCGAACGACACATCCGCTGAAAACAACTCACGAATCGACGGCTTCTTGAGCTACGGTCCGACCTTAGTTCAGGTATTTCCCGTTCACCCATCGAGCGAATTGTCGGCACAGTTATTCATGTACAGTTTCGGCGTAGTCTTTACGTTCGGTTTGACCGGTAACGTGCTGTCATTCGGAGTTATGTGGACTCGTCGAATGAGGAGGAAATCATATTCGTTATATCTGGCGACGTTAGCCTGTTACGACACTGGATTCTTATGTATTAATTTACTAGCTTGGATAAACGTCGTAAGCTTTCGTACTGTTGGGCACATCGTCATAATTTTGGATAACATATCCAAATGTATCGCTGTTGAGTTTATTCACGATATCTGTTTTCAGGGCAGTTCGTGGGCTATAGTTATAATCACATTAGAAAGGTTAGTCATCGTTAGTTCGCCGTTACGCGGTCGCCAGTTCTGCACGAGGAAAGCTGGGCGCATCATCACCTTGCTTCTCATTTTCGGAAGCGTAGTAAACTCGACATACACGTCCTTAGTAACCAGTTATCGCGACGACATCGGCTGTTATCACAAGTTGCAAATTTACAAAATAATCGACTGGCTTTATCAGATAACGTTCTTCGTCTATTTACCGCTGATACTCGTGTTCGTAATAAACACATCGCTTATCATTTTGATGTGTCGCAGCGCAAATCTCGGACAAGGAGGCGATAAAAATGCCAAGACCCGCAAAGTCACAGTCACAATGCTGACGGTATCGTGCGCGTTCCTCGTATTTCTTCTTCCGATGAGCATCACCGGGGTTCTCGGCGCGTTTTGGCCGGACGACGAAAACGTGCTGGCAGCCTACGACTGGATTCGTAGTTTTCTAGCCATCAACAACGGTATCAATTTCTACCTGTACGTGTTGACCGGTGCCGAAATTCGACTGGCTGTCAGGGAGATGTTTAGAAGTTGTTGTTTCGGCGACGTTGGAGCCTCTTCTACCGTTCCGGCATCAACTTTCACCGATTAACGCGTTATTGTGCAGTTATTTTGATCGAGAAGTTATCTTACCTTTAGATGAGCCCTGAAAAATAGTTACTGACTTGTTGTAGGGAATGGTTATTCTACACGAAGGTGACTTGTCGAAAGCTACCGAAATGAATGTATGTAGTGAACATGGTGTATAATTGAAACAACAGAAGCTAAATTCCTGTAGAGTTTTCATATTTATGTGTTGTAAATATAAAACAAAGCAAATAATTTAAATTTTGTAACTAGTCAATCTATTTGCATTGAGGCATCGATTTAACGTTCTCTTGATACATTGGAAAATACGATCAAAATATATTCAATCAATAAAACTGCAGACGATATAGAAAAAAAGAATCAACCTTTCTTATCCAAATAACTGATATTGTAATATATGGCATCCAATTTAGAAAATGGATGCTTTCTGCCAGACACCAATTTAAGCTAAATTTGCATCCATTTGCATCTACATTCACCTTTGAACACACTCGCTGGCATCGCGCTCCATACAAGCTTAAAAAAACATGCATAATTTACCATTCTTCATGAACTCACTGAATAAGCTTTTGCCTGACCATTCCGAAAATTGATTGAACAGCCACAGAGAGGCCGAGAACTTTTCTAAACCTTTTTCTTTGCCGATCATCTTTTTTAGATTTCAATACACATACTTTCGTGATGGTTTACATTTGCATGTTGGGCAGCCATTTTAACCAGGACCATATCCATTACAGCAATAGATTTCGCAAGCTTGGCCGCATTCGTCAACTGAGAAAAAGCATATTTTGCCTTCTTAGTTTCCAAAGAGAGACGCCACACCATTTATTCTTCATTATTTGTATGACACAGCCTCATAGATGTTCAGATAAATCTAACATATCGTATCTCGAATATATTTCAAAACATTTTGAACAAGTAACGCAGAAACTTTCTTAATTTGCATTCACATGTAGGGCAACCCTATTAATCTAGAACATTCCTGTACGGACAGAATATTTGACAAACTGGCCCACGTGAGTTTGTATTATAGCCGGAAGTGAGATGCTCTCTGTAAATGGTTCGTCAATCTCATCTCCCTGCATATCGTACGACGGATGACTGAGAGTTAATTTCCACAGTTAGAATTATATAATACCAATTTTCCGTTTTGGTGCCCTGGCCAAAACTACGAAACATGTCAATTTTCTCTAAAAATGCAGAATTATGTTTTTGTGGGGAGCACCAAAACGGCTTTCAAGACAAAATCAGGTTGTTTATTTCGTTTTGGCGTTCTGGCGTTATCACTTTCATTCTATCGGTATTGATAATTAGTTTCCATAATCACAATAACTGAACGTTACATCAAGCATTGTACTGCAGACTAGCTTAACTTTCAGTTAGCAACAGAAGCCGGTTGCGTACGGGGCTTAGACCTTGACCGGCCCAGGGCCAACTTAGTTCTATAGCCTATCTAACAACTTAAGACCTCGCGTTCTTACGATATAAGTCGACGTAACTGGATATTTTCTAACAGATAACCGACTGTGGACAAAAAATTATTCTGCACCACGCAATGCTTATACAGTTCCCTCATTGGTAATCTAAACGGCGTATTTAATTGGTGAAGCTTGAAACTCTAAAATAGCCTGGAGCATCGTCAGCTGATGTATTCTATTTCTTGTCACACAGTCGTGCGCGCAACGCAGTATTTTGACTCGAGAGTTAGGTCGCTCATTGATAACACTGTCAATACTTGCGAGAAAAACGCCAAACACCGATGTTTTCGGTTTGCATGAAGAGCGATTTATGGATTTGGAAGCTTAAAGTACGTAGTTTGCTGTGTACAGACTGACATGATGTCTTGTTGCCTTTCACACTCAAATTCCAACTCCATATCTACTAATTAGCCTGGATATTAGACTGTAGAGTCCTGCTTTCGATTATCACCCAAGTTGTTCAAGCCGAAATAAATGTTGGTGAATGAGACATCAAAGGGTTTCCGATGCCCGATCATTGAAAACCAAGTTTATAAGCAGTACTGGAGAGTATACGGTATCCTGGCTACCAGTGTGATAGGTGTATTCCTGAACATGTTTGGCATCTTCGTTTTTCGAAAAATTACCGAAAGTGGGCAAGCCATCTACTTACTGACCGTATTATCGATAGCTGATATTATATATCTGGTAAATATATCCTTGCATATTCCAATTCGTAAACTTGTTTTCCAAGCTTTTTACGGAGACGAAGTCTTTCGTCGAAAAGAATACGGAGTATTTCCAATGTGGCTCTGGATCAGCATCGCCTCTTACAAGTCAACGGTAACAATACGTAATTGGATTGTCGTTTTATCCGCTGTTGTTCGGTGTCTGCATATTTTCTTTCCCCTGTGGTCTCGACGAGTTGTCGATAGAAAACTAGTAAATATAAATATAGCAGTAATTTTCATTGTATCGATAGTTATTTACATTCCCCGTTATTTCGGGATTAGTATCGTCCTTTACACGTGTCCGGGAGCTCCATTGTTGAGTCGTCCTAGTTATCCTGTAATCAAGAAAGACAAAGCGATGGATCTGAGTTCGACGTGGATCTATTTAGTCGTAACGGTAAGCTCACCGATTGTAATTCTCCTATTAGCCAATATGGTACTAATATGGTCCATAAGTCGTAGCAGGACACGTCGAAAATCCATCACGGCATCGCGGTCAAATTCGGATACGAAGGCGACTCAACTGGTATTCATAGCGACAATTGTCTATCTGGTCTGCGAGTCAGCAACTGTCGTGTCAAGGATATTCAACTATTTCGTCGACAACGAAGTCTCCGATCTATTGAAGAAACTATTCGATGTTTTAGACTACTTAACTCCTGTCGATTCGGCTGTTAATTTCATCATTTATATGATCGCCAGTAAAACTTTCAGACAAGCCACGTATAGATTATTAATCGTCTAATTAATGTCTTAATTGATACCAGTTAGAAATCTATACTGTCGATGCTGGGCCTGTAGAGCATAATGCAATAAGATATTGTAATATGATACCTGATCTATTCTATTTTATTCACAGAAATTATTCCTAAGATGTGTTGCAAAATTCCAATAGATGGCGATTATGTTGTAGGAAATATACCAATAATCTTATTCTTTTTATTCTTGCTTCAAATATTTCAAGATAGATTCAAATATTTCATTATTCTCAGAAAGACCTGGGCGTATTTCAGAATCATAATCATCTTTTAAATCCAATTTCAATTCAATCCAATCCAGGGATAGATACTGATATGAGAGTAAGGAACGCGTGTTCCCGTCCGTTCCCGTTCCAGTGCCTGTCTTTGAAAAACGAACGACAAACAAATTTCGGGCCCGTTATTCCCACCCATGAACTAATAAATCAACAGAATGTACGCGACTCTGAAATATCACTCAAAAATTGATGGCGATAATGTTAACCGGCATGAGTTAAGATACAATTTTTATATCATAAAATCCCACGCTTAGACCGGAAAAGAGCGAATGCGAGTCACGTGACTAGCGTTGGCCCGACGATCGCGGGAAGAGTTGCTGCAACGAGGCGCGCGAATAGCAACTGACAATGAAATACATAACTCACTCTTCCCCCACTGCTAGTAGACGGTTTTCTCTTACAGAGCAGATTAACGCACGGATTAACGGGGATTAACGATAATCATCAACCCGGATTAATCGATTATGAGGTGAGCTATAATGATTATTACCCAGCAGTCGTCGGTCAGAATTTGACTCTCGATCAGAAAAGTTAAAACTTAAACAGTTTCGACTCAAAAAAGTCAGATTGCACTCGCAACTGAGTTGGACCTGCTATTGTTAACATCCATCAAAATTATGCATCAAATAAGAAAAGTTTGTTTATAGGCATAATTTGTTAGAGTTTCAAGTGATTGAAGTTCTGGTAGTAACGTGTGTAGGCCGGCGGATGGGGGGGGGGGGAGGGTTTGGGGCGGCGTTAAACAGTTTCTCAAATGAAATTTGTCCCGTCTAATGTAAAACCTTGACCTAAACCACATTTTCCACCATATATTTCGTAGTCACTGAAAGTTACATAAAGCATTTGTTTCATATTGTTTCTTACTCGTTTATTGTTGAGAAAATAAAAATGAAAATACAGAGGAACGAAAGATAAAGCAAATTTCTTTTTTTAGGCCCAACAGTTTTCAATTTTTACCAAGAGCAAACCCTCGAATCTTGTCTTCCCAGAATCGAAGGAAATCATGAACTATTCTGACAAATCGTGTAGTGCGTTGATGAAGTTTCGACGAATACAACTTTCACTTTCAACGCTCTTTACGCAGCGTACACGGTCACATGATCACGCGCGAACCACGTGATCAAAACAAACTTGGCCTTTCTTCGTTCGTCAAGGTCGATGGTTTGTGAAGAGTGCGAGTCCATTTAGTTGACAGTTGGTGACCGGAAATAAAAATGCATTTTCTTTCGTAATAGTTTTTCCGAGAATTTTGTTCGATGATTGATTATTATTTTGTACGTAAGTGTCGCTGGTCAGTCGATGACCTTGACCCGAGCGGCCAACACCAGGTACTGTTCTCGTCTGCGCGGCCGAATTCCTCGCGCACCTGCATCATCAATCAGATACAATGATTACATCGATATGGGTTTCTGCTATCCTGTAACAGGTTGAACTCGCATCGGTGGAGACAAACACCGTGTAAATCACTGATTACCTTCCCCCTATCCCCTCCCCTCAACACCCCTTCCACCCTCACAGAGCTTCTGTGGATTATCAACTGATAAGTCTGATGAACTCTTATCTTATACGTGTATCTTTCACGTACGGGATGCATTTGTAAACTTGTCGAAATCAGCATCATCAGCAGCTTCAATATCATCGATGTCGCTCCTTAACTTTCTGTCCATACCACCAAGAAGTATTTACCCCCAGCTCCAGGTAGGCCGTAGGCAATTCGCGCTTGCTGTTTGTTTCTCCCTTTGTTTGTTTGTTACGTGAAATTTACTTACAGCTTAACGAACAACTAACAACGGATCTAAGATTCTAAATTCAAATCACCGTAACTGCCAGTGTAAATTCAATGAAATTATATTTGTCACGGAAACGTCGATTAGTCGACTACGGTTTACGATTCGATATAAGTTTACGATGAATGAATTTTATTCTGAAAACTGCGCGAACCTACTCGTAAAAACCTCGTATAATATTTATGTCTGGAATTGAGTCATATTTTTGATGGGGAATCGAGAGGGAATATTCGTATCAGGTTCAACGTCTGTCGATGATAAAACTGAGTTATGTTTGAACAAGACAACATGTGTTCAGCGCTGAACCGGTTCAGATGTGAGATTGACTTTTAGTAATTGCCTGTCTAAACGAAGACTATTTCGTTTCTTCTCTTCTCTTCACATCTCAACTTAGAACCATCATTCAGACTCTAAATACAACTAATACAAACAGTTTTTACGCACAGCAAAATATGCGTTATCGGAATATAGTTCAACAGTTTAAGTTTTCTGGACCAAAGTTCCACAGTTGTTGGTCCGTGAACCCCTGGTTCCACAGTCGTAGTTTTCTGGACTCAGGTTCCACATTTATTGTTCCGTGAACCCAAAGTTCCGAAGATACTGTTCTGTAAACCCCAGTTCCACAGTTGTGGGTCTCTGGGTCTGAGTTCCACAGTTGAATGTGGGTTTGATTTGCTCAAGGAAACATTCCGGACTTATCTTTACTTTCTTAGTCTTAGATCTTTTTATAATATCGGAACAACACGGATTCAGCGTGTCCCAACAATGTTGGTTAGACTGGTTGTAGGGGTTTGGAAGGTAGCCATTTTCTTTAGGGTTTATTTTATAGTTTGAAGAGTTGCCCTGGAACGATAGCGAAAAGAATGTCTTCGATGTTGTCAAGGTCGTCGATGCTGGAAAGGTGCCCTTTTAACAGACCTGCATAAATAATCCGTTTTATCACTATACTTTTCTCTGTACCTAAGTTTGAGCCCATCTAAAATTGCCCAAGATGTTTCCCATTGCAATCCCTATACCGACATTGAGTAGAGGCCAGGTGAGATAGTGTTGAGTTATGAGTGATTTGGGTTATATGAATAGACCTCGGGTTACAATCAATGTTTGTCAAATAGCTGTAGGTAAAATATTGCTGCCGAGCTTGATAAACACATTAAGCAGGGATCGAAATGCTTAAGCTACAAGAGCTAAGCTAATATCAAGGCGGGACACGCAGGTGAAGGCGCTGCGCTAGTGCCCGGTACAACGGCTTCATACCACCACAGAACCCACACACCGTTCACCCTGTCATCATCATCATCCACAACGATTTCATTGAAAACCGCAACAACATTCATAGAAATCACAGACGCGTCATCTGTGAACCTTACATAACACTCGATCTCAACTTCTGTTTGTGTTCGACCTGTTTGTCAAGAACCGGACCCTGATCCACAGTGTTATCAGTTGAACTTAGTTCATTTTTGATCTCAATAATGGGTCCTGGCAACTGTGGAATTGTGGGGCTGAGTCCTAGTAACTGTGGAACGGGATCCTTAAAATTACAACACTCAGTGTTAGCTAATTTTCAATAAAGAGCAAGAGTAAAATTCCGAGTTCTACAATATTTGGTTAAATGTGTATCATCAGATGGTTTAGTTCTTTTTCAAGGTTAAATCTTTACTGACTAACTGTTGAACTGGGTCCTGAGCTGTGGAATTGGACAGTGGTTGGACGCAATAAGTAATTTGCAGTTTTCCAGATCCCCATATTTATGATATTGTTATTATTTTTGGCAACTGACCAAGTGTGATGGTCAAACAAATTACGACGTCACAACTACAGTCTCTATGAGTCAGTCTACTTTCATTTCGCAGTGGTATTTCAGCATGATGACCACTTCGAAAGTGAAGTAAATGTACGTACATGCAGTCTCTGTAGAAGCAATATTGTAGAAAATTCAAGTTTAGATTGTGAGGAGGTTTTTTCTCACCAACATTTTGCAAAAGCTTCCAAACAGAAGCTGTCAAAAATATTTCACTAATAATCTATCTAACACCTCCTCTCCCCTCTCTCCCTTCTCCCTAACATCTATCATGATTAATGTAACAATGAGAGTTGCTCGGCCGTACTTGCTGTTTCTAAACATCTTAAATATTTTTAAAAACAAAAATAAACCGTCCTGTAACAAACTTGTTATTTTCATTGTTTGCCGAGTTTGAATTCAAATACAACTGTTACGTTATTAAGGTTAACGGTTTGTTTCACGCTATCAAATGCAAAAATTTCTTCACAACTTCAAATATTTTACAAATTACTGCGCAAATTTTCAAGTGCAACTTCAGATTATTACGACTCAATTCCTCGAACAAATGTGCACATTTAAACTCTTGGAGTCAAAATTAACTGCAAGTTTGGTAACTTTAGCCTGATTTTGGGTCCGAAACCCAGTTCAGTCCAGAAATTACATATCACGAAACCAGGCTGTTGCTCTTTACCTGACCTTGGATAAAACATATTTCCGCTCCCACTGGTCGATATTTCAGCTGTATATATCATATTGTTATTGTTTGTTTATAAATGTGGCTACCAGCATTTTTATAAGCCCGATACCTGGCGATCAGAACCGCTATAAAAATATCATCGAATCGAAAAAGAATTCGAAATCGGTGTGAGAATATATACCAGATGTGGACGACATATCAGAGAGGGGTTGAGTGAGCTGGAATGAGCCGTGAGCTCGGCGTTAAAAAACCAGTTCAACAGATCACATTCTTCACAATCAATTAGTCAGGAGTGTTACTGCACTTTATATCGTTATCATATCATTTCTAGGATCTAGTTTTCAACAGTTATCAGGTTCAAATAACGGTTGCTATACGTTGGTCCTGGAGAAAAGTTAGACCCACGTAACAGTGGAACTGGATTCGGACTTGTAGATTATACCCGGATCCAGAGTCAAAATAAACCCGCAAAACTGTCAAATTGAATTTACACAACTGTGGAACTGGGCTCAGAGTCAGAATAAACTGGGGCCTGGTTTTTAATTGAGATTCTCCATGTTCCATAAAGTGATATATTTATACGCCAGTCAGTATAGAATGATTATTAATGACGTCACCCGTGATGGTGTCGGATGTATCTGTGTCTCGTTTTATTGACTTGAAGTCTTTCGATCAAATAGACTCAGTCGGTTTAACCTTCACATAGATTAACATTCAGTCAATAATCCGATATGAAGTAAGAAACTGATTCAAAATACACTTGAAAAAATTGCCTCGTCTTGAGACCCACAAGTCACGGAGTCCGGAGTCAATTGTCGAACTCAGATCCAAGATCCGGTTCCACAAGTTCTGATTTTGAGTTATTTCGGTATTAGAATCAGTTGCATTATCCTGTAGAGTCAGATTGCATCAAAGAATATATAGAATGTTTCCAGGACCTTGTTCCGCTGTTTTGAACCCAGTTCGACAGTTCAGTATCCAGTTCCACAGTAACAGATACAGTTCCACATTAATCAGATGCAATTCCACGGTTTTCGTTTATATTTGATTCATATTTTGTTCATTTTCGATGTTTTCAAAGTCTAAACCCTACAAAGTCGGTTTTTAACCGAGACCCGTGGAACTGGGTTTAGGATTCAGGAATAAAAATCATATTTTGAAAGGAGTGTCATGTAATATGGTAATGGATTGATTGCGTCCTCGTAATGAAGAAAAAACATCTTATGTTCAACTTGTCGAGCGAAGTCATCGGCACTTTTTCTAATCATTCAACCAGCTACAGTTCAATGACTTGTACGTTGACAGCGGCAAAGACCAGACACTACACTCAAACCGTCTCGACTTTCACAAAAACCATCAAAACCCTTTCCTACTTCACTTGATTTTGACATATCTATTATTTTTCATTGACTACTCGATAAACTGCAACATTAGCACATTCTCCTCTCAATTACTGACAATTCAAAACCACTTTACACTCAGTGTAAGACGCTCAGACTACGTATCTACGCATAATATGTGTTTAGAGTAACATGACTTGTTAACGCAGAAATGAGTGCGCGTCTCGATTAAATTCGATCTTAGTTTGATATCATAACAGTTTTTTGAAGGGTGTATAACACAATATTGCGTGTTATACTCGACCGATAGAAAATATCTGAATTTCCAAGTTAATTATTGAAATTCTTACACGCAAGTTTACTAAAAATAATTTGTAAGATGATAAACAAGTCAAAACTCGGAGGAAGCTATATTGAATTGTGAATCTAAATGATTCAATTTTGTAAAAAGAAATACCATAATAAGTCGTTTATGACAAGGGACTCGAACCTGGTTGTGAATCAGGCAGTGACTGTTGAAGGGCTGGTGTAGCACGTTTGAATCATTATTTCTAATCATTATTATACTAATGACTTTAAATCATTATTAAATCCCACAATGATAACGAAAAAGAGTTTGTATCACTTCAGATTGCTTTATCAGCCTCTTTGTTCTGGATTGTATATATATTTCATAATTTCTGGAGTTAAAAACGTTTCATGCCGTATATTTTGTTAGCACGATTTGAATTTCACCCAAGAGTCCAAGTGAACCAACTGTGGGAATAAGATCTACATCGTGAAGACAATCTATTTATGTATCAGTTCATTTCTAAAACGAAACCGCAATAAATCACTAAAACCATGTTTTTATTATTTCCGTTAGAACTGCGTACTCTGAGAGACTGCAATATTACATAACAGTTCGGTAACGAACAAAAAAAAAAACGTTATTTCTTGCTTCCGCGATGTTATTCGGTTTTGTGGAGATGTTTTATTTCTGTTTTATATTGTGCAAATATTTTTGCGGGGGTTATACCTGAAGATAAGGAGCCGACCGTGATATTGCGTGATAAACGCAGTGTGCGTTACGCACGCGGGTTAGGTCTATATGCAACCGACAAAGTGTTATCAAGGGGCCCTCGACCTCTTATCAGGGCTTATCATGAAGTATGATATCATTAATGTAATATGATGTAAACAATAGAATAACGTGTCGACAATAAACGCTTTGTTTAAAATGAATCTGTACTAAAAACTGCTCGAGTTGAGGTTTCGTTCAGATGGTATTCAAGTTTCGTGAACCCTGCGATTCAGAGATCAAAGGCTTTTGACAAATCACAAACTCGCTTCAGCTTAAGCAATATTCGTGTTACGTATTTTCCAAGGCGACAATAAACTTTCCAGTTAGTTTTCTTGTTACTTTAGGTCAATATGTATTAAAAGATTTGTGTACTTTTGTATCAACTGTTATGAAAACATTCGCTTGAATTTCCGGCCATCTGTAAACATACATGTACCATTTTTGGTCTCTCTTGTAATTTTCTTGCATTACGCTCTAATTGTCATGTAAATGACCTGGGTCCAGTTCCACAGTTCTGAGTTAAGATTTGACTCTGAGTTAGCTAATTGAAAATGAACTAACTTTAACTCAGAGTTAACTCTAACTCAGAACTGTGGAACCGGGTCCTGAGTTTATCGTAAATAAAATAAAGTAAAGTAAATAAAGGTTTTTTTTAATGGATTTCAGATGTATTTTTAAATAATGTGCAAAGTTTACTTTTTATGGTTACTTGCGAGTAAATGCATCCAAACCAAAATATGCAAAACAAAAAAATATCAAGAATGACATGATCTGTAAAAAGTTCTACCCAGTGACCCCCTTCCTATCATCGCTATATAATTACTTTAGTGATGACTATTTTGTTTTCTGGGTTTATTGTTCATAAACGAAATGATAATCAAACAACTATTACATGGCAGATTTATGGAGACAAGCATATTTTCTAGATTGCTGTCTTCATGACGAAATAATTAGACGGTAATCTAATGTTGTACTATTACTATGGAATTATGGATGACGCCGTTTTTTTCCTGGACGAGTCAGTACACTGTATAGATAAGAAAATCGTTGGACATTTCGATGATGTCATAGGGGGATTTATGGAAGCTATCATCCTCTTTCAAATTTGGTGACGTCATTGGAATCACTGTCAGGGAATCCATGGAAGCAGCCATCTTTTCTCGATGTTCCTACATATGTATCACCTTATGGATTCGGTGAGGTCATGTGGGGATATTCAACTCATTTCATGATAAATAAATCATTGGACATTCCAATGATGTCATAGGGGGATTTATGTAGTCGGCCATCCTTCCTGGACATATCTATGTCATCTTTTGGTGATGTCATATGGTGATTAATGGAGCAAGTCCCCGTTCTGGAAGAGTCCATACCGAATCGTTAGGGATTTAGACGATGTCATAGGGTGATTTATGTAGTTAGCCATGTTTTCTAGAAGGGTCAGAACTATGTAAAATGCTACAAACCCGAATTCAACTTTTGCCCCCCTTGTTAACTATCAGTAGTTCATACTAAACGTTGATTGAAGATCGTTGTAACTCGTCTGTGTTGAGAACTGTCTCAAGCAAAACAGTACATGCATTCCCAAGGTGTGTAGGTAAGTATAACTGGGAGGTTTGAGGCTCTGGGAACTGTTAAACACAATCGTGATGCCCTCCACCTGATTGATTAACGAGTTTTAATCGATATCAAAGGCAAATATTTATCTTTAGAATATCTTCTAATTTCGCAGATGAAAAATCAAATTCCCATGAAAAAGATTGTTGAGAATCTGGCGAAACCTCCTGGGTCGAACCCGGGTGTCGTACGCGGACGGCTGGCGTGCTAACCAGTCAACCAAAGGAACTACCGTACTTGTCCATGTTGGCGATTATACAATTTGATATCTTTGTATCACATCGTAGCGGCCATCTTGGAAAACGTGAGATTTGGATGGAATCATTCGAGACTGCTGGAAGAAATGCAAGTTGCTCGATTCAAGATGGTTTATTTTATCTGAAATTTCGAATCCATAGAAGCGCATTTGTAAAAAATACCATATCTAAACGGTGCGCGTATTCTGACGTGTATCAAAAACGAATAAGTCATTAGATTCACTCAGAAAACGAATTCGTTAATATTTGCATTGATGCCGCAAACATAGCAACTTCCTGTAATCCAAACTCATTCATTCATCACTTGATTTGATTTTAAGGTTTTTTTCATGTTTCACTTTGCCACGAGCTCGTGCAATCTCGTGTTTGTGGTTGGCTCCTTTGTTTCGTAACAGATTTTCAATATCTGTATCTCTCCCTCCTTCCCCTCTCCGTTCCTCCCCTTCTCTCCTGCCTCTCAATTCTGCAAACAATGGTGTGACAAATTAGACAACAAATATCATTGCATACAAATTTACAATTTCAACCGTGCCACAACTGAGTTCTTGGAGAAACTGAAATGATTAGTCAACCTGTTTGTACTGCCTGAACATCGAATTGAGAAGCAGGGAACTCAGTAGCGTGCAGACTGCCGGAAATATTTCACCGACTTAAGATTCAGGAAAATAGAAGTTTTCTTTCCAAAATAAACTTTAATAAAATCCAGAGATAAGAGTGTCTATCATACTGACATATCTTCAAAATACCGAAATTATTTTCATTGCCTTTTCATAACAATTCCTATCAACATTCTATACCTCACACACGAGTTACAGTTTGTTCCTTATTCTGGGAACTCCCTCCCCTTCTCTCTCTCTCTTTCTCTCTCTCTCTCTCTCTCGCCCTCCCTCTCTCTCCCTCTGATATTTTCTTATCTGCCGGCAATAAAAACAATGTAACTACATCGAGCTTATTATTACTTGCCGATGTTACCTGACAATATAAACTTTGTGTTCAGTTAGTTCTATGTTTGGTAGAATAAGATACAAGACGATTAGGGTTTACTGTTTTTCAGATCCAGGGGCCAGTTGCGCCGTCAAGGCTTAGGTTTAACTCCAGTCTATAGCCTATCCAACCTAATTTACCAGCTCGTTTTGCTTCTGCAGCCAATCTAACAACTAATGACCAGTCTAAGCTCATTTTGGTTCTATAGCCAATCAATCTATCAATTTCAGTCCAGCCTAAGCTGCTTTCGGTTCTAAGGCCACGAAAAGTCAATGCGCCAATCTAACAACATCACGTCCAGTTTTGAAATCTAAGAACGTCTTTGACATATTTGAACGTTACCGTATATCTGAGCTCTTACGTCGTTTTGAAAAAGGTTATTAGAAAATCGCTACTTTTCTGACTCTTCTGTATGGACATCTTCTGTCCGTTTGAAAATTTCAAAAAAGCTTAGGTGTCATAGGGGGATTCAACCAGGTGGCGACAATATTCCCTGAAAAGGCCTAGTATATCTGTACGTATGGATGATATCATATTCGCCGATTGGTTCAATTAAACAGGAAACGTGTTTTTCTAAGGACAGAAATTGCCATAAACAAAAAATGCATAATCAGATTGTAAAGTGTTGAGTAATGTGGAGTGAGTCACTAATGGAAAATTGAAAAAACGAGATGTATTTGATTTATCTATTTTTTTTTCTAACTTCCAGGACATTAAACTCAAAACGATGCATTTGATTTAACAGTTTTTTTTCTGACATTCAGGATGTGGTTCAACGATTCTGAGAACTAAGACTCGATTCAGAGTTAACCGATTGAAAATGAACTAATTTTAACTCTAACTCACAACTGTGGAACTGGAGATCTTTTATGTTTTCATACTGGAACTGTAGAAATGCAATTTATACCCATTTTAACGTGAGCTGAACTAAGTCAGGTCGCGAGAGATAGGTGACAGTTTTTAGTGTGAAGAGTATAAGAGTGGTAGTAACAGGTAATAGGCAATGATTCTGTATTCAGATCGGTTTCGATTTACTACGCTATATAAGATTAGCTTAATTGGAATTCTATTCTACTTAATAGTTTACCATGCTATACGCATTCCCTAGCTAGACTCCCCTCTGCCCCTCCCCTACCCCCATCCCCCCGACCCACCTGGTTTCATTGACTCGTTGTGAACTACACAGGTGCTGAAATAAACAATGAAATAAATTACTTACGAATTAAATATTAAAGACTGATTATTTTCTGCTCTACATAATTTCGACGCATGGCTTCAACTTAACTTAGCCATGTGTATTGTATCGTCCACAACGCGTCATATTGGACGTAAACTATCAGCTTTCACTTCGCCGTTACTTGGGCAGTTTTAGAGACGGCTTACAATTCCATCAGTGTTGTATGGATAATCACAGTTATAAGTTGTAATGTGGCCCATGCTCGTGAACTTGAACTATTGACCAATGATTTAAAGTTTTAAATCATTTCCCCCGCCCTACCACAAGTCGAAGGGGACATGGGGGGGGGGGGCTAGATTCAAGCGAGGCAAACATTTGACCTCTTTTCCCAGAATGACAATTGAATGCCCTGTTATGTGTTAGGATTAGCAACCGTTTCTACTGGAAATTTCCATACGTATGAGTAGTTAATAAGCGCGGTGATTATTGTTCCAGGAAATTCGAACACTAGTCTCTCGCTGATCCGCAGTGGTACTAATTATAACTATGAACGTGGTTTATCACATGAAATCACCAGAAATTCTTACTATTAACTATAAACCCGATTCTAAGGGCGATATTTAATTGTATGACCAGAAAACTGCAATAATAGTGACGTCATAGTAATATCAGCCTCGAGTGGCAGTAAAAGGTACTTAGAAAGCTGGTTTTGACGAGCAGTTTCCTGTACTTGCAGGAAATAGGCTTACTGGAAACCAATCGTCAACACCAGTTTTAAGTCACGATTGACGGTCACTTGACGGCCAATATGACATGAACAGTACATTTAATGTCCGATATTTCAGCACGGTATCACAATTTATCGATACAAATCACCTGCATTTCAGTAAATCTAAAAAAAACTCTGATATTTTCTTTCTATCTCATTTCTCTTCGTGTTATGTTGATTATTTACTCCCGAGGGTCGTTACCCTTCAGCCCCCCTCTTCCAGCTCCCTCCCCACTCCCCTCTCCCCCAGCGCAGACAAACTAATGTACATTTGATAAGATTAAAATCTTGTGTTGTTGTTTCGGCTGCATTTGCTAAAACATCTCAGACAAAATAGATAGAAACGAAGTTGAACTTATATATAAATGCACCGCACTGCACGCGAGTATTGTACTAGCTATAGAAACAGCCGCGCGCCCCATTCGATCGATTGAGGACCCGTAGTTACCCGTGACCCTGGCACCCATACTTCTCAAAACAGCTTATTTTCGGAAGGTATCCTAAAGAAACCAGGTAATGAGCGACCAGTTACTGGGAAAGTAGGACATCCACCTTTATTCTCGCTAGAGATTCTCAGAATATAACCTAATCCACTCCCCTTCACGGCATAGGGTATAGGGATTCAATGGATTCTTACAGGATTTAATGATCTATATTTCAGGTCACTCTTCCTCCTCTGCTCGCCGTGTTTCTGTAAGGTATAGCGAGGGTATGGCTATTTTATTGATTGTGAAACCGTGGGTTTTTTACCGCGTGTATACGGAGTACCGTACATATATAATAGTTTAAGAACCTAATGAACTACTCTCAAATAACATAATAAACAACCCTCCTTCCGATATTACACCCACCCCCGACAGTTGCAGTTTCAACCACCACAGTTACAAATTTTATTACCAACTCGTTTCCTCAAACCAGATCTTTTTCAAGGGGATAGAACCGTGACGTCATTGTGTTTCAGAAACGGGTGTAAATGGCTACATTAGACCAGAGCCGAGTTTCGACAAAAAATTATCAACTCTTAATAAGCGATTTCAGATAAACGGAATTTTAATGAAGAAATTAAATCAATAGGTAAAATCAGTAGATGATGAAATTGGGCCAATGAGAGTGCCGAGAACTGGCGGAACCTTCCCCTAAACCCAGTTCCCAGTTAATGGTTGGCTAAATTTGTTCATATTCCAATATCTAACTGTGTTTCTACCGAAAACTGTGTGGAACTTGATACAGAACTGTGGAACTGGAAAATGAACTTTAGAACCGTGTCCTCTATTTGTCGATAGGTAATTCGTTGAAAAGTAAAATTTGATTGAATTATATTTTTTCACAGATGATGCAGCAGCGGTTGGTTGAGACATTATGGGCTGTTTCACAGTAATCAGAGCCTTACTCGTTCGTATCCTATTCGCCCTCCACGGAGTGCTGGCAATATGGCGTCTAAACGTGGCCGCCAAGGACATCAGATATTGGTACCTATCACTGGCAATAGGGGGCCTCTTCATCGAAACGCTGGTGACGCTGTGCAAGAAGAGAGGCCAGGAATGGAAATGGTCAGTATACCGATCAGGTTCCAAAAGTTTTTGAGAAATCAGGGGCTAAAATTCAGGAAAGTTTTCTAAGCCTGGTTGGATGCAGAGTCATTAGCGTTGTAAGGTTGTATATACAGCAGCTGAATAGGTCTAGATAGTTTCCGTACAATATGTTTGTTTTACGTATAACCAGTCTAACGTATTAAGACCATTTTTGGTCGGATTTTGTTTATTTCTGATGATCGTATTTCGTCTGAATTCAGGTTTTGTCCCAGTGTACTGTTCTATCTGCTCAGCGTCGTGCCCGCAATTTGGTTCCTAGAGTTAATCGAACTCGACAAACGCATCAGAAACCTGAAAAACGGACTGAACAATACGGACGGCGACATGAACAAAACCGAATCACCGGAACTTCTGTCGGCCGTCATCAAAACAGATATAGGGGTAAGACAAACGGGCGCAGACGGCGGAATATAAGGTTTCCGTGTTTTGACCGCAGACAATCAGTCGTAGATTATTCTAGAAAATCGTTACCAAAAAGATGAGCACAGCATAGTTACTTTTAATTTTTTTCGTATCATCGGATTGGTCGGCAAAATTAGATTAATCCTTCTGGATAGATCGTTCTAGAGTGTCTGCACTTGAAAAGAAATAACCGCAATATGGTTTCAGAATTTGGGTGAAATTATCTCCATAATTATATTTAAAGCATTTTGCAAGAAGGCTCCTGAAAATTGAGAAATGACAAATAACCACAATATGGTTTCAGTCTTGGTCGGTTTGTTCAGTTAAATTATATTAGAGCTTTTAGAGGAACATTCTAGAAAGTCTAGATGAAGCAAGAATACGATATGGTTTCAAATTTTAGCGTTTGGGCTTTCTTCGTATCAAAGATAAAATGTTTTACGAAATCAAGTTTTATAAAGACAGAAATTAATGTCATTAAATGGCGCAGAGTTTAACTGATATGATAATGTAAAATCACAATCTGAGATTTAAAAAAGTCTTAAAAAGTTAAAATAAATCTATTCGACTTCATCTTCGTCAGTTATCTTCAAGAAAACTGGAATATAGGGAGAGTACGTAAGGACTAGTAGCTTTACGTACATATTCAGAAGATGACTAGGCTATAGTTGTAATGTAGAATGAACTGCTAGCTCAAGCAATCACTTTTTATTCTGGTGTGATTTTATATCATCTTAAAACACGGACTCGGGTGTTTAGCTATAATGTGAATAGCATTAGTATTTTTGAAGATGACTATTAGGATATAATCAAAATGTCAAATAATCTCTTAGCTCAAGGAATCATTTCGGACTCTTTATTCTTGTGAGATTTTATATCATCTTTACAACACGGACTCATTATGTTTCTTCAATACTTAGGCTAAACAGAAAATGATACCTTGTTTCTCCGTAGCGGCCGGGTCATTTTTGTGAAAAATAATGAAATAAGTAATTTAGCTGCTGGATCTGTTATGGTAAAATAAATCACGATTTAAAAAAAAGTAATGTACAGGGTAGATCAGCGGCCGGCCGGTGGGTCAACTTTTAAGCTCAACAGAAATGAGAAACGAGGTATCAATCTTTTTTAGCCTTATTCTACGTTCTTAAATGTATCACTGATTTCTACCACCCTAACATTACTCTGTTCTCCGATTTTAAACGTATATTTTATTGGTCGTATTTTTTTCACTCTTCTTTACAGTGGAAGTTAACGATACGTATTCCTATTCTGTTATCTTCAAACCAATGGATCAAAACTCTAGAGCAGGTAAATAAATACTAAACATCGTTATCTAAACCTCGACAGCGGCTCAGCTTCAACAAATAAATTGATCTCAACCGATTTTTTTCAATCCCTTCTTACATTCCGGGCTGGGACTTTTTCAGCGTGAATAAAAATAATCATTTTTTAAATTATCTTTATTCACCGCAGTAAACGTAGATTGTTGTATCCAGCAGTAGCAACAACTTGATGAAAATATTTTACATTCATGTTTTTTTTTCTGAGGGACAGGAGCGCGTCCATAGTGAGATTTAACAGCCTTTGTGGCTATGTTCAAACTCCTATCATCAGTTCTCTTGAAATCTTTTTAAATTGATTTTTATGTAATACGTATTTTCATTATTCTTTAAAACTGGGGCTTAGTGCGGACTATAGCATATTAGATGACGATTCCCGGGACAAGGGGCCCAATGATTCCCCATACAACAAAGTCCCTGGTGGTCTGGCCCCATAGAGGATCCCACCACAGTTACCTGATACTGATACACACGTACATTCAACACAGCCCCATGTCGACGAACTCGACGAATTTGATTCGCTTTAAACTCTTCTGTTATTTCAGGTTTTGCTGCTCTTGTTAATAATCGGAAGATGGCTTCTACCGAAAGGTACGTCACTGAACACTTTAAATTGTATTGTGTCGCATAATGCTCACATGTCGTACGAAAACGTTCCGTATTTGAAAAAAAAATCGACGTTTAGGGCCTATTTCGAGTTAGCTTACCCTGAACGAATCTCTAATGAATATGTCTGTTTCCTAACACGCGTGATAGTTTATTCTGGGGCTAGTTCCATAGTCATGGCTTAGACTTAAAGTCTAAGACCATCTTAGTTCAATAACCAATCTAACAATTTAAGACTAGTCTCAACTATGGAACTGGTCCCTGATGATTTTCTCCGATTATTTTCAGGTAAACTGACGCATGATCAACTTTCTCAGTTATTACTAGTGTATATCGGAACGGCTGCCGATATCGTTGAGTTCTTTGACGCTTTCAAAGAGGAAAAAGTACGTTCAAAATCCGTTCAACATTTCTATTGATTCAGGGCCGTGCATGCAGTCAAGTCGCGCAGTCATGACGTGGTCTTAAATCTTAAGACTATTATATTGGTTAAAGACGATGAGCTTAGACTGATCGGAAATTGTGTTGGATTAATGATCTAGACTGGTATTTTGTCGATTCGAACCAATTCGGTCTTACGTAGATTTTGGTGTAAAATCGAAGCCATGACTGTGCAACTGGTCCCTGCATTTCATCACTACAATACCGGTATATATGAAAATTCTATATGTTTTATATTTCACAGGTTCGCTACAATCGGAAGCTATGTACGATAATTCTAGCGATTTGGTCTTGGAGTTTGTTACAATTCACGATGGTCTTAACAGCTACGCGAGCCCGAAAGGACCAATCAGGGTTAATCAATCGCGTTGGCGATGATAAAAACAAAGCCTGCTGCACCCCAGACGTGTATGGCATCGTTATTTCCATTTTCATGCAAGATGCTCCGTTTCTAGTCCTACGTCTGTTGCTGATATTCAAATACGAAGTGGTCAGTTATACGAATATGTTTTTCACGTCGAAAAATACGTTAGTGATAATACTGTTAGTTTACAGATTGATAGTAGTGCAGTGTACACTGCGAAAACAGTACAAAAAACAACAGCGCGAAGCTCGAGGCGAAATCGATCCTAAAGAGAGGAAGAAAAAGAAGAATATTCGATTAAAAGAGAGTTCTAGTCGTCAGAAACTGATACACAGCTACAGTTTGAACGACGCGGTCGCGGTCGGCTCCAAAAACGCGTCCAAATCTCCGAACGGTATCAAGAAAAACTCACGTAGCTACAACGGCAAAAATAACGGAAACATCCGATACCTTCCGAAGAAAACTTCGGCGCCGTCGTCGCGTTACGACGAGTTACGAGTTCTCCCGAGGCGGAGTCGGAACCGTCGATACGGTTACCCGAATGATCGCGATTCGTGTTATATCGTTTCGGAAACTGGATCGGACCGGTTGGATAGGCGAAATATGCGAAAGTCGGACTCGGCTGTGAACCGGATGGGTCATTATCCTCACAACTTCGATCGCTTTTACACTCCACAATCAACGCCCCCTGTTGACCATTTTCAAACGCCCGCTACCTCACCGCGTCTTTCCCGTTCCGATCTATGGCGGAATGCTCCGACGTCATCCGGACCGTCGGAGCGCAGGTTTCCTCCGGATCCGTATGATAATCCTCACAGAACCGATAAACAACCGAGTCGTTTACGACCTCAGAGTGTTAACGTGTCCGACCCGTGGACCAGTAGGAGGGCGCTATTTGACCGGTAGAACAACCCCTCTCCCACCCCGCATTATATAGATTTCATTCAGTCATTCGTTGTCTTGATTTGCATGTTTGCCTGTGAGCGAAATAAGAGTAACGCTTTAGTTATTGCTGCTGGATTTGGTCATCTGATATCGTGCTTATTCATTCTGAAGAGCTCCCTCCCTAGCGGTTCTACAGTTCCTCGTTCTGTGTTTCAATCTGTACTCGCCACAACTGTAAAATTGGATCCTTCAGTCACGTTTTGAATGTTGTGGAATCGTCACCTGAGTCACACGCTGACTCCACAATTGAGAAATTGTTCATAGTGAACCTCTCCTACTGAGTGTGGTGCCCCCTGGTGAACCCCCTACCCCCGAATGACTCAAGAAATTTCTGATGATATTTTCCATCGTTGTAGATACATATATCGATCGTTACTCGGGTGTTTGTAAAATGTGTTATGATAATATTTGAAATAAAGACCACAATTTGAAATAAATCCACATAAATTCGTGTTTTTTTTTGTTCTTCATGCTCGATGAGAAAAATCAATGCTATCAATTCAAGAACTGAGAATGTTTTATTTGATGTATATTTTGAGCATCCGTTCAATGTAATGGTACATGAATTTTACAATGGAAAAATGTGTGTTTAAATGAATTTATAAATCGAAAACTAAAAAAAAACAGGTTTAGAAAATTTATGATTTACAAAATTTATGTACAATTTTATTCTTAACCGATTCATCACCGCATTACGAAAGTTGTGGTTAACGCTATCAGCAGGATAGATAAACCAGTAATTGTCCGGTGTCCGCTGTTGCAGTAATTCCATCTGTTGCAGCAATGTTGAGTCAGTTGCATCAAACCAAACGACATCTTGATATCGGGTTCGCATTTGAACGAGCATTTGTGATAAGAAATAGGGCGACCATCTCTCGTAGTACCGACAGCTTTCTGTAAAATAATAATACAACAACAAAAACTATAGAACTTTAAAAAAGAAAGAAATTTAAACAATGGACATGAACAGATGGCACAAACTGAGGATCCAGTTTTGCAGTTTGCAGGTTCATGGTTCAATCTGACAACGTGAACGTCGCCTAACTCGGGACAAACTGGAATCGGCAAAATTGATTCGAGTTGAAGATAGGAAACTACGTCAGGAAACGAGAAAATGATTTATTTTTCGTCCAGGTTTCACAAAAGACCTAGTTATGCATGGTACTGCAGAGGAACGAACTGTGGAACTGGGTCCAGAACTGTGAATCTCAGTGCTGAACTGTGGAACTGGGTCCTGAACTGTGAAACTCAGTGCTGAACTGTGGAACTGGGTCCTGAACTGTGAAACTCAGTGCTGAACTGTGGATCTGGGTCCTGAACTATGGAACTCAGTGCTGAACTGTGGATCTGGGTCCTGAACTGTGAAACTCAGTGCTGAACTGTGGATCTGGGTCCTGAACTATGGAACTCAGTGCTGAACTGTGGATCTGGGTTCTGAACTGTGGAACTCAGTGCTGAACTGTGGATCTGGGTCCTGAACTGTGGAACTCAGTGCTGAACTGTGGATCTGGGTCCTGAACTGTGAAACTCAGTGCTGAACTGTGGATCTGGGTCCTGAACTATGGAACTCAGTGCTGAACTGTGGATCTGGGTACAGAACTGTGGAACTCAGTGCTGAACTTTGGTACTGGGTCCAGAACTGTGGAACCGTGGAACAAGATCTTACCAGACAATATCTGCCATAATCACATTCGCCCTCTCTCTGTCCCGGTTGTTGTGTTGCGTAACATTTTTTCTTCCACCAGTTGAATCCTCCCTTACACGTCATATCGTAACATCTTAAACCAGACACATCTTAAACCAGACACATCATAATCATAGATTCATAGATTATATAATCAGGGTAGAAATTTAATACACAGAAATTCAATGATTTTATAAATCAAGAAATTTGCGAGGAGCGAAAATCATAATAAGAATCCTTGAATATTTGACACTGGGGATTATTTGGTAATCAATCAATTGTTCGGAAAGAAAGTAGAAATGTAGTTAGTGTAAGTAAACAAATACATGGTTAGCAGTCACTGACAGCGCGGTTCCGTATCTATTGATATTATGAAGAAAATACATTACGATCCTACCTGCGACAAACGTCAACGCAAACAAACAGCCAAACAATCCGTAAATTGAAACTTTTCCGATCATTTTATCTCGATCGGAATTTGACTGAGATTCCGGAAACTCCCCTCTGTATATTTGCTAATGACGCTCAAATTCGAGTTCGGGTCTAGTATAATGAACACATGTAGTATATACGTATATATATATATATAAATGTATATAGTTATATATAGGAACGTACTGTAATAAAAGAGTTGATCTTCAATCTACTTCAAAAGAATGTTAGTAAAACTTGTTTCTAAAATGGCCATTGAAATCGGGGCTATACGCGTGAGCGAGTACCCGTGACGGGTGCCGTCACCGTGCTGAAAATAATCACAGTACTGGTGTTTACAAGAGCCCCTCACAGAACACTAGCGAACTTACCGCAGACGTCCCGTAGCTATATTATGTGATATTACGATTATTAGCAAGGATAATTAAACCGTTTATTGAAACGAGACCTATGACCAAAAAGCGTTATCTTTTATACTAATGATATTGAGCTAACCAGTATCCTGGGTTTCCACAGAAGCATTTTCAGTTCATGATCTGCGTGTATTTACTCGACGAAAATCTCTCTGAACTTAACGTAAAGGATCAATTGTTATTCTTCTTCGATGGAAATCCACTCGATGGGTAAAGCACTGGAAATACCCCTTAGACCCTACAGAAAACTTCTAAAACTTCCTAAAATCATTCAAACAGTGTTTAAGATATATAATATCTACGAAATCGAAACGTATTAACATTACTCATAGATAAGTTAATAAGGCAGCGTAATTATTTGTGTAACGCATTTGAACTTATTTAGAAACGACTGTCGCTGAATCATCGACATCCAGCATGAATTGGTTATCACGCAACAATTGTACAGTCGTTTCTAAATAAGTTCAATAACGTTAGACAATAATTACGTCTACTAGTTAACAAAATTACAAGTAATTTGAATATGTTTTGATTTAATAGACGTAGTTGAAACAATGTGTGCTTTCATTTCGGGAGGTTGTAGTAACCTTCTGTGAGGTCCGAGGCGTATTTCGACGTTTAGCCCCATCTATGAGATTTTCGGTGAACCAAAATAACAAACATCTTTTGTGTGAATTCCCATAGGAATTTTAAATACAATTTCACCTACATAGGGAAAAAAACGGGGTATCCTGGGTTCGAACCTAGTAACTACTGACGCTGTTTCTGAGAATGGTCCTGATGCTGAATCATCGAAGAAGATACACGGGAGAGTCCCAGGTTCGAAGCCACTTCCACGGTATCCAATATTGAGAGAAAGGACGCAGTTTAACAGTTTTAATTAAGTGAGTTTGGATTGATCGATCTAATTTGAAATCTAACAGAAAACCGTTGCACAGGCACCACATAGATATCTGAGACAAAAAACTGTAAAATTCTAAATTAATCTCTATATTTCAGTAACTATATAATAAATTCTGTGATAAATGCTGTCGGTGCCGTTGTTGTAACGTCGATTAAACTTCTTCCTGAAATCCTTTTAGCCAATCAGACAGTCGTATGCGTACACTCAACGACCTCTTTTAGCGGAATTTCACTTTCGTTCGGTTTCCTTTTCGACCTAAATTCACAAAACGCGATATTTACTTAAAAACATTTTAACGAATATTTAAAATGCATTGAATTCAAATTATTTTCCTTTGTCATTAGAACAAAGATAACTGTTGAAAATTCCACCAAAACTTACTTTCCGAAGTTCTCTCCATCCTCGAGGGTTTCCGGAAGTTGTTTCCCGTGTGTTTCCGGTAGACGGGTATTCAGCATTCCAACAGCTATTGCAGAAGCTCCGAATATAATTGTGGGTAATGGCGCCCAAACAGTGTTCTGGAAATTATACAGATCAAAATATCCAATCAAATAACTGTAGACCTGACCAGAAAACATGGTTCCTCTCCTAAAAATCCCCTATGACATCATTGAATTGCCAAGTGAGCCTTTAGAAAAGATGTCTGCATCCATCAATCTCCCTATGACATCATCAAATAACCAACGAGCAAAAATCCTACTCAAAGATAAGACATGTTTTTTTAAGGACGGGCACAATTTATTGCGAATATACGAACCAGCCTAGCGACCTGTGGAGCGACTAGACCACCGAATCGCGCAAACATCGAACCAGCACCGACCCCTACATTCCTAACAACAGTCGGGAATAGTTCTGCTGAATACAGATAGACGATCGTAAATGCGACTGAATCTGCTAGTTTTCCGATCGACGATATCGCGATTAGAAGCCACGTTAAATCTGAAAGGGGAAATTTAAAAAAAAGAGTTTTATTATAATCGGAAAACAGAATGGAGGGGTATTATGCAGATATCAATCAGTTTAAAAAAAATGTGCTAATAGAATGTCTAATATCTAGTGTTTGTAGTTCATGTCCTATTAAAAATGTCTCAGGTATAGTACTGAACACATGTAAAGTGTGGACGATCTATCTTTGAATGAGTGCTGATAAAATTTCCAATGCCTGGCGTTTGTGGTTCATGTTAAATTGAAAATTTCTCGGGTGAAGTTCTGAACGCATGAGAAGTGTGGATGATCAACAATTGGAACAAAGGTGATTAAGTATCGAAATTCTGAAGGGTGCAGACTGATAGGGGTACAGAGTCCAGGTTGAGAGGTGCAGGTTCCAGGCGATTATTGAGTAAAATGTTCTTACTTTTAGTATCAAGTAAAGCTATACAGCACAGTAACATCGTCCCAGCAAGAATGAATGCTCCAGACATCGTCCATCGTCTACCGACTCGATTCAACAATAAAATACACGTGACGTACGCTCCGATTTCCATAACTCCCGTTAACGCCGTGTTCACGTAAACATTGTCACCAAGACTTTTAGAACTCAACAATAGACCGTAATACAACAAACTAGCGACAAACCTGCAGCAAAAAATAACAAAACAATAGAATTAACGTACACTTAGAAATAAGATATTTGAATTTAAAGCTAAATTAGATGGTCGGATGGCTGGGTTGTTGGGTGTAGTGGTGATTGGGAGAGTGTGTTGGGAGAAGGGTGGTGGGCAAGAGGAGTTGGGTAGGGCTGGATTAGATAAGTCATAGTAAAGATCAAACAGCACTAACAACAAGAACGACGTTCCTATACGACGTTCCTTTGATTTAACGGTTCCTAGATTTAAATTTTAAACATATCATCAGGTGTTAGAAAGAATGAAAATCCCATGGAATTGATACACGTACCAACTGGCGAATATGTTCAGCGAAGTCTTTCTCAGGTTTGGAGTTTTGAGCAAATCGAAGAAATTCGCTGACGATACATCATGACTCTCTTCTTGTTTCTAGAAAGAAAAAACCAGGCAGACGTCTTTACTTCCAAATCTAATTCCAAAATAACTTCCTGGCCTTATAGAGCTTAGGGTGCGGAGTCGAGCTTAATTCCAAAGGTGGTCCTAAAACAAAGGCTGCTCTTAAGTTGTTGGATTGGTTATACAATCTACGTAGATCCAACGGAATCTTAAGCCTTGTGTGCAGATGACCTCAGATGATTTGCCTAATGCGTAAGGTTTTGGGACGCATGGTCCAACTACGTTGAAATCTCTGACTGCTTACCTTGCCGGATAAGACTGAGAGATAGGTCGTCGTTCCATCGTGTTTACCATTTACAATAGCGATTTTCTGTATGACGACTTCAGCCTCGACAAATCGTTTCTTCTGTATCAACCAACGAGGAGATTCCGGAACCAGCCTTAGAATATAGACAATCATATCATTTCTTATCGAAAATATAGAAAACTATTTGAACTTCCCGGTCCCCAGTTCCACAGTCATGGCTTATATCTGAGACCATTCAAAAACCATCTTAGTTCTATAACCAATATGACGACTTAAGGCCAACTTAATCTTAGTTCAATTGCCAATCTAACAATTTCAGACCAGTCTAAGCCCGTCTAAGTTTTATAGCTTATAGTTTTAAGTTAATAACAGCCTAATATTTAAGACAACTTGTGAACTTAAGTCACAACTGTCATATGTAAAACTGGTTAAAGTCGAATCCCGTTCAATCTAATAAATAAAACTTAGAAAATTATTTCTGAAAGTGAATTCTTACCAGTAACAAGCGAGGAATGGAACGGCAGAAAGGGCGATGAACAGTTGGAAGTAAATATGATCCCGGATTAACCAAGCTACACCCGGAGCAATTATAACACCGAAACAGAAACCCCACTGCGCCAATACTCCGGCGTACATCCGGTACTTCTGACCCGTTATTTCTAAAACTAAAAAAAGGAGCAAAAATATATGTATTATTCTAAAAAAAATGTCTATTGTGTGTTTACTGAACCTGACAGGGTCTTATAGATTCGAACTTTGTTCCACAAATTACAGAAAGTTTTCGTAATAAAAAAGGTAGCAATACACTGTGTAGGTTACCTAGATTTTATTGAAATTACGAGCTTTCGTTACTGGTACATCGTTTATATATAAGACTTTGAAATCTTTATTACTCCAAGATATCAGGTTGATAACTTGTTTCACCTTCAAATTAGACAATTTACAGGGTCAATCCCTCTTAAGATAAAAAAGGAATAACTTCTCTAACAAAATCAGTTAACCTACTACCAGTTTTCACATTTACGACTTCTCTACAAATCGAAGACAAAGGTTTTTCGGAAATGAACTTACTGATAACGAAAGCGGTCGTGTAGGCGGCACCTGAGGTCGCCCCGATAAGAAATCGGAAAGCGACGAAAACGTAGTAGTTTCCGACGAATGGTGAAATCACTCCGGTGACGATCTCAAGAACTATCGATATCATAAAACATTTAAACCGTCCATATCTGGAATATCACACAGACAATCAGAACATGAACATCTACCATGGTTCAAAACGATAACATTTTCTAAATATTTCTAAGGTCAGAATAAAGCTCAGTTAGCTCAAGTTAAACGTGATACAATAAAACTCGCGGTTAAGTCGTCATCTGATAAGTCATCACTTCACTCAAGTCCATCTTTATTTCTCAGTCACTATTTGTATTTTCCAAATGAGTTGTATTGAGTGTATGTCGTCATTTGGATCAAGTCTACAACAATGATCCGTCACAACTTCAGCAGCATAACTGTATGCGTCTTAACACGTGGGCTTGAAATCGTAAAACTTGTTTGATCGTTTGATGACGCTATTTCATGAGAATTGTGAAGTCAATATCGTTAATTGTTGCCACGTTAATTCAGACTCACTATCATGTATGGATTCAAGTTTGGGCGGCTCCCAGATAGGGGTCGAAAATTACCTGTCGGACAGCGATCCGGACACAATGACACCGACAAAAAATCCAGCAAAAAACATCGTACGAACCATCGAAACGAACCATTCCCGTTCGCAGAACAGAGAATACTGGAAAATACAGTATAATAACATTTAGAAGCAGATTCTATAGAACCAGGTCCCGGCTGGAGGGAGGGGGGAGATTACGCACTCTCACCTGTACGAGTATAGTATTCCCATTCTCAAACTCCCATTCCTCACAACGCCGAGTTCGATTCGACTGAAACCTCACCGACGATCGATTCCAATGCATCAAATCATCCACAGTCATTCGATCGTAATCATAATCATAATATTCACATTTACTATATTTCGATTTACCGGACAGGTCGATCTCCATGGGAACGAAAATATCTCTCAGCGATTGTGTATTTTGATTGGTCAGTTCGGCTGACAGATTTACCAATCGTTGGATGCGACACCAGTACTGCTGCTGATCCCCTCCGATGAACACTAGTGTTATAGTATGCCATGCAGTGGGGATTATAGCCACACCCAACAGGATAAACATACCCAGCTGGTATTTACCGAACTCCCCGACTCGCACTAGTATGTCGTCCAGCGACATGATTTCACCGGCGTCCGCTAGGTGTCGCTGATCACCAGGCCCAGGGATTCTTCAGAACGGTCTGGAATTAGACTTTAGATTTTAGATCTTTTGGAATTTACAGGGGTCATGGAAAAGTATGTCGCGGTGGTGGTCAGGTTTGGTTCCACAACTTCCTATCGTTTGGTCACGTTTGGCTACCGATCTTAGTCCCCTGGCGGGATCTTATTTCAAAACGAGATTCCGTGTAAAATAAAATGTTCGAAATTCGGGATGGGTAAAATTGATTGTTGAAACATAACCAGTGGATAACTTACGTTACTTGACCCCAGAACATTTTCCTAATTTAATGATTAAGTCATTGGGGGAATAAGTCTAGATAATCGAAGACGAATGCACTGTTACTAAACGTGACCTATAAAGTCAAAAACCGACTGTAACAGACACTCATGTATGCTATTTTTTTATTTCTATCAACTTTTTGCCTTTCCCATGAGAGAATGATTACCTAGATTTAGGTTGTTAGATTGGTAATAGCCGATAATAGCTTAGACTGATCTCAAGTTGTTAGATTGGTTATAGAACCTATATTATCCTAGACTGTTGTTTGGTCATAGAAGTAAGAGTTGTTAAATATGCTTTAGAACCAAAATTAGCTTAGACTGATCTTAAGTTGTTATATTGGTGATAAAACCAAAATGAGATTAAACTGGTCTTAAGTTGTTAGAATGGATATAGAACTAAAATGAGATTAAATTGGTCTTAAGTTGTTGGGTTATAGACATAACATGAGCTGTTAAATTTGTTTTAGAACCAAAATAAGTCTCATGATAGAACCAAAATGGCTTAGTCAAATTTTAACCAACAACTGTGGAAGTGGATCTTGGTTCTAGCTACTGATAAAACACAGCCTAATAATTCCCCCATAGGGCCTTTCCCTACGATTTAGTAAAACTATTGATACAAGTCAAAGACTTTCTTACCACCACCAACTAGCCGCTAGTATATAAACAATGATTGTTGAAGGAATGCGCGTCTAAAAATCCACCACATTCACAGAACAGCGTCATAATCGTGCACAGATTTGGGGCCAAATAAACACAACACATGATACGCTACGTTACAAAAATCTTTTTTTTAATCCAACGACCTTCCTAAGTTTTTTCTCTGTGCGCCGTGTGTTATAATTTGTTAACGTAAAGAGCAAATCCTGGATGAAAAAAAAACATGAACTGATATCTCTGACCTTAAGCATCAGATCAAAGATTCTATCAACGAACTAGCACCCTTTACTCCCCATCCCCATCAAGATAATACCAGTCTATAAAACTGGCCCTTGGGCTCAGCTGTACAGATTTGACTCGTGTCCAAAATTGATATAGACTGGTATGAAACTTAACCCGGGTGTTAACTCAGTGCCCAGGTTAAAGATAATACCAGTCTTTAAAACTGGCCCTTGGGCTCAGCTGTACAGATTTGACTCGTGTCCAAAATTGATATAGACTGGTAAGAAACTTAACCCGGGTGTTAACTCAGTGCCCGGGTTAAAGATAGTACCAGTCTATAAAACCGGCCCATGGGCTCAGCTTGTACAGTCGTGACAAACCTCAGAAATATCCGACCCCATATGAGCTCAGTTGATGAGTTTTGATTTTGAGTATGTTACCTGTATCCTACCGGTGGCAGCGATGGCTGGAGTGAGAGTGAGGCAGTGGGCCTCGGCGATCAGCTCAGTCCGAGTTAGATCGAATTACACTTTGAACCAATCTCAGATAAAACAAGTTCATAAATCGAAAATTATTTTTTGATTCCGACGACAACTTCTTGAACTTCGTACTTTATAATAATTTCCTTGTCGTGATTTCAAAACAAAAACCTGTCTGACCGAAGTCCACGATTATATATTTTGAATATTCCAGGAATGATCAATAAACTCGGCCGCCATTCAAGTCGATCAATCAGTTTCTAAATTATATCCTTTGTGTTTGTTATCGAATCTAGTAGACCGAGTTCTAGGTGAAAATCTGTTGACGCTTAGTTTCAAAACGAGAAACTGTTTCTAATTGTATCGCGATTGCATTTTTAAACAAGAACTGTGTGAATCGATTTATCCGCAAATTCAACCTAAATTCCTCACCCAGTCCTGGAAGTGGTTATATCCACAGTGATCTCCGTCGCTCTACGGTCCTAATGTATCTGTGGTACTTGGTGTCTTGTGGTAATACGGTTCTTGGCGAACCTCCATTCAAGTTGATCAGTATCTACAACAATTACATAAACTTTCTTTCGAATTTAGTTCAGTCTTGGTTCAAATCTAAGCTTTGGGTTGATCGAACCATCGAAAATAAACAGAATCTTAGTGATGTGAAATTGACCCTTAGATCTGTGAAATCGGATCCAGAACTCAATTCCACGGTTGTTGAAATCACAATTTTAGTTTCCGCGGACAACAAGTGACTGTTTGACATTAGTGAAGTAAAAACTCACGAGAATTCGATATTTCGTCCCAATTTTATGGCCTAGGGTTTACTTTATCATTAAGTATATTTCATAACTCTTATTCTATATTTGATCAATTTCAATAATTGTTTTTGAGAAGATGTGATTATTTTGATATTTTGTGATTCACAATATACGTGATATTTTTCAAGGCGTCTTCAAACTTTCAAGTTGAAAATGGAGAATTATCGTTTATAATGTACTAGGTCTGGGTTGGACGATCTAGCTACGGGTGTCGAACGCGTTCACTTTGGATTGAATCTAAAATTACAATTCTGATTAATTCGACCCCAGTCCCTTTAAACCTTCAAAACAATGACAAAATTCGAAGTAAAGCTGAATTTTATTGTAAATATAATACTAAGCATAGTTTATTTGATTATGTATTTACAAATTATACAATTCGGGATCCAGTTCCACAGTTTCTCAGTTTTACTTACTCTAAAGCCAGGCGTAGGTCGACCTTGCGATGCGACGTGATCGTCGCATCGCGTCACAAGTGGCCGCGCAAGTCGGTTGCGATGCGGTTGTCAGCGACTGTGTGCGACTAGTTGCTGCCAGTCGCAACAGCACGCAGGTCGGTTGCGACGGTCGCCTCGCGTCGCAGAAAGTAGAACATGTGTGACTCATTGCGACTGGCGTCGCTGGCAGTCGCAAGGTAGCGCAGGTCGGTGAGTCGTTGCGACGCGATCGTCGCTAGCGGTCGCAGTGAGTTGCAAGCCGTCGCAAGGCCGACCTACGCCCGCCTTAAGAGTTCAAATTAGTTCTTCATTTTCAATGTTTTGATCCTAGCGGAAATTAAAACACGAGACCTGTGTTTGGAACTGGATCCTGATGATCATTCACAATATCACCGATGGCAGGTTTAAAAAGAATACTTTATATGTTTTGGAAGTTTAAAACGAAAACAAAAATACATCGTTTCATTTGGCAAACACAGCAACAATATCTGAACCATATAAGTTTTTTCAGTTCCATAATCGAGACTTACGTGAAAAAAAACCACTTTTCACACGGAAAGAACGTCCCTCCGATCATTTGTCTATCATCCAGTTGACCGAGTTCCCAGTTTCTCAATTACATAACATTCGGGAATTGGTTTTTCGTAAAAATTAAACGATGCCGAAATTAATAGATTTCTCTTCCACTCGTCTCTCAGCAGACGATCGCGAGAGATGAGTTTGAATAATAATCTTCAACGTCGTTTCGCTTGATACTTGACACGGTTTATCATAACAAGTGGAAACTGATTGAATGAAAATTTATACTATTTCTCCTCTCCCTCTCTCCCTACCTCTCCTTCCTCTTTTTACTCTCTCCCCTTTTTCTCTCCTCTCTCTTCCTTCTTCCCTACCTCTCACGTCAATGATCGAGTTTCGTTGGAACCGTAGCGACTGCAGCGGCGAAAGCCGTGGCAATAATTTACTGTATGACGTTTTTTTTCTTTCTATACTATGTTTTTTACGAAATTGAAGTAAATTCGCCGCGGCAATAAATGGAAAAATCGGCAATTTGCCGCGGCAATCAAAAATTACTTCCAACGCGCCTGAGCACCCCTCTTCCTCCCCTTCCCCTATCTTCTCCCCTCCCCTCTCTCTTCTCCCCTCTCATGCCCTCAAATATCAGGAGAAATAACACTTTTTTTTATATAACTAGCAAAACGTCGTAACATTTGAAATAATGTCTCTCGATGAATTGACACAAACATGGAATGTTAACAGCATGGCGGCATTCTGATGGGCGTGGCATCCGTTCAGTCATCAGACGTTTCACGTACAATCCCGCGTATTTATGAAGCAATTGTTTAGCGAGAACCTGAAAAGGAAAATAGAAGAATACATTAAGACTAGAATGATGATTCATCTTTCAGACAATTTGAGAATATCCCTGAATGCAAATCACCGCATGATCTGAGTAAAGTTCAGTCTACAGTTCAAGTTTAGTGATTTACCAAATACTTGAAGCTTTTTGCTCAGAAAGCTTCCAGGTTAAAGTTATGAAACACCCTTCCAAATTCACGAGGGGTACGGGGTGTCTGTGCACTCCAGCCAGAACCAGCCACGAACGCAGCTATGGTCCATTTTTAACCAGTGGGGACGATTATCACTGTCCAAAAATCCCCTTATTCATACGCCTTTACAATAGATCTCCGAATTATGGGTCGGTCAGCAGCCCCATTATGATTCTCCACTTGATATGCCAATCGTTGTGGGCATCTGATATCGGGCGGGGAGGGGAGGGGGGGGGGGTGTGGAGACATTTGTTTCTACGATCAAAGTTCAAAATTACTCCGTGCGGTCGTGACTTACATCATGATTATATTCTTGAATCGGGTGAATTGACTCAGAGAGCTGTTTCTAACATAATCTAGAACTTGTGCATTCGCGATAATATTAACTATTTTGACAATTGGCAAACCATGTATTACCAACGTGACAAAATAAACACTTCATTCAGCAGTTGAACTTTTATGCAATCAAGTTTTGATTGTATAAGAATCCTGAATAGGCGAATTACATTTCAATGTAGTTCACTGCACACTAGTTTCATTTACTGGATGCGTGGACGAATTAACTTTTGAGTTTAAACGTCGATGCTTGAAGACGACATTTTAAATGTCTCAAGTCATGGATAATACAACGAAACAATATGAAAGCGTCTACTGGCCGGCACAAATTGAAAATGCGTTTATAGCTGATATAAGGAATATGAGAGCTACTCAGTACTGGTTAACGCTGTTAGTTCTGCCCGCTGTAGTTTTCATTGGTATTTTCGGCAATTCCATGACACTGTTCATCATGCAGATGAAGCTGCGCAATCGAACCTATTCGGTTTATTTCTCTGTAATCGCCGTCACCGATTCGGCCATACTCGTAGCCAGACTTCTATTTTGGGTGAATTTTGTGTTGAGGTGTTTAGGAAGAGATATCGTTATCACGTTTCGAAGCACATCGGCGTGCATTGCTATCAGCAATATTATGCATATCTGCCAAACTATATCTTCATGGTTTATCGTCGTTGTGACCGTAGAGCGTTTAGCCTGCGTATCACATCCGTTCTTGACCAGACGATTAAACCGAGTAAACACGGCCCGAGTCATCGCAATTTTGGTAATTCTGATGTGTACAACTTCTGGATTTATAAACTTTTTCAGTATTCGCTATTATGCACCACAAATGCATTGCGTATACATGAATTATGATAATTTGAACCTTAGATTAAGAATTATATTTTCCTTCACCATATTCTACATACCGGCTACTAGCATCTTAATGGCAAACGTTTTACTATTGACCATCCTTCGCTTAAGACGTTTCAAAGGGCGTCGAATTGAACGGAAAGAAAAATCAGATTCCAAGACGAACAGAGCCATCACACTAATGACTCTAGTCGTTACGTTTTCATTTCTGTTATTATGCGCCCCCCATTGGATATTCCAGGCCACAGGAGCGTACAGATCAAAAGTACCGATCGTCAAGGTTTTAGATGATCTGCTTACTTTACTTTACGTCGTCAATTACGCCATCAACTTTTTCCTCTACGTTTTGACCGGTTTCGAAATAAGAAACGCGCTTCGTAAAATGTTTTTTTCTTGGCGGAACTGTCAGTAAGGGAGAGGGGGGTTAGTAGGTCGAGGGATGAAACGAACCTGTCTCTGTCCATCCGTTAATTCCTGTTTATCGATTATCAAATCATTTTCATCTATTTCTATCTCGGGACTGGTGTCTTTCCTTTGTTTAAACTGAGAAATAAGAAAAAAAAATAGAATATCTTAAAATTACATTTGAAAGCAAAAGAGAACAATACGATTGAGTTTATAGATCTGAATAGTAAACAATACCCAGATCTGTCTCGGATGAAATTTTACTGTAGAATTAAAACAATAACCTTTAATGAAAAACTCGTTCCGCAAAAATAACATGATATCCAAACTGAGTTTACAACTAAATGATATTTGGATATGACTGTAATAGCCTAAACATCGTTCACGTTAGCCCTAGGAAACATTTCAGACTTTTTCTATCTTTTGAAGAGTGGTGGGATATTATATCATTTATCATTTGGATATCTAAACAGCGAATTAACTGGATAAATCGACAAGCTTCCAACACAAACATCACATTTGACTCTAAGAGTTTAGACATCGGAAATGAGCTGTAACCATTGCATAAACAGTTCACGAAGTCGCACCTTTGGTTTCGGTTTCTGTCGATTTCTCTGAAGCCCTTTTGCCAAATCATCCAGAATTCTCTCCTGTAGAATAATATTCATATTTATGATAAACATTTGCACGAAGGGAAGTTGGATGAACCTAGTCTGTAATTCCAATATCTTATTCCGTCTTACAATTGTCTTTTAGAGTTTGTTTTAGACCAACAGGAGCCACGGAGAAGAAAGAGAAAAAGAAATTGTCTTATGCGCAATTTGTAGGAAATGACGCAAGCAACGAATGCCGTTACTACCGGGTTATAGCGTGCACGCTTGGTCAGGTGGACCCCTAAAAAGGGGGTAAAATTCATTTATTCAAAGAATAGTAGAAATACAAAATTCTAATCGATAATCATAGAAATGAATAAACTGACAGCAGTTGATTGTTGATTTGTTCGTCTTGCCCACAATTTTTATCTCTCATACGTACTTTTAACTCAAATTTCAAAACTCGTTCTTAAGTCTCTAAAACGAGTAACTTGTGAGGCCTTCATTCCTCAAAAAATATGATTAATGTTTCGCATTGTGCTGAAGTTGATAGGTGGTGGCGGCCATTTTGTAAAAATGGGTCGAATTACGGCTGAATGAACTAGTGTATTCATACGCGTCAGTAGTAGATCTGATTAGTGACTGATGACGCCGCTTTAAACGGGAAATTATAGCAGCTTCTGTCAACAGTGATACGTCTCATAATTCATATGCATGATAGAATATCAGCAAATAGAAGCAGCAGAGGGAAAGGGAGAGGGAGGGGAGGGAGGAGAGGGAGGGAGGGAGGGAGGGAGGGGAGGGGATGGAGAGGAGGGAGGGAGAGGGAGAGGGAGAGGGAGAGGGAGAGGGAGAGGGAGAGGGAGAGGGAGAGGGAGAGGGAGAGGGAGAGGGAGAGGGAGAGGGAGAGGGAGAGGGAGAGGGAGAGGGAGAGGGAGAGGGAGAGGGAGAGGGAGAGGGAGAGGGAGAGGGAGAGGGAGAGGGAGAGGGAGAGGGAGAGGGAGAGGGAGAGGGAGAGGGAGAGGGAGAGGGAGAGGGAGAGGGAGAGGGAGAGGGAGAGGGAGAGGGAGAGGGAGAGGGAGAGGGAGAGGGAGAGGGAGAGGGAGAGGGAGAGGGAGAGGGAGAGGGAGAGGGAGAGGGAGAGGGAGAGGGAGAGGGAGAGGGAGAGGGAGAGGGAGAGGGAGGGGGAGAGGGAGGGGGAGGGGGAGAGGGAGAGGGAGAGGGAGAGGGAGAGGGAAACCTACCAAACATAAAGTCGGATTGAAATAGACGAAATGTAACTGAGTTTAAAATCTGTTAAAGAATCAAATTCTTTTATAATTAGAGCAAGTACAAGATTCTGAAATATCAAAATTTTCGTAGCTTTTTTGACTATGAACAAATCGATGAATAATCGATATTTTCAGATGGATATAGGTTTATAAAGGATACGATGAGTCTGTTACAGGTCATGGCTCCTTTGTCCTCTAAACCAATCATCACATTATATTTGAGTAGTATTTCATTGACTGCCGATAAAGTCAACTCGGTTTTTTTATTCATCTGAAAATATAAAAACATCGAATAGATGAATACGTAATTACTATTTACACGAACTTTTGAAGTGTATAGATTGGCGTAAACGGGGAGAGGGGGTTGGGGATATGATTCGTCATTATTGAGCTTGTTAATTGGCATTCAACTCAACTAATACGACATTTAAAGCACCCCCCCCCCCCTCCTGCAAACTGGAAGCATTATAGAAAGTATCGATATATGGTTTGTGTGGCGATCAGTTAGTGATAGATTGCAGTTCTGATGGCAGATAAAGTATGAATGATGAATATCTGCAGATCTTACAGATCTATAATCGCCGTCAATTGTGGATACAAAGGAAAAACTGATCTGTCCCGAGATCCGGAAAATAAAGACACATAGAGCCCATAAACATATAGCTTTCATCATTTGTGGTTTAATTCCGAGATCCGAATTCTCCTGAGGAAACGCGGGGTTATTCTGCGCGCGACTGACCAGCCGTATTGCGTATAACACTGATACTCTGGGAAAAAGATGCGCCATTGAATTTGGAGATGTCCCAAAGGAATCTCGGCCAATACGAGAGAGAGAGAGAGAGACTGGCGACTTCTTTCTTCTGTCGCTGATAATAAATAAAGAATATTTGCCTTCAATAATTGATGTATACACGCACAGTCTGCTATCTGACACACACAATATACCGTCTGAATACAAGAAAAAAGTTATAAAACTCGGTCCAGAGTCCAATCCAACCCCTACTTAGGAACTGTGGAACTGGGTCCAGATTGAGATTAAACCCACATTACTGTGGAACTGGATCCAGATTGAGATTAAACCCACATTACTGTGGAACTGGATCCAGATTGAGATTAAACCCACATTACTGTGGAACTGGATCCAGATTGAGATTAAACCCACATTACTGTGGAACTGGATCCAGATTGAGATTAAACCCACATTACTGTGGAACTGGATCCAGATTGAAATTAAACCCACACAACTGTGAAACAAGATTCAGACTCAAATAAAACCCATATACAACTGTGGAATTTGATCCAGAGACAAATTATACCCACACAACTGTGGAACATGAGTCAAACTAATAAACCCCACACTGCTGTGGAACTGGACCCAGGGTCAAATTAAACCCACACAACTGTGGAACTGAATCCAGAGTCAGATTGTTTTATGTATCTGGGTAAAAGTATTCAAATTATTAGCAATTTGTCTGCTAGCTATGAGAATTATTCATATAAAAGACATATATCTAAGACTATATCGAATGAGCGCCGTACAGAGAATATATATGACTGTCTATAAAGAACTCGTGGAATGTGATTTAGTCAGGCAATGTGACGATTGTCGTGTGTCCGATACATGTCATATCATATCTCATAGAAAGTGACGGTCATTATCTTTTCGTAAGGTTTTCGTCTGTTGAAATGGAGAGGGAGGAAAAAGCAGTCAGAGATAGGGGAGGAAAAAGGGAGATTTGAAAGTTGACCCAAATTTTTTTTACATTGACTTTTCGAATGGCAATCTTTAGGGGATTCGTTCGGCACGGGCCTAACAGAGGGAGAGAAAGGGGGGATAGAAAAGGATAGAGATAGAGCAGAGAGTGTGGTATATAGTGGTTTCTTGATGACTGAGATTACTTGATGTCTACGATACTTAACGGCCTCTCTCACCCTCTTGCCTCTCCCCCTCTCTCTCTCTCCCTCTCTCTCTAGCGATGAAGCGAGATAAAATCCCTTGTCGACGTTTTGATAAATGACCTAAAATGGCTTTGTAATCACCGGAGTATCAGCGCGATGGCGGCTAGGGGATGCTGTGACAATCTGAGACTACCGCTATCAAAACCACCACAACTATCAAAATCGCATTGATATATCACGCATTAATCTCAATAGCGATGATATATCAATTTTCGACTGTCCGCATCGGAAGAAAATTTCGATCCTGTCCGCACGAAGATGGGAAGATTTTACAGATGTCCTGGAATTGGGAAAATGAGGCTTTCACGGTATCATTACACCTCTCTAGTGCCTGGTGTCACAAGAAGCTTTAGCGGCGGCGTCATTATCATTGATTATTGTGTCATATCGGTTGGAATCATCTATATGTTTCCTGCACCCTAGAATTACAGCTAGTTAAGTGTGTGAATGTCAGCTGTGTGACCGTGTTCATCGCACCCCTCTCTCTCTTTCTCTCGTTGTCTCTGGGTTAACAACTACTATCACTATTTGACACCATTCATGATTCGTGCCACTGCATGAAAATTGACGGTTTTGAAGTATGACTTTCACACCTACGACAGCAATTACTCAGAATCCGGTCAGAGAGAATCCCGGAGACATCGCTCGAAACCGGCATAATCAACGGCCACTGATTGGTCCAACCAGGGAAGTGTGATGATCACACTTCCCTGGTCCAACTGAACGCACGACTCAGCCGTAATGGACTGTTAGTCCGGTCAGTAGTCTATAGCATCACGGTGGATAGCGAGTCCGGTCAGTGATCCTGAAACGGACAGACTATCCAGTCCCCGGTCCGAGGGCCACAATAGAATGTTTAAATGCCACACTCTTTACAGTGTATTTAAACCCGAGGGTGTAGCTAGCTTTCATACATCCGCACATTCAAACTGACGCCATGATTATATATTCTAGGCTTCAAGTCTCCAGGGGTCGTTGGGTTGGTAGGTCTCCACTTGAAGGCGCTTTGGTCGCGGTCTCCACTCAATCAAGAATTAATCAAGTAAGTCACCGCATCGCTGAAGAGAACCCCATCCCCCGTCGCGCCCCTCTCCTCTCCAGAGATCAGAGACACACTGATTCAAGCACCCTTCACACGACTAAAGCAAATCAATAGACATACCGCTGGGAGTACTAGATAGACCCGAACTAACTGTTGATCCGAGAGTAAATTGATTACACTCTCTTGATGAAATCAAATGAGCAAATTCGGTAATTTCTCACACAAGAACCGGATATGAAATTGCGAACAGTACCGCGTCGCCCTCGACTCGATTAGCATCCCCTCAGGCGGAGTCTCTACACCCGTCGGTTCGGGTGCTACCGTTTATCCGCCTCGTTAATCCACGACTAGTGGTAATTAATTTTACTTCTACACTCGCGGGTATGAACGATACTCTTGATCAATCGTTATGGCTTCATTTAACCGATAAAGATCACAGATATATTTACTGCCACGAAACAATGACGGATGATAATCATACAGCATCCCGTACATAACACCTTCATAGCGTAGCGAGCTATAGACCTCACCCTACTATCTCCCTCTCTCCTTCATTATCATCAGTCTCTCTCTATCTCCCCTTCACCTCTCTTATTTCCTCTCTCCCCATCTGTCTCCCCTCTCGGATAATCTACATTCTATCATCGCCTCATGTCCGTCTCCTCTCTGCCACAACCTCTCTCTTCTGCATCCACCATCTTTTTTATCCATCCCCTACCCCCTCCATCTCCGTCTCCCCAACACATCAGAAACTCAGGATATTAGATATTTTTCCAGCACAGTTTGATGGAGTCGGTTTTTACGCGTTCTGTGTAACTTCTGTAATCTCCGGAATTTAGTGTCGTTTTAACGAACCGAAATTTTTTCCGACTTCCTCCGCGAGTGTTCGACGTAAAACAGATCTACTACCGCTCGACGGAAATTCAAACTGAAACCGAGTCAGGAGAAGACTGTATAAATTGACAAGGGGTAGAATGTGGACTGTGGCAATTGAGGATTCCACTGTGGCAAGTGAGGATCCACCAGTTGTCGACAACGATGCCCGATGTCGATAGAAATGAGTTTGAAATGTTCCCTTGAGCTAGTAGTTTATTGTGACTAAATCCTAACAGTGATCTTTGGAAATACTAAGTTAGTAAACTTTTAGCTCAAGGAAACATTTTGGACTCTTTGGAACACGAAGTTAACTTAGTCAAAATAGAATAGCTACTTCACTGCTTTTTAGGACTTGTCAACTATACGTGCATATACAGTGCCTAACAATTGATGAAACAGTCTGTTCTCAATAATAAAAAGATATAATGAAATCCCACTCTGAGAATAAAAAGAGTCCGTCATGTTTTCTTTTACTAATAATCTATCAGACGTTTCGACTAATCGTCATCTTCAGTAATATAATTGTAGTAGTTACTGAGAATGACTATAAGTCGAAAAGTCGAAAAGTCGAAAAGTCGAACAATCATCTTCAGAAGCATTGAAGATTAAACTGAAGGTTAAGTCTCTAAAGAAGCTATTTTAACAACACTATAAACAAATCAAAGAGCCGAGCGGACGAGAGATCACGTGTCACAGGCTGTTAATCGTCTGTCAACCCCTCAGGCTGATGTCGTCTGCCAGTGCTAATTGCACCGATGTAAAATCCAATTTTAAATCGGCGAGCAGTCGAGAGAAGACTACATTTCAAGGACTTCAATTTCAACTTCTCATGTCTGTTCTTTTCCATGAAGAGATATCGAGGCTCAGAGATGGTTAGAATTAGATCTGTTTTCAGACCCGAGACGGTTCGGTCAATTCTCAGTTTCCAGGTCGCAAAGGGTTGGTAGCCTATATAATGCTACAGGCAAAGACTTCAGTCAAGCGCATCAAGAGAAGCCCAAATTTGGACGGGCGACAGTATAAGGTCAAAAATGGGAATCTTTGGCCATTTTCATGACTAACAGTGAAAGAAATTCAGAGCCACCGGTCCCTAAACCGTTTGTTTGCCGTCAATTGCCAAACGTTGTCTTTGTTGTTACTGATTTCCATTTCAACCATGACGTATACACGACTGACTGATTGTCGCCATTATTAACTTAAAATCTCGCCAAGGCAGAAAAACAGACTTCGAAGACGTTTTTATAGTTCACCATTTTTGGAGCTACGAGCCGTTTCATCTCTGTTTTTTTTGTTTTTTCTTCTCTTCCATTTAAACTATGACGTCAGTGTCATGTAACAGTCACCGCCATTATCAACTTTAAATCTCGTTGAAGCTAAAAACTGACTCCTAATTTAAGCGATTGAAATTGATTCCGAATCCATACGAAACATTGGCCAAGGTGAACACAGTTCTCGGAAGCCATATTATTCCCGTTAATGAGACTTTCTCCGACCGACGCTGCGTGAAAAAAGACATTTTTCTAGACAAATTTCGTGGGTTTGATATTTTCACCGATAACATCAGTTAAGATAATGCACTTTTCGACGATTTTATTTCCGTACGTTCATTATTTTCCCGTATTCTACTATCGGTGAAAAATAACAAAATGACGAAAATTGTAGAAAAATTTATCATAGCATATAAAAAAACGAAGTTAAGAACTTGTCCGCTCAAAATGTGGATGGGATTTTTTGTTTTTACTCCGAGTTGTCGAACGCAACAGGATCCACTTAGCCGGGAATCAAGTCCAAAAATGGTCGTACCTCTGAAGACTATTGTCCGGACCAACACCTTGTTTGGCCATAGAAAAAAACTTAGACTGGTCCTAAATCTATGCCACGACTGTACAACTGGTTCCAAGACAACTGAACTCAGACTGTTTTTTCAATGATATGCGCGCGCATTCCGACGTGATCCTGGTATTTCCGGTAGAAAATCTCGTTCTGGGAGATGTTTATTCAATACCGAACCCGAGTATTCGAAATATTCCTGACAAAAATGAAATTTTTTCTGAATTGAATCTTTGAAGAGGCGTAACGACAATCGAATAACACGTGGCTTGAATAGAATCGAGGAGTTTATGCAAATTTCCTCACAGGCACGCACACGTGACGGAACACGTGGTACACGAGCGAGGACGTGGTCACATTCGCGAGAATTTACGAGATATAATCGTAATTAACCACTGATAGGTACTTAATCGTTAACCGAATATAAGCAGTAGCTAACAAGAGACTGTCAGCCCGGTCGGCGTAAAAGCGGTCGCTAACGTGAAACTGTGAGCCCGGTCGGCGTAAAAGCGGTCGCTAACGAGACACTGTCAGCGCGGTCGGCGTGAAAGCGGTCGCTAACGAGACGGTTGTGACATTCAATGATTCAATGATGACTTTCTACCCAAGTGCTGCCAGTATCTAATCGGCAAACCCCTCTACCGCTGCCAATATGTAATCGGCAAACTCTCTACCATCAAATTCTTCCGCTTGGTTGACTAATTTTAGACACAAATCTGGAGGTCGTTTTTTCTATCGTGTCTTGTTATTCGTTCCGTTCGCTCTCACCGCGGATTCGCATTAGCCGGAAAATAGAAAACAGGGATTTGTTTTTTGGTTTCGTCGCTCAGTTGTGTCCGGCGCGACTGAGACTCGTGACACGGATAGCGGTTACGTTACTAAGCGATGGCATCAGATAAAAAGAAAACATACAGAATTCGAATGAACGAATGGAAGTCTAGAGATTTTTCTTCGTAACCCGGGGAAGCGTGGAGAGTATTGAGGACGGTAAAGAGATCAGCTATTGGCATGCCATCTGAATTCCAATAATCCCTTCAGCTATTCAGAATCAATTAATATCTAAACGATTTAAGGCCCAGGGAGCCACCCTTCCCTCCCTATTTTACCGATTTCACACCCTGGCCTGCAAACAACCAGGAGCATAAAAAAACTAAAGATGATTTCAACTAAATAATCATTGCTGGTAATTTTGTTTTCGATTCACTATGCTCAGCAAATGATCTATTTTTCAATTTTTCTTGGGTTTTAACTTCATCAATGAGTTAAGTCAATACAGAAAACACTTTTCCCAATAAGTACTCTGCTGTTTCTGCATTGATTTTATTCATTTCCCTGATGAAGCTGCTCTATGCACTAGAAGAGAAATCTCGTATAATCTTCTAGTCCGTTCCATCTTTATATTCATTTGGCTGTGATGAAGCTATGCACTAGTAGCGGAAGCTACCTCCATAGACCTGTTAACTCATTTACCTAATGAAACTAAACTATACACCATTAGCAAAAGCTAATCAAAATTTCTAGTCAAGTCATTTACCAGACCTGTTTCCACATTTTGCTTAAAATAGGTGAACGGAAAATATCAATATCTCGTGAGCTGCAGGTTGTTTTAACCTTGCCGAATTGATCGTGAGACGCAATGAGGCCCGGTTGTCTGACGCACTTCTTCCTATTTAGGAATCTCGTAGTTGTTTTCGGTCAATGATTTAAGAAGCACCTGTGGCAGTACAGGTCGGGGGAACGATAAACACTGATGATGCGATGTTTTGACGAATTCTCAGAAAAATTAGCAACTAAATAATCGACGTATTTGAGACGGAACTACAGCAATGGATGCATGGTTGGATATATCAGTTTTTTTTCGCGTGGGTTCGCACCAGTCTGGGTAGAGAATATTCTGAAATGAAATATCGCATTGCCGTCGATTCATGAGAGTGGTGACTGGTCGGTCGATTTTGAGATAAAACTCTTGAGAATTCTGCAATATGTTGAGTTTCTCTCTCTCTCTCCGGCGCCGAGTAACAGTGGAACTGGTAAAAGTCTCTCTGGTTGTAGACGGATAGACGCAGACGTCAATTCGGATTAATGCAAATCACGCGTCACTTTCCGATCGAAATTTCGTGTAATACGAACTAAAGTTGAAACCCGTATCAAAATAACGGTTCATTGATTTTAGTATCGGGTTTTTATGAGCTGTGACTCCGTTCGGGAATCGCATGTTGATCCGTGAGCTACGAGTCTATGTAACACAGTGCGAGTCTGGTGGTGGCTGACAGCGACGGGGTGAGAGAGGAGAGAGTATAAGAGAGAGACGAACGAAAAAGCTGCCGGGGGAAAGTGCGGGAGATAGAGGAGAGAGGGAAAAGAAGAGATAGCGTTGAAGGAAAGAAGACGGAAAGAGGAGATAGGGAGAGAAGGGAGAGGGAGGCCCGAGGAAGCAAAGGAACAGTTGAGAGAGGCATAGAATAGAGGACTTAAAGGGAGAGGGAGAGAGAAGGGCGGCAATTAGATTAACATTTAACATAATAAACATCATATATAAATTAGATACAGTTTTGTTTTGTTTATTTTCACTGTACCTTGTTCCTGGCGAACTTGAATAGAAGTAAACCAGCTACCATGAAAAACCAGGCCAGAATGAAAAACAGCCCGATACCGATTCGATCCGGCAGTCCGCCTGTATGCCACAATAAAAACCCCATTAACCACAGAGTCAGAAATATCAGCGAAAACGATCCGATCTGTAGCCATTTATTGTAGAATACAGTATGCCAGGTGATCTTCACGTCTTTAGACAGAATAGCTAAGGCCAACATATAATCTTCCTTCGTCATCTGAAAAAATAATGAGAAATTTGTCAAGAGAAAACAATGATTATAATGTATACATGTTGATGTTTAATATCAAACACCTGGACCATCTGGGAATGCTAACCCCAATGCAGCCCCTAACAAGGTAACTTAGGTAACTTCTCATCCCTAGATATAACATCCCCCACCCAATCCCTCCATCGTCCTTCAACTCAATCCTCCATCCTGCTTGATCATCCCCACCCAAAACTCTGCTACTAATAGAAATAGATTGTGATCTGAAATACTCCGGATTCCAGTCACATAATCAATGTCAGAGTTGTCTCCTCTCTAAACCTGATACCTTATATGATAGAATGTCAAACCAAATCTGATCGATTATCCGCCGACCGATATGCGTCTATCTATTATCCCTCTGACTTTATCGAATTACACGTATCTTCATATTGCTATCGATAACACGAGAACAATACGCAATCAGTATCATTTCAGAAAGAAAAATCTTTCTTTACTTCATATTAGCTTATACACGCTTCCTTGAAAAATGGCGGCCTCATCTCCCTATGTCGTCTTCAATAAATCTGTGATATCTAGAAACCTTGCCTCAAAAGATGGCTAACTCCGAATCCCCATATGACGTAATCATTGGGTAAATATATCTATGAACCCTTCTCTTAAAGATGGCTACCTACAAATCCCCATTTGTCATCATCAATTCTTTAGACCTATAACCAATTTTTTCCGAAAGATGTCTGCGCCTCTATAATCGCCATTTTAGCATCATTATCTCAAAAAATATTTGCGAGCGTTCTATGGTCGCCGTTCAGCAGAGAAATAAGTCTGAAGCAAAAGCAGTCTTCAAAAAATCAAACACATTTGAGTTAAAAAATTCATTACAGTTTAAGATAGTTACAGGAAAGTCAAAGTTAGAGTTAAGTTGCGTTGTGGAAGTTATTGTCGGGGAAATTAGGTTTTTATCGATGCAACAAACATTTTATAGATTTACAGGAGGAATATTAGCGCTTTTACTCGACGCCGGTTTTTACCTTCGAGTCGTGGAAATTTAATCAACAGAAGTGAGCTGCGGTAAGCGAGCGAGAGAGCGGGAGAGAGCGTGATGGACGAATTTGCATTCATCGAACGCGCTCAATTTACCCGACGTTTCTCTGGTTAAAGATCACTTAAGCCGCGTTCACTGTTAAACACGGCTTTTAACGTTAAGTAGGGAAATGTGTCGGTTTTTGCGGCGTTGGCCAATTCTACCCCGCAGTTTGACATTCTGCCGCCGTTGCTGCTGCTGTTGCTGTTTAGACTGAGGAGGATATTACATCACGTAAAGCTTTTTGTCAATAATGTTTCAGCTTTAAGCTATCTGTGTGACGTATAAATATATATTTACGTTTCCTATTATTAGTTCTTGGTTGACGTCAATAATCACTGTTGACCTTCACTCATTCCTGGCGATTCCATTCACCAAAAGACCACTCACTAACTTCCCCTCTCTCTTTCCCTCCCCTCACACCCTCCCCCTCAACCCGTAAGTCCTCCGTAATGCTACCCGTTCTATTTTACGGTGTCCTCCTATCTCACATCCAAGCATCCTCCTATCTCCTCTCTTCCTCCCCTATTATCTCCATCTCTCCCTTCCCCCCCTCTCTCTCTCTCTCACGTCATCTTTCCATCCCTTATGTTTCTTCTTCTATTCTCTCTCTTCTTTTCTCTCCTCTCTTTGTAATTGGGAATTGGTGGTATAAATTGCGCCATGAACGCACTCAATTTCTGCAAGAATCGACTTAATGGAAATCTATTATTAATATGTCGATCGGCTGCTCAAAGAGACAGAGACAGAGAGCTGTTTTATTCATCAGAGATCTGTGTTCTCAAAAATATAATCTCACTATACACTATACACGCACTATACACGATGGCTTTGAATAAATTATCATTATTACATATATTCTATAATTTAAAAAGAAAAGAACATCCAAGTCGAACAAGATTGCGTTGCAAAAATTCCGTAGACCGTCGATTTGTCGACCTAAATTATTGTTTATTTCTAAAACATAGAGGACATGTGCGACAGACATTAGACGGGTTGCCGCGCTTCTAACCGAGACAGACTGGTTCCCGCAAAGATGGATGAGTTAACTACGTGACCTTCAACCGACAAATCATAATTCTATGGATAGCGGGAAGGATTTTAATTAAATTAATCCATATTTTAGCCCCCGCGGTTCTGCAGTAATTCCCGTCTTGACGCGCCGATGCGTAGAGAGAGAGAGAGAAAGAGTCGATCACGGGTTTGAGAATTTAATTTACAGTCTAGCGCAAAATGTCTCGTCGCGAAATCCGCTAAGAATTATGATAAAAACGTTTTTGAACCTCGATGAATTAAAGACAAGGATATAAATGAGTCCATTAGAAATAGTTCATCGGACATTCGAGATTCAACATGCGCTATACGGCATCAAAAATCCGACATATATACAAAAATAGTCGAACTCAGTTTAGTCTTCATCTGATAGGTCGCCACATTACTGAAGTCGTTTCTATTTTTGTCCCAATTTGTATTTCTAATTTAATTAACTAAGTGTAACTAAGTGTCGTTTGAAGAAGATGACTCATGCAGCGAGCTTCACAGTAAAATGGCATCCATTTTCCAAAGTTTAGCTTTAAAATAATCAACTCAAAATGACACCGTAAAAACCATTCTTCAATCCTGTTGATTCGATGTAATGCGGATTTTGTAGAAACTTCGATCGGATTTAGGATAAAAGACATTCGTGATCTAAACTTAACTCAATTAGAAAAAGAGTGAATCAATGTTAAGAATGAGACGCAGGATTTTTTCTGCTCTAAGTTTCTTCAGTCGATAACGATTCGGGTTTAGATAGCTGTGCCGGATTGATACGATATTTTTTCTTTCAATCTCAGATTACGGACAACATTTTCCACTTTGGTCGATTCGGATTTTTCCGGCGATGTTGGAAGCCAGTCTGCGAGCGGGGATTATTGAAAAAAGGAATTTTTCATGTGAGATAGTCGCGTCAATAGACCAAACACTGCGCAGCAATCACTGGTGGTTTTAGAGTGCTGAACAAAGTTACTCAAACGCCATACCGGGGTTTCATATCCGTGAGGAGGGAGGGTGGTTCAGTAGCTGACCGCAAATTGGCGTCTGACAAAACACAGTTCCGCGTGTAGCGATCAAACAAACAGATATTGTTTCAGCTGAAAGAACACTATAGCACCAGAAGGCTGTAAGGGTAGTCGACAATATCGATTTCATTGGTGTCGTTAGTTGCTCAAAACTTGGTTTAAGATAACCATCCGATAGTTGTAACAATGTCTGATGAACTCTAGGGAACTTTTCAGCAACTGGCCCCAGGGTCCTATACTACACTACTCATTACATACAATATTGTTTGCCCGCACACCCCGTACAACTTATAGATTTGAAGTTGTAGGTAGAAATCCCCTCGGCAATTTGTTTTAAGCCGTAACGTCCACAATACATTTGTTTTTCTCTAGGCTAATGAGCAACTGGCCCCATAGAGTCGTGGTAGTAAACTTGAGGAGCTGATATTTTAGACTTGTCTAAGTCAGAAAAAGACTTGGTATATAGTCCTTTCTTCGGGTCTCATCGATGGGGCTGGGCCCTAACAATAGAAACAACACGGCCCAGAGTTGCTGAAAGTTGCTAAAAACTAGTGGAAAAATACCATAGTTTATTTAGTACTATTTCAATTATCAAGATCACCGGATAACCTTTAAACAACCTTTGATAAACTGATTATAAACTCCCCTGACAGGGTTGATTAAACGGTTAAAAATAGTTGATGACCATCTTAATATCCTGGGGGTCCATTTTTAAAGCTCTTTACTTTTTCTATGTAAAAGCCGGCCTACCCCCAGTCAGTCAGTAGATGGTTGTCTGTCTGGTTGATTATAGTTTAAGGGAAGCTGGATGGATTTATGTCTATAATGTCGCGCGATGAACTGTAATTATCCCAGGACAATCTACGCAGAAGAGGATTATTATCATTAATGATACCAGTGATAATGTTCAGTAAGATCAAATAGCGGTCAGTGTAGTCGGTGCCGCTGCCGCCGCCGCCACCGCCGGACTCCAATGAGACGTTCACCACAAGCTCTTTGAAGTATTTTTAATGATGGTTAAAGAATATACGACAATCATCAAAGCGAGCCGTAGTCTTTGGTCCTACGCTTACCACAGCGATGATGGATTATGTTTCTAGATATTTTAAGAATATTCCCTTTGAAGAGATCGTCGTAATTAGGAAGAAGGAAGAGAGCGTTTTCTTTCTTCCTGAAAAGGATTCGAAAGAAAGTTCCTCGAGGCTTTGTTACTGTTTTTTTTTCGTAGCTAGAATTACCGAAGTTTTAAAGCCTGTAGCCGAACGGAGTAAAATGGGATATATTCCTTAGAGATTAAAGCTCTGCCTACATAAACGATCTTCGAAATACTGTGGTCATTACAGGAGGGTACGAAACTGATCCCGGCGTTTGAAAAGTCAGAAACCGGATCAGTATCCAGACTTCGAGTCGCTGTAGTTTAATTATGTGATACCTGACAAGTGGGCATTGGGATTTGAGAAGTCAACTACTCTAAGGACCTGCAGTTAATGTTGTATATAACCCTAGATATAGAATTATGGAAGAATCAGACAGAGACACGACACGGAAGATAGAATACCTTTCAATCTATGAAACATGGTCTCAGGACCCAGTAGCACAATCGTAACCTGGGTGCAGAAGTAGTCATAAATAAAAGATTGACTGTTAGATCGGTTATAGAACTAAGTTGACTCTTTGATAGTGGTCTTGAATCTAACTCAAAACTGCGCAATTGGCCACTGAATTGAAGTTGATAACCCTGTATGGAACTGTGCACTTGGCTCAGTATTAGCAGCTATCGGTTGCCGCTGATCCAGTGAGATCAGTCTCTCGTGGTCAGCATGCAGTATGATATATGTGTTGAATTCAGTGATGTGTTAAACAAGCTGGAGAGATATCCGCGGCTTAAATGGATTTAATCGCTTCTAATCAACCACAATCAATCAACCAATCAATCAGTCAATCACTAGAGAGAGGGGGAAAGAGAGGCAGATAGGGAGAGAGAGAGGAGAAAGGGGTTCGTAGCCCGTCTTCGCTATATCCAATCAATTTGACAACATGTCGCTTTTTATATTAGATTCAGTGTTGATAATTTTGAGTGAGAAGTTGTCATTAATTGAATTGCGGTGACTGGTGGGAATGATTGGTAGGAATATATGTTAATTTTACAATCGCGTTCATTTTCTGATGACTATTTATTGTAATATCGGCAGCTAGCGCTGCTGTCATCACGTCGTGTTTAACACGATAAATACAATGCAATAAACTTTATTCACATTATGAACAATACGATATACATCTGGCACGGTACCACTTTCAGTCTTCACTGTTAGTTTTCCCTTTCCCATTTTACTGGTGCTCGCAAAAACAAAAAAACTACTGCAAGAATTCTGGCCGAAACTAAAGAAATAACAATTACGACATTTTTTTAAATTGAAATTGTGGGCTTCTCTCGATGATATTCATCAAGACAGGAAAATAGTCTCAACTATCTACAAGTCCCCGTGTGGTTTTATTAAGTGATGAATGTTGCCCTTGTTTTAAATTTCCCTCAGCAGCGACGCAAATACAAAAACCAGCGAGCAAAAGAACCGATGATGATGTTTGTATCTACGTATTTCGTCTGTGTTCGTGTTCATTATTAGTTTCGTTAATCGAGGCGATTTGCTACCACTCCCCGCGCCCCTTCCCGCGCCCCCTCCCCTTCTATCTCGGATACGGAGAAGCCGGTGTGTGCTGGATTTAACACAATTCACTAATTGGTTAACATACGAGTACATACAAGAAACCACAGTCTTCATACCGCGTGATCGCGGCCACGTGACACACGAACCGCCTGCCACACCGGCTCCGATAAACCTCGCCTATTTTAGCTCGGATAAACGTGGACCGGCAAAAATTGGTCCGAGTTATCGACAGGAAAATACCTTAAGAAATCAGAAAACTGATTTCGTTTTTGTCCTTAGTAGACATAAGTCCGAGTAAGTAGGCGTCGTTTACTGTACTACAATTTGGACCTAGGCCTATAGATTACGACTGAGTCCAGAACTATAAAACCGCTCGGGTTTCTACACATCGATAACTTCGTGAATACCATCTAACCCGAGTTTTGTGAGAATCCTATAAAACATTCGGCAATTTAAAAGTTTCACGTATCGTTATTGCTCGAACATAAAACAGCAGCAATGGAGCTAAAATTGCAGGAGTTATAACTAGAATCCGGGTAGAAGTCGTGGACATAAATCCTAGAGCAGGTTGCTGTGTCAGCTGAACACACGCTTTTTATTATGATTAAACGACCGTTTATTTACTTCTCCAGGTTTAGTAGATAGAGTCCCGATAAACTGAAAGTTAAGTAAGTAACTGGACAGAGCCCGATTACAGTCCAGTAGCCGGACCCAGTTCCACTGTTCTGAATCCAGTTATGTACCTAGATCTTTTGGAACTAGTCCCACAGTTCTGGACCTAAGTTTTGATCCCAATTCCACAGTTTTGGACCCGGTTGAGTTCTGGACTTTCCACGATTCCACAGTTTTGGACCCGGTTGAGTTCATGGACTTTCAACAATGTTCTGGATTAGATTTGTCAACTTTGTACAAAGAATGAAGCAATGGGTCCTGGGTCCCGAATTTCTTTGTTCCCTCGAAATTTAAGACGAGGTTTCATCTAAATAGAAGAAATAGATTCAAGGAGATATGAAAACCGTCCACACGATGGATTGCAGGTCTAATATAGCCGAGGACAGACACATATAGATAGAGAATGTATGTAACATCACAACAAATTGATGGTCTGGTGAATGTGACATCCTCTAATGGATATATCAGCAGATAGAATAGAGAGAAGATGATGCCCTCAGTGTCATCAGCTGGTCTCTCTCTTCTCCCTCCTCTCTCCCGTTCTCTCTCTCGTACATTATTTCATTAGTTACCTCAGTGTTTTTATCTTTTATCACGCTCCGAGATTTGCTCACTAATGACTACATCACGAAGCGGTAGAGATACGAAACAAATTCAGATAACGTCACACTGAGATACACTCACAACAATCATCATTTCATTCCCCACCGCAAGGTGTGACTCCTCGAAATTATCCCAACCCCACAGCAGCAAAATTCGAATTCTCAAATTGTCTATACCCCACAGCATGGTGTGTATCCTTAAAATATCTATATCCAGCAGCAAAGTGTGACTCCATAAGCTATCGATACCCAACAGCAAAATGTGACCCCTCAAGTTATTCATACCCCACAGCAATGTGTCTACTCAAGTTATCGATACCTAACAGCAAAGTGTGACCCCACAATTTAGTCATACCCCGCAGCAAAGTGTGATCCCACAAGTTAGTCATACCCCACAGCAAAGTGTGATCCCACAAGTTAGTCATACCCCACAGCAAAGTGTGACCCCACAAGTAAGTCATACCCCACAGCAAAGTGTCTACTCAAGTTATCGATACCAACAGTCACCCCACAAGTTATCGATACCCAACAGCAGAGTGTCACCCCACAAGTTATTCATACCCCACCCCCAAAGTGTCTACTCAAGTTATCGATACCCCACAGTAAATTGTGTCAACTTGAATGATTGACCACTGTCAAGCTCTTGTCTACTACCAGGCTCAATCCACCGGCCCAATATGAATTATTAGATTTAGAAACTCTCTGATATTCTATATACGCAGTATCTCTGAATCTTATCATTCAATTTCATTTACAATAATGATATATTCCACATGAAAGTGAATTACATTTCACTAATCACATTCTTAAAGTTATGAATTATACATGTATATATGTATAATATTCACATGACCAGTGCATCAATCATAAATATCGTGTAGTTCGTGTGTCCCCAGTGCCCTGCATTATGGCATATGTTGAGTCCAAAAACGGTTTTACATAATGAGGACCTTGTCCAAAATCGTTAGAAAAGATATAGGGCTGAGTTATACAGTGTAAATGATCTTAAATTTGGATCAGCCATAAGATTGAGTTGGTATTAGACTGTCTTACGTAAATCTTAGCCATGACTGCACAACTGGCCCCCCAACAGTCTTAGACCAGTTTCTAAATCTAAAAAAAAAATCCACGATGGTCATGTCACGATTGTGTGCAACTTTTCCCTTCTTGGACCTGTCTGTTAAAGCCTCAATGGTACAACCGGCTCCAGATAAGCGAATAAACACTTAGAATTGGGTCTATGAAACGTTTGGTTTAATGAATAGTTTCTATATTTGCTGTAGTAGTTTCGTTGCAGCTTGGTGCTGTGTGTGTGTGTGTCCATTACGCGGCGGGCTCTAGTCTTAATGATTTATGTAAAACTAATTAACTGACGACTAATTCATTCGCTTTTCAATAAGAATTATTCTTCTTTATACAAGAGAGGAGAGAAGAGAAAGAGTGAGAGAGGAGAGGGAGAGAGTATAAGACAGAACCGCAGTCGTTTATCGTCCTAAAGGGAATCTGAGTAACTTACAAAAGACGAATTCATCTTTCTGCGTCTACGATCGTGATATAGGAGAGAGGGGAGAGAGAGTGGGGTTTGGGAGTGAGATGGAATATAGTGACAGAGAGTGGGAGTACAGGAGAGAAGAGGGAGTGACTATTGAATACCTATTGACTGCCGTAATAAACACAATAATAGACACAGACTGATCACAATTTTTCCTAGTAATTAACTAACGCATGAACTAGAAGGAAAAAAGGTAAATAAAGATCTAATCAATTAGTTCAATTAACGACACTTTAATTAAAGTAAGTTAGATTAATCAGGCTAATTAGTTACGGCACCTGCTAGGCATCGAACACTCGATCGAACAGGGGTCCGCTGTAATGTTTACAACTTGCTTTAGATCGTCTGCGATTTAATTCAGCATCAACCGATTATAGTAATAAATCACGTTCAAGGTAGAGCGTCACCGAGCAGACGAGACCCGAGACCGCATTGTTTGCATAGTTATACGAGTAATCGATAATACCACGTGACAAACCGGAAGTGTTAGCAGGGATAAGCAAAGAAAACCTAACGGATAAGTCGTTTTGACGGTGATAAGTTTTGTTTACATATCGCAGAGTGAAGTATATCATTACCGGTATCGGGAGTGAGGAGGGGGAGGGAGGGAAACGATCCAGCGACTATTTAATCATCACTTAATGTTTATAAGCTCGAATCATTCTGCGCTTTAGAACGAAATATGGGCTGCAGACGTGAGATGTGAGAATTAGGGGAAGAGAATTGGATTTTGGGATGAAGTAGATATAGTTTACCGTGTTTCAGGGCCGAATGACGAAAATTGGCTAAAATCCGAAGATTGTTTTGTTAGATTGGTTATATACACTAAAATGAGCTTAGACTAGTCTTCTTATGTTTTTAGATTTACTATAGAACCAAAATGAGAATAGACTGGCTTTATTTTATGTAACTATAACCAAAATGAGCTTAGACTGGTCTTAAATTGACAGATTGATTATAGAACTAACATGAGTTTAGACTGGTCTTAAGTTATTAGATTGGCAATAGCACTATGATGGTCTTAGACTTGTCTTAAATTTATGATTGTGCAACGGACCCCCTTCCGTAATCAATAGTTTATTTTCAGTTACTTCAATACAGAATGACAAAGCTTAAACCTATCTTCCCATGGAAGCGCACAGGGCGATTCTATAAGATCGAGGCCTCGGTAAGAGATGAATAATTCAAATGTGATTTTCGGTTGTATATGGTTCGTGTTGTCAGACTGATATGAGAAATCTCTATATACGACATAGTAGTAAATTCAAACCACGCGAAAAAGTGACATCAATTTTACATTTGCGTCTAAATTTGAATGAAATTTGTTGAAAAATGCGATCAAGAGAAACGGGTTTCGATGGTAACGGGTTTCAACCAAGATATAAAACTGGTCCAGGGAATGTATCCTGAAGCCCCAAGTTTCACAAGTTCCACAAAGCTGATCATTTTCCAGTGGATAACACTGACAAATCGCCAATTAAAGATGCATCGTTATTGTGGTATATCTATCCAATGGTCAACTAACTTTGACCCTTGAGCAATTATTCTTATATGGACACGGGGTATTTACAGGAATTCCAGATCCAGTTCCGGACTTCTATCGTTGAACTTAATCAAGACCGCCGAACTGGGTCCTGGCTATTTCAGGTATAGCGAGGCATGCCCCTCGCTGATTCTGGATGTGGAAACATTAGCCGCCGAACATTCACTGTTCATACACATTTATCATAAATTTGTTCCCTCAATTATACACAGAAATTCCACGATACTGAATTATTTATTGCTAGTAGAAGCGAATCTTAGCAGACTCGCGTGAGAGAGGGAGAGAGAGTGAGATAAGGAGAGGAGGAGAGAGAGAAGAAAGAGACCCGAATGAAACAAGACAGGACCGAGTTTCATTCAAAAACACTAGAATTCCTATGCGAAAAGCAGACCTTCTTATAATCGCTATCAGATCAACTGAATTCCGGGTCCAGTTTTACGAAAAAGTCTAAGCTTAAAACGGCTATGTTTCAATATGTTGTCCTCGTCGAAAACATGAAATTACCAGTATGTGGCAATTATACCAAAAGATAAGTTTAAGTTTTATTTTTGTGAAAACTGGGTCCTGGTGAGAAAACTTTGAATTTGGACTGGTGTGACCATTTAGCGGTGACCAGTCAGATGCGGTGACTCGAAAATTCGAAAGAAATTGAAATTAAAAACTCCAGCGGGACTCAAATCTGCGACCTCAAGCATGCCAGCCGTGCACGCTTACCTCTTGACCACTGACCAGTAAATCTGTCTGGTCGGTTTGGTGAACTGATGACCAGATAGGTGTAGTGACTATATTCACTAATGATACTCGCTATCATTTTTGTTCATCTTACGGATAAGAATACGTTGGTAAAACATATTTCATCTCCCCTCGACACTAAATCCCCCCACCCCCCATCCCTCCAGCTACAGCCAGTACTCGAGCCAGATACGAGAAATAGATCTTTATAAATGCAGATTTGTCGACAATCTGCTGAATTCCGGGTCGCGGTATTTTCTAGATGTTATTTACTCGGGCGCTGTTGATGATTATGGATGAGAGATTTCTGTGATACAGAGACAAAATACGATTTGTGATTCTGGATCCTGCGATGGATGAAATAGATCGATTAGTGTCGAGTGTCGAGTGTCGAGTGTCGAGTGTCGAGATGCAACTTAAAGCGGTTTCTTATCGACCCTAATAGTGATCTACTACGACACCGACACCGGGACCGACACCGGACCGACACCGGGACCGACACCGGACCGACACCGGGCCGACACCGACCGACATTGGGACCGACACGGCTTTACTTGTAGAGGGCTGAATATCTAAACCTATATTTAGAAATAAACATTTCATGATAACGCTAAATGTGTGTATATTGCAGCATAATGGGAGGTATGTCTGATGTAAGATTCTGATATACGGGACCCGGTTTCGCAAAAAGAAGTTCTACTAAATGTTTTATTCAATTCCCATTGCTTCAATTTCGACCTTAATTCAAACATAACCGTGTTAGACTTAAATATTTTCGTGGAAGCGGACACTGGTTTTTTTTCTTACCTGCATTTGAATGAGTTGAACGGGCATCGTGTGCGGGTCCAGGAATGAACCTTTGAATGAATGGCACTCACTGGGAATCACAGTAGCAACGTGTTGAGCATTCTTCAGATCTGTAAAAACAAACAAATACGCGTGGAAATTAACACTCTGGACAGAGTTGCGCAGTTGCATGGGATTTATTTGATTCTAGACCCTGTTCCACAGTTGCGGGGTAGAAATTGACTCTGAATACAGTTCCACAGTTGTGGGGTCTAGATTTACTCTGAACACAGTTCCGCAGTTGTGTGGATTTAAACTGACTCTAGACCCAGTTCCACAGCTGTAGGGTTTAAATTGACTCTATGGATCCAGTTCCACAGTTCCACGGGTTTATTCAATATGACTCCATAGTTCGCTATCCAGAGATAAGACCGGTAGGGCGAAGCCGAAACTGTGCTGTTATCCCATTACGATTACCATCATAAGAACAAATGCGAAGACTTATTTCGACATCTATGCTAAAACCAAATAATCAGAAATACCTTTTGGCTTAAAAGCTAAAATGTTATTGTAAGTAGTGAGACGAAGTGGACAGCTCAAGAGTACCAAATCCTCTTATAGATCCGATGCTCCTCTCCCCCTCCCGCTCCCATATCACTGTCCGAACAAATCAGCTCTCTAACAGCTGTCTGCGACAAGGCTATAATCGTTCTGCTAATTCTACAGCTTGTACACACGTCTGATAGTTGCATCCACTTCAACAGCATTATCCCTCTTTCTATATTTAGTCTCTGATGGACCAGGTCTCCCTACGATTTCTACTGGTCCTCACACCTAACTCATCATTCCTCCCTCCCTTCTCTAATTAGTCCAGGGATTCAACCCGGGCTGTTTGTCACGGGTACTAGAACTGCATCCTGAAGGATATGATTTTTAGTAGATGGAATCCACGTGAATCTATAACAGATTCCTTGGTGATTAATTTTTATCCAGACTGTGTCCGTTTATCTCTCATCTGCCAAATATCGACAGTTTTTTTCTCTACGGAATTTGTCTGAAGATAAAGTATGTTAAAAGTGGAGACCGCTGTTAGCAGCTCACATGTGTCTGGACATCAAGGGTTTCTACTTCAGTCTGATTCAATCTGATCGTTTATTGCCCCAGGAAATATCGCCGTTTTGATCTCTGGTGCAAATCTTTACCGTAAAACACGGTTCTGGACTCTCAAAGCAGATGCAAGAACATGTTTCGCTTCATTCGATTGAGATCAGAGAGAGGTGGGAGAGAGGGCAGACAACCATGGTTTCTGGTTGAATTTAAGCTAAAAAGAGTTGATTTTCAATTTTTCAATTAGTTACAGCAATAGAGTCGCATAGCGCACAGAGCTGTGTAACCGTGGCTCGTGGTTTCTCAATTCAAAGACTTTCTAAGGACCCAGCTATTTCACAAAAATCGGGTTCCAGTTTCAAAATGTTGATTTTGGACTCTTTGGATATCGATTTTACTGATATGGTTAAACTATATCAAAAATAATCTACGTAACACCAGTATGAACTTGGGTCCAGTATTAGCAAATTCTATGGAGACTGCTCCTATGTCTGAATGTCAAAATAAGCAGCTGCAAAATGTAAAACATATTTATGTGGAATGTGAACAGATTGAACGACTTTTTAAAACAATCAACGTGAACAGACTGAGAGAGTGAGATTGAATGTCGATTTAACGTTACTACATTCGATATAAAACACGCGTAGTTTCAACAATCGATAGAAAAATCATTAAACTTCCATTTTCAAAATGAACTGAATTGAGAAGCAGAGAATCTCTCGGAACATAATTGAAACGACGGACGCGCGCGCTCTACTGAAAGAACTCGAAGAGACGGAAAATAAATGATTTTTATTGAAAATCTTTAATTTCATTTCACCATCAACAAAAGCAATTCTAGATTGAAGAACAACCGTTGAACGTGAGTTTATCGAGATTTCAGATGACAAGGGATGGAATACCTTGACTGGATCAAGAGAACAAATTAAACCAACACAACTGTGGAACTGAGTCCTGAGTCAAATCAAATCCACACAATTGGAACCTGTGAAAACCAGTTTATTTCAAAGCGATATAGGGGTTAATTATTTTTAAATGGTCCCCTCTAGCTCCTTCCCCTCTCCCCTTCCTCTCCGCACCTCCCCTCCATCACCCTCCCCTCCAGCTCCCTTCTAATAAGTTACTAGAAGGCACATATACGCTGTATATTATCTAACGTATAATGGTTCCGTAGCGATGGTTCGGCGATGGGTGTCATTTGGGAAATAGAAAACTCAGCGCTTTGTCGATAATTAATTTTCCGCACTACAGACACACAATATAATAAACACAGTCATCTATATTTATCTATCTTACAGGTGACGACTACACAATCAGGATGATCTGACCTCTCACAATGAGGATGATCTGACCTCTCACAATCAGGATGACAACCTCTCGACATTACTATCAACATGAAACAAATAAGATGCGATTATTGGTAACAATTTGTTACGGCGACCTCCGTTGAGTGCTTAATCTGTCAGAGGTGACCATCTAGCATTGAATTATGAGCAACCTGGCTTCCTTCTAAGCACTGTACATCCTCTTAAAGTAATGATGGGTCTTTTTGCTGCAAGTCTATGGTAATCGTGGTCGGGTAGACGCCCGGGACGAATAAGTGTAACTCGATATCAATCTGCGTAGGAATATAGCCCCCCCCCCGCTATACAGCACTCATAACCAGTTAATTTTTACAATCGGATAATTTCAAAAGAAACATCAGATAAAAACTGTTGTACCGATAATCAGAGAGTGATAGGGGGCATTGTAAATGAATAGAGTCGCCAAACCTGCTGGTCACCAGGTCACCACACTGACAGACTGACCAGACAAACTGGGTTAGCAAATTCAGCCCAGTGGGTAGTGGTTCGCACGATCGGCTTGCAAGCTGGTGGTTTACGGTTCGAAGCTACGGTTAGATAGATGAATTTACTTTATTTTGGTATTTATACGTGAAGAATCATTACTTGCTTAATCCAAAAGTTTAATTACAATTTTCTGCATATGTTCTATAAAGTTTATCCCAAAAAAGATTCCTTGCGGGTATGGATTATCGTCCATTTCGGATACGTAAAGAACTCGCCTGCGGTCGATCGCTGTCAGTGACTGCCGATAAGATGAAGGTATTTAGTATTCAACAGCTCAGGGCTAGTGTTGAGTGGGTGACAAATTAATTTTCTAGAACCGTTGACAAGCGGGGAACACTACACAGCCCAGGGAACGGTGTCACGGCTATTCATTATTTTTTCATTTCGATCAGGGACACGGTCGAGTTCCGCGACGGCTGGAATTTTACACCAATCCAGAGAGAGAGGAAAAGCGAAGATACGTCGAATGCACCTCGTGCGTTGTATTATGTATTTTGCCGATGATATTTCGATGACTTCTATTGACAACATCGCGATATTAAATTCCTTCCGGCTCAGTGAGAGCGGGGCGTGGGATAGAGAAATTTAGACAAGGAGAGGAAGAGTAGACAGGGGAAACGAGAGGGGAGAGAGACGAGAGAGAGAGGGAGGAACGGAAGGTGCTAGAGAGATCAGAGAAGAGAGAGGCGAGAGAAAGGGAGGGGAAGAGAGAGAGAGAAAGAGGAAGAATGGAAGGTACTTGGGAAAGGAGAGATAGGAAGAGAAAAAGCCGTGGAGATGAAAGAGTTGAGAGAGTGGGAAGATGAAACAGTTGGGCGAACAGAAATGACAATTCTATCGATCATTTACTGCTTACACACGGATGTAAATTATCCCCTGATGGTGAAAAGCGCTTTCAATGTTTCCTACACCGATTATAAACGACACGTCACTGAATTCATTTAAATATCCGTCAATTTGTGGCCGCATTACCTTCAACAATAATACTACTTCACCCACGAGCCCAATCACATGGTGCAGACTTTGCTCCATGAGCCTATATCTTAGTTTTCGAATTTATAAGATTTGACTTGTCATTGGCTTAGCTTTAATTTTGTACGTAATATCTTTTTAAGTTAATAAATCTTTCGGAGCCATAAAAATGGCTTCCGGTGGTGGTTCACATCAAGTGAAACTTTACCATTGGTTTAATCTACTAGAAAACCATGCGCATTGTCGCATTGTCTAGTTATTCAAACGCTAGCTGAAATAATAGTGGATAGTTGACAAAGTTTCATTAAAAAAAATGGATTTCCATCATAGTTTTTGTCCAACTTTTGAGCAATTGGACACAGGTCTATTGGTTCATTTTCGTTCAACGGACGCATGTACACCAAACAACCTTGAATATTCTAAGGCAGGTTTCGATTGAGCGTATTCCGGTTTGGTGATACACAATTCCGAATTACAAATTCTCTTCCTGCAGGTTTACAGATTATACTATTCCGGAATGGGTATTGAGTATTCTGGTCAAAACGAATGCGCCAGAAGAGAATTCCGGAATCGGTAGAGACCAATCGAAACCTGCCTGATATTTTCAAAAGACGATTTAAATATTCTACCTTCGATTGAAAATGTTCCGGATAAAATCTCATCGAGCGGGACTATATCGGTCTCATAGGCGCGGTCACATGACTGATAGAAAGATGGCGCCTCACGGAACGTCACTGACGGCGTCACATCCGGGGCTAAATTCAACTGTACATCTTCATATTTCCGGCGAGTTCGAGTTTTAGTTCGAGATTGTGCCGGTTTGTTAACGGTGGCGCTGTTACGGGGTTCGGTACAGCTCGTGGCCCTGACTCCATTCTCTAAAACCTCCGTACTTCCATAACTACTATCACGTGACTCGCTGTCGGTCATACTTAGTTTCTCGAGGTTCCGGTCAGCAGCCATTAAGCGGGATTTCGAATGCCCGTTTTTTAAGTCGGAATTCGACCCCGATCGCGGGTGAATGTCATGTTTTTCACGTTTACCGTTAACTACGCAACAAACAGTTTCAACGTGAACATCCGCTACCGCTGCTGCCGGTACAACGCCAACAACGTCACAATTTCCAGCGTTCGTCGTATTTGAATTTTCCTCATCATTCGGACGACGTTTACGTTCCGTCGTTTTACCGGCATCACGGTTAAGCGCCACGAATCTATCTCGCGGGGAGTCGATATTTCGCCCGACGCACAGCAGCGGATTATCGTAGAAATTCCCACCGTCGCCGTCGACGTCTAAAACGCTACTTTTCGAATTAAAAACCTCATTATCCTCGGAATCTGACAGACGAATTCCGTCATCGCGTTCTAAATCAATAGACAACTCATCACTGGGAGTTAACATATAATAATTCGGGGACATCTGAACGCGCGAACCGTCAATATACTCATCGTCTATAGGTAAAGTCGCCGGGCGGCTATTTTGATTTATTTCACTGTTATCACCACCGCATTGTTGACGCTGTTGCCGCGTTACCAAATCGTCCACGTGTTCGAGCACCTGTCGGACCGATGCGCGCGTCACATGTAACGTCTGCTCCTCGTTACGTGAACGATTCAACTTCCGGTTGAGTCTTTGAAATTCGTTTTCGGCGGCCATTTTGTTTTTCCTAAATCGATTTTGTCGACGATAGTTCAAAAGTCGATATCATTTCACAGTGGAATTTTGATACGCAAAAATACACGGCGTAGCGGAACCGGAAGTGAGTAATTTTATCACGTGATTTGACTGCGGGTGTGGACATACAATCGGTATGTGTGAATAATTTGTCGGAAAATTATTCAGGTTGCGTGCGCAATGTGTGGGATATGGTTCATGTATTTAGCCGATATTTGAGAATTGGCAACAAGCAGAAATAGCGTCTGAATTCTGGTGCAGGAACTCAGTTCAGACTGATACCCGACTAATGAGTACGACGCACGATCTTCGCTCAGAAACCAATTTCTTTAGATTCGAATTTTACTTCGTATGAGGCATTAACATCCATTAGCGTAACCCCAGAACATAAAAAAAGAAACAATTTTTACGTTTTGTTTGCGCCAGGTTTTTACAGCATATTCCCATTTGGATAGAATAGTTGACAATGAGATCGCTACTAAGGATACCAATGCTACGAAAGTCAAAAGCGATATCAGCGATACCAGCGATATCCATGTAGCGATTTCCAGGTATGGATTACCGAATCGTAATCCTGAATTACCGGCTCGTAATCCTGCGATGGAATATTCCCGGATAGAAATCTCGGTCGATCTGTTCGTGGCTATTATTCCATCAGTCAGCTGTTATCGGAAACCTATTACTGTATTTCAGCGCTGATAGTTTATCTTGTCTCTTGATGCCGGCGCCGGTTACCGTTTAAACAGAAAGGAGATTTCCACACTTTCATAAACTATTGATAACAGCGCTGGATTATCCCCGAATTATCAAACCGAGCAGAGTCAACCAGATATCATATAGTTTGATCCGATTCGAGAATAGTTCAGATTAACGCTTCTCATCGATTTAGTCAGACGACGGAACATTGTAAAAGACTTCTAGTCCTGAAAACCGAACAAAAGAGATCTAGATGTTAGATATTCGCAGGTAATCTTCGAGGTTTACATTCCTTGAATAAGTAAGACAGTCCTTCAATGAGTTAGCAGTCCACGATTAAGTTAGACGGTCCGCGGATGAGTTGAACAGTCCTACAATGAGTTAGACAGTCCTGTAATGAGTTAGGCAATCTTGCAATGAGTTAGACATTCCACGATTAAGTTAGACAGTCCTCGATTAAGTTAGACAGTCCTCGATTAAGTTAGGCAGTCCTCGGATGAGTTGAACAATCCTGCAATGAATGGGACAGTGCTGGAATTCAATGACTGGTCGATCCGAGTCAGAGAGATTCGCGTGTTTGCGAGTTTAACAGTGATGAGTGATCTGGTGTCGCGTTCAGCCCGCGCTGTCGCTACAAGCCGCTTCATTCACCATCACTTCCAACACCACCACCAGCACCAGTATACTGATTTTCAGACCGCACGAACAGACAAGCATCCCTCACTACTCCCAATAACTCACTCACTCGTTCACCACAAAGTCTCGATTTAGCGCGAAACGCTATCACCCTCAAATCCTATCATTGATTAATACAGTCAAACTCGATTAAGTCGTCACATTACTGAAGTTTTCTCCATTTTCGAGTCTCAACTTATATTAACAATTCAATTTACTTAGTGTAAGTCATCAACATAATAATCACTTCGACGACTTATAAGCGAGTTTGACATATACAGAGCCTCCCGTTGATTGATATCTTCAAAAAATCATCCTCACTTCCACAAAATGAATTTACTATCTTCCCGTGCCATTAAATGAATCTTACAACAAGGACGACTCCAACGAGTCTGCGTCGACATCTCATCACATCGCTGCTGAAAATAATATAATCTATAACACAGATTAACTCTGTCAGTATGTGGCCTTGAACCTTGAGTCTTTGAGTTGCACGGTTCTCAGTATGAGAGGCAAATACATCGGTTCATTTCGATTCCAGATACAAATCTGTGAGGAAAAGAGAAAGATAGAAGAATTAGAGTTGAATTATTTAATTTGAACCTTTTCACAGCTGTGAAATTCACACAATTGTGGAACATGCAACGAGTGGAAAGACTAAATATCTTCCCCAGTTTGATGAAATAGAAACGAAAATCCTATCAATTGTTATTATTAGGGCTGAATAATGATACTTAGAAAATGAACACAAAGTATCTTTTAACGAAATGTGGGCAGTTCATTACATTTGAATGGAATTTCACACTCATTGTTGCTTAAGTAACATTTCGTTCGTTTATCGATTTATAAAAGGCGTTTGATGTAGAGGCGAGTTGTGTCGATAACGCATTTGATACAGTGAAATATTGAGCCGCAATTTGTGACTAAGTGGCGCAAGCAATAGCAGCAGATAATGGACTCCAACAGTAACCGGATATACCTCTTTGTACCGGTTTCCCCTTTTGGACATTTCAAGTTATTTGCACTACAGGATCCAGTTCCACAGTTCTGAGTTAAGAGAGACGGATCCGGTTCCACAGTCGGGACTTATGTCCAAGATTGGTCCAAAACCTTAAGACTGGCCTTAAATTGGTATATTGGTTATAGAACTAAGATGGTTTTAGACCAGTCTCAAATCTAAACCATGACTTTGCAACTGGCCCCGGAAAACAGTTCCACACTTGTGAGTGAGTGTTCAAATCGCTTTATTTTCGATGAGTGAAATCAAAGTCAAATATCAATTCACAATTGTGAAACTGAACCCATAATTTCAACAAAATTTTCCCAGAAACCACTTTCGTACCCCTCTTTGCTTTTAAATGCTTACTGACTAATTTATTGAATTATAGATTCATGAAGTACCTTCGAATTCAAGTGCGTAATGACGAATTCCGTAAATTTGTTGGTACCTGTTGATAGTCTCTGGAAGTGCAGTGATATAAAATAATAAACTCACCGAGTCTATTGTATGACGCATTTCATAAATCTATAACAACTGTTTTTAATTGTCCTCGATTTTTCTAATGTGAAAATAAACATATGTTACCTACATACCTATCTACACAACGCCGCCGCATGAGTGTATGGGAGAGGGGCGCGGGGAGGGAGAGAGGGGCGAGGGGGTTTTCGTAATATGTACAATAAAATACATATGCGACAATTGAAATGCATAAACATGTCGGTCCAGGTGTATATATTAATCTCCTATGTATAATAAGTATGATGATGTAATGGGCGGCACTGTTAACCCTGGAATTAAATCCACCTCAATCAGAGCATGGAAAATTACTGTTGAATTTATTGTTGAAATTATTACCATTTGGTCTCGGAAATTTCATTCCAGGGAGAAGGAAATCTTCGCAACCAATCAGTTCATTTTATTCGGCCAACTGCTGCTGCTACTACTGCGGCTACAATTTTTATATTTCTAGTTTAATGCTGCTGATGTATTGCAGCTGGCCCTACTGGTGCTGCGGGTACTGTTGCTGCCTGCTGGCTGAGAAGGCTGTTCGTGACAACTTCTTCACTTAGTGAAAGTAAGATAGATGTAAATGGCACAGAGTTACGCAGTGGTCACTGCGCCGGTTAGTCGGTCGTCTGCGGCGAAAAAGATTTATTGAATAAACGAGAGATTGATGCTTATCTGACCTATCAATTTGTTGAGTTTGAAAAAACCATTGCTATTGACACAAAACGTTTCACAAACCTTTGGCATTCTTTTTTCTTCTGGTTCGAATTTAGGCTATGTATTTGTTCAGATGGGAATATTGTGTGAGAGGTGCCTCTAAATGTGCAGTTCGTTAATTACCCTTCTAATTGAAAATGGCCGCTAGCAGTAGCAGCAGCAGCAGCAGCAGCAGCGGCGGCAGCGTGGAACTTATCAATACAAAAAATTCTACGCGGCTGTATTAGTTAGTTAATGGTATCACGTGATCGTATCCTGTCGTCGGTTTCAATAGTCTAATTACTGGACCATTGATCAAAACGCGCGAACATCACAACCATCTTTACAAAATACCATAAACCACCAACACGTTACACGCGTATCTGGGTGAACTACAAGTGTGATACGTTGGGTGTGATACATTTCAAGAGCCTGTGTCGATCTGATGAAGTAGCTGCCGCGCCTTTACTGTCGATACAGAGGTGGTTTGTACGTGACGTCACAGGGGTCTGTTCACAAAAACGTTTGATTCTTAAATCGATTTAAATTCTTCTTTAATTCAGTTTGATTTGAAACGAAGCACTGTTCGTGCGGTTATTGACGCTCATGATACAGACCCGTGTGAGACTATGAATAGTGCCGGATGATTAAAAACGCTACGATATTTATTTTGCGCAATAAATATCATAGTTTTCAACCATTTTTATGTTTAAAAGCTCATAAAACGTCGACGGATCTAAATTAACACATTATTTATTCTACAAATACGTTTTGTCACATATTACATATAACATTTCATAGGCTGGATTTCAGACTACTCTGCTTCTGGCACGCGAGTAATACCCACGAGGAATGTTTGCTTCATGCGATTCTAATCCGAGTAGAATTGACTCGCAGTGAAGAGTTTATCAACCATGAAATAATTTGTACCCGGTCGAAACTTCAAACCCCTCTGGAATTCATGCGATGAATAATGAAATTCAAATTCTATTGATTATCTAACCGCTTAAACTGACATAACATATTATTAATCACCATTCTCTAAAAAGCTCGTCACGTGACAGGACGAATTGAAATTGTATTGATTATTTAACCGTTTTAACAGGCAGCACTATAATCACCATTCTCTAAAAATCTCGTTGTAGGCGAGACATTGTATAATTTCGTTCGGGAGTTATTCTAGGCTGAAAGCTGTCTGTTCTGTTTGTGTTAATGACTTAAAACAAGGCACAAGCTGCAAGCCTACCCCCAACAGCACTTAACTGATTATACAATATCTCGATGCTGTCTCTAACAGAGACTCATAAAAACATCTAATTTCCCGACACGAATTCCAGCATAAATTGAATCGGAAATTCTCGAATTATTGCCATTTGAAAAATAAAGAACGTGTCTCCTCCGATAAGTGGAGTTGGTCTATTTGCTTTTAACTAAATATTGAATGTCCTCGTGTTTAGTTTTGGAACCACAGAGAGGAGTCTAATCACGCATGATGTAATTCACACGTTTTGTGTTCGAGGGCATTTCATTCAAATTTCATTTGATAATTCAGAAGAGTGGCGAGAGAGTGGAGAGCGGTGAGAGGAACGGGAGAAGACATGAGAGCGAGAGAGAGGGTAGTAAAATGAGGGAGAGAAGATGAGGGGAGAGTTAAACCGGAGGGGGTGGGGAGAGAAGAAGAGGGGAGGGAGGGAGAGAAACAGCTCTCCGCCCTGGTTGTTCTAGTCGGTTATACAATTTCATTATTTTCTCCATGTTAACAGTTTCACTACGTTAACGCAGCGGTTTCACAGCATGGCTCTATTTCTAATAATAAAATTCGCCTCAAGAAAAACAACTTAATAAAATTCAGCTACAAGTTAATCACTTATTTCATTCATGTCTTGAAGAAATACGATTTCCTTTCACGTCAAATTCAAAACTCTAAGCACTCTATGAAACCGTGCCTCCCTCAACCAGGACCCTGCATCTGACAGACAATCTACCACACCCATACCCTACGCCACAACCACATATTTGAGGAGTTACAGGTTTCAGACTGATTTGGTTGTTGAAAATGTTTTCAAAGATCTAAAGAACTTATTTTTGGTTTATCGTCTTAGAATTACAGCGGATAAATTGAGTGGCGTTTACGGCATTCTGTAGCAGCCTCAGGCGATTCACGGAGACCTGGAAATAACTGACAGATCGACGACAGTGAGAGAATATTTCCTGGCGCTCTGAAAATTGACGACGCAGAACTATCGATAAATGTGCTACATGTTTAAAGCGGCGGCTGGTTGTGTGTGTCCACCTCTGATAAAGTTCATACTCGTGACTCTGAAACACAATTCATAACACTAGGGGGCGGTTACCACTTGGGGCAGCTAACAGCAGTATGCCCCATCAGTGTGTTTAGAATGAACATTCGTCAATTTATTATATTCTTTTTTTTGGCCGCGCGCAGTTTTATGAGTTTTATTTGCTCAGAGACCAGTGAGGGGGTATCCACAGGCTAACTGGTGTCAGAATTTTGATTATTTGCTAGTTTTGCGTGTGGATTTTTCATTCAACTTCTTGGGCCTAGTTCTTTTCTCTTTGGAATCATTTCTGATCTCTGGACTCAGAATCTGACCCATGGCATCTGGATCTGCACTCAGTTCGGGTCCATGGGCTCTGGATCTGGGCTTAGTAGGCCTCTGGTATATGGGCCCAGTTGTTGTGCCTCTGGTCCATGCATTTTCTTGTCTGTAGACTCAGTTCTGGAGTCTATATTAAGCTGCGTGCCGTTGTGTATGATGCAGGTTTATTTACTGGTTTACGACCTGCAAAAGGCGAGTGCGATAAAATGCAAATCGCAGAAATTACTGGTGAAATTGGTGGTTGATTGATGACGGCGTGGCCGTGTGATTACACGGGGGCTACACCCCGAGCAGTCCTCTCCCCAAATACCACAAATTATCACCAACAGATATACCGGGCCCAGTTTTAAAGACTGGTATTACCTTTAAAACTGGAGCTAACTCAATTCATTTTCGAGTTAGCCCCAGGGTTAAAGTTAATACCAGTCTTTAAAAAACCAGCCCATGTACTGAAGAAACGTTTACTACACTGTTTTCCAGTGACTTGTGACATCATAAAGATCATGTTTGAATTAATACTAGGAAATATATTGTAAGTCAGTTCTGGCCTAGGAATCGCAGTGTACCTGTGCTGCTGTCGATACGGTTGCGATATTGAGGAACTAACGATGGCCGAATTGATTCTAGGAAAAAGATCGTAAGTCATTCCTCACCTAGGAATCAGAGTAACGTTTCGTATAAGTAGTTTTCAACTTGGACGGAACGTGGATTTCTAAATTGAGAACTACTTAGACGAAACTCACTGCGATTCCTAGGCAAGGAATGACTTACGATCTTTCTCCTAGAATTAATTCGACCATCGTTTGAGCTTGTTCATTTATTTTTCATTCCAAGAAACGCGGTCAGTAGAAAGATTTAGCATTATGACAAATTCTGACGGAAAAACGAATCGATATATAAAATTCAACGCGAGAAAATTATCTTCATTGTCAAATTCAATTACTTTTGATGAATTCTATTCTCCAGATACGCCGAATGGCTTTTATTACAGCATATTTCAAAGATTTGCTAATCATTTAACTGGAGTTTGACAGAATCTTTCGTATCATTGCCGTATAGCCTATCGGATTGTCCCTTGCAGCCTGCAAAAGATTTCATTTTTTGAATTAGATTTTTTACAACAAATTATATAAATGTGAGGCAGGATTTAATCAATGAGAAGGCCACGGCGTTTCAATTTGACGGTCATCAGTGCTTCTCGGAGGGTCTGTTTTCATGACGTAACATGAGGAACTATATACAATTGAGCTGGTCAATACCCTTCTAGGAAGCACGGCCATCTCAAAAATCTATAATTCGTTACGCCATAGGGGGAATCTATGAATACAGTCGAGTTGTAGATAATCTAACAGGGTTTACTGTTGATGACGTCATTGGTTGGATCGAAGCAGATTCACTCACATAATGTCCAGCCCTCAGAATCCAGTAACGCTCTAAGTTGGAATGTTTTTTATAATACCCCACCGGTTCTCCAGTTGTTCCCGTTCTGTATAAGAAATTTCTTCTTTTAGTTCGGAAAGTCGTGATTTGGTTCCAAGTTAAATCTTTTATCCACATATCCGTAGCTGAAATTAGACCCATGAAAATAATCTTGGATCCAGTTCAGCAGATCTATAAGACTTAAGAGCTGAATAATTAAAAATGAACTAATTGTAACTGCAGTTTACTCTCTGTAAAACCGGAAGACTTTCTCTCACCCATGTTACAAACTGCCATATCGTACTGTCCTCCGTAAATGGCTACTTTGACACCACGAGTTAACAGAGCACTGACTGTAACAAGACAAAAATGGATATTTATTCATAGATCATCGCATGGCAAACAGACCTTTAGTCAGTCAGATCTGCAAGAACCAGGACTGAGTTGAACAGTTATCAATGGTCTTGATTCTGATGTCAACAAGGACATTTTTCTATGATTGAAAAGGGATATTTGTAGGGGTCGTCGCATTTGGAGGCTTATTAGCAATTGAGGCGTCGCATCTGAAAATTCATGGGTGGATTTAATGTATCTTGCATCATTTCCGAGTAGGAAAACGTATCCTAAACCGACTAATCATGCACGAGCGCTTGTAAAATTCCAGCGGCAAAAAGTTTAAAAGGGTTCATTGGAGAAAAAATGCAACTCAAAATATTTGAGGCTCTTATACAAGACCAGGTTAAGTTGTTAGAGATTGGCTATACGCTGTCTTGATTCAAAGCGTGTGTGTCTGAATAAATAAATCATTGATATAACGTTGATGACCGCAGTTTTTTGGGGACCGTCAACAACTTTTCAATATCGGCGTTTGCCGTTAAAACGTTTTTGTATCTACATTACTTTTCGAGGTTTCCGGTCCAAAAGTATTCCAAATATCGTTTTTCCATATTTTCACATTGGCTGCGGAATTGAAATCTGAATGACAAAAGAAAAGATTAAAACCAACATGAGCTCATACTGGTCTTAAGTTGTTAGATTGGATATAGAACCAAAACGAGCGCCCGAGTTGCTGTTCGAGTCAGCTCAATTATATATTAATTATGCTGTATAGATGTTCCTAGTTCCGGTGTTAATCTATACTGACCAGTCCACCTTATATTTCCAGGTATACCAGACATCGCATTTCTAAATGTTTCATTGTCATTCATCTGATTTTTCATCGTCCGCAATGCGGCTTATGAAAAAAAAAAATTTTAGATAGTAATAAGATAACGTGCCTCGGATCCTTCCACGCGGTAAAATCGCTAAGAGTGAAGGTGAATTTTACTCAAATCTATTCGCAGAAACTAGAACCTAAAATAGGTCTTGCAGCCAAATGCTTAGAAAGTACCAAAATATTTGATTAAACAACGAAATATTTTAATATTCTTATGTCGAAAAACTACGATAGATTGAAAAATATAAAATTCTCCGTTTTTTGTCACAATATTCACCTGGGTAATATGTGACTTTAAAATTAGTTACGTACATGCATAGAATGGCATTATCGTAGTTTTGAAAGTGAAAAATACAGGTTAAAAGTAATTAGAAAATATCTATGGACATATGTAATCCTGAATATTGTTGTAAAAAGTAATACCTAGTTTTTATCTAAGTTTTATACTGCAGTTTGATAGAAAACTGAATTGGGGGGGGGGGGGATTTTTACCTAGGGGGATTACGTACACTCGCTTTTGTCATATTGCCGGTCAGTACAATCAGTTAATTATATCAAAATGATCAAAATGTCCTGTTTATCTCATTTTATTATCATCCCCCAGATACTTACTATTTATTGCTGACCACGTGTTCACATTATACATGTCCACGTCTGTATTTGCAGATTGCAACCAACTACTCATTGCGGTAAAGTGATCGTACAACGCTTTAGAGCTGGCAGCACCGTGGTCGTTACTTCCATAAAGCTGCGAGAACTGCCTGTATAATCCGTCATAATGTAACTTCTGTTTCAGACTGTACAAACTCTGAAATATTGAGCAGGAAAATCAGCCCCTCTAGGATACGACAACGATAATGAATGATATACCAATGATATATCAATGAGAAACAGACAGATACAGCCCCCTGGTGGATGAAATAAGCGCAACATCGATGTTACTTCACACATCGACACTGCCCCTAACGGATAAAATCAACGAAACGCAGAAATTACTTACAAAATGATACCCGAAATTAACATGAGTTGATAAAGTTTTTGGTATATCTATCCCACTCGCCGCTAAAACTATCTTCTTCAAATTGTAATCAAAATTCATGCTCTGAAATTTAAAAGTATCACAGTAGTTAATTGTGAAGTGCCCTCTGCAGATGAGAGAGGGAGTGCCCTTTACAGGTGAGGGACGGAGCACCCTCTACAGGGTGAAGGAGGGAGTAGGCCCCTACGATCGCGAAAATTGTTTTCTTACGTGAAGTTTTTCTTCCAATAATACGGCCACGGCTCCACCTAACGATTCTCCAAATATATACGTGTCCATATTCTGAAAATATAGAGCGAGAGAGAATGGAATATGGAAAGAGGGTGGAGAAAGGTGAGGGGAAAGACGAGAGAGGAGGAGAGAGGAGAGTGGGAGGCTGAGGGGAAGAGAGAGGAGAGGAGGGAAGAGAGACGGAAGATTTAGGAAAGAACTGGGGAGAGGAGAGGGGATAGGGAGTGAGAGGCGGAGAGGGAGGGGTGAGAGGGTGGAAAATGAAAAACGAGAGGAATAATTTGATTTTTCAAAGGAAAAGAGGGGTTTGAGGGAGGAAAGAGCGGAGATAGAAGGGAGGAATGGGAGAGAAGTTTCTGTTTGCTAATTATGTATTTTCAAAAGACTCAAGCATATTTACATACTGTAAAATAATTCTTATGTTAATAAAGCTATTTTAAAAAAATAAAAGAGAAGTTTGCGCTGATGGAGGGATTTTGTCTTACCTTCCATGCTGGGTATTTAACGTTGTAAAGTTGAACTATTAAAGCTTTCAAGTCGTCAACCATTCCATCGAAGGTCGTCACTAATTTGTTGTTGTTATCCACGTAACTAAACCCTGTCCCGACTGGGCTATCTACTATTAAAAGATTAGCGTGTTGCGCCTGAAAAATTGTACCCATACTAGGCGTATAAGATTCGCGTATTATCGGAGAGTCGTGCGTTTGACTATAGGAATATTTACCCAGTAATTAGCTCTATGATTCAATGTTTCGGTAAATTTGCCATATTCGATGAAATATCCAATTTCCCCAGATTCTGCCGGTCCGCCCTGTATGAAATATCATTCATGAAACCATCTCATTCACTGATGTAATATATATCATATTCATATATATGGCACAGGGCCGGCGGAGGAAATTTAGGATTGGCGCTAACAGCGAACAGCGAACGAGGGTCAGGGGCCTACCTAGGTACCTCAGGAGAACGTTTGAAGTTAGATGCTACGAGAAACATTTTCCCGGCATTTGTACCATACATTTCCGCTGGTGTTGAGCGTATTGTTCTATTTCAGTGGTAAATTTGAAAAAAATGAGAATTTGGGTGGAATAGATTTGGGGAAATTATTGGTCCAACCAAGGTCGGCAGGTCGTATACCTGCTCCGCCGGCGGGCTCTTGTTTTTTTCTAATTTTTTAAATTTCTACCTGGAGCCAAATGATAATTGGTTTCGTTTTGTAATCGTCAACGTCAGCTTTGAAAAACCACCAGAACATGTGAGCCCCGGGGCGAACTTCATGGTATCCATGCCACGTTGCATGCCATTCCTCATTGTGGCCACCAGCTTCAACTGCGCAAAACAACCATAATTTAACTAGGTGAACGCTACGTATTCTAAACATTATACACCGTACCGTCTATTACAGTCAAATCAAACCTACACAATTGTGGAACTGGCTCCAAAGTAAAATTAAACCACAAAACTGTGAAAATAGGTCCAGAGTCAAATTTCATCCAAAAATCCAAATTTAAGAAGTATGATATTTTTTGTTCACTTACCATTTGAAATTGTCAGTAAAATGAAGAGGGCCGAAACTTTATAAACATTAATCATTGTTTCTCTGCTTCTGCCTCTCACTAATTCTAATTGAACAATGAGCTCCTAGAGGGGATGCAGCTGCTGAACAGATGCGTAGATATTTTTGTCTAAATCGTCTAAACCACCTGCAATTCGTCTGTCAACTTTCTCCGATTGTTGAATCAATACCTGTTAAAAAGAAAATCTATCGAGTAGAAAATATTCATATTATATCATTATCTGATACACGCGTTATATATATGTATGACTACTTCGAAATTAACTCCGAATTCAACCCCAGCGAGTATTAGAGTTCCGCAGTTTATGTTAAAACAACTGGATCCAGTTCCGCAGTTTTGTGGGTTTAATTTGACTCCAGATCCAGTTCCACAGCTGCGTAGGTTTTATTTGATTCTGGGCCCAGTTCAACAGTTGTGTAGGTTTGATTTAGAATTGATTGAGAGCGGGTATTGTTCTGGTCACCACACGGACCCGATAAACGTCATCGATCACTCAGGCTCAGTGGTACAGTAGTTCAGTGGCGGAGCTTCCTGGATGAGATTAAAGATCGTCCGCACAAGGGTCGAGTTTCGTAGATGTGTCAGGAGGTGCGAAATGATCCTAGCTGAAAACATTTGGAAATCTGTCGGTTGTTACTATGTTTTGCGAAACCGGTTTCAGGCTGAGGATATATCCCTTAGGAAACTTTAATACCCACGATAAAACCGGGCCCAGGTTGGGGACTTATCATTAAGAGTAACATTGATTCTCTTCAATCTACAAAGCAGGGTCCATGTTGAGGATTTTACATGCTGAGGGTAACTTTGATAACCAGTCTATAAAACCTGGTCCCAGTTTTACATATTGGCAAGAAATAAACTTATGAAATAAATTATGATGATAAAAAGTCCTTTCTTTCAGAATCAGTTGTTTTTATCAGCGAGTCCTTTTAAATCAGAGGCAGTCATTTCTATTAAACAGTCGTTTCCACCCGAGAGTCCTTTCTATCGGAGCCCTTTCTTTCAGAGACAGTCGTTTCTATCAGACAGTCGTTTCTAAAAGGATGTGATTACGTTGAAACTGAAATTCCGTAATACCAAGGCAGAGGTTTAATAACAATAAATCAACAAACGAGACTTAATTCGAATATTTTTTGCAACATTTCATTCTATTTCTCTCAAACATTTTTCAACAATCATTTTTTCTAAATCGTATAAATAAAACAAAATGTACCCGTTTCTTTTTTTCAATAAAAACGATGACAATCCTCCTCAGAAAACAATAAAATCATTGTCAAAACCATTTTACTTAAACTAGACACTTCCTTGACTCGGTAGATGTACTTGACCTCAAACTCGTATTTAGTATTTGAATCAAATCGGTAAAATTTCAATAAAACAATAGTCTGCCGTATATCATAGATCACTCATTGACCTTTACGAAAGGCCCACGGTATAGATTAGGAGCCAATAGTTTTAAAGTATAGTGAACAAAGATGGCGGTTATTCCCCAGATTTTAGGAGATCGATCGCGATCGAGGCCGGTGAAAACAGGCATCGCGTAATCGACGGCTGAACGAGTGAAACCACGAGTGAATTTAGTATAACCATAGTTTCTCGGATCACATAGAGATCGAATCGTTCTCGTAAACACAAACTCTACCTGCGAAAAATATTAGAAAATATTCATCAAATTACTGTAACAAACACCGCAGAATGCTAAATAAACGCTGGATAAACGCTTATTCATACTTACTTCACTTTTACAGACGTCAAGTTTGTTAACATCAATTTCACCGAGATTCGCGATCACACCAAAAACCATCGGTCGATGAGGAGCCTGAATCGAAATAATTCACAATTCTCTAGAATCACTCGAGAAAAACATGTTTACACCAGAAAGATATCGATTTCATAATTACCCCTCTTGGCGGAATGCCAGGATTCATCTGACCCCAGACGTCAATATTTGATTTGTCGATTCCTAATTCTTCCTCTGCCTCGCGGACGGCTGTGTTTATTAGAGTGATGTCTGTCGGATCCATTTTACCACCAGGAAAACTGTTAGATATATGAAAATAGGCTATAAATAAACAGAGGCAGGGGAGGATCCAAGGGGAGGGTGCAGGGGCCTCAGAACCCCCAAATGACAAGTTACCAGGGAAAAATGAAAAGTATTACCGGAAAACTGAGACCTTAAAAGTTTTAATTCATAAGCTTTTCCATGTATGAGTTTATTTTTTCTGATTATCTTTCTTTGGCGGTGCCATTTGAATTGTGTGATATACGCTATTTAAGGGGTGCATCTGGGGTGAAAATATGGTAAGACTGCAGGTCTATGTGGCGCTAGTGGATGTGGGTTATCGTGGTTATGGTACCAGTACCATGTAGGCCTATTGATATTAAAACACCTAACTGAAGATGCCCAAAAAGGAAATAAAAATGATTGGATTTTTTAAGGGCCTGTTGACAATTTAAGGGTCTCTGAGGTTTATCTAGTCAGTTACCTGTCTGTGGTTTAGTTTCATGATCGGCTATTTTCACAAAACACAAGCCCATCCTATTTCAAAAAGCTTACCACCAACAGTAAACTATAAGGTTAATCATACCTGACTTCACCTCGATGTTGGACTAGTTTTGAAGATCTCAGCGTAAACAGTAAAGATGGTTCGTGATTAACGGTACACAGTGATATCAACACAGCAGCATTACCAGTACTGGTGCACCTTTACTATCCCTTACACAGCAATTGAGAATATATAAATATGTAACGTATTCTCACTCTCTTACTCAAATGTGGAACTACTTTTTCTGACATTTTATGACATTGACAATGGGGACAGTGACATCGGGTGACATGGGGGACAGTGACATAGAGTGACATCGGGGACAGTGACATAGGGTGACATCGGGGACAGTGACATAGAGTGACATCGGGGACAGTGACATAGAGTGACATCGGGGACAGTGACATAGAGTGACATCGGGTGGGACAGTGACATAGAGTGACATCGGGGACAGTGACATAGAGTGACATCGGGGACAGTGACCTCTCTAGGATACATCTCCGGGGATATTTTTCCAGCTCCGCATCCCTCCCCCCAAAATGGTTGAGTTGCATCCAAGAAAACCATGCAGAAATGTCTAGAAAACAGCCAGCCATATGAGTTTTTAAAAGTGAAAATGTGATAATTATTAATCACTATTAGGACTCAATTATTTATTCCAATCGAATATATTTACATTGAAAAATTTTTCAAAAGTGACAATGTGATAACTATTAATCGCTATTCAAGTAAGTTTCTTATGGTATGAATAAGGTATAATATTATTCACAATGGGGTATAGTATAAATGGGGCCGATAGATGTAATTACAATAGTTCATGCTGGTAATGTTTTGGTAAATGCGTAATAAATTCAGGTAAACAATCCTTTGAGAAATTTTCACTGTAATGCTGAATGTCGATTCCAGAATTGAAAATATCGTCATATTCAGGAAGTTGCACGGTGTCCGGATGCGGTTTCATGAAGAATACTGATCTTCCAAGAATGTAAATTCGGCCGAATCCTCGTTCGGTCAACTGCAGTAATTCGCCTGAAATAAAGTTTCAGTAGTTAGAAACTGATAGTAAAAGAGGATTATGAGGCTCATCGATTATGGCAGCGTCAATGACGGCCCAAAATAACAGCAAAATGAAGCTATAAAACGTTTGACTAGTACTAACAATAATAATTACCTTTAACTTGTTCTGCTAGACAGCTTTTCACAACTCTGTGAATGTTGCGTACAGATGTGACGGGTCCTTGTGACGAAAGCAAAGCCTTCGATATCTTTTGCGGAAATGATGACACGCGAGGCGCGTGTATTGAATCTACAGCATTGTGATGTTCCACTGCCTGTAAATCAAAATGGAAAAAATAATTTAGTTTAACCGGTAGTTATTATTGTCGTAAATGTTTAATAATTTGTGTGGGCAATGAACTTTTTATTAAGACCCATTGAGCAGTAAATTGGTTCTCAGTGATTAGCGCCAATGCATTTTTCGTACGTGATGAAATTAATTTGATTTGGGGAATGCATACCTCGAGAAATATAGCTTTCTGGTGCTGCATTGTTCTGAAAAGTGTTTTCGCAGCTTGCATTTGTTGCATTGGAATAATTTCTGAAATGGTGAATCTATTGTCGGATCTCCTTATGGTGTGCATCATCGCCTCAACGAATATATGCAGTAACGCAGCAAGCCGAAATATGTGCGTCGCATCCTTTGACGATGCCACGTATATATCGCCGTTCTGTTCTTGGTTTTCTTCTGAAATATGAAAATAAACGTAAAAATGAATGCATAGCCTTACGATTAAAGACCATTGGTAAAACCATGGTTTCAGCAACTTACCAATATTTTCGTGGTATCTGCGTTGAAGGTAATCGATGTATTCTTTCCTGATTTCATTAAACAAATTCTCACTTTCATCAGATAATGTGTATGTCACCTTATTGTTCAGGTGTACTTCATACACAGACTGCAGAATGCTTTTGAACCCGTTTTTCAAGGGGGAGTTCATCACTTCGCGATGCGCTCTAACGTTTTCTTCAGGTTGATGCAATTCGGGTTTGCATACACAGAATGTAAATCTGTCTATAAAACCGTCCCCACGACACAATTGCACTAGTTCCATTAAAAGTGGTTCGGCCTGAACCATGACGTTCATCGACATTGATGTTTTATTGAATCCTCTTTGTCCGTTGGATAAAGTTGAAGTATCTCCCCGACCTCCCCACATTTTGCAAAGCAACGCACGTTCAGTTTCGCCATTTTTCTGTTTTATGTTAATAGCTTTGAGGAGTCTACCTCCTTCGTCCGACGTGATAAGTCCATAACCAGTATTTAAAGCCTGGTGTTTCTGTACCCCGGCTACAGAATAAGTCTCCAAAATGAAGTTATTTCCTGCATTTGCATCGGTATAGTAATCCGAAAACGGTTCGATAATCCGCTCGAAACAATTCGATTTGCCACATCCAGGATCACCAACTATCATCATGTAGCTATTCAAAGGACTGATGAACCCGGCATCTTTTGTACTGACACGAGTGTTTGGTCCAGCAATCGACGCAATACACGTTAACAACGTCGGAATTGCAATATCACAGTTGCAATTGTATGCTCTGTCGTATAATTTCAGCAGATCTAGCACATCCGGAGGTAATATTAAATCCCATTGGAATTTGATCTTATATGCACTCTGATATAGTTTGAAGATACTACTTTTAGAAAAACGTTTACTAGCCATGGCGTGGAAAGTAAGGTAACTGTGAACTATTGAACAAATTATGACCATTTTATATGGTCAGTTAGTTATTCAATAATTCATTAACCAATGAAAATGGTTAGGCCTATTTAAGTGCGTCAATGAAACTTGACTATCAACGTATCGGTAAACAATTGCAGAAACAATGACAAATTAGGGTTTTAGTGCTAGTACTTAATTCGATTTGCTTGGGTCAAGATTCTAAACAGGCAACTTTGACAGGAAATAGTCACACCGAAATTAAAGTGGTAATTAGTAATTGAGGTAGGATTTTAAAACTAGTGGTTTTGATAATTACAGGCCCTGTACTAACGGCTGCAGCCCACTAACAAATGTGTTAATGCATGGTATATTGAATACAAGCAATAAAGAAATCGAAATCAATGCATTGTTCAACGAAGCTGAACAAGTACTAGTGGTAATCATATTTCCACATTTGTTTGCGGTTAACCTGTTTACCGTTCATTGTTCCATAATACTTTGTTATCAAAGTTTGGCCAATAGAAATGAGCCGAAATGAAAGGTTATGAACGGTCGAATTAAAAATTGGCTAATATGGAGTTTGGCACTAGGCTCATTTTTGGAACTACAAACATGATTTCGCCAGAAAGTAAAAAATTGAAAAATGATGATAGTTGGACTTGTAGTTATGAGAGAGACGATAAGAAAAAAGTCATCACCTATAAAGAATTAATTGGAACAATCATGAATACAAGACGTGGAACTATTGACTGGTTAATGGATCGTAATCTGATTGCAGCTTCACGTCAGTGTCCGGTTTGTAATGATGAAATGAAATTGTCATTGGACGTCAGCAAAAAATCTGCGAGTGAAGGATGGCGGTGGAGTTGCCGAAAACGTGTTGATAGTGTGTTGCACCAACGGTTTAAGTCGGTTCGAGCCGACAGTTGGTTTTCTAAATCTAACTTAACGATCGCAGAGATATTAGAAATAACGTATTGGTTATCGCGCGGAGTACAGCAGACCGTTATACAGACTGAAATGGGCTTATCCAGCAAAACAATTGTCGACTGGGCTAGTTTTTTCCGTGAAGTTTGCGAACTGGTTGTTTTTGACAATTGTAAAGCCATAGGCGGACCAGGAAAAGTAGTGGAAATCGATGAAAGCAAGTTCGGAAAACGGAAATTCAACCGAGGACGATGCGTCGATGGGCAATGGGTTTTCGGCGGCATTGAGAGAGGAAATAATAAGAATGTGTTTATGGTCAGTGTCGATAAACGTGATAGTGATACACTGATACCGATAATCGAAAAGTGGATACTACCGGGAACAACAATCATGAGCGATTGCTGGAAAGCGTATTCCAGCCTAAATCAACGCGGTTTTGAGCATTTGACCGTTAATCATAGTGTCACGTTTGTAGATCCGGATACAAACGCGTGTACAAATCTCATAGAGAATCAATGGCTACATGCTAAGAAGAATTTCCCGAAGTATGGCACAGTGAAGGGCCATTTCGATTCGTATCTTGGACATTATTTGTGGCGATGTCGTGTTGGGGATGAAGATCCCTTTTTGCATTTTTTGAAAGACGTTTCTAAAATTTACAAATCAAATCAAATAAATGTACCATAATAAAGGTTGGTAGGTCTATGTGAATGTGTTCTTAATTTGTGATTAATATTTCTATTTAATTGACGGTGATTGACTGTTAACCAAGTATTTAGATTATTTGAATTTTGGATAGTTGTAAATAGATAATTTCTTTAGTTGTTAATAAAATGTTAATATCTGTTTCTGTTTAATCAAACGAATAATTGTAAATGCAAACATGGACTTTTTATAGAACTGGTGATTTGTAAATAAAATTTGGGCTTTTAATAGAAATATTGCAACACGTATTTCTTTTCATTTTTTGGAGTTCATAACAATGAATTAAATCTAATTCCATTAAACATCGCCATATCAGTGGTGTAGTGTCATTCATTGTCACTGTCACCAATGTCACCTCTTGATTCTATGTGTGTTTCACCCTCTTTGTCACAGTCACTGATGCCCCCATAATTGTTCTGGCGTATTGATATACGGCGAATTACATGACTTCTCACTTATACATAAAAATAGTAGACTTGCACAGCTGTGTAAGGTATAGTAAAGCCAAGCCCCAGTACTCTCACAACCCCTCGATGCAACCCGAGGCGTAGCTAAAACAGGGACGCTTATCCTTTCTGTAACTCTCTCTCGGTTCTCATCGGATAAAATGTTATCGAAGGAAATCGTCGATTGTTCGATATCTTTAACAATAGTTCTGCACCTGCATCGGCTGGTGCTGATGTGTCTCACTGCGGGCAATAATTTAATTAATGAATCTAAATACTGCTGGGTACGCCATCTTTTGTTGAATGTTAAGTTTAATCGAGGTTTTCGTATATGAAACATTTCGGTCTACTCTTATATTCACTACAGTTTTCACAAACGAAGAAAAACGAACTAAAGAACGAAGATTGAATTTCTGCTGTTTTGTGCGGCCCGTTTTTTGTGTCGAACTCAATTTGACAATTCTTTTGGATAATCTTCGATTTCGCGTCAATGTCAGTCAGGTTTCAATCACACTCTTGCTTCTTCGGATGATGATTCCCCACTTTTTTATCCGTAAACCTATCTCTTGAATCTAAAACGTTATGAAACACCTGATACAATCCTTAAAACACATAAAAAGAGCCCAAATAACATGCCCCGAAAATGTGTGTAAACAAACTCCACGTAAAGACAACGCCGCCTATCGCAATGCTGCTCGGTGATGAAGATACTTTTTATGTTGCTGGGATTCGAACCCGACTGGCAATTAGGTTCTCGCTCAGGCTCGAGAAGAGCAATTCTACTGAGATTTCATATTTCCTCATTTCGAGGAAGCGTGAATTTAGCGAAAATAATTGTCTCATTCATTCACAATGAGCTACCGAAAAAACCCATTACAAATGACAACTACAGACATCTTTTGAAATCATGGACAGTTTTTCAACAACATCTCACAATCATCTGAAACAATACCGAAATTCTGGAAAAACCGATCTTTGGCAATCCACAAATTAAACTCAACAAGAAAACTGATTTCTCAGAATACATACAACATGGCATAACCAATCTGCAACATCTTTTTGATAACCGTGGTAATTACAAACTACTTCACGAAACTCCGCTTACAAATAGATTAAAACATACACGTTTACACAACGCGATACCGCAAAATTGGAAGCTAATTCTATCGGACAAAAACTTAGACCCTGGTGATCTACCCCAAAATCTATGTCCAATTTGATAATATAGATTGTACTATAGGGAAAATTGCATCATCTCAAATTTATAGAATTCTACTATTCAAAAATCTCCATCAAATTTCAACGCAAGTTTCATTTTATATGATTAAAAAATCTCAACATTTCAGAATATGATTAAAATCGCATCGTTATTTCTATCAAAACCGGATTTATCAGGAGAGGAAGGGAATCTTAGCGGACAATTCGAGAAACCTCCACAACACCTTCGTCGCATGATCTATATCTAAACCGGTTTTATCAAATTTTGCTAGCTCAGAAAATGTGGGGGGTTCTAACTAAGTTTCTGAACGTGTTTCAATTTTGAATGTCACCGCGAAGTTCAGAAAGTAGGTCAATGAAATTCATCCCCAAAAACAAAGTTTCATGCTGGCTAGTTGAAGACACTAATATAAGATAATTCCATTTCTCTGCTGCCATTAAATGGTAAGTGGTATTGTTAATTTTACACAAGGTATAAAAACATAACAAAGTTGTTTACAATGTTACAAATACATGTACTATTTACAATACTGTTCAGGAGGGATCTAAACCATCTTTGATTTAATTAGCAAATTAGAAATTTGGAGTTTTTCAGTGAGTCGAAGTTTGTCTCAACTAGCAATCGTCTGCGAAGTTCAGTTACTACGTAGGGTACAATCAATAAGAAAATGTCATTCCCAGTGAGGAAAACGACTAGCGTCACAGGCGGATCCTCAATTGCCAAAAGTAGAATCTTCTATTGTCGCAGAAGCTGATACCCTACTGCATACTAGCAAACACCTTATGTAAGCTCATCTACCGCAACCGGACTCCTCGATTGCCAAACTACTGAACACTTCTGGTCCTACTGAACACTAGCGCCACAGGCAGATCCTCACTTGCCACAAGTGGAATTGTAGATCGCTGATATATTGCTTGATATCTGATTGTGAAATGTTTTTCTTCATCTGTCAACCCATTTTCATTATCAACAGTTCGACTGAGCTCCACACAGGCCATTATTAGCAGGTTCCCGTCACTCGCGCCCTGAACTCCACTCAAGGTTTGTCCACTTCCTCTGCCCGGATCAGGATTCGAACCCATGTTCCCCGATTGACGACCGGCGACTTCATGGTTAAATTGTTTCATCTAATATCTATATTAATTTTGTTCATCGTAACTTAAATATAATATTTTCATTACTGTTCATAATATTTGAATTTATGCCGGATGTTTTAGAAAATGAACTATTTTACTATTTACTCTTGGAGACCGACGAGTGTTGACATCTCAAATATAAAATTGTATTTAAACTCGATAGAAATCGATAGTTTTTCATTTGGTAGCAGGAGCTGTATAATTTGCAACTGTCCACCACTGGGAAAAAGTCAAGGTATGTGATTATAATGAAATAATCCAATATTCGTAATGCCCGGCGCACACCTTTGCGATTGATTGATCGTACGATCGCTTCATCGCATGGTTTTATAGCATCATCGTAAAGGTATGCGGTGGCATCCGGAGCCAATTTCATCGCGTCATCGCTTCATCGCAACAAATCAAACATGTTTGATATTTTCATCGTATCATCGCATGCGATGATACGATGACACGATGATCGCAAATGTGTGCGCCCGGCATCGCGCGTTTGAGATCATTTTCAGGTGAAATTGAAATATTGGCTCCACGAGTAGCACATTATTTTTCAATACTAGCTGGATCGTGTATTTTACCGGTCTATGGGGCAGGGGGCGCCGGGGGAACGTTTCGGTCATAATATGGTGAAAGCGTCGTGTAGGTTTCGCGAATCGTCCACTGCTTCCTAACCTGTAGGGCAGGGAGCTCCCAGAATACGGAATTTGATGAACTAGAAATAGAAACGATGGTGGTGAATCAGATTCGAATATGTTTAGAATTTTTAATCAATGCAGAATAATGCAGAATTCCCCTCCGATATTTAACTTCGGTAAAAGTGCAGATCTGCACCTTTCGTGATTGACGCAATCTACTGAATGACAGAATCCAGGCTAAAACCTTTCTAGTGAAGATTTAAAATTAACCAATGGCAATGTACTGAATTGCTGATGACATTTTGAATCTGAAACAATGATATTTAATGTAATTGATTGAACCGTTTACACGGAGAGGTGCGGATCTGCACTTTTACCTTAACTTCAATTCCCTTCAATATAACTGCTGTCTTTAGGGCCTACTGACGTTAGGGGGTAGGCGCGAGGGATTTATTCATAAACATTAAAATATTCTAGGTACGGTAGCGGAGAATGTTGATTAATCTGATGACTTGTGTTTGTCTCATCGCTGCCCTGTGCGCGTTCTGTATTGTGTCAGTCACTGGTAAGTTAACGTTAGATAGCCTACATAAAATGTTAGGGAAGAGAGTGCGCAGTTACTGTGATTGTGGGAGATTTCAAATTCAAAATTCAATTCTGTTTGCAAAGCCAATCGTCTCGTGCTAGCCGCAAAAATCATTTACATGTACATGTTGACAACTTCCGAGAAAGCCTCCCTCTGAGGGACTGGTCAAGGGTGGATCCGGGATTTTCAAGGGGGCTCTTCTGGTCATCCCCCTCAGAAAATCTTGAAAAATAAATATATGTATTATTCTCATGCATTCTGAGCGTTTTTAGGCACTGGTTTGTCATCTCATGTATGTTTCTAAAATAAAGCGTTGAAAAACATTGACAATTGATTTGATTGATTTTGCATAAATAATTCGTGCGAGGTTATGAGAGAACATGTAATTTTCGTGTTGAATAAGTCGAACGTTTTCGGGTTAACGGCCCCTTCCCAAGACAATTCACAAATGATGCAAAACTACAGTCGTGATTTTTATCAAAAATGAAACTGTTTGTTCTTCTATGGATTTTTAATTATTTGAACTCTCTGCCGAGGATAATTCTATTGTTGTATACACCTCAGGGGAATGTGTTGGAGCTGGTCAAACATGTTTCAGTAATAGAGGCGACTCTTGCTGCGGCGGAAGACTGTGCGCCTACGAAACTCCTACCGCCTCTATTAGCCGTTGTTTTTAGCAAACCAATCCAAGTACGTATGGAGAGGTTTCACTCAAATTTACGGTAGCTAATCTACAGTACACCGTGTCCGTTGATTTGCTGATGTCTCGTATTTTGCAGGCGGATAGGGGTTAGAATGTCGTCACGCAAAAAAACCGAGGCAGATCTACACCGAAAAGAGTGGATTTAATATCTTTAATGGATGAAATAAACTTTATTGAAGATGAAATTACGACCTTTTACTTTAATTTAATGATGTCCAATTGCGACGGGTCAGGCAGTTTTTGAAAGGTGACTGAGTCTTAAAAGAATCGGGACTTGGAGGAATGCCTGCAGGATTAATCGAGGTTGACGGTTCGTTGGGTGTTAATGTATACTCGGATTAGAAATGATTCAGACTACATGTTGATTTGCAGATAGTACCACAAAATGAACTTTCTTAGAAAAAGATTGCAATCCGTGGAGGGACCGGCTCACCGTCAGTGGTGTCAGATCATGACCGTCATGTGATGCCCCTATTTGAATAGACTGGTTGCCTGTCTCATTCAATATGTGTATTGAAATTGGTTTGAAGAAACAGGTGTCCAATCTCCCCTCCCCACAATGAAAAATACTCTGACCTCAAAGTGAAAAAGGGGTTCAATCGTGTAACATAAGAAACAATGAAATTTGATCTGTTTGTTTCTGGATGCTTGTGAAAGAATATCGTTGGTTTCCTCTAAATCTATTTTAGTCGTTGCATGAACCGTAATGTCTATCAGTCGTTTCTAACGAAGCTGAATTTCACGACTTGAACAAAAATTAAAAGAAATCAAATTGAATCTGTGTTTGATTAAATCATCACTAATTTATGAGTAATTGAATTGAAATTTACGAAATAATCACTTTCGATTCGATACAGAGAATTGTACATTACATGACACATAACTAGAACATTTTCTAAATGTGAAATAGTCGGTTGCGATGAAATTCAGGAGCCTAATCAGCCACTCTTATATGGAATCACTCATTTAGACTGAACTTTGTCGCCGAAACAAAGAATAGAAGTAAAGCTAGAATTATTTGAGAAAATCAAATCCGGGAGCCGGCATGGAAATTACCGGTATGGCAGCACATACCCTATAGATGCGCCTTTACGAGAGAGAGACTGAAGATGTCAAAAATACATAAAGATACATAAAAATGTATTTTTGAGTATTAATACCACCTGTTCAGAAACAATTCAATACTAGTTTTCGAATCCTCGATAACAACGATAAATACAGTAGAGAAAAAAAACATTCATATTTTAGTGAATGAATATTTATTCGTTGATAAAATATACATTTATAAAAGCTCTAAAAATATATGATTAAAATATACATATATCGTCTTCTAATCACTTGTGACAAAAAATAAATATGTTTGCGATCAAAATACACAGGGATCGATAAGTCTAGAATTAACGAATTACTTTAAAAATTTTCTAGTTATATGTCATGTAATGTAAAATTCTCTTAAAACTGATTACTTCATGAATTTCTATTCAATTACTCATTAATTAAAGACGATTTAATCAAACACAGATTCAATTTGGTTTCTTTTCAAGTCGTGAAATTCAGCTTCGTTAGAAACGACTGATAGACATTTTCCATGCAACAACTAAAAGATTTAGTGAAAACCAACAATATTTTTTCACTATCATCCAGAATCAAACAAATCAAATTTCATTGTTTTTCTTTACTACACAATTGAACTCCGTATTCACTTTCAGGTCTTTAGATAGTTGTAACGAACATCATGAGACTTCAGCAAGGCGACGACTTATCCAAATGATAACTTGTAAATTGAATTAGAAATACAAATTGAGACTAGAAAAGGAGACAATCTTAATAATGTGACGACTTTATCCAAATGATGACTTTACGCTTAGTCAATTGAATAAGAAGTACAAATTGTGACAATAATAGAGATGATTTCAGTAATGCGACAACTATGACAACTAACAATAAGTAAATTGAATTAATTTAAGAATATGAATTGGGGCAAAAATAGAGATGACTTCTGTCAGTGATGTGATGAATGACTTATCCAAATGACCATCGTGGACCTAGGTCCTAACCGGGGTTTTGCCGATTTTCAAGTTGGTTATTTTTAAGTAGAATCTGGTGAAAAATAACGAATGTACAAAAATCTTGAAAAGGTTTGTGATATTTCAACTGATTTCATCAGTAATAATAAAGAAAACTAACGAACATGATATAAACAACCGTGAAAGATTAATTAAATAGATTTTGATTGTTCTCTCATTTCTTTGGTCGTGAACTGGATTCCGTTTGATGGTAAAACACTCGCGACAAACGGCGTAAAAATCGCCAGCTTCCAATTATCTCCGAAAGTCTGCGCGACGTTATCCTCCCAACCGAGGTCGTAATCTCTGTTCGCGTCGTTGAATTCGCGCGACGTTTGACCGTTAGAGACCAGGGTCACATGACGCGCAGTCAACACGACCAGTAAACAAGTCGAGATCGTCGACGCGGTGAACGTGAAGTTTAAAACGGCGGAATACGCGTCGATAAATCCGAATAACCACGTGAAAAACGGAAAGATAATCCCCGGAACCGATTTCAATCCGTCCCGATCGAAATACGTGACGACGTGCGGGACGTTTAGCCAGACTCCGGCTACGGCGACGCCTGCAGCTCCGTACGATACCAGATTCAAGTAGAATCGATGATTCGCGTGTCCGACGCAACCGCCCGTGAATAAACAGTGATGATCGCGTTTCAGGACGCATTTATCGCACGTGAAACAGTGATGCGATCGAGGAGGAGCGTTTAACTCGCACGAGTAGCAGAAACGCCATCCGCGAGGTAGAATCGCCGGCAGTATCTCACTGCCGCTCGTCACATCAACCGTCACCAGTTTGTAAATACAATACATTGAGTTAACGTAACTGATCAGTGAAATCAGTTGAACTAACCGATACGCGAGTGAACCGGGCGAGTGAACTTCGGCTAATACGACGCCTACTTGAAAAAACAACAACCAATGAATCATAAACAGTAAACTGATGAATCCAGCGACTTCCGTCGGTCTTTTCGGTAACATCAGTGATTTCAGCGTCGCTTCCATTTCCTTCGCCTTGATTCGGGTCGAAAATATCGCTTCGAACACGAATATTCAATATATTTCGGAGTTACAAGTTTCTTGTTTCTTTTTCATTTATTTCCGGGTTCACTAATCGACCAAAGCGCCGTCTTAAATTCAATCCGACTGCGTGTTTTACTGTACAGAACTGTCCAATTCCGCGTTTTTATTATGAATGTGTGTGGATGTAACCGGCTCAAGGTCGTCGACCGTACGTTGTCAAACTTACGAAACAGAAACAATAATTGACTGATTGATCTAATTAATCTATACTGATGATGTTTGGAACGAGAAGAATTCTTCAAGCTTCGAGCAGCAAAATAAATGTAAATCTTCACAACGACTGGGAATGGCGGCATCTTCTCAAATTAACTTTCAAACTCAAATAAAAAAACAAACTCTTTCCCTTCTCTGCTGGCGTCAAGTCATACAGTCTATGCCTTTCTGTTCTGACTCATTTCAGAGATTGGTGTATGGTGGGAATACAAAGCGACGATGTATGTCGATACATTTAAACTCCTCTACTAGTAAACCGGATAGAGCTTACGTTTTACTCGTGAGTAATAATTATTAGAAATTCGAATGATGTGTAATAACAAAAGACTGAGATTGTGTCTAAAAGACTGAGGTTCGGGTAGTCTGAATACTGGAGGCTCAGTTTGGCCTTAGACGTTGTTTGTGGAACAACTGCTAGATACTGGAATATGCATCAGTCTAAGGGTGATCCTCTAGGTGGTCGAGGTACCCTATTTCACAGTTATGAGTTGAATTTATTAGAAATTAATGCTGTATTTAAGAATGGTCAGTGTCCACAGGGGCTACTTATGAACTGGCTCAGATTTTCAGTTCCTGGCTGTTGATAATGTCATGAGATTGGCACCATATTTAAACTGCAAATTAATTCAAAATACCTCAGTTTATCCGCTATAAAGTTCCGATAAACAACTGGTTGTTACGGATTGGACAGTCAAGTATTGTGTTTGTTCTAATCTTTTATAGGTCGTTCCGGCTGCTTGTCTCGGTTTAGGAATTTGGCAGATTAGACGTCGTCAATGGAAACTAGATTTAATAGCGGGTCTAGAAGAGCGATCTCGTACTGAACCGATACCGTACCCCTTAGAGTAAGCAGAATATCTGGTTCTAGACTTACTAACGCTCGTTCTACAGTACTCTCGTTAAAATTTCTCTCTTAATCTTATGCTAGGCCTATGTAAGATAAACTTGTTTTAACTTCGGAGTCGAATGTTAACCCACAACTTAGGAGCCGGATGCTGGATTTCATGAAATTTAATTTCAGCTTAGAAGAGATAAAATCTCTGGAATACCGGAAAGTGATCGTTGAAGGAGAATTTGATCATTCGAGGACCGTTTACATCGGACCACGTTCATTACTAGAACCGGAGAAAGAGAACAAACCCGGTACCCTCGTGGGGTCGACTTCGCAATCCGGGGTTCACGTTATCACCCCGTTTAAACTGAAACATCGAAAGTAAGTTTCCATCATAATTATCGAATATTTAGAGAGCTATTATTTGTGTTTCATTTAGTTGTATCAAGTAAACTGCAGGGCCTGCTTTTATAGACTGGTATTAACTTTAGCCCGGGGGTTAACTCATTTGAAAATGAATTGAGTTAGCCCCCCCGGGTTTAAGTTAATACCCGTCTATAAAACCGGGCCCAGGCTTGTCTCTGATCTCATATGACGGATTCATTCATTTTACTTCACGAGATATTAAGTGAAATCCCGGAGCAATCAGAGTGTGCCATATTATTTGGAGAGGGTCCTACTGTATTTCATTTTACATTCAAAGTTTGTTTCATGTGTATTTGTTTGTTTTATTTACAGTTTAACAATTCTAGTCAATAGAGGTTGGGTAAGACGTAAATACATGTACGCCGAGACTAAACCAGGAGAGGTAGAATTTTAATCATAGCTCGTTATTTTCCTTCCATTGAAAATACATCGTTAACAATGGTTTAATGATTCCGCGTTGTAGGTAACTAGACCTGTGAAACTGGTTGGTGTTGTCAGACTTACGGAAAAGGTAATAGTTTTAACTAATAAACCGCAGGGCTGGGTTTCATAGATGTGGAAGAAAAATAGTCCCTGGGAACATTTTGAAATTTGTCAGTTATAACCATGGTTTCTCATTGTAACTATGTTGGTTGTCACCCAAATTGAGGATTTACCTCAAGGGATAACTTTGATACCCAATCTATGAAATCGGGCCCAGGAATTAAAACTGGACTTAAATCTTAAAATGGCAATAAGTTGTATTGTGTACCAAAGCGGGCTCAGCCTGAGACATTTGAAATTTAATTGGTACCATGGTTGGTGTTTGTCTTAGCAAACTTTTCAGCAACTGGCCTTTTGACCATGGAACTTGATTCATTGTATGAAACTTCTCTAGGCGCAATATAATAGTTAATACTAGGTGGTTTATAAAAGTGGACCCTGTTTTTCATATTTCTAGAGACAACCGTTCGGTGCTAAAAACCCATGCGTTGGTCTCGAGTGGCAGAGAAGAGATATTGAAATGTTATCTGATGAATTGGGTACAGCTCCGTTCTTCATTGATGCTGATTTCAGTAAGTAAAAAAATAACATCAAACCCGCTTAATCCCATCGGCTTAATCCGAAATTGGGTCTAATCCGGACATTATTTGCAGTCCATTTGTTCATTAATATACGAGAAGCTGACTTTTAATCCGGATTTCCCGTAAACCGGATGAATTTTGTTTGTCCCAAAGTGATCTGAATTAAGCGGATTCTACTGTAGTAGATTGATTACATACCAGTGAACAGTTTGTTTCAACAATCAGTTATTTGAAATTTGAATGTTTCACCATAGATTCGACAGTTGAAAATGGACCAATCGGAGGACAGACGAGGATTACTATGCGTAATGAACATTTATCATATATTTTCACTTGGTAAGAATTTCATCTTTCATTTTCAAGAATCGATAATTACCCCGAGACCGAGTTCGACGAAAATATGGTTGTTGTTTTTGCAGGTTTTCACTAGGTGGAGCTACTCTATGGATGTGGTTTAATAGATTTGGCCGGCGCGTATGATAATGGATACCTTTATGAAATTGTTTGTAAATAGATTGTACCGATGAGTGAAATTATCTAAAAAAAATTATCATAGGAAAATAGTTGGTTAGTTTTCTTAGTTTGATGGGTCATCTCATAGTATCCTTGAGGGCCGTCTTAAAATATCATTCCTACTATATTCATGAGGATAAAGATGTGCTGAAAAGTGCTTACTTTTGCCGAAGTTGTAGTTTTTGACATCAGTCACAAAAAAAAACTTGAAACGAAAATGATTTGAGTTACAAATAAAGCTGGACATTTATATATACGGGATATTTACTTCAAACGCGCGAAGATTTACAAAATTTACATCATTTTGAAAATAATACATTATTTACACAAAGATTTAAGAAGCAGCTATACCATTACAGTTTAAGTTATTGATTACCCGGTATCACATTGTAAAAGTATAGTATAGTATATTATACATGTAACCTTAATGCACTCTGACCATTCAACTACATCACTCTCATGAAGTAACACAAGAGTTTATTAAAATTGATTTGCACGAGTTTGAGAAATAACAATTTCCATATTTCTACACAGATTTTGGGCATAAACAGTTAAAGAGTTTTTAGACTGTTTGAGGAAATACAAGAGTTTTGAGAGGAAAAAGAAATTTTCCCTAATCCTTAATCTACGTAGCATTCTAAATACTGGATAAAGTTCTTGATATTGATTGTTAATATTACAAGAGAATTCGTTGTTTATTCAGAGGAAGAAGACAGAAGATCTGTAAGCCCTGAGAGAGCAATTCGGAGCAATTTAAAACGAATGATGTCGACAAACATTTTCAGAAACATAGGCAGAGGGCACAGTTTTTGGGGTTGAAAATAACATACCTAATTTTGATTTCATATTACAGTAAAACCTCCCTTAAATGAACACCATTCGCCCAGACCCACAATTTACCTGTAAATACATCTGGACCTAATTTCTATAATTTCAATGGAACCTCGTTATAACAAACTCGGATACAACGATCTAAGTAAGACAATTTGATTAATTGCATACTGGGTATCAACAGACTATCGGTTTTAATGCGCAGATTTCCTGGTCCCCTGAAGTTTGCTGTAACGAGATTCCACCGCTTTGTGCTCAGCCCCACAGGGACTCACTCTAGTGAGGTTTAACTGTAATCTAAAGAATTTATGGAAATTAATGGTCATATTTTTCAATCGGGGGAAGATCGAGCAGCTATAGCCGTCTGTTCACACCGGAAACTGTGCTCATACTGAAAAAAATTAAACAAAATATACATTGATACATGCATTACATGTATGATTGACATGTTACATGTGTGACTGACATAGACATACCTCTTTCTCTATCTCGTAGAATGATTTATATTTCAGACTAGGCACCGCATTCTGAAACAATTCACACACAAATGTTCATGGTTAAAATTTAATTTCAAGTTTTTTTAAAGAGATGAATCTTTGTGAATAGTTTGATTAATTATTACCTCGTTATTTTCAGTCAAATTTGCATATTTCGAATTGAGCTCAAATGGTATCCCAGACAGCGCTTAAAGTAAGAGAACAACTGCAAATTAAAACTTATTACAACAAGCATGCAACATTCTTCAACACCTGGGCTCATTTCCTCATCCACTAAAAATTCGGGCCATTTCAACATCTATCAAAACCAGGGCAAGTAGGCTCACACATTCTTGTTCCATATTTGACTGGCAAGTGTGGAACTGGATCCTGAACTGTGGACTGGGCCCCGAACCAGGTTCAGAACAGCGTACCGGTTATTGCGTTCAGGGATGCAGAACTGTGGAACTAGATCCAGAACTGAATAACCCATTATAGATGTACGTACGTGATAAAGCTAAATGTCTGAGAAGAGTTGATTCTCTGTTGAGGACAGCCGGCGGAGGTGGTCGAGGAGGAGCTCCGTATGAAGCAGACGCGTTGCTAGACGACCAGTATTGATCGTCTGCGTTAACTCGGCCTCTCATCGCGTAAGGTAAATTACTCGCAGCCATTGAACTGAAATCACACGGTTATATCAGTAATACAAACATCAATTCTGATTCTATTTTCAACAAAAATGTTCATGGGTACACGAGCAGGGGTCTACATGTGCCTGTAACATGTACATTTACATGTATAACTGCGTGTAGCGTCTTAAACGTGCAGCATGCTGACATCGCTTAAAACAAAAAATTTCTAGAATAATTCAGGATTAATCAATAAATATCAAGAAAAGCATGTATCCTACAGTTTGGGTGGCGTTTGGCTACTACATAGAATGACCACAAAAACCCAGAAATCGCTTCTACACTGGGTCTATATGTTCTCTATTTGTAACAACAGAACAACACAAACCATGCTACTCTCAACACGTAAACAACTATAAAAAAACTCTTACTAAGCTTCATAACTTTCATAACTGGGAGGTTGATCATAACTGCAAATAAACAATTCTTAGTTTACTGAGTTATCAAACTCTCAATTCAGTTCTCAAACTCTCCGATATTCTCTCAAAAATGCAACCAAGTCCGATCTTTCATAAGGGTATGCGTATAATAATGATAACTGTTTTTCATTCCAAAAAAAATCAAAAACTGAAAAAAACTCCATGTTTCAAATCACTCTGATGTATGCGCGATAAAATGTCTTACTGCTGTATATCTGTAAAATATGGTAACTGAACTCTGTGAAATTCGTACGGCAAAAACTGCTGAAAACTATATTCAAAATAATCACGTTTAGAGTGTGGGTGAGAAAGATATTGTCGCAATTCAAACTGACAGCACACAGTAAACTGATTAGCTGGTACCCACTAAAAGTTATAATTGTACAAAATGATCTCAAATCCTTTGCGAGATTGAAATGTTTTTGTTCAAAATGAGGTTTGCCTCGGAACAACCGCTAGATACTAAACTAGGGTTTCCCAGTCTGGGGGGAGTCGATTCCCACCCAGTCTGTGAGAGTTGATTAGATTAATCAAACTTACCTGTTTTGATTCTGTCCTGCTTTTGAAACTGAACCCAACTTGTAGCAGAAATGCAAATCGTTCATTTCACTATTAAAAGAGAATATTGAAAATGATTTTGGTAGTGAGGACTGGATCCCTGAAGCTTCCAGTCTAATATAGTGTCAAAATTTGTTTTTTCCATTAACGGTAAGTCTTGTGAAACTACATCCCGAGATCTTTTAAAACCAGCTTTATCAATCAGTCAGAAACTTGATGAATACGTACCCTATTAATGTGTAACCATTCGGAGGTCTCCCCGACCTACTTAGAATTATGATATCGCTAATAGCTTCAGTCGTCGTCTGCCTGTCGGCCATCTTTAAACATATATTCTTTTTCTTTGTTGCTTTTTCATCTGAAGATTATAACCAAATTTATTCAGCGGTCACAATAACCAGGGATGTCAAAGATGTGGGTCCTTCTCCCTCCTTGTAATAATTTTTATTTCTATTTCACAGACTCACGTGTATCAATAGTAAACTCTGTGATTGAGAATCCGACTGGTATCACATCTCGTTCATTGATTAATGCTATATCAATTAACACATTATCCAGACCCTGAAATACATGATATACAGCAACATTTTGGCAAGAAATCTTAACATGGAATTGTGAACCAGTTCGAGAGCAGAACTGAGTCCTGTAGAACTGGATTCAGAACTGTGGAACTAGGTCCAAAACTGTGGAACCAGTTTTACAACTGTCGAACTGGATAGGCCTACAGTGTTGAACTAGATACAGAACTGTGGAACTGAGTCCGGAGCTGTGAAACCAGATACAGAACTATATAACTACTATTGACCTCAAAAGTTAGTTAACTGACACAGAGAATATTAAACCTGCATTGCTTGTTGTTATGGTATTAAATGTATATATGGTTGTCTTACGTTATTTTGAAACTGGCGTGAAATACAGACATATCGCGTGACGCGTCTCATTACAAAAAAACCATCTTTCCATAAATCGGCATCTTCCTGACGATCATACGATTTATCAATCTAAAAATCACACAAATATTCATCAGATTATTCGGAATGCAGTCTAGTATCCAGTTGCTCAATAGTTGGTTAGAGTTAACTAGTGGATAGTTGACATAGTGACAATTGAAATTTCCATCCTCCACTTTTCTTTAACCAATGTTTGAGCATCTGCAGCCACTGAGCGGCGCGCCTTGCTCCTTGGACCGAGTTTCACACAGTTCTTCATTAGCATTGACCCGCGTTACTGTGGTCGAGTCAGAACTGAGACTAGTTTCCCAAAAACGGATCAATTCTTAAATCAGTTCAAGGTCAACTGATTCAAATCAATGGTAAACTTGCGGAGCAAACCTTGACGAAATGAAGTTTACTTTCTTTTTCATTATAATTTCTAAGGTCCCAGGGAACGAGGGGTAGGGGGTGGTACTTACAACGGTGTATCCTGCAGGGCATGATGCTGGATCTGTTACTATACACAGACCAGTTATTGGACCAGCATCAGTAGACTGCTGCATCCTCTCTCAGTCTCCTTCGTCGGTCAGAAGTAAAAGCTTCTCCCCACTAATCTTCTTCGTTCCTTAAAAATTAATTCCTAACACATAATTCTATCTTATGAATTTTCCGAAATGAGAAAACATTTGATTAATCTCAACAGGGGGGCCTCGCAATAGAGTTTGTCTCAATAAAACAAATATTTACCCTTTAACTGTCAAAAATTTCAAATTTTGTCAATTTTTTCAAAAAACTGTCAAATTTTACTTCCGTGTTGCACAGTCCGGGTTACATTCCACGGGTCCGGTTCGTACTCCGCAGGTCCGGCGCCGTCGGCGCGCTAAAATAAAATGATGATAGTAGGTTCGAATCCCATATATGTGATGAGAGCGAGTTCGAATCTCAGACTTATCAAGACGACTAATATTATTCTTCTATATACTGTCAACATCAACTTGTTGATGAACAATACAGTTTTTGGGTTTGCAAGAAAAAAAAAATGAATATGAATACAATAAGAACTTTTTTATTGTTTTTTTTTTCAATTTTTAATTAAAATACACAATTAAACTACAAGTACTTCAATGCTGTTTTTCCTAACCTGTGATATTATATACATATAGTATGTTGATTAGGTAGGAAAAGCTGCGTGCACGTGCAAAAGAAAGCCTGCTTCCTGGTTTCTGTTCATTGGGAACATTGTGTCCTCGCGTTTGACGTACCGACCGGATGAGGACAACTCACAACAGATACCTAGAGACTACGTTCACCGCTATCGACCATTTTAAGTCTTTCCATATTTCAGCATTAGTAAATGAACCCCTTCAATTAAGTCAATGTCAAATCACAGCGTTCCAAATATTGTCCAACAACAGTGTCTCCTGTCTGTTCTCAGAAATGCCATAAAAACCACAAAATGAATAAAATAACGAATATGTTTTTATTTATATATATATATATATAGCTAGTTTTGATGATTGTATTTGATGTATTTTATTTCTGGACTCGTTTTTATAATAATCTACAGCAGCAAATATTACACACATGAGCAAGATATTAATTGGAATCGTCCCAATTTCTTGTGTCACCTTTTGCATCTCAGTAGCATAGAACCAAATATAGGCCTAGGTCTTACTCTGAAATCACTTACATTTTCAATTGTTTTATACAGTGCAAGTTAAATTGAATTTGAAATTCGAAAGCTAGATTTGAAGGCTCTAGTTTTAAGATAAAATCCTAGCTCTCAAAGACCATAAAAATCTGTGCGCAGACTTTTTGAACAAGAAAATGGACCCAAAGCTTGGTCACCTCTCTATCACATACAACAATTAAGTTGGTTAATATTGATTCTGACATTGAAATTATTATTCAGAATACAAAAGACGCACAGTTTGTTATAAAAGAAGCTCCACTACAGTCAAATCACTATCAGACTACTCAGGCAAATCAGTCAATTTCATCCAATTCTGCCGGAATGAGGGTTAATTAGGATTAAGGAATGTAGTTAAACAAAACGCTAAAAGCCATAGAGATAGATAGATACCCTGTAATTGACTTTCATCAGTCATTTCTACAGTTGTGTAGGTTAAGCTTATTACTCATTGAAGTCATTACACAGTCGTGTGAAATAAGTTTCGACTCTCAAAGTTGTGTTTGACTCTTTTAAGTCACATTTCACACCTCAAGAGCTTTTGACAAATATTTTTTTCCGACCAGAAACAAGTATGAAATATTTTGATTATCATTCAAAAATCTTTCAATCATTCATTTTTTTCACGTAGTCAAACAACTTGATTTCATCCTTGCATTCTATATAACATCCATAAAATCTAGGGCCACACTTATTGCGTTGATAATAATATAACCAGTGCCTCCGACTCTCAACAACAAGAGCCCTCTCCAATATCATTATATTCATATATAGAATTATATTTATATATTTAAAGCGTTTTAGTGAAATCACAGTTTTTTGAAGTCATCATTTCATTTCTTAAATTCTAAAATATATATACACACATCTTATCAAGTGAAGCACCAGCGAATAAAGAAACATTTCAGGGGTCTTTCGTAAAGTACAGCAGGTCCCTAACACTCTATTAAGTCGAAGTTGTCTCTATTTCTGACTCGTACACTAACACTAAGTGTGAGTCATCATTTGGATTTTAAATCAACAACACAATGATCATCCCAACTATGACGACTCAGTCAACTGAGTTTGACTCCGTACTCTTATCTTCTATTCTGGATCCAGTTCAGCTGTCGTTGATCAAAAATTGACTCGTAAGAGATGGAATCGGTATCTAATGTTACGATATAGAGTCAAATTCTAACCGAGAGAAAACTGTACAACTGGATCCTGAAACCCATTTAACACCGTTTAAAACCCGAAACCATTTCAATGAAAACTAAACTTAAGTTGAATTCAATTCTATCCATAAGAGAGTTATTTTGACATTTAGGATCTGAACGTAAGTTCAGTTCAGTTCACTCGCGTTAATGTTTCAACCACAATAATTGGCACTGTGCAGCTCAATACAACACTGGTACTGCCGGTTTGCAGTTACCGGTTAAGAATAACTGCTCAAATTTAGAACACAGATAATCAGTCAGCCAGTTTTATGTTCGGAAAAATCTCTTTTCTGGACCAGGGCCGGTGCGAGGAATTTGTGCCCTCTTACATGAGTCTCTGGATCGGGACCCCGTCAGTCTCGGGGTGCTGAGAGCCACTGGATCGGGGTCCTGTCAGTCTCTGGATCGGGGTGCCGAGAGCCACTGGATCGGGGTCCTGTCAGTCTCTGGATCGGGGTGCCGCAAGCCACTGGATCGGGGTCCTGTCAGTCTCTGGATCGGGGTCCTGTCAGTCTCTTGTTCAGCTCAGCTTTTCAAGCGCGGTTTTTACAGCGAGTGTTTGATTCAATAGTGGCGTCGGTTATCGCCGTGGTTACAGGGTAGTAGATGTAACAGGATGTAACCCGTGAACGAGTACGGTCGGAGGTAAACCTGCCGTCAGTTTATCGATCTGATTCAGATAGCGTTGATAGTTATTCTTACGCCTAGGTGGCGCCGGTAGGTAACAGAACGTAACGGCCGTATTTTCGCTCGATTGTTCACGAATGATTTGGTTCATTCCGGCGACGTAATCTTCGGGGAAATCGAAATCATCATCTCGATCGTCGTCGCCGTCGGTAACCTCGTGATCGAGGATCGCCGTTACTCGCTCCCACGTGATGATCTTCACCTCGGCGATTATCCTCAGTTGCCGTAGCAACTGGTCGAGTTTGCGCTCGATGGCGAGCACGTCGTCCTCGCGAGCGTCGACGCAGAGGAACACGCGTAACACGGTGTGCGCCTTCCAGCCGCGTACCATGTGTAAAATACATGATAACTGCAGCAGGAAGAGACACGACGTGTCGAAGTACGTCACGCTGTCTGGGCGGAAAAAATTCACCGGCCACGCGTCGATAAACATCGGTTTCTTACAGCTGAGAATGCGATCTCGATCTAAACGCTCGAAGTGTCGACATAAACTGACGTTTTTCTGCATTTTAATCGCGTCGGCGATCATCTGAACGTATTCATCCACGGTGAGGTGCTTCGCCTGATGAAAGGCGCGTAAATCGCCGAATACCTCCCCGCTGAAACCGGCCGCCGTAAAATCGCCGTTCTCTCCGCTGCTGCTGGCGCTGCCGTTCGTATCGCCGCGGCGACGCTTCCGTTCGATCAACGCCGTCAGATTCTCGCTCGGAGGTTTGTCGTCGTAGAAACCGAACATGACCATATTCGGCTTCATTCCGCCGAGTCCGGAAATACGGATGAGATGGTGCATACCGTCGCGGATACTACGAGCGACCGTCAACTCGACGAACGCTTTCACCTTCAAACGATCGACTAATTCTAACCAGGAATTATTCGCCTCTTGAACCGGATCGGAGGAATCGGAATCGAAGTCGGATACTTCCACGTGACCGAGGATATACAGACCGCTTTTTTTAGCGTCGTTCGCGAATTTGATAAGCGGCGCGCAGGCGCGAGGGTTCGATACCATCAACAGAATCTGAGGACGCCAGTATTTCACGTGTTCTTTACGCGAGTCGAGTAGTAGTAGGTATTTGCGAACTTGATGGAAAATCAGCGCCTGACTGATCGAACCCCACGTCGTCGGCAACGAACGGAAATGAAGTAAAATGACGAATAACATGGTGACGATGATCGCGACGGCGGCGAACACCGGCTGAATCAGGAAACACATGACTAAACAACCGACTAAACCGAGCAGACACGTGTACCACGAGAAATACCGGAACGTAGGTCTGAAAAATATACATCATTATTACAATAGATTAACATCAATCAGCATAATTATAAGGCGGGATCTCGGGGGCGCTAGAACCTCAGGGTAGGCCTAGGTACTAGAATTTGGTTGGGATACGAAAAATTAAAATCATCATCATCATCATCAAATTCACGGACGGAAGGAGGCCTTGTGGTGGCCTATTGGTGTCCGGCTCGTTTGTTGATTAGTATTGGTTAAGGTGAAATCAAACTTTTCCAACAGGATACATGATATTTCTGATTTAAACCACTAAAAAGATATCTTCCCTTAGTATAATTCTTTCCTAACGGACGGACGATGGATGGACTTAAGTCTCAAGTGTGCTAAAAACCACAATCTAAATTGGTGCCGAGTCAAATCAGCAGAAGTCTACGGTGTTTAGAATTTCCTACGGATATTTACCTGAAATTTGGAGCCGACGCTAATTCTAAAGCCAAACAGGCGAGATTTGTAGCGGCGTACGACAACAGAAAGAATACGGATGTAATCGGAGCTATCGCGTTTAAACTTCCAATCAACATTACAGCCTACAAACACAATCAATAGCATTACTTCAACACTTTAATGTAAATATAATCAGTTTCATTTATCCATCATATGAAATTCTATGAAGGTCGATTTTTTTTTTTTCTTTATCGAGAACGAACCTGAACTAAAACCCATGAAATAAGTACAGCTATGACCGGGTTACCGCTTTTAGTCGTGATCTTCGCAGGTGAAAGAAAGATCCCTAAAATAAAACAACAATTCAACAGCGTGATTGATTTCTAATCAGTTAGAGACAAGATTAGCCCGTACACTGACGTGGAGAATACCCTCTATATACTCATTCACCTGACGATAATCTCTAATGAGTTTTTTCGAAATTTTTAACAAACAAAATTTGCTTCTAATAATCCTCTAAATTTAGTGGGTTTTAAACTACCGGTAATTATTTCAATATATACGTACAGAATAACTCATCCCTCGCGAGTGCTTCGAGGACCCTCGACGCTCCGATCAGGTTGCCTAGCGATGCAGACAGTGTTGCCGCGAATATACCGATGACGACGAACGGAGGCCACAGGTTGACGTCTTGCATGAAACCATATTTATTCATTAATAATTCCCTGCAATAATAGAAAATGTTAATCAATACTAGTTGATCATTGTTTGAAGGAAACACAGTTAATAGACTGGTCTTAGAACCAAAATGATATTAAACTGGTTTTGAGTCGTTAGATTGGAACTGGTTTCTAAGTTGTTAGATTGACTCTAGAACCAAAATGAGTTTAGACTTGACTGAACAAAGTAGCCATACCTTGAACAAGTGAATGCTGTAAGTATTGCAAGTACGATGTAAGTTGATAATGTGAAGACTGAAGCTCCCATTGTTCCTAGTGGTATCGAGTAGCCCGGTTCCTTCAATTCACCTACAATTCATTATCACAAACACTTCAATTTATATCTCATCTCGGTCTCAGGTAGATATAGATGCGAATAGAGTTTGAAAGAAGTTGAATTGGCATTTATTTTTACCTGACATGTTCGCTCCATTCATAATACCAGTCACGCTGCTGAATAAAATCGCGAACACAGTCACAAACGTCATCACGTTCCCAGTATTATAATCAACTCCAGTTTGATCTATAAACAAAATATGATTCAATTCTAAGTTTACCGTTTAAAGTCGAGAGTTAGATTCAACTCCACAATAAATTGAGCCAAATATGAGCTAATTAACCAAGTTCTGGGTTCTTACAGATCAGAGATTGCAGAATTCCCTGGTATTTGCCAGACCCTTGACCAAAAATTCACTGATTAACCCTTTCAGTGCGTCTACACCGCAGTGCGGTGTAAAAATCGGTGATGGACATTGCTAGTACACCGCAACGCGGTGTATTGACGTAATTAGTAATTAGTTTAATTTCTAATGAAAGATGGCAGCACCTGTCAAACATAGTGAAATATTAGTAACTAACGATACACCGCTCTGCAGTGTAGACGCATTATAGCGGTATACCCATTATTCGACACACTGGGGCGGAATTTCTAGAAAATTTCAAATTATCTCCAGCACTTTGGGTGTTACTTAGTCAGCACTGAAAGGGTTAAAATATAAAATATCCTCATTGGGGGCTATTTTCGAGAGGTTCCTTATGCCACTCATCACCAGCAAGAACAACAAGCCCCCCAAAAATCAAATTCTGAATTTTAAGATATGAGTTCAGAATTTCCTGATTTTCCCTACAGGTATTCTACAATTCCCTGCTATTTTCTGATCTATAAGAACCGTGTAATATCATAACGAGATCTAAAGGAAACCTACCCCATAAATTTCCTTCAAATGTTTTCAATGAGAGTCCCGTATAGTTTTCACAGATTGTATAGTTGATGGTTGAGTTGTAGATGATATGATTTGTAGTCGGAATATCAACGCAAAGCGGACCTTTCTTAGCTAGAAAACTGATAATCACCGACATAAAACACACTACAACAACCTGCAATATACAACAAACATAATACCTTACTTACAGAGGAGCTCCACTAGGAATGCTCCCTTCAACCCACAGAGCAGTACTCGGGGCATTCCCTATTATCAGTAGGTTCCCCTCAACCCGAGTGCCCTTCAGGAAATTAACGATAGATTTGAGATTTAAGGGGAAAGAGGTCAAAAAAGGCTTTGACTAAAAAAACAAGAGGGTTCAAACCCACGAAACGTAGAAAATGTATATGTTAGATTGAACATCAATTAAAAGTTTTACAATAAAGTTTCAAATCACTCACAAATAGAATGAATAGAGATGTTTTAGCGAACATCGCGGCACCGACGAGACAAACACAGCAACAGACTATAGCGATACACGTTTCATAAAGATACATCCACCATTTACTGCTTCCAGAAGTTCCAGACGGCAGATAACCCATCCCATCCGTAATCATCGTGCCTACATAATACAAACAATGAAAATATATCAAATTCATTGTCGATTTTATTGTTTGAAAAACTACTTGGTTTTGAAAAGTAAAAAGAAATATGTTGGTTAATAACTTTTGAGCGTTATTTTGGATTCTTAAAAAGATTTAAAACCATTTTCTTGCTTTGATGGCGAGTGACTGTAGAACTTACCGCCTTCGCCGAAATTGTCGATTAAACCTTCAGTGAACGCGGCTATATATAACGCACAGGAGAACACATTCGCTAGGAAGAACAGGAACCCGATACTGCCTCCAAACTCTGGTCCTAGAGCACGACTTATCATATCTTATCACATATCAATGAAGGAATGATAAATCTTAAATCATTGCTTTAATTCTGGATCATTCACTGATGATCTGGGTCCAGTTTCACAGTCGTGAGTTTAAAGGATTTAAATCAGAGTTAACTAATTCTAACACATAACAACGTTACTTGCAAATGTGGAACTTAACCTGGGGCTCTGCAGCCGTTATAGTATCACAATTATCAGATAGATGGCAGCTTGGTGGTGGTAACACTTTTTCATGGATATTAATCCTAGGTTAGAGTTGTTGAAAAATTTAGGTCTCAATCACTCATCAAACATGATCTAATCTTTATTCAAAAAGTTCCACAGAAATCTTGGGAGTGAAACAGTGAACATTAAGAGATAGATGGATGGTTTAATATTTGATCGAAAGGATACAATACGCTCCCCCTCCTTCTACAGCTCCGTTTGTTGAAATTGCACAAATTGATAAAATCGTCATAAAAAGAATAAAATAAGCCAAGAAGAACTGTACAATCGTTTCTAGTATACCGACTTGACCAACGACAAAACCTGCAAAATACAAAAAGGGTGAAAAATATCAGTATCTCATGGAGAATTTCTGCACCACACTGTATACAGCTGCACAATAGAGAAAATAATGGGTCAAAGTTATTCGAGGTCAAAAACATTTCCACATCACATGACATGATGAGTGTGCAGGGAATTCTAGGAAAATTCTCAATCAATCAATCAAACTACCCTACAGATGTTACAAATAAACTTTCTATTTCATTTTCACTTTTGAATAATGATTCTATATTACAAGACCTGGGATTCCACAATACACAATTTTAACTGATAATTCTGTAGAACAAGATCCTGATTTATAACAAGCATTCATATCAAATGACCTTCAGTAAAAAGTGTCCTCCCTTAATCAAAGACCGGTAAAAACTATATATAGTTTATTATCACTGATAAATGATTATCTTACGGAGAACTTTGAATTGTGAACCCCTGGGGAGACACAAGAGATAAGATAAAAAATGTGCAGGACGAGATCTAAAAATCTTTCCATACAACACTCTACAATATAATGAGCAGACCAGTGACCGACCCACTGAGCCTATTTATATCCAGTTAATAATACCTAGAGGGATTAAACTCTATACTTCAAATGATATATAAATGTTAATCCCGGATAATTGATATCAGTTACGCAACTCACCTAGACGTAGAAATAAAACAGTACTGAACATCGATAGCGCAACTGGAGCGAATACTCCGGGAATCGTCGATAGGTGGCGGTGTCCTCCACTCTCTCCGATACGGACCCATGTCGACAGTCGCCTGCGATCGCTGAGGTCCTCACCTCCGACCCCAGCCCCAGCACCGGCAACGCCTGCATTGTTTATACTCAAATTACGTAATAAAGGCGTCCGATCGTCTATTTCGTCTGTACCTACACCGGGAGGAGGCATATCGATAGAGGTGGAATATCCATCATTCCCTTCTCTATCCTCCCCTCCTCCTGACGACATACTGCTCCCTAACTGACGAATAAAACTCCTCAATCTATGAGATGAGGTATACCTGCGAGGAGACGAGTCCATCTTTACTGTCACTCACCACACCGCCGCCGGAACGTAAATAAACTACTGTCAAAACCGACCCCAGAATTTCACTTCCTCGTAGGTAATCCCTCTGTTGTTGTGATGACGTCATTTTGAATCGTATCATGTGACGGCGGAATTCCGGACAAAATGGCGGACGAGATCAGCGAACACGATTCGGCGATTTTAAACAAGATTTTCAATCCTAATCAACCGTTCGAGCCGAGTACAGCGCGCGTGAATACAGCAGCAGACGACCAGAGAGAAATAGAAACTGAAACCACTCGTGAAGTGAAGCGGTAAGTGACGTCAGCGCTGTGAAATAGTAGGAAATACGCGGCGTCTCGTCGATCAATCAGCAGACACAGTGCGCGTTTAGCTGAGACAACAGCTGTGTGCATAAATACACCACAATACAGAGTGTAGCGAAACTAAAACCGGTTTCAATGTTCTATAGTCCACCACGAGTACATAATGAATACATGAATTATTTATGGATCAGATTAGATAAAGCAAACCGGGCTGGTTGTTTCAATGACTGGTCAGTGTTGAATGTGGTGATATAGGCCTACTGAAGTTGACAAACCAGACCGCTAATTCAAACCTACCACACACGACACAGTGTCGACTGTTTTTAAATCAAACCAGTCAAATTAGTCTAAAAATAAATTCTATATTTGATTAAACTTCCTTCTTGCGCTAAAATACTCAGTAACGATTACAGGGGAATCCCATTACATTGAACTTCAGGTGCAGACCAGGTTTTAAGCTCAGCAATTCCAGACCCAGTTCCATATTTTTGGATCCAGTTCAACAATTCAAAAACCCAAGTTCCACAGTTCTCGATCGAGTTCCTCAGTTCTCAGCTAAATTCAATTGTATAATTAATTGTATAGTTAAAATGTGTTCAGTTCCAACTTTAAAGAGTCAACTGTAGATCTAGTTCCTAGTTAAAGATGATATTAATACCAATGCATCGGAACAATCAGTTCAAATTCATAGAATTGTTTTTTACCCGGTAATAAATAATTCAGATAAATAGTTTTATATACGATGAAATGCTAGTTTTGTTTAATGTTGTATAATTCAGGTTAGAACTGGCCGGAGTGAAAGCTGCAGAATCGGGAGATTTCAAGAATTCTCTCGAGTTTTTCACCCGAGCTATAAATCTCGAACCGGAGCGAGGGTCCGCTTATAACAACAGAGCACAAGCGCTTAGACTAAAAGGAGATGTGGAAGGTTCGTTTCCACATTCAGAAGAGTCAGTTCCACATTAAGGAGCTAGTCCAGGAGTTGACTCCATCCACAGTTGAAATTTTTTCAGCCTCAAATTCCAAAATTCTATTTCAAGGGTATAAAAACCCTCAAATTCTGAGTTTTAGCCCGTGACCCCTTAGAAAATATGCTTCAATCTCAATAAACTCTCAGAAAGTGAAGCTGATTTGTTATTCTTTGAGATAATGTGAGAATTTCTGGAGATGAAGTCGTTTTATGTCATGTTTTTTTTTTCAGGTGCTCTACAAGATCTGAATAAATCAATAGAACTGACAAGTGGTAAAGGACAAGTTGCCTGTTTAGCATTTACACAACGGGGTCTAATTAGAAAACTGAAAGGTTTGTTGAACTGTCCACAGAAACGCAAATACTCGATACAAAACTGAAATTGACTTCGACTGATTTCAAATTTCATAACGCAGCTGGACTTGGTCTAGTCATCATTTGATAAGTCATCGCATTAGATTTTTTGGTCCAAATTTGTATTTCCAAGTCAATTCAATTAGTTTAAGTCATCATTTGGATAAGACATCATGTCATCCCTAATTTTGAGTGCCAATTTGTATTTCTAATTCAATTTCCTAAGCGTAAGTCGTTATTCGGAAAATTCGACATATGATCAACCCAACTACTACCGTAGCATCATCATAAGTAAAAGATGGACCCACAGCTACAAATAGCTTCGAACTGGTTTTGGTTTTTTTATTGCAGAAGATGTTGAAGGAGCTACAAATGATTTTCAGAAAGCCGCGAATCTCGGATGTCCGTTCGCTAAACAACAAGTCGTTGAAATGAATCCATACTCGGCGATGTGTAACAAAATGTTAAACGAGGTTATGGTTAAATTACGCGAAGGAAATCCTGTCGAATGAGTGACATCGTTATCACCATCGCAAACATTCCAATCTAACGCAGTATTAGAGCTTGCAACATTTCACGTTTGATATATCTGAACTGTTCTACAATTGTTGGCTGAATATTTGACTTGAAGAGTTATAATTCATTTAGTTGATACTCAATAGAGTCAAATTTCAACGAACATCTGTGGAACTATGGAACTTGATTCAGGATCCGGTTCCTCAGTTTGGCTGTAGAACTGTAGAACTGAGCTGGCAGTATATATTGAGCTGTTTGAAATGAAGTGTGTGGATTTTTCCTTGTTATTATTGAGTGAATGAGTGAAATTCTTTTTTTTTGTAAATTGATCTCATTTTTTGGAGATATTTCTTCAGATTTAGTCACATTATTATTACATTGTTTATTGGTTAAAGGCGAATGTTAATAAATCCTTTACATAAATATTAATCATATTTCAAGTATTATATTATTTTGGTCTGAGGTCGTCAACTGGAAGAGGAATTACTGGAATGGGTAAAAAAAACTTCAGTACCAGGAAAATAGACCTAATACCGAAAGCAGCGTGTAGATGGCAGCACGAGATGGCCACCGATGATTATATCGATATTGATAATTTGAACGCAGCACCTGCTGCCTAAAAGAGAAGGTGGTAACAGCCGTCAGTAGACAATCCTTTATTGATCTGATCATTACATTCTATACAGAAAGTAAATTCTACAGATCTTTGTAAAATGACACTAAAAGTTATTGTTGTCAAACTATCGTGTAACAGACTGTAACAGAGAAACGCAGTGATCATTTCATAAAACCAAATTGTTGAAAAACCGTTCAAAACTTCAGGTATTCGGACACGACCCCCCGGCCCCCACATCCCTGAAGAGATCGAAATCAATTCACACAAGTCGCATATAAAAAATTTTGAATTTTGAACAAATCTCTGAAGACTGAGAGAAGAAATCTTTTGTAAACAAACAAGTCAAATCTTCATAGTTTGGGATTTTTATACGCTGGAAAAGATGATTCGAATATTTTAAATATTTTCCGTAAATTTTCAGGGATGTTTAGTTTTGGAAACAAGTTACAGTTCGACGGGTTATAACTGTAGACAGAGCCGATATTTCCAGACTAATTAAAATTGTAGATCAATGACCCAGACAAACAGGGGAAGAAGCCTACATTCACTGAAACACAAATAACATATGTGTGATCTACAAGCTGCAATGATTGCTCTCTGCAGGTATGATCTACGAGCAATCATCTCAGAGTTCAGATGATTGCTCTCTGTAGGTATGATCTACGAGCAATCATCTCAAAGAGTTCAGATGATTGCTCTCTGTAGGTATTATCTACGAGCAATCATCTCAAAGAGTTCAGATGATTGCTCTCTGTAGGTATGATCTACGAGCAATCATCTCAGAGTTCAGATGATTGCTCTCTGTAGGTATTATCTACGAGCAATCATCTCAAAGAGTTCAGATGATTGCTCTCTGAAGGTATGATCTACGAGCAATCATCTCAAAGAGTTCAGATGATTGCTCTCTGTAGGTATGATCTACGAGCAATCATCTCAAAGAGTTCAGATGATTGCTCTCTGTAGGTATTATCTACGAGCAATCATCTCAAAGAGTTCAGATGATTGCTCTCTGTAGGTATTATCTACGAGCAATCATCTCAAAGAGTTCAGATGATTGCTCTCTGTAGGTATGATCTACGAGCAATCATCTCAAAGAGTTCAGATGATTGCTCTCTGTAGGTATTATCTACGAGCAATCATCTCAGAGTTCAGATGATTGCTCTCTGTAGGTATGATCTACGAGCAATCATCTCAAAGAGTTCAGATGATTGCTCTCTGAAGGTATGATCTACGAGCAATCATCTCAAAGAGTTCAGATGATTGCTCTCTGTAGGTATGATCTACGAGCAATCATCTCAAAGAGTTCAGATGATTGCTCTCTGTAGGTATTATCTACGAGCAATCATCTCAAAGAGTTCAGATGATTGCTCTCTGTAGGTATGATCTACGAGCAATCATCTCAAAGAGTTCAGATGATTGCTCTCTGTAGGTATGATCTACGAGCAATCATCTCAAAGAGTTCAGATGATTGCTCTCTGTAGGTATTATCTACGAGCAATCATCTCAGAGTTCAGATGATTGCTCTCTGTAGGTATGATCTACGAGCAATCATCTCAAAGAGTTCAGATGATTGCTCTCTGAAGGTATGATCTACGAGCAATCATCTCAAAGAGTTCAGATGATTGCTCTCTGTAGGTATGATCTACGAGCAATCATCTCAAAGAGTTCAGATGATTGCTCGTAATTAGGTATGATCTATATATTGAGGTGACTGACCGAGTGACTGTCCGACCAAAGCGGACCAGAGTGACTGACCAGACGAGATATGAGCGACCAATCCGAGTGATTGACCAAATCGACCACGAGTAACCGTCCGGACTAACAAGAGTAACGAACCGGACCAGACTGACCCGAGTGACTGACTGACCAAACAGGATTTGAGCGACCGACCGAACACGAGTGGCCGGTCAGACACAAGCGACCGACCGAACTGATGCGGACCTGAGTCGGTTGTTCGGTGGTTTATGTAGCTATAAAACGTTTCATACGATGATAACACAGAAATCATTGAATAGAACAGTAACAGGTGTTTCATATAAAAACGATTCACGATAACATTGTTATAAAAATGTGCAGCACGTTTTAGGATGAAGATCGTCTGAAATCCTCTGTATTATGTGATGAGTGAAATTTTACCTACAACATATTGAATTATCGCCTGAAGTTGAAGTAAGCCTATGGCCTGACCAGGTCCCAGTCCCCCAGTCCATGAAACATGTCCATAGATAAAAAGATTTCTATCACTATTTTCACTCTCCTCTCCCTGGGCCTGGGTCCCTCTCCTCTCCCTGGACACCTTCCCAACTCTCAGGGTTATAGTCGTTTTTAGACTCGGGTTGGCAAATTATTATATATTATACAAGATTTTGTTAGGAAATAACTGTTAATTATTCTTTATTGATGAAATTAACATAACATAACATTAGGCCTACCCTCCTCCCTGGAACCCTCTCTTCTCCGGCCTGAAACCCTCTCCCTGGAACCATCCCTCCTTTAGCAACCCTCACTCCCTCCGCTTCGTACCCCCTCTCCCTCTCCCTGGAACCATCTCTCCCTCTGCCTGGAACCCTCTCTTCTGCGGCCTGAAACCCTCTCCCTGGAACCATCCCTCCCTTAGCCTGGAACCCTCACTCCCTCCGCTTCGCACCCCCTCTCCCTGGAACCATCTCTCCCTCTGCCTGGAATCCTTCTCCTTCTCTCCCTGCCAGTTCAGATGATACAAATTAAAAGTGATTTTTGCGTCTGCCGTTGATTCAGAATGAGATCATCAGACATCGATCGTCACCCCCGGCGACGAGCAGACGCGCCGAAACAACAATATGCGCCGTTTTTTCTCGTTGCCACGGTAACGCTCTACCAGCAGACAGACGAGACACGTAACACGGTAACTTAGCCCGAGGAGCCGTGATTGACAGAACGAGAGTAAGTCACGATATCATCAGAGACCAGTGTATGAGAGGGAGAGAGGGGGAAGAGAGAGAGGAGAGAGAGGGGGAAGAGTATGTCTCATTGTTTCTGGCAGTAAAATGATGAATACAGTTGGTGACTGTTTATGCTGTTTATAATTGAGCTATTAATTTGATGAGGTCATCATTATACCTGGTAATAGTAACTACTGTCTGAGTATATCCACACACTACAACCGACTGCTGCCCGGATTATTTATAGCCATGCAGGTCGTGATAAACCTGAACCTTATAAACTACAGATCCTCAGGGCAAACAAAATGCGAAACCAGTTTCTGGTTTAACTAAAATATTTGGTTAAGATGCTTTTTTCCTGTAATTATTCAAGATTACAACATGAAGGACAAAGTCACAGGCGCAGTTTTTCCATGTATGATGTTTGACGAAAAAGAGGACTGAATTGAGATTGATTCAAGCCTCAGATTTCAGCCCAAGATTCAAATTTCGGACTCTGGGTTGTCTGGTCTCTTGGAGATGTCTGGGTTCTCTCAATTCTCTGGGTTGCCTCAATTCTCTGGCTCCGTTCTGCCTCAATTCAATCTAGTTTTCTCGTCAAATATAAATATATTATATAAACAATACATACCGACTCGTTGAAATACGTTAGTACTGAGTTGACCTAACGCTACCGGACCGAACACGCCCCCTAGTGTCTTTAACGTGCGTTTCGCCGTATCGCTGTACGACTTCCCGGCGTTCTCCACGTAACTCAATCCGGTCAGATCGTGGTAATATTTGCCTCCGTCCGACAGTTCATCCGAGCCGTTCGGTCGTCGACGGTGATGTAATCCGCCATTGTTACTACCGTTACTACGGCGATTGCTACCGTTAAGGATGGGTTTTTTCTCGTCCGTTTCGATCCCGGGCGAGGTTGACGTGTTATTCGAGTTTGTATCGCTTGGTTCCTGCTTAGCCCGGATTTCTATTCCATCCAGCTCCATTTAAACGTCGTATGAATTTCGAATCCGTGTTTTTGTTATGAATGAATGTCAGATCTTTATTTGGAAGACGGCACCGGCAGCAGCAGCAGCAGCAGTCGTAGCATCACGAGCGGAGCGCAGTTGATTCAACTACCGAGATTCAATACCTCACACGGTTTACATCCTAGAAATATCACAGACAAAAAACATCGTTCATATACATACAACGATAATCTATGAGACACAAGACCTACATTGACTTTGGATTAAAATGTTTGTATTCAATTCTGAATACAACCAGACAAGACCCAGATTCACTTAGCCTACAACCAGACAAGACCTAGATTGACTTTGGATTTAAATGTTTGTATTCAATTCTGAATACAACCAGACCCAGATTCACTTTGCCTACAACCAGAAAAGACCCAGATTCACTTTGCCCACAACCAGACAAGACCCAGATTCACTTTGCCTACAACCAGACAAGACCCAGATTCACTTTGACCACAACCAGACAAAACTCAGATTCACTTTTCCTACAATAATGGGCCATGCATAAAGTATGTACGCTTGACTTCCAGGTATTTTTTACCCCCCTCCTCCCATGAACGCTTCTGTAGGTTAATTTATGACCCTATCCTTGCATACATAACTCTTTGATTGACCCCCCTCCCGGTAAAATGGAATTTTTCAGGATCCATGGTTTAAAAAAGGCAAAATTCACCAGCATTCATCAGAGCTCCGACGACACAATGTATTGATATTGTGAAAGAACGAGAGTGGGGAATTCCCAGGAAATACCAACAAATATAGGCGATATTTGTAAAAATTCACATTGTGTTTCGTGCACAAAGTACGTACTATAAACATTAACCCTCTCCCTTAGAATAGTGTGTACGCTTTGAGCTTACCCCTCCCCTCCCCCTGTACGTTTCTGTATGGATTTCTAAAAGACCAGGCCTAGATTCACTTTGCCTACAACCAGACAAGACCCAGATTCACTTTGCCCACAACCAGACAAGACCCAGATTCACTTTGCCTACAACCAAACAAGACCCAGATTCACTTTGCCTACAACCAGACAAGACCCAGATTCACTTTGCCCACAACCAGACAAGACCCAGATTCACTTTGCCTACAACCAAACAAGACCCAGATTCACTTTGCCTACAACCAGACAAGACCCAGATTCACTTTGCCTACAACCAGACAAGACCCAGATTCACTCTGCCTACAACCAGACAAGACCCAGATTCACTTTGCCTACAACCAGACAAGACCCAGATTCACTCTGCCTATAACCAGACAAGACCCAGATTCACTTTGCCTACAACCAGACAAGACCCAGATTCATTTAGAATCAACATTGAAAATCTTTACAACACATTAAATTTTAAAATAGCCAGATAAAATATTCAAAACATTTTCGAGGTAAACAATTGTGTTTGAGTTTCAAGATGACGAATAATCTGCCTGGACCTAGTTTTTTAAGGTTGAAATCAATAGCTCCAGAATCAACTCAAAACTACAATCGAAACAGCAGTCAGTATTGAAAATAAAAAGTTTTGAAAAAAAATATTAGGAATAATTACAGCGGCCCGGATTTGATCTCCTAATCATTTACCAAAGTGCCCCTTGTCACGGTGAAAATGTGCCCTTTTTTTCTTGAAATAGAACTGCCCCCTCAAAAAAGCTTGCCACTGGCCTGTTACACGGAACAACTGAATGTTGAGTTGTAATCGAAGAATTCTCGATGCTTCACAGCTGTTTAAGTTAATTTATTCATCAAAAACATCAGAATGTTATAAATTCAGTACGGGAGAATACGTTGAATGTTTACCCTTCAGAGCAGCTGCAAGATACACTACCTCCTCCATACGTAATACATATTCTACTGTTCTCAGAGTCATACAGTATAGTAGTATACAACCACAACATACTGTTTACACCTTACATAAACTCATTCTTAATCAAACAGGTCAATTTGACAAGTCAATTAAACAGGTCAATTAGACGGGTTAACTTTAATAAATACAGTTCAATTTCAAAATTGAAGATGTCACCTTCAAATTGAAATTTTGATTAGTTACTTATGACGACCTTCTCATTCTCGATGACTTTGATGATTCAGTAAAAGTATGATTAGTTACTAATGGCGACCTTCTCATTTTCAATGACTTCGACGATTCAGTAAAATAATGATTAGTTACTAATGACGTCCTGAAAATGGCCTTAATGAATAAGAATTCCGTAAAACCCGAGACTCAACCTCAAAATCAATCAACATTCAATATAGGCCTACATAAAACTATCAGCATAGAAAACATCTGTCTGTCTTCCATACCGGTCCCTCCCACTGTTGTGTGTTTAATTTTACATCTAGAATCAAATCAATAGTTTAGCAACCTTTAAAATGGAAGTAACTGATATTCATTCCCCTGAGAGTGAGAGGGGGTTTAAAGTCCTGAAGCCAGGAATAATCAACAGTATGTAATCCTACAGTCAGTAATTGATAAAACATCTGTTACTGAACGATTTATAATATACTACAATCGATTTAACACTTAATTCCACAATCATCTTGTATTACAAACATTATATAAACACCATACATAATCTAATTCAGGTTAACATGGACCCTGCGCCCTGGGGCCTGCAGTGGGCATCTGAAAAACTATAGCATTAAACACACATGGATATGAGTTTATATTCATGCATCAAATAAAGCCTATTCTACCATTAGCCTGAAACAAATTACATAGGCCTATACTCCTTACTTAAGTTCATTTAAAGTGCACTATTTCTTGTTTAAACAGTTATTTTATACTTTATTCTTTACATTTTATGCTTAACGTCAGAAGGACAATAACATTTCACTAGTCACATAGACAGAGCATTTGTAGAGACCCGTAGATTATCCTTTCATCATTTTAAGACCCTAAACAGAGGGGCTTATATCAGTAGAGAAAACATGAAATTTTATGAATGCATTTTATTGGTATTAGTTAGGACTAATATCTAATAATCGAATTGTATATATGTATATTCGCACAGGCCTATAGTGTAACTTACAGCTGACCCAACTGAGACTTTTATCACTGACATACCATTTAAATACAAAATTAGCCTACATGAATACAAATGTGATGAAAACTTCATTTTAAATCGTTTTACCTTTTGTCACAGAATTAAGATCCACTGAGATCGTGTGGTATATACAGGTATACTACTGAAGAGCGTATGCATGTGAATCATTGACAACTGTCATCAGTGTGTAGTTCACCATACAGCCGCACGAGAGCGCCACCGATCAGCTTTCAAATCAATCTAGTTTATTGTTGAAGAGTGACGAGTCATTCTACATTAGAAGAATAATAATCAGTATTTGTGAGAATTATTGACTGTGGGTTCAGTCCGGGAATTATTCGCTATGTCTGGAAGAGTGGTGAGTATTACTGGAAATCATCGACGGGTCGCGAAATTTCAACAAATCGAAAACATTTCTGATACTCTGTTTTGGAAAGGACCCGGGGTGGGGAGGGTGTTTAATACGCCCCGGGGCTGGGCTAAGAACCACTGATTCTGGTTTGAGACGTTTTAAACTCTGATCTGAATCGGTTTACATTTATTTACTGCTTTAAATCGGTCGAAATTCCGAGATAAAAATAATTTTTACCATCGCTCGGCTCCACCGGCATCCATTCGCGCGATTCAGAATGGCTGATAGTCACCGGATTTCCCTGGCGCTCGATGACGCAATTTAGAAACAACCAATCAAAAAGCTGCTACTGCCATTACGCAATAGACTAAGCCGTGTTCCGATTGGCTGTTTCGTTAGATTACGTCGTTGTTGGAGACGCGCGAAAGTCATTCGATTCGAATCCCAAATATATTCTGAAAAACGCGAAATAATATTTCAACCATTTTATCTAATTTTCAGAGTAAAAGTAAGAAACAACAAATAAAACTATCGGACGATGACTTAATCACGTTATCGGTTAAAGATCTGAACGGGTTGTTGAGCGGTTTGCCGGCAAATGAGGTGCGAAAACTGAAACATAGGCGACGCACGTTGAAGAATCGCGGCTACGCGGCACATTGCCGGGAGAAACGGGTCGTTCAGAAAGAAGAGTTAGCGACGGAAAAAGAGACACTGGCGCAGGAAAACGATCGTCTTCAACGCGAGAACAATGACATGAAAGACAAACTGAAGAATTTAAAAAGAACGTACGAACAATTGTCGAAGTTTAAAAATTCTCAAGTGAAAAACGTTAGAAAAGTGAAAAAGAAAATAAAAACCGAACCAACGGATTGAGGGAGCAAGAATCAATCTAAATGTTTTTCTCAAAATACCGAGTGGTATTAGTGTTTGCGGTTCACATCTGGCCTGAGTGCCTGAAATCACAAAAAACTTAAGCCATAATTTGTTGTGACTCGGTGTGCCAATTCGAATTGTAAATGGACACATTAAATGGTAATAAAGATTTTCTCAGTCATAATATTATTAGAACCATTAATGATTTGTCTTTTAGTCGTTTTCTTGTCGGCGCTGCCACCGCGGCTGAGGACGGCCAGGAGTCTATTCAAAACCAGAATAATGCATCGTTTTTAATCATATTTTTACACTGTCGCAGTCGCGATGCCATTTTGAAGCTCTACAAATTAACAATTAAACACGATAAATTAAATATTGAATTACGCAAATACATTCAAATACGGTACATCAATTGATTGACAGAATGCTTGGCACTTCATGAAATAAGCTACATGTCAATTTTTTTCAAAGATCTTGTTTCGATGCGTGAATGGATTAGACCATGTCAACGAGAATGTATTCAAAACTCACAAGATCATGTCCCCTCGATAGCTCAGTTGGTAGAGCGGAGGACTGTAGAGTTGACACAGTTGGATATCCTTAGGTCGCTGGTTCAAATCCGGCTCGAGGGAGTATTTTACATTTTTCATCTTGTATGTGCTTTTAAGATATTCTTCTAAGATTTTTCATTTAATTTCAACACGTTATCGTCAAAATAAAATCGTACATTTAGGTACAAATGCTCACCAGTTAGATCCGATCTACAGTCGCAAATCACAGTCAGTGTCTTATGGGGCAAGTTTCTGACGCCTCTGTGAAAGTGTTCAAAAAATACAAAACGAAAAGCCTCTATTTAAAACAATTCATTTGTACCTTTATTTTTTTTTCAAGCTGCAATGAAATATTTACAATTTATTGGGACCTTTTACCCACTTTGTCCACGTAACGTGCTTTAAACATACGTAGGTGAATGAAAAAAAAAACAACTTAAAGAACTAATACAAACTTTAAATTAATAAAAAAATAAGAAAAATAAAACTCAAAATTCAACCATTTTGAATTCAAATTAATTCAATCAAATATTATTTACAACTTATCACCAATGCTACCATGTTACCATGACGACTATATCACCGCAGAGATAACAATGATAACGAATAATACCAATAATATTTCATAATTACAAACAGTAACATCCCAATAAAAGTATAGTTAATACATAGGGTTAAATATCACCAAATATAACCTAGTACCATAATCTATATAGGTTTATTCAATAATCACATGATGTAGGAACAGATCCAGGGGGTTTTGTGAGTTTTGTACAAGACCCTCAAATGTTTGAATCCGCCTTTTCTGAATAAACTCTTTTATTTTGTAACTGCCGAATCTTATGAACCTCTCTTGCTTAATTGGTAGGAAAAGATTTGTCAACTGGAAACGCTGTGAAATGCATCTCACCTATCCCACAAGCTTTGATCATTGCTAAAGCGCCTCAGAATAAGCCTTTTCAGTGATCAGAATCAAACCCTTAAATGCGCCACATGACGGCCAAAAGTAGTCCTAGGATCCGCCCCCGTAATGTGTAATAATTGAGAGAATTGCAAACACTGCAAGCAAAAATACGAGCTCTGCACTTTGAGAAATATTATGTATCAAAGCTTTCATTTAACCTCATTTTAACAATAGAAGCAAAATAATTGAATTATTGGTAATCAATAGTAGAGAAAAAGAGTGATTTTTAAATCTTTAAAGACAAATACAGATTACACAAAGTGCAAGAAAGTAGAACCTCTTTATATTGGACGGAGTGTAATTTCATTATGGAGCAAAAACTAAGAGGTTAGAGTTGATAAGGAGTTTAGAGTTGTTTTGAGTTGAAGACTTAAAATTTAGAGAAAGATTGATTTCATCTTCTACGTATCACAATTAATTCACAATCGAAGCTTTGAATTCACAGATATCAATCAGAGGAATGATTCAAGTTTGTCGAGGGTTTATCAACTGAAATATCAAAGACTTGTTGGTGGTTTATGTATGTACCACCAGGGGGAGGAAATCCCACTAAGGAAGCCTGAACATTTTGTTGTAAAACTTAACCACAAAAACAACCAATCAAATAGTTACAATGTAGAGAAACATTAACGATAAACGACACATACAGTGAAACTTGCTGCTGTAAGTCATTAACTTTAACTTCGGTGTTGAACAGAACCAATTCCGGAATAGCATAATCTGTAAACCTGATAGAAGCGGCCGGTAGAGAGTTTGTAATTCGGAATTGGTATTCCTGAACCGAAATACATTCAAATAGAAAATTGAATTGGATATACAATATAGTAGTCAAAAATATTGTTGATGACTTATATACCTAAGCGAGTTTGACTGTAATAATCTTTATACTGTATTTACATTATAGTTACAATGTATACACACACTATATCCTCACAACACACACTGAAAACTGGCAGTCGATATTCATTTTATTTTCATTCATTTTATCTGTTGATTTTGTTAGAAAAATCATTATGTTTTTCAAAAGTTTTGTACCCGGTATCAAATATTTACAATAATAATTATTATAATAATGATGATATCCATAGTAGACAGAACTAAAAAAACCTTTTACCCGATGAATCAACAAATTTTCACACATTTACAAAAATATCAGCTCAGCTATAAACCAGAAATGCCACCTAATAGAATACTAGCAGCTGATTGGATGGCCAGCATCATGATTGACACTTGTTCCTTGACAATTTCCCAATCTCCAGTTTCAGTGCTTATGGCTATGGCATCCTCAATTCCAGGAAAAACCGATCCAGTATACCAATTATGTGAACTTGGTGCCAGTAATACATTCCTACAAGATAAATACTACATGCATGTCGTTTATAGGAAATATAAGGACTACGTAAAAGATGGAATAGGGGCCTTCATGATCCAAAGCTATAAGATGCGGGGAACTGCTGCCCATTTTTGACAAAAGAGTTTTTAATGAAAATTCTTAAACGCCAAATTTCTCAAATCAATACACAATTAACATACACACTTTTGTCAGAAATAGGCAGACTGGCACACATCAAATTTGGTTCATTTGCTACCCTCAAAGCCCCTCAGCACGGGCCTGGTTTCTGTGAAATTAACTTGAATCTTCTTGAATTCAAATAATAAAATTTTCAAATATTTTCAAATTTCATTGGCCATTACCAGGTAATTCAAATATCTCACTGCAAATATGCCCCCAGGAAAAATTCTTAAAAAATTTAAGCAAATGAATTTCTCAGCCATGCATTTCTGTAATTAATCAAATGAATGAGTTATTTTCATAGTAGGATTGAATGTAGTTTGTGTACATGATAACGTTGTACCTGATTTGAGGTCTTCCTGGTAAACCGCGAGGAGTGATAAACGCTCGAGACACTCGCATCAAAATATCATTTACTCGACGCAATTCCAACTCACTAGAAAAATACGAACACACAAATATAACACACAGATTGCTTCTCATTTCCTCATAGATTTGTATGTACATATAATTCATAATAAACAATCCCACAAGTGATGATATCTAAAATCTGACAGTTCCGAGATTTATCTCAATCTCATCTTCAGAGAAACAGTAATGAATGTTATTATAGTTTAGAATACAATGAACATTCTTTACCCTTTCTCTGAAGATCTTCAAAGAGACAGTAGTTTTATTTTCTCTTTCTTATTTCAACCCCGAGGAATTAGGTGGCATACATTCAGAGAGCCCTGAAAATACATACTCTGTTGGATTCACGTTGGCGAAGTGTATTCTAAATCGACTTTCAGCCTCTTCGTAAGTTTTAATAGCTTTTTCTAAATAATCTAAAATTCAAATTGAAATTCGGTTAATGACATCATACATGATATAATAAACTAAATCAGTTTCAATCACCAATTTAGTTTAACTTCGGTAATCCTTCACATTTTCTTTAATTTACTAAAAATGAATCATAGAAATCCTACCTAAACTAATTCCCTGTTGATTAAATGTGTCTGAGTGTACTTCCTTCACTTTTTTCAACGCCTCCTGTAAAGTATCGACGTACTGGTGACTGTTTAATGTAAGTTTGGCCGTTTCCGAAAGTTGTAGAATAATCTCGCTGATGACGTCTGTGTACGTGTGATGAGCCTCGAATGTTGGATCCATGAACCGAGCGACCATCTCAAAAGTGTCGTATTTCGTGTGGTAAAATGGCGGAGTGAATACTTTCTACAATGACACAAAGAAGAATCGTAGATAGAGTAGACTTGGCTCAAGTTAGATCTTTTGACTTGAGAGTGGTATTTGAGTTGGATGGTACAGTAGACTCTTCTCAAGACGGATATTTTGACTTGAGAAATATAAGTACAAAGTACTCCACTGAAGTTAGAAACAATCAACTCAAAGATACTGTATGTTTGTTGAAATCTGAGCCTCCATATGAATCATACACCATCCAACAAAGACTTGAGCAGAGTCTACTGTATGGGTTTTACAAGATAGAAGTAATATCAAAAGGTGAAATTGACAGTTTTCAGTTCAATGGTTGCAGATATCAGACATGTGAAGTATAGTCATATCATATTGCATGACATGCTTAAGACGACTTAACAATGTATAGCCATTTCAAAAGTGTTGCATTGCAAGAGGTTATAAGGTATAGTAAATGTAGAAGGTTAATTGATACTTTTGAAATTAAGACATATGAAGCACATTATATCATATTTCATTATGACTTGCTTAACCTGGCTTTACACTGTGCAGAGATTTGAAAAGTGTCATTTAACCGTCTACAATGATAGGAACTAAACGGTAACTTACTGTAACCTTACTATCAAAATAGTAACCAGGATACATCGACGGGATTCCGAATTCATGAAGGAAACTTGTTTGATCACTGCCGGCCCCAAGATACGATATGCTATAACAAAAAACATCGACACATGTTAACTGAGACCAGACCAAGACCAGTTCTACAGTTTAAAATTCTGATCCTACATGACACTGCATCAAATGAATTAAAACCTTTGTAAAAATGCAATATTCATTTCATGTTAGTCTCGATCGTGGAAGTGCCCTGTAGTTTACTTATCACCTAGTGTATGAAACTAGGACCAATCAAAAATACATTTACCAACCTCGGATCACCAGCTTCAGTTTGTCGATCACTTTTCCGAGTCCAGTCTTCGTAGACGGTTGATTTGCGAGCAGCGCAGTCCGATAAACTACACGGTACTTTCTTAGTTGCTGCGTATATAACATCCTTCAACATCGGGCTCGATCGCGCGGCAAACGTAAAATTACCTTAAAAAGTGATTTGTTTTATTCATATATTTCAATTCAGAAATAAATTTCTATTCAAGAGAATTGACGCAATCCATGTTGTTGCTTACTTTGATGTTTTACCAGTCTTAGATTATTTCTAGACTATAGTCTAAAAACTCTCTCGAACCAGGGTCTAGTTGCTCAAAGCTTGGTAAACTCTAATGAACTTTTGAGCGACTGACCCTTGGTTCACAAAATGCAAAATTGTATAAACGTAGATATACCGGTAATGAATGTTCTGTATTTTGTAAATTCTATCTACCTTTAAGCGGTGAATCCATATTGATATAAGCGACTGCCTTCTCCACGAGATCATGTTCAAATTGCTACAATTCAGAATCAGAAATAAACAGTTTATACAGACACATCTTCACACAGAATGATTTCTATCATCATACAAGTAAGGCTAAAAAAATGATAGCTTGTTCCTAATTTCCGCTGAGATTGAAAAGTGGACCCAGCCGGCCATCTATCTACCCTGTACATAACACTTTTTAAAATCATGATCAAGCTACAATAACCGACCTGGCAGCTATAGAAATGAACTGATTACAAATTTCATTAAGATAAACTGATGTATTCTGAATGATGAAGATAATGAATAATCCCACAATTGATGATACTTCATTGTTGTTGCTCCGAGAATGATCTAGATTGATTGCGAAACTGTCAGATAAATAAACTTTGACGGATCATCATTGTGGGGGATTATTCATAATCCCTGAACAACTTGTGCACCACTCAGCAGGTTCAAGATTTATTTACGCTTAATTAATGAGACCAGTAGAAATCTGAAACCGCAAAAAATATCAGTCGTGACAATACATGAAGGGATTACACAATGAAACCTGTTGCCCAAATACACTTTTCATCATAGAGTATAAAGAAAGCTCCTGAACACACAGGTTAAGTGTGAAATATCATATTCTATTGAATATCTGGATCTAATTACATAGTTTTCAGTTCATATTTAACTCTTCGACAGCAAGTTTGTCATGATATATTTTCAGTTACGCAAAACAGCCCCCTAACTTGTAAGGTATAGTAAATGTGAAAGGTTAATTGATACTTTTGAAATGGCAGCACAGAGCTAAGACATATGAAGCACTTTGTATCATATTTCATTATGACTTGCTTTACATGGCTTAACCCTGTGCAGACATTTCAAAAGTATCAATTAAAGCTTTTAAAACTTAAGCCTTCTGAATTTACCATTTTAACCACAATAAATTCAAGGCAGGAGAATGTTTATTGATACCAGCGTAAAGGATCTGGGAGATCACATGAACCACTGGCTACTCCTTCCCTGGTAGGGGGTCTAACATCTTTCCAACGAGTAGTTAATAGATTCAACCATATCATAAAATTTTTGTTAGCTGTTTTCTGTAGCTTTACAAGAATTCATTTGTCAATTCCATTCATTTGAGTTCTGGATTCATGAACAAATTCAATTTGGTGCAATTGATTTTCCTATAAAACATTTACAAATTCGAGGTTTGCATTGGAGAAAAAAAAACCAAATTCTTGTAGTATTAATAGCTACTGGTATATCTAATTTAGATACATTCATACAATATGAAACTTTCACAAAATCTGAGTCTATTGTGTTAGATTTCAGAGAATCAATTTTCTATTTGCTGTTAACAATAAATTTTACAAATGAATTGTAGCTGTAATACAAAGACTTTAATGATTTTATCAAATTACATTTTCAATACTCGAGAAGACCAGTCCCAGTATATTCTCAGACACTCTCATTTGATCCTCATGAACGATGAATTCTACTCAGATGCAGATCGGTCGAGCTTATACCAGTTACATGTCTATTATGTCTCTTGCAAACAGGTCTGGAATCTACCTTACTGTGTCATTGACCATTCTGCCAATCATATTCCTGTTTGGAACCTTCGGAAATTCAGCTACTTTCCTGATAATGACAAGTCGCAGATTCCGCAGTTTATCTTATGCTAACTATCTGATCATTTTGTCTATTAGTGATTTCACATTCTGCATCAACTACTCACTGCTGCCTGCTTTACAGTTTGCTCTCTTGCACATCGGCGACGGTCCTATATTCATCATGAATTCACTGATCAGTTGTCAAATTTACGAATTTCTAATGGCGGTTGCAGTCAGCAATAGTTCGTGGTTGATAATTGCAATATCTCTAGAACGCGCGGCAGTTGTGCTCTTCCCGTTCACATCTCGTTTGATATGTACACCGAGATTTGCTAGATGTACTGTATTGATAATTACTGCAGTGAATGTACTGATTGTTTATCTTTCACCTGCTGTGACGTTACATTTCACGACTCCATCGTTTGGATGTTACCATACATTAGCTGACCAAATTACATTCTTCGCCATAATGGCCGTCCATGCTTACCAATTACCGCTGCTTCTAATTTTTCTTACAAATTTGGTTATAATAATTCAGTTATTCAGAGGATCAAAAATGGTTTCGACTGATCAGAAAACTACAAAATCAAAACGTACAACCATAATGCTTCTAACGGTTTCACTGGCATTCGCGATGTTCATACTACCATCTTCTGTTTCTGTATTTTTACCAATCTCACAGGAACTGAAAGATTTTCTTTACGATGTTTTCACACATTTCCATCTTTGTAACTTTGTGATAAATTTCTACATATATCTTTTACTGGGACGAGAAATTCGTGAATATTTCTGTATGAAAATCCGCTGTAGAAATACAATGAAATAACTATCGAATACAAGTTTAAGCTATCTTTCGATTCGGCAATTATGTAGACAACAGATTCAACAATGTCAAGTGGAGTTTTACCAATATTTTGAATGTCTATGATATCATATTCTAACTTCATTTGTTAATAAGTCCCCGTCAACTACGTAGGCGATATCTCATAATTCCAGTTCAGCCACCATTGCCACTAGAAGTAATGGTAGTTCAAGAATTCAAAATCTGTACATTTAACAGAATTGATTCTTGGCAAATGTAAATTCAAAGATGTTTTTAATTCTAACAAATCAATGACAGCCACCATAGAAAACACAGAATTTCTCTTAAAGATACATTTGTCATGATATGAGACAGTCAGAACACCCTCAGGCAGTTAGGACACCAGGTCTGTACCTCTAGAGTCAATCAACTCACTAGTTCTTTTGTCAATGACTCACGAATTTGACTCTAGAGTCAACAAGTCATTAGTTAGACTCTTTTTCTTACCTCCATCCATTCAAATGAACCGATCAAACCAAATTCCTCTGCGTCCCAGTTTGCAAATATAATCGACCGTCTCGGTTGCCAACCAGTCGATGCTTTCAACGAACCGAATGCTTTTACGAGTTCGTTTAAAACTGCCGTTCCTCCAGACGGGTCGAGGGCACCTGCGTTCCATGCATCTCTATGGTTACCAACAATCACATATCTATCGGGCTCTTCGACTCCACGGATGACTCCAATCACGTTCGTGATGTTGACCGATTCTCGAAAATTGTTTACAACGACTTTGACTTTCCTGAAATAAAGATGTAGAAGTGAGTCATGAGGCTTACCTGAAAGTCATTGAGTCCAACCAGGCTTTGAGGTATACCCTGTGAGTCATGAGTCCTGCTCCTTCCGGGAGCACCTGTCCTCATAAAACTTACCAATTAGATTTAGTTCCTTTAAAACCGGGACCAAGCGCATAATCAACTTCAGGTATACTACCTTTCCATTTCGTTTCGATCGGACCGGCCAAATCTCTATAAAACATTAACAACATCAAACATCATTTCCAAATATTTACGAATCAGGGTCGAGTTTCACAGTTAGGGTTCATTATGCCATTACAGATCCATATTCGATACTTTTCAAAGCCACTTTCACAAATTTTATTGCCAAATATAGTAATTCCTGAAGGAATCATCAATGACTGATGAAAATAGAAATAGATAAACAATAATGGCAAGAAAGAACTTAATTTTGTCCAGAATTCACCAGGAATTTGCTTGACACCCTCAATTTTCTCTCCTCTCTCCTCATTTTCAAGGCCTTACATGAAAATTCAATGCTATTGAATTTTGAACAAGATTTTCTCGATTCAATGCTATTTCCTGTTTTAAGGTACCGGCCGCAATAAACCCGATAGTCCACAGTTTAATCAGTATTGTGTCTCATGATTTATGAAACTTATGAAAAATCGTTCTGTACAACTGATATGACTGATGTTTGATGGGTTGTATTTATGACTTACTGCAGTAACAGTTTAGCATCATCGTATCCAATTGGTTGAACTGGAATCGTTGGGAGATCAGTGCGATTTTCAGGCAATCGGTAAGCACCAACTAGAATAATAAATACATATGTATATATATATATATATTAATGAATAGACAATTCATTATTTGTACGTCCTAACCAACTGATCAGATCAGCAGACAGTAAACTCTTCCTAACTCAAATCAATTGAGACCAATGATTATGACACTGAAATTTGCTAGTCAGCCTGTGCTGAAAACTTGCCATACATCGGAAGATAATCAGGATCCAGTTCCTCAGTTAAGAGTTAAAGTTAACTCTTAAGTTAGCTCATTGAAAATTAACAGATTTTAACTCAAGAGTTGAATCTAAGTCGGAACTATTGAACTGGATCCAGGGGATTTACAAGCATAAAGATCCTGTCATGTACACTCGTATGGCGTAGTCGAAGAGGATAAAAGACCAGGCTACAAGTAAACTATAGTCACGCTGAGCCGGGGTCGATGATTCTTCTGTGAATTTACCAATCATATCCATTCTACTAGAGGTATTTCGGAGCAGACGCACAGACTTACCAACTGACGGATTATTAGGTGTCAGCGGGTCGCCGCCTCCATCGTGACGGATAGTACCCATCTGAACCGCGTCACCCGGGATCCACCATCCGTTCGGCCAAACTTTCTCCGGTTCGAGAGCGAAATCTTTCGGATCCGTGAACAGTATCACACCCTTCGCTCCTCTCTTCGTCGCTTCTTGGATCTTATCGCCACGGAAACCACGCCCGTATCTTATTATTACGATACAATCTTTAACGGTTATATTGTGTTTCGATTCTAAAAGTTCATAATCTTGTTGTTGTCCGTAGTAGGCGTATACTAAATCTCCCTGTCAAAAATAAAATTACAAAACATGATGATGGGAGAAAGTGTGTAAGATCATCTGCTAAAGCTACTCTAGGTCTATAGTCAGGTATAATAGGCAAATTGTCTTAACTCAGCCTCTGATTCAAATGAGGCTTAGATACACAGTTGTTTGAGACACAGCGTTGAAAATGAGCTACAGGTTTATTTGAATCTGGATCCAGTGAGTTCACATTTAGTGCAGACTTTACTGTACAGTTCAAACATTGGAAAATGAATTTATTTCGACTGAACATATTTTCAACTTATTTTCAACTGAAGAAACAACTGCAGAACTAATTCTCTGATTCCACATCTTCAGATCATTTAACTATTTTAACTGAATAAAGTGTAGGCAAGTTTTTAATGGTTTACCTCGACAGTCGCGTTTGGTGCGAAGGCGTTATAAGCGTATAATTCGGCTCCGGATCGTACACCAGTACTGTTACAATCCACTCTTACTTTACCGCTGTCATCTAATACATAAACTCTATTAGGATTATTATCACTGAAACAGACAAACACAGAAACATCACTGATTCATTATCACTGAAACAAACACAGAAACATCACTGATTCATTGTTGATTCAGTTCAGTCTTGACGTTTATTGATAGACTAAATCATAATGATCAAATCAATTATACATTAGAACAAACATGAGGTCATGAGGATATTCAAGGGCATGTAGCCAGCCACAAACTAGAACTTGGGGCCAGTCATAGACTAGGGCTTTGGGCCTGTCATAGACCAGGGCATTGGGCCTGTCATAGACTAGGGCTTGGGGCCAGTCATAGACTAGGGCTTTGGGCCTGTCATAGACTAGGGCTTTGGGCCTGTCATAGACTAGGGCTTGGGGCCAGTCATAGACTAGGGCTTGGGGCCAGTTATAGACTAGGGCTTGGGGCCAGTCATAGACTAGGGCTTGGGGCCAGTAATAGACTAGGGTTTGGAGCCAGGCAATTGGGCTATGGTCTAATGAGACAATTGGGCTATGGTTTTATAGACAGTTCATCTTTCGCAAGCTAAATGTCTCCAAATTCACAACAATGATACCAAATCCTAGATGGTTCTTTATTATTACTACAGCGGTGAAAACCGGTAACTCAAAGGTTAAAGATACGTCATCTCCGGCAGAAACTTCTTATCTATGCATATCACATGTTTGTGAATAGAAATGACGGAGATGAAGCTTCACTGATGACAATAAATCCACACAGGAAATGAAAAGTATTTCAATAAGCCACAGAGGACTGAGTGTCATCAGAGAGAGCGAGAGAGAGACAGAGAGAGAGACAGAGAGAGCTGAGAGAGCTGAATGCAGGTGAGACAGAAAACCTTCAGGCTTATATCAACACACAGTGAATTTAGACAGGAAATTAGTATTAGTTTTTAAGGGAAGGTAGAGAGCACACACACACCAGGCACACGCACCAGGCACACGCCAGGCGCACAGGTAGAGTACACCGTCGTAGAAAACACTGCAGCAGAGAATTCTGAGAAAACGTAACTCCTAAACCTGAACAGTTTCACAGAAAATCTATGATCGCTTCTGAAATCTGGACCTGACCATCAAATATTTCAGGGCAAATCAATAAGATAGGGCCATTTGGGCAGCCGTTGTGACCATTCGCAATGATTCTCAACAAAATCATCTCTTACAGATTCAAAATTCAGGGAGTTTTAAAGAAGAGGTCTCAGATTCACCTGTCCCTGGATACCGATACACGTTACTATGATAGTATTCAATCACTGACGATACTTACATATCTGGATAAGATAACAATACTCGATATCGGTCGAGTCTCACCGAATCAACTCCATAATTAATCCAATTATCGTGTATACTATCGGCTAATACGTTATTCTCATGTCTACCAGCTAAATGAACGTGTTGAGTTAAATTCCTACAAATAGAATCCATCAATGACATGTACATTCAGATGTGTGCACATTACCTGGAAATCATCGATCAATCTATTTGACAGAAATACGAGGTCTAGTTCTAGGGTCATAGGAGAATAGTAAAAAATTCAGATTAATTCATAATGCGATGACTTCAGCAGATTTGGATCAGTCTTTACCGGAATTATCTTCCGGCGTTTTAGTTTCGTACACAATACACACTACCTATTCGGTAATAGTATGATGTGTAAACCTGATAGAAACAGCCGGCAGAGAATCAGCCGGTAGAGACTTTATATTCCTAAATTGATATTTCTCTAAATATCTAGATTCTGGTTGTACGGTCACAGTCTCCATGGATATAAGTAAAAAATTCAGACTTATCTAAATAAAATCATGATTTTCTGGATTTTATAGAACCACAATAAACACAGTAAGTTCGTACTAGTTCCACAGTTCTGGACCCGGGTCAACAGTTCAGGACCCAGTTCAACAGTTCTGGATCCAGTTCCACAAATCTCAGTTAGAATTAAGGTAATGACCAATGTTTAACATCTTGAGTTTAATCTAAATCAACACTAATTGTTGAACTGGGTTTGAAAATTCATGACTTGGTCTTGATTCCTGTAGCCAATCTAACACCATTTCGGCCCTAAATACATACAAACCTTAACGTATTTTGAAGACTTTGAGCACTGATAAACTGACGTAAAATGGGACCATGTTTAGGATCATAATCCTGAAATATATAACAAAGAAAAAATACACGATTAGAATTCATGACACGCCGAGACAGAAATATTGGAATATTTCTGAATTTCAGAAATAAATCATTAAGAATTCAAACATAAAATTTGATGATGTAACTACTGAGGGAGCCGGGGGGGAATGAAATTGAATTTCAATACTGCACGCGATAAACGCGTAAGAATCATCGGTTTATCAGAGATTATCGTAAACTCTGACGACGACGACGAACGAAGAAAAGAATCTTTCTCCAACGGAGAAACGCCAGAAATCCAATACCGTAATAAATAAATCAAGCGTAAAGTGATCTCATCCGAATAATAAGTTATCATTTGTGAAGGAGCGCGAAAGAATTCTAAAACTGCGACGACCGTGCGCGTTCCGACCCATTATCAAATACAATAATGTTCTTTCCGATATCGATAACGTAATGGTTTCCACGGCGATCAATCTGCATCCGATGGCAGGTGACAGACGCTCCGAGTCGCTTCAAGTCGACGTTTTGTCTGAAGTCATTTTCATCAACATCGATTACTGCGAATATAATCATTCATCCCGAGATAAAGAGATCAGAATGAGACAGGAGAATCCATAGATACCGCTCGGATCCATAGATACCGCTCGGATCCATTGATACTGCTCAGATCCATAGATACCATGCGGATCCATTGATACTACTCAGATCCACAGATACCGCTTGCACCATGGATACCACTCAGATCCACAGATACCGAACCGTAGATACCGCTTGGATCTATAGATACCGGTCACGTCCATAGATACTACTCAGATCCATAGATACCACTCAGATCCATAGATACCGCTCGGATCCATAGATAGGTACCACTCAGATCCACAGATACCGCTCAGAACCGTAGATACTGCTTGGATCTATAGATACTGTAAAGATCCATAGATACCGGTCTGATACATAGATATCCCTCAAATCCATGGATACGACTCAGAACTATAGATGCTGCTTGGATCTAGAGATAACGCTCAGATCCATAGATACCGCTTGAATCAATTGATACTGTAAAGATTCAGGGATACATACAGGTATTCTATCAACTGATTGCAAAACTCTCAATCATGGTGATCACTGTGATCATGGTGATCATACGGTGATCACACGGTGAGGAGGAGTAATATACACTTATACCTCATCAAATTCACTGTGAACTTTCTGATCTTGTTTCCACGTGTGTAAAACTTCTTCGTGGCGCGGTACGCTTATTTTTTATAACGTTGCCGATGGCGACAAATTTGATTGTAACATCTCTCCGCGAAGAATTCTGCGCTAATGAAATTTAGATAATGAACCTACGTCGGTCTGTAGTTCACCTCGTAACGATTCAATCCTCTCCCGTCCCCGGCAATCATTAGAGACTCGCTACTAAAACTGAGATGCCTTCAATATTCAGGGATCACGACTCTTCTTGCGTAACTTAAAAATACAGCGTATTATAGACATTCTCCTGGTGCCACATTAACAGTTATGTAAAGATCAGTTAGGTCCCACGACGGCGTCAGAGACTCTAGGTCTTTTAGATTTCACCCTATTTCATTAAGCCCGAGTCATGATTGTGGAACTGTGCCCCAGGGGGATGGCTGCTCAGTCAGCACTTAAGATTTTAGGACCTGGGCCCATTTTCACAAAAAAGTTGAGGACAACAATTCAAACTTAACCGTTTTTGGCTTAAACTTTTTCGTGAAACTGGGCCCAGTTTATTGAGAAGCTCTTTTGTTTTACAACAATCTTTTTATTACTACTTACAAATGTGTTACTGTGCCCGGAACCCAGTTCGTAGTTCCACAGTTCTTCCGGTTATTTTCAATCAATGCAGTTGAATTTATTTCACATTCAATGTTCCTAAACGTGGGTCAAATTTCGAACTCAAAAACAGTGGAAATGGGTCCTGAATTCTAGAATGTGCGGTCGTGTTATGTTTTTTCATTATCAAAGCTTTGCTTTTATTACGACTCTATCATTAATTGTTGGTCGGGTTCGCTATAAATCTCCGAATTCACGATACAACGTTATCACGTCTTCACAATTCCGTCAGCAGCAGCGGTGGCTACATATGTAAATCGATCATGTGACTATGAGCCGCGGTCGGTCGGAGCAGTTTATATCAGCGGCGAGCGAAGTCAGCCGCGGATGTTGAAATATTATTCTTTCATTTACAGACGAAGACGAATCATCAGAATTCTATCGTACGAAGTTCAGAAGTCAACGTTGCATCAATGATTACATTAACACTTCTACGAGTCGCGTCCCGCGTAATCTCACAATTTGCTCATTCGCGCAAAACTGGCTTTCATTGTTGCGTCGGTCGTCGATGGCGATGGATTTCGCGATGTTATTGTAGAGATGAAAACGGAATTTGACGAGGGAATATTACGAACACAAAGATGAAATTGAGGCTTACGTCTGTCTCTCCGGGAATAACGAATGCAGCGCGAAAACAGAGATGACCTTCACTGATAGAATATAGAATAACACAACTCTTACACTCCACACAACTGTGGAACACTCATCCACATAACCGTGGAATTCTTATCCACACAACTGTGGAACTCTTATCCACACAACTGTGGAACAGGGTTCAGGGTCAAATTAAACCCACCCAACTGTGGAACTGGGTTCAGAGTCATATTAAAGCCACACAGCTGTGGAACTGGGTTCAGAGTCATATTAAACCCACACAGCCGTGGAACTGGGTTCAGGGTCATATTAAACCTACAAAACTATGGAACAGGGGAACTGCTGTGAGATACAGGGGAACCGCTCTGAGAAACAGGGGAACTGCTGTGAGATACAGGGGAACCGCTCTGAGATACAGGGGAACTGCTGTGAGATACAGGGGAACTGCTGTGAGATACAGGGGAACCGCTCTGAGATACAGGGGAACTGCTGTGAGATACAGGGGAACCGCTCTGAGATACAGGGGAACTGCTGTGAGATACAGGGGAACATTTTCGACATTTGCTGAAAAACATTGATATTTGATAGCGATTATATTGAATGAATGTTGAAATGGAGACTGAGTAAATATAGAACGCACCAAACAGTCAATCATTAGACTGCAGGAAAATATTGACAAATCATTCAAAAATCAATACGAGATATAAGACGAGATTAGCAATTATAGATCTCATTGATATTCATAATTGTCTCAATAACGACCAGAGATATTTCATTCTCGAGTGAGCGCTTGATTTGATGAGATAATATCAGACAGTTTATCATAGTACATGTAAATATCATTGATCCATAATATAACCTTCAATTACTCATATTGTTAATGAGCGGTGAGGGGGTGAGTGGGGTGGAGGTGGGGTGATGGATGGAAGGATGTTCACGAGAATCAAAATAACCTTATAATAATGAATCAATGATTCTGCTACGAGATTGACAACATATTTCCAAAAACACTAACACCGACAAAAACAGTTTGATTTCGCGGAAAATCCTGAAAAAATCTAGTTGAAAAATATTCAAATATTTCAAGTAAAACTCGTCGATAGAATTTGATAACAACATGAGAGGAATATTCGACGAGATTTCCGTCTGGATACACGCACGCATAACAGCGGAAAAACTTTTACTTTTAAGCGGGCGCTAAAAACCTCACGTCTCACGACGTTCGGGGAGAAATTTACAATCGCGACATGAAAGATTTATTCGATCAGACCGGAGACGAACGGAGAAAATGCGATCGCTACGGCGATCACAATAATCCAAACGTCGCGGGTTTAACGAGTGTTTCATTGCCGAGTAACCGACAATAATTGACACGTAATCAAATATTCATAGCACGCGTCATCTTCAATAAAAACCGGCATATTTGATTTGAATTTGATATCGCTCTTATTGATAATACGGCAGTCGGTCGGACGGTCGGTTTCCGCGGAGAGATTGTTTAAATTCTCGTGGGGATGATTTTTACGCGCTGTTTTCAACGCAACAATTTTTAATGTCTCTTTGAAATATTTATCGATTGTGTCAAATTAGCAATTTATCTTATACATCAGGGGGGAGGCAATCGTTCTCAAACGTTGGTTTGAGAACCGACGATTGATCGTTTTTATTTGAAGATGGAATTTTCAAAACATTCCGTTTAAATCGCGCGAACCTTTATTTACCTTGTACTGTTTTCCTGGACAGAGTTGATGAATTTGTTCGGGCTCGTGTAAATTACGCCTTATCAAATAACCGGCCATCAAACCCATTATAAAGAACAATACCAGCAGTAATAGTTTAATAATGACTCCTTTACGTCCGGTGAACCAGCCATTACTGGGCGGTTTATCCATCTGACGATACTGTAGATCGACGTGGTCGCCGTCGCTGTTCCATCTAGAACGCTGTAATGGCGTCGGCAGTGAAGGCATAGTACTGAAATATATAAAATATTAACATTGTTATTTTCTTAAATCTTTAAATAGGGATTGTCCCTGTTATTTATTTGGTTGGTAAATTTCATTTGATTTTTTGATTGATTGTCCCTTAGAGACCCACCACACCTGCCGGGAGCGATACTTATTAACATCATAGAGATTTATTTAATCATTCAGGAAATTTTTTGAGGCAATTTCATGATTTAAAATTCCATGATTAGAAAAGAGAGTCAGTCCAAAATGTTTCCTTGAGTTAATATTCATTTGGACATTCCATCTTTATACTAATAATCATCTTCAGGTACACTAAGTATACAGTATTCCTGAAGATGATTTAAGTCTTACGGCTGATCTTGTTAGATTGGTTATATAGAACCAAAATCAGCTTAGACTGGTGTTAAGTTGTTAGATTGTATGTAAAACTGAAATGAGCTTAAAGTGGTCTTACGTTGTTAGATTGACTATAAAACCAAAATGAGCTTAGACTTGTCTTAGGTTTATAACGATCGGTTATAGAACCATTCCGCAAACAATGGTTTATTTTTAATGAGACAAGTTTCCAAAAAGAAAGTTGGTGAACGATCTTCTAGTTTCTGAGCACCTTTTTTATGGAACCTTTTACGGAGAAATGTCAGGGACAGTCCTACGACCTGTTCTTAAAAATAGGTTAAAAACCTTTATGTTTCCCAACGCCTTTAATTCTTGGAATGTCTTTTTTGTTTTATACTACAGGGAGTTGTTAGATTAGCTACAAGACTAAAATGCGCTTAGATTGGACGACTGCAGAATTGTCACCTGATAATGTTTTTTTCCTGGTTCTAAATGTAAAAGTGGCACTTGAACAATGTCGATAGTAATTTGAAGGATGTAAAATAGCAGAATCTCGTTGTTGTATGGAGAGCAGACGGAGAGACTGTGATTGTAGTAATCACTATGATCAGATTGTAAACCGATTTAGAAATCAATCCTGCAACACTCGACCCCTCGAACCGGTCGTCTCTAAAGACGTTACAATCAGTATTTACCACGACGATGGTGATACACGTGTCACATCAATAACGAGACGACAATTCCCAGTCGAGGAATCAGACTCTATATACACACCAGTATCATCGATGTTTCAAATTCACACTCAACTCATTCTAAGACGTATCATCGTCGTCTACGCTGGTGTAATTGTTTATTCGACACATGTTGATAGAATATGGATATTTAGCGCGAAGGAGACGAACATTGTTTATTAGATATAAACAGATGATATGTATTCACTCCAGCCGCAAGAAGTGTTAAAAAAACTAGCATAAGAAGAACAGAATATATATGTATCTATATTTGAACATGGCCGGCTGGGAGGTTGAGAATTCCAGCATATGAAAAGCTTTAGAAATGCAATTTAATCCATATTTGATTGGTTTATACTTCATGGTAAATCTTCCGGAGAATATCTAAATGATTTATGCGAAACTCTTAAAAGGGTCAATCGGCTGATGACATCACAGCCAATCAAAACCCTACGCCTATCAGTCACCACTTCTAACCTGACCAGTCTTTAGATGCCTATTCATAATCCTAACTTCAGCTGACTGGTGACATCGTTAGCCAATCAAAATCCTAACCCCAGGTCACATGACCAGATTCATAACCCTAGTTCAGCTGACTGGTGACATAATTAGCCAATCAAAAACCTAACCCCAGGTCACATGACCAGATTCATAACCCTAGTTCAGCTGACTGGTGACATAATTAGCCAATCAAAAACCTAACCCCAGGTCACATGACCAGATTCATAACCCTAGTTCAGCTGACTGGTGACATCATCAAGCGACTAAAATCCTAAGTCATCTGACCAGTGGGTGGTCACAGGGTCACTCATATCTAGGTCATCTGACACAGTCAAAGCATTGAACCAAAAAGAGAAAATTGACGATGAAATTTCTACAGATTGAATAAATATAACTCACTATCACACAGACTAGACTCGGTTAATCACTTCACCGGCAATAATTAATAGCATCACTCAAAACTACTGTCAACGAACGCATATTTTGTAGTTGTCCGTTCACAGCCTACCTATCTACCGGTATCTCCTCTTTAATTCGCGCTTGCACTGTTTTAATTGCACCCATATGTAAGAAAGCCATTGTATTTACATATACTATCTGTATTCAGTGTCTCGGGTTTAATCAGGTTTAAATCCTGGAAGACCTTCAACTCAGATACGATCAAATCTAACTGTGATATCGTGTCAGTTGTTTGATCGATGATATTACAAACCGTTCGGTCCGACGAAACCGAGTAAAATTGTGACCATCAAAAGCGTACGAATCCCGATGCGAAGTATTCGGAAAAAATTCATATAAAATTAATGAATTAGATATAAATGTATTGTAATTATATAGGACATCATCTGTTACATGAATATATATATTCGAAGTATAAATCTAATTGACAATGATCCGAACTGGTGCGTGTTGTCTGGAAAATGATTCCAGTCGCAAATTTTACCACGAATATTCCTCAAGGGGGGACTGAAAATGTGATAAGCATAAATGAATGTAGGTTGATATACTAATGTCTAGTGTTCAGCTCGTTTTGAAAGTACATCGGGAGTCATAATTCAGTCATATGCGTTTTAGTACATACCTGATAAGGTGTTAAAATGGCCAGTATATATACGGGCAGCTGAACTAAAACATCAGTTTTTAATCCATTCTACACTGTACCCAAGTATTACCAAAAATATCCCCTGTAATGGCAACAGTCCTCGCAAATAAGTTGTAATAATAAATAATAAACTTGTAATAAAGTGGCAGACCGGTTTTTTGCTGTATGAACTCCTGATGAACCGAATGTAGTATAGAAAGTGACAAGAGTTTCTAAGAGGCTTTAAACACTTGATTAACAGTATAACAGTATAATCAATATCACCCTTGAGTGTCGTATTAACACACACAAATATGATGTTTCCCTGATGTTTCATGAAACTGATGTTTTATTATCACTATCATATGAAACACATATAAAAGTAATAACTGCCTTTCTCTTCCTACCTCACTTTCTACACTCCTCTCGTATAGTTCTATGAAAATAAATAAATCAAACTCTACCTATTATCTATCATCTGTCCTCCCTCTCTCCTTTCTCCTCTCCTCTCTCCCCATTTGTCCTTTGTCCTCTATCATCTCTACCTATTTATCCTTTCTCCTCCTCTCCTCTCCTCTCCGCTCCTCCCCACCTCTGTCCCCTTCCTCTCTACCTGTTTCTCCTCTCTCTCTATATATCTGCCCTCTCCCCCCCTCTCTCTCTTATCCTCTAACCTCTCCCCTCTATCTCTCCTTACTTCTTCTCTCACTTTCTCACTTTCTCGCTTTCTCCCTTTTATGTTAAGCTATTGGTCATGCTCTGTGAACACTCGTGTAGCAATCGCATACACAGTATCTCAAACTGACATTTAATGCCTTAATTTAGAGCTATGACATTTTCCATCTATAGTGCAGGTTTTACTGTGGAAGACTTTGAAAATCACCAACCGGCTGAATTCAGAGAAACACTTTATCGGTAGTTCAGAGAAATTAATCATTTCTACCGAAACCAAGAAGTTGAGCATGAGATACTTTTAGAAAAGATGTCTGCCCCAGATGTCTGAGTTCATGATTTCCCCCTCAATATATTGAAACGATTTAAAATGAAACGAATTTAAGACATGTTACATCTAAGAGCGATTTGATAATTGATGATGACGTAAGGTGATGATGTCATCACGTGAATTTGAAGATGTCATAGGCGGATATTATCCAGTTCAAAACTAAAAGATTCAACCGAGGCTCGTCAAGAGAAGAACTTAACACCAGTCTTTACATTTAAGAAGATCATAAGTTTTAAAGTACTGGTAAGTCACAACTGCGCAAATGGACGTAGCAGGTTAATCCCGTATAAACATAACTTAATCTTGTAAATACGCCGAGATGAGTTATGAGTGTTCGTGTAGCTGGTGATATGAGTTATGTGACTAATGGGTCCTCGGTGTAACCTGCTAATACGCAACACACTAACAAATCAGTAATAACAGCACCAGCACCAGCAACACTTATAACAGCAGCAACAGCAGCAGCAACGACAGCAGCAGCAGCAGCAGCAATAACAGCAGCAGCAACAGCAGCAGCAGCAGCAGCAGCAGCAGCAGCAGCAGCAGCAGCAGCAGCAGCAGCAGCAGCAGCAATAACAGCAGCAGCAACAGCAGCAGCAGCAACGACAGCAGCAGCGGTGGCAGCAGCAGCAGCAGCAGCAGCAGCAGTCGTAGCGTGTACAACTACATTGTCAGTTTTTTTATTCACATCGAATTCAATCGATTAATCAACAACTACATTCAGTTGAGCAGCGACGACGACGATGAAAGTAAAGTGTCGACCGCCGCCCGGTGGTTTAACTGCTGTTAGTTAAAGAACGGGCGAATTCCCCGCGGGCGAAAACAACGGCAACGACGTTCATTTCTATCGTTACCGACTCGTTGAAGTGATTCATAGTTTGACGGCTCGGTCGGTCGGTCGGTCGTATCACGGCAACCATTTAATAACTGGCGAAAGTAAACGTAAGATATCGGCGAATTTTTTGTTCGGTTGTCGTTGATTTCGTTCGGTGTTCACTGACGCGATCACAACGTTGATTTAGAGACGTTTTGTAACAACGTACGACGAACGAAACCGAAGCTAATAACGAGATTCTTGCGTCAATTCAACCGTGGTTTAACATCGGTCTCTACTGACCAGAACTTCGCTGAACCGTGGTTTAACATCGGTCTCTAATGACCAGTACTTCACTGAACCGTGGTTTAACATCGGTCTCTACTGACCAGTACCTCGCTGAACCGTGGTTTAACATCGGTCTCTACTGACCAGTACTTCACTGAACCGTGGTTTAACATCGGTCTCTACTGACCAGTACTTCCCTGAAGCGTGGTTTAACATCGGTCTCTACTGACCAGTACTTCCCTGAACCGTGGTTTAACATCGGTCTCTACTGACCAGAACTTCACTGAACCGTGGTTTAACATCGGTCTCTACTGACCAGTACTTCACTGAAGCGTGATTTAACATCGGTCTCTACTGACCAGTACTTCGCTGAACCGTGGTTTAACATCGGTCTCTACTGACCAGTACCTTGCTGAACCGTGGTTTAACATCGGTCTCTACTGACCAGTACTTCACTGAACCGTGGTTTAACATCGGTCTCTACTGACCAGTACCTCGCTGAACCGTGGTTTAACATCGGTCTCTACTGACCAGTACTTCACTGAACCGTGGTTTAACATCGGTCTCTACTGACCAGTACCTCGCTGAACCGTGGTTTAACATCGGTCTCTACTGACCAGTACCTTGCTGAACCGTGGTTTAACATCGGTCTCTACTGACCAGTACTTCGCTGAACCGTGGTTTAACATCGGTCTCTACTGACCAGTACCTTGCTGAACCGTGGTTTAACATCGGTCTCTACTGACCAGTACTTCGCTGAACCGTGGTTTAACATCGGTCTCTACTGACCAGTACCTCGCTGAACCGTGGTTTAACATCGGTCTCTACTGACCAGTACCTCGCTGAACCGTGGTTTAACGTCAGTCTCTACTGACCAGTACTTCACTGAACCGTGGTTTAACATCGGTCTCTACTGACCAGTACCTCGCTGAACCGTGGTTTAACATCGGTCTCTACTGACCAGTACCTCGCTGAACCGTGGTTTAACATCGGTCTCTAATGACCAGTACTTCACTGAACCGTGGTTTAACGTCAGTCTCTACTGACCAGTACCTCGCTGAACCATGGTTTTAGACTTCACACCACCTCCTCAAACTACTAACCAAATCTCATGGCTCACAGTACATTTTTTTTTCTGTAGACATTCAGTTAATGGCTTCGTGAATCATATTGTAGATTATTGATGAGAGAGACAGGGGCGAGTTGACTATTTTTGGATTCAGGCAATTAAGGAAATTGAAAAATGAATATTTTATCAATAACTAAACGATAAACTATTCTGGTTTACTGAAGCAGCATCACCCTCATACAGTATACATCACCCTCATACAGTATACATCACCCTCATACAGTATACATCACCCTCATACAGTATACATCATCCTCATACAGTATACATCACCCTCATACATTGCACATCAGCTCTATACTATTCACACTTTTTTAATGTACATTTCCCTTCACATAAAACATTTTGTTCATACACCTATATGTATATATATCTATAAAGTATACATCTGTGTTATACTGCATACAGTGTACATTACAATGTGTACACTTATGTACAGTATAGTTTAGATTCGAGAGTTGGAAGTTGAGATGTGAGTTTATAGTTGTAGAGTTTCGATGATGAATCGATTTAAAACAAGTGATGATTGAAATGTATGAAGTAGATATCTATTGAGATGAATGTCTCTCTGTTGAGATCACGCGACCTGGCGCTGAAAGTCTCTTAACTAGAAATCGATTTAGAAAGTAGATTTTTAAAGCGTTCTCCGCGGTTTATTGATAATTCAAGCGTGAAACTCGATAGATCATCCCCACAACTAACCATTCATAATTCAATTCGAATTCACAATTTTTAGTCGTGAAAACACGTGAAATAAAGAATGTAATTTGAAATGTTGTAGAATGTGATTACGTTCCGCGGCAAGTTTTCCATGTGATAGAATTTATTAGAAACGACTGCGGAGAAATTATTGATCGAATTCGAATGTTCATTTTCCGTTTAAAACGGTCGATGAAATTGATATGTAGTCGACGCACAGGTTTAGACTGAACGTAATCCCTCAGATTATGGGAGTTCGTTTAAATCGGATTTAGCGTGTATTGTGAGAAAACACGAGCGAAATTGAAATCGTTTACTGCCAGCTAGATTGGACCGAGCCAAACGGTTCGTGGGCTTCATTCGACCTGTTTGGAACAAAATTGTTTCAATAATTCAAGTATCTCACTCAAATTTGAATCCGTTTTAATCCACGAGACCTGGGCCGAGTTTCACGAAAAAGTTTAACTAAATTTTTCGGTGTAATTGCTGTTGGTTACTTAATGTTTTCGATGAGGACAACAATTCAAACTTCACCGTTTTAAGCTTAAACTTTTTCGTGAAACTGGGACCCGGCCCACTGCTGTCGGTAAAGTTTGACACCTGAGTTAAAACAGGATCCAATTCGACAGTCCTCGGAGAGAACTGTTGAAATCGATCCTGAACTCGGTCCTGAGACAGGTATGGATTGGATTTGATGAAATTATAGTTTACCCAATCAACTACCAGTAGCCATTACCACTGAACACGATATACCGTGGAGCCTCCATTTACAACATTCTGTAAATGAAATAAACTGCTTTCTAAAATTCACCACAAGTTCAACGTCGCACGTATGTCGCATGAAACGTTGAGATGTTTCATGATTTATCGCCGTGGGAACTGACGAATGAAACATCTCCTCGATAAAAAAAAAACACCAGTCATTGAAACTAGTTCATAGTCGGCTCTCCCGAGATAATCCATAATATAGATGCATAGCCGGGTCGCTCGTGAAGAGACCATTCATACGATCCAATAATGAACGGAGCACGTAAAACTGATGATGAAGTCCCCTCTCAATGAAAATACCTGATAATAGGAATAACACTTCACCGTATAACCGGGTGGGTATGTTTGTTCCTGAATAATCAGCGAAATAGCCTACGCCGTGTCTGACCGTGTCCGCGCGAGTCGAAATCTCTAATGTCATAAATTCATAGATTCATAGTTTTTTTTCTTCCAAGTGGCGACTTTTCCTTTTTTCCGCCGTGTTGCGGGTCGTCTGTTAAATAGCCCGCGTGTCAAGGCATCATCTCTTAAGTCGTTCGTAGATTCAAGTCGCGAATTTCCCTGTGCGATTACCATTACGCGGTGTAGAACTTCAAAAATAAGCAGTGACAGACAACCGATTGAGGAAGACAACTTACTACGGCGGGGAGGGGAGGGGTACTGCGCAGGGGTTCACATGTTATAATTCTCTGATGCAGTGAACTTCGACTCGGGACTTGAGTTACTCAACTCTCGACGAACTCAAGCAAAATCATTTTCTATAACGTATTTTCTGGTCCTCAACAAATTTTGCCAATTTGTCGTCGGAAATAACTGTTCTAACGCAGGGAAAGTCTTCGCAACGCAGGGGAACTATTTCTCATTTTCTCTACTGGGTAATCTCACTGTATTTTTTTCATACATATCTTCTCTACATGTCGTGTTTATCCTCGGTAAGAAACGAGTTTGTCATCATTCTTCCCTTCCTACGACAGGGCACCGGGTTAAAACTCTAGCGTCATTTCGCCTTACAAATGAATGCCGTCACGCAGAGGATAAAAATTTCACTTTTGCTACGAAAAAAATGCTTCCACAACAGAAGCCAAAAAATCGGCTACACGGACAATCATACAGTAGAAATAGTGAACAGAAGAAAAGGTGATAAAAGTGGTTGACAAACGGTGAGCTGGATATTCATCCCCCTACAGATGTCTATCTAATCAAGTTGTTGTGGCTTCATTCAGAGAGAAATGACGACTATTTGTGTAAATGAGCTGATTTCCTCTTATACATAATAAATACAACAGCAGAATGATCAACCAGTAGATATATATATATATATATATATATATATATATTTATTCACTGTGTCTGCATCTACGGGGAGCTATGTGGATCTATGTGGATCAATATCAGTGGAGCCATGTAGATCTATGTGGATCAGGGTTAGTGGATCTGTGTGAATCAGTGTCAGTGGATCTGTTTGGATCTATATGGATCAGTGTCAGTGGATCCGTGTGGATCTATGTGGATCATCAGTCTCAATGGATCAGCGTGGATCTATGTGGATCAATGTCAGTGGATCGGTGTGGATCCGTGCCTAATGAGATTCCATTTGTTCTCTTTACCTTCTGCCATACATAATATCAACATGTACAATTAGTGAAATATATTACAACAGACAACAGGGAGCAGACGGAACATAGATATGATTAATGAGAGAGTGTGGGTGGGAGCACACAGACTGAGAGAGGAGAGAGGGGAAACATAGCGCTAAAGGAGGAGCGAGGGAGAGAAAGGGGAGGCGAGGGAGAAACGGATAGGGAGAGAGACGAGGGGAGAGTTTAGTGAAATGTAGATCTACCGCGAGTTAAGAGTGAAATAGAACATCAAAATATCAATGTTTACTGAACACTTATTTCTCTTAATCGCAGCAACGTGAAATGTATTGTGATACGTCCCATCGGACAAACAAACAAAATATCACAGACAATAATAAAACACGATATCAGAATAATGAATGACGAAAAAAATTTATAACAAAACCCTGGACCAAGTTCTAAAGTAGTTAGCTAGAGTCGACTTGGAGTTAAGATTAGATAATTTTCCACGAGTGAAGACTGCGAGTGAAATCTCAAGGGTGGAATTAGGATTCTTGAAGGGGTGGGCCTGAAAATTGTAATGGACACTTAAGGCAGATGAGATTTGGCCGCACGAGGGCAATTTTGGTGAAGGCTTCTGGTGGCGCTCCAATAGAAAATTTAGCATACAAGGGGGTTTTCTACTAGTCCACCGGGACCCGGTCCACCCCATAAATCTGTCCTTGAATCTTAATTCACAACTGTGGTCCTGAAATTTCAGTTTTAAACTAAAAACCATCATCTACAAGAAAGGGCTTGTTTATAATATCGAATAGAACATTACATTCACGTATCTACACTATCAGTCATTAGTCATAAGTCACTAGTCAATCCTATCTGAACTATCAGACCTGTTGAGACCAATCCTTACTCTCCAACCTGTTCAACAGTCAAAACTAGTCCGATTCTCTGCGAGATCAAACAGCACGTAGTCTCTGTGCTTGTCGTAGTCTTTGTTTGTGACTAGTCGGGGATTGAGTCGTTGATGGGTGAAGTAAAAGTTCATCTGAAATTCATTACACACTCTGTCAGTAAGTATACGATACACGTTCTAGACACAGTTGATTGCTGTTTATGCTGTGAATATCACCGGTTTCAGACTCAACGACCCTAGCTGCGGATTAAATCCAAAAAATAACTACACCATTCCAATCTTCCATCCTCCTGCGTAAACTAACGACTCGCAGTTTATGAGCGGAAAGATAATTTACTCAATAATCTACTTCAATCTTTTAATCTTTCGGGAATCAAAATTTTGACGGCTGCAATTTTTGATACGTAAAAGATTGGCTCGATCGCGCTCGGTTGCCGCGTGATGGACGAAGTTTTAATAATAGCTACAACGATGTCTCTCAATCTCAGGAGAGTTTTATAGAATCGCGACAGATTCTATAAACAACTGAATCCGGTGCGAATCACAGTGAATCAACACATATAGATTCGTAGATCGCTTCAGTTACGAACAATCCTGCCTTTCATCCGCTGTACTTTGTATGTCATCTCTCTCTCTCTTTCTCTCACCCTCTCTCATCCCACTCCATCCTGTCTCTCTACCTCCCTCCCTGCCTCCCTCTCTCTCTCTCTCTTCTCTCTCCGCACCCTACCTCTCTCTCTTATGGCTGCTGGGGGCTGACGCAATACTTATCACCACTTATCTGCTCTTAATTCCACTGACCGCAAGATTTTAATGGAAAGAACCACAGACATACAGACTGCACGCATATATTTTTATATATATATATAATAAGACATTTATACATCCAGGCGGCAGTAAACTGATCTGTATCAGTATGATACTTGGACACCTTAAACATGTCCGAGTAGATTTTCCAACAGCCGATGCAATTTGTCTTTTTGTGACCCGACACGACATGTCGTCCACTCCAGTTATTAGTACTCGATCTCTGAATGGCAGCCGAGTAGGGGTGGGGGGTATGAGTCGAGGGAGGAGGGGGTAAGACGGGAGGACTTATCAGTTTACTAATGACAAGTCATAGTTATCGGCGAGCTCCACTTGATTCTGATTCAACGACGACTAAAAAAAGAGGGGAGAGGAGATAGGTGGAGAGGAGAGAGAGAGGTGGAGTGAGCAAAGGAAAGAATGAGGAGAGACAATAGATGAGAAAAAGGAGAGAAAGGAGAGGAGAGATGTTGTTGACTAATGGACCGCAGCCGAGGAGAACAAAATGTCAAAACCCGATTGAGGAAAAACGTTGAGAGTCGAGATGAGAATGAAACATTTTCTTGCAGATAAAAATCGGAGCAAAAAGAAAAACAGTTTACATCATCATCATCGCCGTGGTGATAAGTACATTAGTCGTAACCGTGGCAGCAACGGCAAGAATCGTCGCTATCGACGACGATAATAGCGCGGGAAAATACACGCAACGATTTATACAACAATGACAGAAATCGCCGTCGGCAACGAAAACAGCGGGTGTCGAATCATTGATGTAACTGAATTTCATCCATAAACGACGAAACACACTTTCAGAGAAAAAACCAGAAACACCTGAGTGGAATTCACTCGGTTCCACCATCCTGAATCCAGTTCCACAGTTCTAAAAACCAAGTCCCACAGTTCTGAGCCCAGTTCCACAGTTCTGGATCCACTTCCACAGTTCTAAAAAACAGTTCAGTATCCAGAATACTGGTAGCTCAATAGATTACCGGTCGATCTGTGTACTTCAAAAACACCTCAATAGAATACCGGTAGATCTCAATAAAATACCGGTAGATCTCAACAAAATACCGGTAGATCTCAACAAAATACCGGTAGATCTCTGTAAACTTTCTGTTAAACCTACATAAAAATAAGGTACTTACAAAATTCTCGGACACCTGTTACTGCTGTCTCGGATACGATTGTTGAACATGTTGTTGCCGCGGAGATAATTTCATCAGTCGTCTGCTAGTGACGATGATAGCGGTACTGCGACACACGAAGCTGCAGTTGCCACCGACGATGACGACTACTGAGAAGCGGGAATGATGGACCTGCAGCATCCGCTGGAGTGTTGATGGTTAATTCATTAGGTTCTCGTTATACTGACACGTGAAGTACATGTCGTCAATATCATAACAATAAACGACACTTCTTATCTCCATATCTGATGGGTTTTTTCCGTTGTTCTCTCGAACTAGAAGGTGAAGGTCAACAATGACAGTCTCTTAAAGTTAAACGCATCTGAAACAATGTCCGATATCTACCTTCTGACTACCTCAATCTCCCGATGGTCATAACATGTAATGATAATGTTTGATTTTTCCAAAAATCCTCTCAAAATAAACATGGTCGGAATTCTTTTCTGGTGCGTTCGTTTCAACCAGAATACACTCTACACTCAATCTATAAACCTCATAGATGGGACCAGTAGGCCTAGAGAGTTTGGTAATTTTCGATTGGTCTCTACCAATTCTGGAATTCAACCAGAATACGCTCTACCTATTCCGGAATAATATGTGTAAACCTGATAGAAGTGACCGGTAGGGAAATAGCCGATAGAGACTTTATATTCAGGAATTGACATTTCTCTAAACTGGAATACATTCGATTGAATCCCGCCTAAACGCGTAGCATTCAACCGTTCGGTCGGTCCGCTGCTGTTTTTTTTTTCACGTCGATTCACTGAGTAGATGATTATAAGATGATCGTTAAAACCGATTCGATCTATAATTGTCTGATGTACGTCGGTTTGATTCGACTGAATTTTCATCGCTACAAAATTAAACCGGAATCGATCAATCGAGAAACGCGACGCGAGCCTCGTGAACCTCGCGTTATCGACATCCCGTCAATACATAATCCTTCGTGAATGTCCGCTTTTAAATACCGCCGTTAAACAACAGAGTTTCACGCTCGACTAATGGATTTTTGTAAGAAACTATTTATCGAACGGAGGTCGGTTTGTTTTTTTTATCGCATTCTGACGGGATTTTTCGGCTAAGCGAATCGACCATCCGCGGGCCCGGTACGGAACGTTCTCGTTTAGTGATAGCCGAGTTGAAACGCTCAGTTATCCGTTAATGGAACCAAAAAAAAAAAACGAATCGTGCGCAAAAATCTATGAGTGATTCTTGACTCGAGAAAATCTGATGCTCTATTGACTACGAGAGGTTTTGTCTGAGTTATGAACCATTTGTCCGGTTGATTAACTAAGAGATTGATATGTAAATCTGATCTAAATTCTATCCCGGTAAGGATGAAAATCAACGAATTATGGGACTGGATCCTGAGGCAAATTGAACCCACACAACTGTGGAACAACTGTGGAACTGGATCCTGAGTCAAATCAAACCACACAACTGTGGAACTGGATCCAGAGTCAAATCAATGCCGTATAACTGCGGAACTAGATCCAGAGTCAAATCAAACCACACCACTGTGGAACTGGATCCAGAGTCAAATCAAAGCCGTATAACTGTGGAACTAGATCCAGAGTCAAATCAAACCACACAACTGTGGAACTGGATCCAGAGTCAAATCAAACCACACAACTGTGGAACTGGATCCAGAGTCAAATCAAACCACACAACTGTGGAACTGGATCCAGAGTCAAATCAAAGCCGTATAACTGTGGAACTAGATCCAGAGTCAAATGAAACCCACACAACTATGGAACTGGGTTCTGAGTCACATTAAACCCAAACAACTGTGGAACTGGGCCCAGAGTCAACACACAAAATAATCTATGTAAATGAATCCATAGAAACTGTAGAAATATAGGTTGTTTGAGTAGAGTGTAAAGACGAATCCCTCCACTGTAAAAGCTCTGTTCTCTCTCTCTCTCCCAGTAGTTCCGGGTTGAATAGAGAATTTTTTCGATATCTCGTTCGTAAGGATTGGTATTTTACGACGATTATCTCGTTCTATAAATCATACGACAAATTGACTAGCCACTTGCTCTTCCGTTATTTTATTGACTAATTTGTATATTTACCCGATAAAAAACCGGCGTCGCGGGCCGCGTGTCGACGGGCAATCTCAGCTCATCTCGTCAGGTCACTCGGAACACACATTAAAAATATTCACCCTTTACTACGCGTGAGTACAGGAGCCATTCATACGCTCGTCCTCGCTTGCCAGGGCTGGAATATGCGACCACTCACGCACATAACGTACATCAAATATCTCGTAGCTTACATCAGTTTAATAATTCAATTCTGACCAGATTAGTGTAACATAACATAACATTTAAATGGGGATCGCATCAGTTGTATACAGTCATGTAAATACAGGTAACTGGGGCATATAAGATTACATCAGAATTGACCAAGAATCTTCGGATTTTATCACATTCAACATATAATAACTCAATTACCATACAGAGAATCAGTTCTAGCTTCGATTAGAAATGGTTTAAATTGTAAGAACTCTGGTCTGAAAGCTCCACAATGTTCTGAATCAGAATCTAATACAAACAAAATTCAACTTTGAAACTCGATACAGAACTGTGGAACTGGATCCTAAACTGTGGAACTGGATCCTGAACTGTGGAACTTGGCCCAGAAAAGTTGAACTGGGTCCTGAACTGGGTCCTGAACTGGATGTGACAGATTTTCGGGCTATCAGCAGAAGTCCCTTTATGAGTCAACCCCTCTAACTGGATTTTGAAACTGTTTGATTTTGGGGCCACCTACACCAGGTTAAACTTGTTTGATAGAATTCAAAATTTGCTTCGACATTTGAATCAATGGTCTAAACATTGGAATTGAGCTCTACAGAGTAAAACTTAACTCGTCATTGGAGTCCGATCCCGTGGAGTCAGAACCTGTATATCTGTAGTCCTGTAGTCAAGTGAATCATAATCAAAATCAAGTGTAGAAATCTCCAGCGGATTGTGAATAGATTCCGTCAGCCTGTATCAGCGAAGACTTGATCTCATTAGGGCTAGTTCAGATAGGTCATGATTCAGAATCCGTAGGGTGAAATCTATCGGAGACATTGCCAGATATCTGATACATTCAGATACGATCACGGATTCCATGCACACAAATCTCAAGGGTAAAATGTGGTGTTAAATTGTCCGGAAGATTATAGCAATCGCCTCCGACAAGGAACCGAAAATAAGAATCGTATAGCAGTGTTCAAGGTATCTCTTTATAGGTTCATGTTTTCATGTTTGAGATGTGTTCTTTTAGCCGTTTTATTTCTGTAATGATTCAGACTGCGGGCACCGCTAGATAGACAGCTCCCAGATCTACACAACTGCCGGACTTCAAACTTCAAACTCCACATTTGTGCAATCTATGACAATATTAGTTCTGTTCGAAACTTTTCTACTGCATTAACCCATACTACGCTCTGTATATATCAAGGTGTAATAAATGTAATAATCATCTTGAATTTCGTTAAATTAAAGAAGAAAGGTTTGATCCTATCGATGTAAAATTCCTATGTTTTTGATCTTGAAAATACCAATGAATTTCACTCTTTTCATTACGTTGATGGATTTTTGTGTGTTTCGGTGTGCCACTTATATATCGAGCAGTCACACCTGCCGGGAACTAGTCATACCTGCTGGGAACCAGTCACACATACCGGGAACCAGTCATACCTGCCGGAAACCAGTCACACCTGCAGGGAACCAGTCACACCTGCAGGGAACCAGTCACACCTGCAGGGAACCAGTCACACCAGCCAGACACCAGTCACCTGCCGGGATCATAACGGGGGTTTGATTTCAAAATCAAGACATCTAAGTACAGATACGCTAAAAGCTAGATAAACCTTAGTGAAATTTCAACCACAAACTGTAGAACAGGGTCTGGGAACACGGCTGAATCCCGAATCCAGGGGGGAATATTTTCAGCAAATTCTCTCGGAATCATCGTTTGTTCATGTATAGATTATATTTTGTGGAAATTGATTAGATTGCGGTGGAGAACGACCGATCAAATTCAACCGGATTCCAGTACGACAATAAGCCTTCAGGGACGGTAATAAACCTATCAAATACAGAGAACATACTGATATCCATTTGTTTGATTAGGTGTATGAGAACTATACACAATCACTCCAGGGACTAAAACACACGTCACAAATCCAGAAACTCATACCACGGGGAATAGAAAACAATTTATAATAATTCAAAATCCAGGCCAAGTTTATTTCATCAGTTTCGTAAGAACGAATTTCTCTTAACGTTTACATCGGGTGACCACCTCTCGACCAATCACAGTCACCTGGGGCCGGTTGCATAGTCATGGCTTAGATATAAGACCAGTCGAAGACCAACTTAGTTCTATAGCCAATCTAACAACTTAAGACCAGTCTTAAGATCTAAGACCATTTTTGGACGTAAGTCACAACTGTGCAACCATACAGTACGATCCCGGCTGAAATCTTGTATTCGTCAGAATATCTCGTACACAGGGGATGTATGCACGCGTATGTTTGAGGGAATTTTGTCAATAATTTTTCTTTCTTTCTCTCTCACTTTCTCCGAGCGAGATGAATCAAGTTGTGACGGTTAAGGGATATTGGGTTCGTCCCTCTCACACTCACTCTCTCTCTCTCTCTCTCTCTCTCTCTGTATATATGTATATATAAGTGTTACCGAGATGGAGCTTATTTTCGTTGAAAATGACAGACATAAAGTGTATAAACTACGGATGAGAAATCGATGTGTAGATATTGCCTGGCGGGTCGGTCGAAGAATTCCTCAAGTCTAGCAGCTCTCGTTGTGAGATGTGAGATGCATATTGTGTGTGATTGATGAGTTTAATAAAACCACCATACACCCAATTCAATACCAATTCAATATACTTTATTATCACAATCGCTTAACCGTTTCTTTCTAAGATGATGTAAAAAATTCAGTTGAATGTGCCGTAAACCTGATGAAATCAGTCAATTTTACTAGTCATGCCTTGAAGATCGTGGCCATGTTTATCAGGGAGTCCGTAAATAAAAATTTAATTAACCCGTATTAAAAAATACAGTGATAATGCGTGAGAACCTATGATCTAAACCTAATGAATGAAGCTTATGATTTATTTGACTTATAGACTTTATCCTGATGTAGCGATTTCCATTTCTGAAGCCGACTATCAGGATATAGTCGAAGTGTAAGGAGAAAAACAAAAAACTGTTGTTTAATCCATATTATGTTCAAAGATCGGTCTTTCTTTCAGTACAAAATAGGATCGAGATTCAGGATTTAACTACAGGTGAATAAACAACTGATTCATAGATTATAGAGTGGAGTCTGAGACCTTTTAATGCTTGCGACTATTTCAAATATTTCTATACGCGATAAAAAATTTTCGCGATTCCATCAACGGCGCGACAGTCTGGAGACCGAAAATTCCACCATCATCAACGATCCATATTTCGTGCGAGAAAGGTTTCGACAAAAACAAAAAATAATTCAATGTTGGAAAACGTGGTCGGCGTCAGCCGCGGGCGGCGATGGTATGATAACATTGATTACATACAGTTTAACATCGACGAGAGGCTGATAAATACCTGAGGGACGTCGGGAACCGTTAGCGCCCGTGCCGCGCCGCACAGCTCCGCGCTGCGTGTTGAATTTAATTAAAACAACCACAACAAGTTTTATAAAATTATCGCCGCGACGATCTGTAATTTCACGCGTCAAACCTGACGCTAATTTCGGGTTTAAGTATATCCGGTTCGAATCGGTTACTGGCGTCGTTGAAGCAGCGAGAAACCGAGTCTTCTCTACGCGAGTATTAATTATACACGATGCTTATTCTTTACAGTCAAATGAAATGTCATGTTATTTCAGAATGTGTCGTTTCCTGCGGTTGTAAAAACACGTTCGGCGCTCGAGTTGAATACTATAATCGAGAAAGATGGCCGCCCACTACCCGAGTTTCAAATTCATAACTAAACACAGAACCTCTGAAATACTGGTGATTACTATAATCAAACATGATGGCCTCTCATAAACACAGACATAGACAGACATTTTGAACTTGAAGTTTCATATTCCTGATATAATTCTCTACGTATTCTTTCACCACATAACGATATTGCATAAGCCACTGCAAGCGGTCAAAGGAGAGAGAAGAGGGAAGCTAGACAATCTAGCTGATTTCTCAAATTGAAGTAGTTTTAACCAGAAATGATAGTAATTGAATTAAGAAAATAATAGTTTAATCAAAAATGAATGGATATGAGTATTTTGATATTTTTGTTTAGAAATAGAGTAGAAACTACTCTCAAATAGAAGTTGTAGTCAGGTCTGGAAAGAGAGAGGGGAGAGATAATGCAGACTCAGCTGTGTGGAGTTCTGTCACGCAACGTCGTAATTATATAATGACTCTAATAGACATTAGTCTAATATGACCTGTTCCACGTACACATCACACAGATAGACATACTCTATTACTGTAAGTAAAACTCTCTGCTGCTGCTCAGATAAATGGACCGGTTAATTCAACTTGGATCTAATGTGACAGTCGGAGTGATTCTCAATAGAACACAATTCCCAACTGATACAGAAATGTATTTTTATGTGTTTCCGCTACAGTCAGACGTACTATAGCAAACTTTAAGATTAACTGCCATATTTGGCAAGTGACTTTTTAAAAATCTTAAAATAGGGATTGACCCTGTTATTTATTTGATTGGTAGATTTTGTTTGATTTGGTGGCATCAACTGAATAATCGAGGGTAGTGGATTACTGGAGGACCCCGCGCACTGTACCAGTTATCCCATCAGATGGCGTACATAACTATAGAAGCACTCAATCAAAATTGAGTTTACGAATGAGAGAATAATGTATCTTTTTCAAATGAATCCTGCATCCTTGTCCTAATGCACACTAGAGACACCTGGTGAATCCTCACTCGCCATAAACGAATTGAATCCTCGATTGCCACAGTCGACTGTTCTGAGTCCTAATCGAACTAAATAATTTAAACGTTGCCGGAAAACCAAGAGCTACAGATGACAGAGGGTTAAGACTGTTTCTAGAATGAGTTTGTAGTATGAGTAGTAAATTCACTAGAAGTACTGACTTTACCTCATCGTACGTAATACCAGTTAATCGTTCGAATGCATTAGATTTAAGAATAACAGCCAAACGCACTTAAAACTATAAACCATCAGTCTGTATCTGTAGAATAGCTGACAACGTCGTCGTCAGTCCTCGGGTCACAGAGCACGCAGCAAGTTCAAATACATTACATCTCGGGCATATGTGAAATACAAGTCGAAATGCTGCGTCACTATCATCCTAATCCATTCAAATGCACATGGGTTCATCAACGTGACCTTCGACCTCTATCTCAATAGCAGACGTCATAAGTCCTCGGGTCACAGAGCACCACAGCGAGTTCAAACACCAAATGGGGCTGGGGTTGGTCGGCTTATTCCAGATCGTCTGAATACGATAGATTTTCAATGAAAATTTCCGAAGAGAAATAGAGCATTCACACCGCGGCCTCAGGTGACCGGGTTTCAGATCATACCTCACGTGAGACTCCGCGATGACCTTGACTATCACCGATTATAACCGTAGATATTATATAATCGTTGAAGTATTCGGGAAATATTTACAATTTAAATTCTAACCCGCGAACAAATTGGTGCCAGCGTCACGTGGGAAAACACTGCCTCTCATCATTTATACCCAGTTTACATTTACATTTAGAGTGAAGTTGAATTAAATAGTGAACGTAGAGGAGACAGAGAGACAAAGCTGATCATCACAGTTAAAAACATCTGTAATTACGACTACACTTGATATTAATGAGACTTCAGCCGAAAGTTTAATTATTAACGATATATGTCTGGTGTTTGTAGGTCATAAAACGTCTCATGTGAAGCGTGGATGATCAGTTTTCGGAAGTGTGTTGATAAAATGTCTAATATCTGGTGTTTGTAGTTATTTTCAATTAAAGAGGTAAACAATGAACACATGTGAAGTGTGGACAATCAATTTTTAAAAGTGTGCTGATAAAGTTCTGAATGTCTAAGATGCAGTGTGCAGACTGAATGGATGACAGGGTCAAGGGTCTGATACGTGCGTTAGGGTACAAAACGTTCTTGTAGTATCCGAATGAGCCAGTGTCGCTGATAGCATGGATGAAATTACCCTTCCACTTATGAAACTACATCTAAATGACGATTCGTTATCATGAAAGTGAATTTCAATATCACAAGGAATTAACCATGACATTAAAACCAACCTGATACAGCGATACTGCCACAGGGGAAGGACCTGGAACCACGACACAGCGGTAGAAATACCCGCACACTGTCAGGACAGAATGTAGTGTTAGATGTTTTCAGGGTTTAGTCAGGCGTATCAATTGAATTACTGCCAGTGCAAAGATCATACGAGACGCTTCGAAACGCTAAATAAACTCCATCTCTCTCTCCTCTCACCAACTCTCACTAGCAATGATATCGATGTTCAGTTGTTCATCTATTTGTAAATCTGAAAGTTTTCTTTTATTTCTTTTATTAAGGAAAAAAGATTGCATGTCACTGACCCTCGCCTGTAGCCTTGTTAAAGACCATGTAAAGCCATGATGGATGGTAGAGAGTCACCATTCCGCTGAATTTAAATAATCCCTTTATTGAAATTCGAATGGTGTCAAACTGGCTCGATGCCTTACAGTTCGGACGATCATTCATGTTGATGGCTTCCAAACGGTGATTTACACTTAGTAAATTGAATTGGAAATACAAATTGTGTCTCAAAAACAGAGTAATGATTTCCGTAATGCGGTGACTTAGTCTGATGAGGACTTAACCTAGTTTAAATGCATAACCTAAACACCAGTTGATAAAACTCTGACTACTTCAATGCTACCAAATTTTGAGCATTTTCGATTTCGGAAATTCGACGAAATTCCCAGAAATTCTTCATACATATATATTTCAGCCGGGCTATTAATGATATTGAGCTAGAAGCGGTTTTAATCTTATCGAAAAGGAACAAGAAAAGACAAGAGTTTTAGTTGTGAAATTGGATCCAGAGGCTAAAAATTGAACATCTGTGACACATGTAGGATTGACAATGTTTATAGTAGACACTAGACACAGATCAATGTGTGTCGTATGAAAAAGTAATGATAAAATATGGATTTTGTGATGATTCGCTTCAAGCTAGAAAAACATCTGAGAATCTGAAACATGTTTGACGACGGCGCGCTCTCGGTGACAAACATTAAGTGCAGATCAAGACGACGCCATCAGGGCTTTCAAAGTATCAAAGTATCAAAGTATCAGGATACTGCGGTCTCCGAGGACACTGATCACCGACACCCACAGAAACACTAGATTCCTCTGAGATCTAAACACTGATCATTATCTTAAATGATTGCGTATCACATACCACAACAAAACCAGGAACATGTTCGAACAGGGGGACCTGTAGACTAAGTTCAACAGTTGTGTGGGTTTGATTTGACTCTGAACTCAGTTCCACAGTTGTGTGGGTTAAATTTGACTGTAGATCCAGTTCCACAGTTGTGTGGGTTACATTTGACTGTAGATCCAGTTCCACAGTTGTGTGGGTTTAATTAGACTCTGAACCCAGTTCCACAGTTGTGTGGGTTTAATTTGACTCTGAACCCAGTTCCACAGTTTGTGTGGTTTAATTTGACTGTAGATCCAGTTCCACAGTTTTGTGGGATTAATTAGACTCTGAACTCAATTCGACAGTGTGACACTGGATCCAGTTGTATTGTTGTAACTGTAGTGTGAGTCAGTGAGGTAAAACTGTATAAGTGAGTTTGTGATTTGGACAGTCGTAGTCGCAGTGTTCGTATATTGCGCTCAGGAAACGCATAAAATTTGTAGCCCTCGTTGTTAATGTCATTGTGAAGGCAATAATCTATCGCTAATGGCAACAGTAACTGGCATCCAATGTAGTGGAACAGGTCCTGATTGGAATTCTGAATTATCTCGACATGAGCTCACGAAAAAAACAAGCCCAACCACTATCAGCCCACCGTCGCACAACTTACTGCAGTTATACTCATTGACTGCGTAGAATGTTATGAATTGTGACGGTTCGTGACACATTCAACGCATTCAAGTTGAAATTCACTAAACTCTTATGAATCTTCAGGGAAATTGTGAAGAGTAAATAGAGACGTTTTCAAAAGTCGATTTAAAAGGTTTGAACTTAACATCTTTGCTTTCTGCATTTAGATAACTTTCGACATAAAAGGAAGCGTTTATTAAAGCAAATTAAGGCCGTTTTAACCTCTTTTTGGCTCATCATTCTAATGAACTAGATGTCAACATTTTAAGCCTCTGCTAGCCTCTTTAGTTACTACATTCGTAAAACACGCCCCAAAGCTCTCATTCTTGAATGCAACATTCTGATTCTAGAAATGGCATGTGTCTTTCTGGGACAAGGGAATCCCAACATATCCGGGACAGGGGAATCCCAACATATCCGAGATAAGGGAATCACAACACATCTGGGACAAGGGAATTCCAACATATCTGGAACAGGGGAATCCCAACACATCTGGAACAGGGGAATCCCAACATATCCAGGACAGGGTAATCCCAACACATCCGGGACAGGGGAATTCCAACATATCTGGAACAGGGGAATCCCAACACATCCAGGACACACATCCTGAGAAGAGGTGATTTTATCTAATCATAGAATCACCTCCAATCGGACAATGATGAAGCAGCAGCAGCAGCAGCAGCAGCAGCTGCTGTGGTATGTCGGACTCCGGTGGGACAGAGCGGCTGATTCAAACTGATTCAGATTCACGACCAGTATTGAACAAGTGAAATGTGTAACTAACACAATCGGACAACGGAATCAAGACGGCATAAAGAGAACATCCAATAAAACCGATACATTGTCAGCAGGTCCAGCGGTGGCAGCTGCAGCAGCAGCGGCGGATCACCAAGAATACAATAACTATTCACCACTGACCACCACATACTGTCAATATATACAGTCTATAGTCACAGGACTCCAATCCTGTCAATACAACATCCCTTGATTCTTGAGTCCTGAAATAGGCGCAATAAGACTCAAAAAACGATTCACCTTTTCTTGAAATGCCCCAGAATTATAGCAAGGTAAGGTGAGGGCTGATTTGGTTGAAAACTTGGGGAGTAGATAGAACCATGAGATATTCACGTTTCTTATTCGAGAATTCATATTTCATATTCTAAAGATTACAATGTACTATGTTTCAGTTATATATACACGGTTATCGCAAGGATGATTACCCGGGAGGATAGAGGGCGCAACGAGGTATCTAACCTGTATCTGCAGCCCTCATCCGAGTCATTCAACCGGACAAATGACTCACTAAAAAGTCTCTCTTGTCAGTAAATTAATTATAAATCAAACAATCTACGCGAAACGACAGTAGCCGCCGATGGGTAAAGAAAATGTTGGATGTCGTCATCAAGACGCAAAAATCATGTACAACATATCGAAGAATAAAGAAATTGTGCCATCGGCTGGTTATATATTGATATTAGCCACGAGGCACGAGGGGGGTGTGTGTGACAGACGGGCACTTACACAACACAACGGTCGTGTTCCTTTAACACCACCGTCGAGTTGTCAGTCAGTAATTATCCCCTCGAGGGTTTTCACACAGACTATCCTCAAAACGAACAGGGACAATTAATAGCAAAGAGCCACCAGCAGCAACAGCAGCAGCAACAACAGCAGCAGCAGCAGCAGCAGCAACTAACCAATCAAACAACTCTCAGTAAATAATATCTATATGACTGCCTACATAAATCCCCCTATGACATCATACATCTGGATGTGATATAGTAGAGTACGCGGTAGAGACAATCACTACGGTCCATAGGTAGTAGTGTGATGTCATAGGGGGAATGAAATGCTGCAATCATCTTTTCTGTAAGTCGAGTGAAAAGATCAAATCTAAGAGCAATCTTTCGATGTCGTAAGGGGATATAGGCGCTAACCATCTTCCCTGGAAGGGTCGTATCGGAGAGTAATCTGATGATGTCATAGGGTGATTCGGGGTTCAGGTTTAGATCGACCGTAAAATGGACGCTTACTCGGTATCTTACGATTTCTTAGAATGGATCATTTTCAAAGTTACCGGTTTAATCCGATAGTTATACGCTGGATTACGCCGGGTTTAATCCGGTAGTAATACCCTGATTTATGCCGGGTTTAATCCGTATTGCAGGAGTTGATTAACATGTAAGACGTCAGTAGAAATTTTCAAAGCAACCGCTGAAAACCTTCAAAAAACATCGTCAGAAACTCGTGTCGCGAGAGACTGAGAGATTATAACAAACGGAATACTGAATGTAAAACACGGCGAACGCTGTGTGTCGTTATCTGCGCAACAATCAAAGCCGTTACGTTTGAAATTTTCACCAAACGAATCATCGACGTTTTAAAACATGTTTTGAAAGGGATTACAATCACATTGGTTAATTAAACCTGAGCACCGATTACCGGCCTGTCTGCATGTCAGACTGTCTGCCTGTCTGCATGTTAGCCTGTCTGCATGTCAGCCTCTCAGCATGTCTGTCAATCAACCTGTCTGCCTGTCTGTCAATCAACCTGCCTGTCAGCCTAGCAGCCTGTCAGCCTGTTTGCTTATCATCCTGTCTGCATGTCTGTCAATCAGTCTGTAATTTCCGGACATCTCCGCATGATTAGTGATTAATGAAACAACTACGAATTAAACTCTTATGGAAAACGTATAGCATCAAATTTGAATTTTTTCTGTCTCAACTGGAGAGACAGAGCAAGGCAAAGCGAAGAAAGTGGTCCAGGGGGGAGAATGGTAGGGAGGAGACCGGGGAGAGGTAAGGAGGAGAGAGGGGAGAGGCAAAGGAGGAGAGAGGGGAGGGAAAGAGAGAGAGATGAATAATCAATCAGTTTCACATGAAGTCATTTGAAGCGAATTCATTTATTTCAATCTATTTCGACATTTCTAAATTCCGTTTACGCAGTTACAATCACTTAAAGCGTCAAATTTAAACCGTCACTTAAAGAGTGAGAGAGAGTGAGAGTGAGAGGAAGGAAAGAGAGAGAGAGTCACACACATGCAGCAATCACGAGTCATTGCTCTACACAGTAATATGATCAAAGCGCCTGTTGCAACGTTTTACATCAATCACCATAAACACAGTAAACAGTATAGATGGTTGTGTATTGGGTGAGATGTGACATTGTGAATACCAATGAAACCGACATCCGCATTATAACAACAACACTGCAGCCCCGGCTAATTAAAGACGGCCACAAGGGAGCGCAAGGTTTGTTTGGCAAATTTCTGTTAGTCATGCAATGTCGAAGATAAAACAATAGAAACTGTTTAGATAAACACGCTATTTGATGATTAACGGATCCGAGCAGTTTCAGATTCACCAGCGACGGTTAAATTAAACTTCATATTCAATTTCAAACTCTTCACTGGCGTCCCTAGTAAACTCCTCATCCCTCACTGATGTCCCTACTGAATTAATCCCTCACTGGCGTCCCTAGTAAACTCCTCATCCTTCACTGGCATCCTAAGTGAACTCCTCATCCCTCACTGATGTCCCTACTGAATTAATCCCTCACCGGCATCCCTAGTAAACTCCTCATCCATTACTGGCGTCTTAAGTGAACTCCTCATCCCTCACTGATGTCCCTACTGAACTAATCCCTCACTGGCGTCCCTAGTAAACTCCTCATCCATCCTTGGCGTCCTAAGTGAACTCCTCATCCCTCACTGATGTCCCTATTGAACTAATCCCTCACTGGCGTCCCTAGTAAACTTCTCATCCATCACTGGCGTCCTAAGTGAACTCCTCATCCCGCACTGATGTCCCTATTGAACTAATCCCTCACTGGCGTCCCTAGTAAACTCCTCATCCTTCACTGGCGTCCTCAGTCAACTCATCATCCCTCACTGATGTCCATTATGTTGAAGCCCTACCCGAGTCAACTGAAACCTTATTACTAATGAATCCTTCAAGTCAATGACTCTCATACATTGATACCCCGTGACTCTCATACATTGATACCCCGTGACTCTCAGACATTGATACCCCGCACCACCATAACCATAAGCAACAAGTGCTTTCATTTATATTCAATGCGATAATAAAATGACCACCGGTAACTAATGATACATTTCCTCTACTACTACTCCATCCCAGTCACAGTATCAACAGTTATCATCATAAACTATATCCATCTGTCAACTTCATACAGTATCACAATATTATAAGTATCAGTCATCAGTTACAGGTTGTTGGTCAATGGGGAAGGGGCTGATTGTCTGGATGTCCATGAATTTGACTCAAGTTCTCAACAATTTATTAGGAATATTCATAATAGACTGATCCAGAGACTCCTGAGAACTCCGATTCTAATTGAGTTTATATTCAGCTAAAATCGATAGAATTATTTCTGGGATCATTTTTAATGTTTTTATCCAGCGTTAATTTGAATTGATATCTGAAAGAAAGGTAAGTGTCGCGTGAGAACAAATCTACTAAAAAACATCTGATATGCGTCGTGAATGAACTGAATTACTGAATTCTCTCTTTCTCACGACTAAATACTGATCAGTACAACATAGATCATTAGCATTAACTCATCAAATACAGCAGAATACAGCAGAACCATCCTGAGCCCAGTTCTACAGCTCTTGGTTAAGATTTGAATTGAGAAATTTAGAAAAAAAAAAATTGGAAATGAACTAACCTCTAACCAACTATTCATCAACCGCAGCCCCTGTACTTGATAGTTCATTATTTTCCAGCCATGACAAAATTTCTTTTTCAAATTTGAGCTTTCTCAATTTTGAATAAAAACTATAAATTCTAATGAAATAAATATGTTTTGCTGTGAAGGTGTAACATACGTAATAGTCATCAAACGCCGCAATAACTTTTTCAAATCGTGAATGAATGTTTTTTCTAAGATGCCACCAGGATCAGACATCAAATTGTCTCTTGAAACATTTTCATCTACCCGAAATGTTGAGGAAGTGTAAGAAAGAGCACTAAACGTGAGTGGTAGAGACAGGAACTAAACACAGAGACAGGTATAAAACAGGTAACAACAACACTACAGTTACACCACATATCGGTATAACACGACACAACCACCAATACATCATGTGATAAACTGAATGAAATAGTGCAACAGTTTCTCAGTTATTGGCTCCAGTGAAATCATCGTAAAACTGTGCAGGAATTAGACTGGATTTTCTGCTCATATATAACACTACTACATTTCTCGGGTTTATTTGGAAAGAATTAGAAATAAATTCTCCTTGAAATCTAAAAATATCTCGGGACTCATAAAGATGAAATAGTTTCATGTAGGGAGCAGTCACCGGGCATGAACTAATGACTGGTCCCTAGATACTGCAGGAACCAATGACTGTCCACTGGCATCAGACTGTAGGAACCAATGACTGGTCCCTAGGCCTGCAGGAATCAATAACTGGTCCATGGGCATCGGACTGTATGAACTAATGCCTGGTCCTTAGGCATGATTCTGCAGGAACCAATGACTGGTCCCAGGACATCGGACTGTAGGAACTAATGACTGGTCCCTAAACATGATTCTGTAGGAACCAATGATTGGTCCACTGACATCGGACTGTATGAACTAATGACTGGTCCCTAGGTAGAAGATTTTGCCTGGGGATTTTTCTAAATGTGACTTGTTAATCAGAACTGTAAACAGTTATATATCACTGTATAGCTAGCTGTCTGTACAGCCGTTCTGTGGCCAACCATATTTTTATTTGTTTTATCGGGAATTTTCTCTGTTTCTCCCGCAATCAGTTGGAAAATGTTTGATTGTCATGCAACATAGCGATATTTACAGCAGGCATCGCCCGGACTGACTCATAAACACTGACATATTCATACACGAGTTACGCACATGATTTAAACACATCTATAAACAAACAATAAAAACCATTTACTGACTCTATCTCCATCGGATACAGATTCTGCAAATTTTGCAAATTCTGCTGATTTTTTGACAGCATTCGCGAAAGGGGGTTAAATTTTTTTTGAAAAATGAAAATTCGAGATCGACCAAATATCCAATAATTCCAGGACTGCGTTTAACAGCTGCAAAATATCATAAATTTCAATTTTTTAATTCAATATTCAAGAGAATTACTATTCAATAAATGAACAAAGGACTGAGAAATTAGAATTATGTAAATCTGAGCTGGCTTCATGCGACAGTTATCAATCGGGATGTATCAATTCAATGATTGATTGAAAACACTCTCGCTCAAATCAATGGTGATTATTAGCAAGGCAAAGATGTCTGAAGTATGAATGAAGTTGTCTGAATCGAAGAAGTCTATCTGCTGCCAAGTTACTGCGCGAACGAACAACTAATCCTCACAATACGTAAAATATCTTGAAAATCCTGAAAGTTGTGAAAACTACGAAGTTCTTGGTGCCATGAAGTTTGGGCAATCAGAAACAGAAAGTTCGCTGTTAGAATTTCACTGCATTTGTTGAGTTAAAACATCGGAAAACGCATTAACTTCACCGATTTGAATCACAACCGTGAAACTTTGTTCTTTAGAGTTCTAATCTGACTTTAAAACTGATGACATGAAAATTAATTAGATCATTAGGGGAGTAAAACTTAACCAACTACAGCCAAACTGGGTCCAGAAACAAAGTTTAAACTAAGGGAAACTAGGGAAAGTTTATCGACACTACAAAGTTTACTCTGTTCCTCACGATCACTGAGGAAACAATTCTAAATTCTATGTTCTTAATTCGACAGAAGCAAAATAAACAGAGATTTAGAAGACGCAGCCACTTACCCCGGATGAGAGTGTCCATTCACGATGCAATTATTTTGTAACGGTTGATAATCAGTGCGACTGTGTTTATCCATTTTATCGTTAATTAGTAATTAGTAATCAACACGCAATCAACAGTTAACGAGCAAGCAACGAGTTAGATCTCAACTCACGGGATAAATGAGTATCGCGAGTTACCGTCGTCGGTATTTTATACCGGTCCTCGTCTTCCTCGTGAGTGGTTCTATCTCCAGAGAGCGAAAAAAATCACCAGTCGTCGTCGTCGTCGTAGAAACGATTTAAACCGCCGGTTGTGTTGCACGGATTTAAAATTCTTTCGCGTAAAACAACGGAAAAAAAAAGCGCTTCGAGAATTCGCGGTGGTTCGTTCTCTGCGAGAATGTGTTTGGAAGTTGTCTCGCCCGCGCGCGCGCGCACCAGAGTGATTACCGCACCTACGCCTACACCAGCTGCCTACACAATCCCGTCCACCAGTTTCTAATCGCTCCCGGTATTATTCTTCTCTTTTTCGGGAATAAATTTCCACTTGTCGATGAAATGTACGTGTATTATCAATATCGCGCGAACGGCGTAGACAGCTGTTCGTCTGGGAGAGACTTCGACCGATAGAATTATCGTATTCGCGTCAACGTCGTAGTCACTAGTTTAACGCTAGACTAATAGATGTATAAAGGTGTAAGACTCCCGAGCAGAAATGAAGTCGTCATTCCCTTCGTGACTTATATACCGATATACCGACAACAACAACTGAACCGGCGAGTCTCTCAGAGAATACCGATATACACCGCACCGGAGGAGTTCTAATGCACCCTGTGAAGATTTCAAATTGAATTTGATTATTTCGTTTATCAGAATTCACCCAGCGGGCGCGAATTCGAAATCCGTTCTCCCGAAGGAACCGAGGACCCGACATTTCTACCGCGTTCCGTTTCGACTCTCTTCAAAGTTGAAGTAATTAAAAACGAACTCATCGAGCGCCGTGGAAAATAAAGAACTTTAACCGAACACTAAACCTCGTAAACGATTCCTTTCAAAATCGCACTCGAATATTTGTAAATCTAATTAATTTGTTTTATCAACTGAAGCCATTTCTGAATGGATTGAAAATAAATCCCGCTGAGATTTACATTTCAGGAAATAAAAGCCTTTATTAACGACATTAAGAACCGCCGGATTCCGTAGTATTTTGAAGTGGCTGTAATTAATTATAAACAGTTAACACGATCCGGCCAACTACTAGATCATTAATAACACGTTAGTTATTACATTGTTAATAAGTGATCTCGTATCATAAAGCCGATCTTTTGTTAATTGAATATCGTTTACATGTTTTAACTAGTTTAATAATAGTTTATAAAACTATTCACTGACAGACATAAAGAGACGTGTTTTCATTGAAATTCTATCCGTTCGCCAGAACTGCATATTTCAACTTAAAACGCGACTAAAACGAAATGAATACAATTTAAAATTAGATGAATTTTCTCATGGATTTTGAAGCTTCGTACAGATCAACTTCTTTACTGGAAACTGACTGGAGATGTAAAAAACAGCGCACGGTGATGAGAGAGGAGAGATGGGGAAGAGAGGGAAGTGGAAGACGGGGAGAGGAAGGGAAGGTATGAGGGAGGATAATGGATTGCAATACGGGGAGAGGGTATCACTGAATAGGGGGAACGGGATTATGAATGGTCAAAGAGTGCGAGGGGTGTGAGGGGGTGTTGGGAGGTGTTAGGGGGTGTTGGGGGTGTTAGGGGGTATGAGATAATGGGTTATAAAGATAGAAGCTGCAGACAGAATTTATTGGTATTTGATAAATATATAGAATACTAATAACATCATTAATAGTCACTACTGATAAAACAACAACTAACGGCAACAGCAGCAGCAGCAGCAGCTACAGACCAGCATAAACAATAATACCTTTAATACGTTTATGAGTAAATGAACTATGAAGACATCTCCGATCGAATCACGGGATGATTGAGACTGATCGGGTCTGATTGGAGTTATCATTAATACAGTATCATCGCAAAGAATGAGAAGAGACCAGTAACCAGTGCGCGAGCTACTGATGACTCTATTCTAAGTGAAACACAGCTCCTCAATACCCGCTTAGGCTCAACAGAAACCACTTTCCACTTCATCAATGTTTGCACCTGATCAACTCGATGGTTTATACATGAATAATCCTGTTGATGTTGAGCACAGGACACAACATTTCTACATTCTCTATCAAATATATGAGCTGTTTGTGATTGCGGTTTGCGGGGACAGATTCACAGCTATACCCAGGCAATATTCAGTCATCTAGACCTCAGAAGGCCACCTGATGATACCGGCCTGGGGGTATAGGTCCTTCCTGAAAATATTTTGTTAAATTCGCCAGTTTCCTGGCTTGGAAGGACACGGGATGTAATCGAAGATGAAATAGATAACCCTCAGATCTGCTCTCGTACTAGAAAACCCGATATCAATACTGAATTCCTGAATAGATACTTAATTTCTCCGATGACTTATTTTCCCATCAAATAGAAAATTAAGATGATCTCACACGATGATTAAACCGGACTCCATCTCATTGAGCCGAGCACGAATTCGCTGTCGATAATACCCGTTTATATATCATCAATATTACAAAACGTCGCGAGATGACATACATCAAATAATTATATCTGCCGTCATTCAACGACATCTGATCCTATACCGTCTTATATTAAAAACCAATCTTAGAAATTAGATAGAACTCCTCCAGTGCAATGAATTGAATCTTTAAAATAACTTATAACTGAGCCAAGAATTAAACCCACACAACTGTGGAACTGGATTCAGAGTCTAATTAAACCCACGCAACTGTGGAACTGGGTTCACAGTCAAATTAAACTTGTGCAACTGTGGAACTGGGTTCAGGGTGAAATTAAACCCACACAACTGTTGAACTGGGTCCACAGTCAAATTAAACCTACACAATTGTGAAACTGGGTCCAGAATCAAATAAAACCTGATTCCACTGGTATCAGCGAACTGGAAAGAAACCTATATAGAATTTATTCTGATTTTGTCATTATTTTAACGGTTTCTCGATATGAAATCAATACAAAGATTGAAAAATCAATATTTAAGTCATTTGTTAAAACGCGAATTCACAATATGTCAACTATAACCAATAGACAGACAGACAGATACAGGCAGCGGATAGACAGACTGATACAGGCAGACCGGCTGTTTCCTAATGGATATTGATAGCTCTTATTGGTCTCGTAATAAGAATTCTATTCAATTGAATCCGGATATAAAAAACCAGAACTCATAAAACCTGCATCCTGAACGAACGTACCAACGAACGAACGAACCAACGGTGGTCGCTATCAATGTTTCTCTCTCTGTCGCTTTCAACGGGCGAAAAAACCATCAATTCATTTCAGATCAATATCTTTCCGCGTTGAATACAAATTTCCTTTCTACGACGGAACGGTAAATCCTGTCAAACTCACTCTAACCTTTTCTCTTCTCGCTCAACCTGCCTCTCTCTACCTCTCCCCACTACCTCGCTTCCTGTCTCACTCTCTCCTCTCTACCTCTCCCCTGCCTCCCTCTACTCTCTCGCCTCTTCCTCTCTTCTCTCCCTCTACCCTTATACCTCTTTTCCTGTCTCACTCTCTCCTCTCTACCTCTCCCCTGCCTCTCTTTACCTCTCCCCACTACCTCGCTTCCTGTCTCACTCTCTCCTCTCTACCTCTCCCCTGCCTCCCTCTACTCTCTTGCCTCTTCCTCTCTTCTCTCCCTCTACCCTTATACCTCTCTTCCTGTCTCACTCTCTCTCTACCTCTCCCCTGCCTCTCTCTCCCCACTACCTCACTTCCTGCCTCACTCTCTCCTCTCTCTCCCTCCCCTATCTCTCTTCCGTCTCTTTCTCTTTTCACATTCACTGTTTGCAATGTTAAGAATATTCTCCAGACGACACAAAAATGTACAAGTTTCTTTACTTAATATACCGACTATTTTCAATGTTCAACTTCTTCGCTTTAGAAATTGACAAATATTCCAGAATCTGACTCACATCTCGAACTTCCCTTGAAAAAATCTATCTTCAAAGCGAGACTTCCTCCACAGGATGAATTTCTAGTATTGGCATAGATTACATACGCGTATAAGGAGTAACTACCATCAAAGAAATATCTCAAATATCTCATTATATTTCGCAGAATAAATCAATAGTTGGGTAAATATAAAGTGGCAGTAGATCGTTTAGATTCGACCAGACCACTACTTCACTACGCTTCTCCACCCTCTATTAGTCCATTAGTCATTACCGGATTATCCGATAAAATTACATATTTCTGAGCGCGTATACACGGCTAAAAACTAACCCTAACCGGTATAATCTATGGACCTCTGAGGAATAGGATAAAAACCATCTAAAACTGCTCAGCATTCTGCAGTTCTGATGATAATTAATCACACAACACCGGAATTGATTTCCTTCCTAGGCTTTAATGAGATGCTATAAGCAGGAAGCAGTTCTACATTTCACAATCCAGTTCCACAGTATAGGAGCCAGTTCCACGGAATAGGAGCCAGTTCCACAGTATAGGAGCCGGTTCCACAGAATAGGAGCCAGTTCCACAGTATAGGAGCCGGTTCCACAGTATAGGAGCCAGTTCCACAGTATAGGAGCCGGTTCCACAGTACAGGATCCAGTTCCACAGTATAGGAGCAAGTTCCACAGTATAGGATTCAGTTCCACAGTACAGGGTCCAGTTCCACAGTATAGGAGCCAGTTCTACAGTTCAGGAGCCAGTTCCTCAGTTCAGGAGCAGTGTGGAACTGGCTCCTGAACTGAAATCAAATAATCTGAACTCTAGATTTAAACTTAATCGATAACATTGGACCCTGTTCTGCTTTGGAATAAGTCTTAACTAAACAATCATTAAAAATAAATTCCAGAATTACAACTACACCAGCTCATCTACAAACATCTTTTAATCTAAAGATATTTCTTGCAACGATCGTGAACTTATAATTCTACCATAATCAAATTAGTGAAAAAAAAGAAGACTTTATTTACTTCGACGAAAATTATAAACCGGCGAAAATTTCAACCCGAATGCCATACGAGGTAACGATGAGGGAATATACCTTACGTTTGAACGGAAATCAATCACAATGAAATCATATCCGACGACAACAAGAGAGAAGAACGAAATCCGGAATGCGTTTATCGATGGCCGATTTGAAACTAAAGAGTAACGCACAACGAACCGAGCTGCAACAATATCCACCGGTAATAATTAACTCACAGATGATTGGTCGATGAATTCAACCGATGAAACTGCAAAAAAAAAAATCCCCGAACGTCGGATCGCGAGAGAGTGCGATAATTACGCGGCATAGTCGACGGCGACGAGCGCAACGGTTGATTTTGAGAATTGACCTGCGGCGAGTAACGCTACCCCTCACTCACTCACTCCCTCGACGGCTCCCCTCCCTCACTCACTCTATAGCTCCCCTCACTCGCTCGATGGCTACCCTCACTCATTCCCTCGACAGCTCCCCTCACTCACTCGTTCCCTCACTTGACAGCTCGTGCGATGACCATCGGCGCTAACTGCGATCACTAAACTACTGAGAGCGAAATCATTTCTTTATTGATCTTAAATGTGACTGAAAATCATTGACCATTAGTTCGCATGACCCAGGGGCCTGTTTTATAGACCGGTGTTATTTCTAACCCAGGGGCTTACTCGATTCATTTTCACTCGAGAGTTAATAACCCCACCCCTCTACAAAACCTGCCCCGGGGGAGGGGGTATTTACAGTTTTTCCCTGAATTCTCAGTTCTTTTTTTTTTACATCAATCGACGAGATGTGCTATGATGCGTTCCAAATTGTTTCGATGAATTAACACCTGACGATGATCTCAAAGGGAGAATTCAAAACGCTGTTTTTTTAACTTGAGCTGCTTTTTAACTTGATAAATAAATTGTGCGTTCTAATTTGTTGAGTTCTAATCATACCTCCTCTCTCTCCCCCCTCTTTCTCTTCCCCCTCTCCCTCTCCCTCTCTCTCTCGTTATGTTAAGGATATGAATTTCATCAGCTCTTCTAGAATGCAAAAACTACTCTTCGAGCCGTTGTGTAAGGGGAGCACTGGGGAAGTAAAGAGGTCCCGGTCATATCGTAGCAGTAAAAGTATGTTTGATTAGTCACTGATGGCATCATTTTCAGCTTCCATTGTCATGTCTATATTGAAACACGATATGATAGATATTGTGACAATACAGGATATTGTTGACAGGAGGCTCAGGTTTTTATAGAACATGTATCTCAAATAGCTAATCCTTAACCTATTCATGAACAACCGTACAAAAAATGATGAACCACATAAAAAATGTCTCCGGTCGACGACATCCCCTTTTAGTAAGTTTTGGGAATTCGCTTGATTATTGAGGCTGAGAAAAGAGGAAGAAAAAGAGTTTCGTAATTCTGGTTTAGTTTCCTGCAGGTTCACGGGAATCGATAAAAAACCCTTTTTCGGGCGTTTCAAATTGCCCGATGTCGTGCTGCATCACTTTCTGAAACAAATTGATTGCAGATGAAATTCAATGCGTAAAGTGCTTGCACCAGGAGAGCGAAAGAGGAGAGAGCAAGAGAAGAGAGAGGAGACCGAGAGGAGAGAGATTGGGAGGGGAGAGGCGTGAAAAGAAAAGAGGAGGTAGAATAGAGGAAAGAGTGGAGTGAGAGCAAGTGAGAGGAGACAGAAGAGAGAAGAGAGAGGAGAGTGAGTAGAGTGAAGGGAGAGCAAGTGAGAGGAAAGTGCAGGGGAGTAGATGAGAGAAGAGGAGAGAGGAGATGGAGGAGATAGAGATGGGGTAAGAGAGGGACACTGATCAGGGTATCTATGCAGTCAGTCATGCCATGAAGCGAGGCGCTATATGAAGCGGTTATTTTTGAGAATAGTTCGAACAGATTTTCATCAAGTTGACGTCTGCCTACGACGCCAACGACGACGATGACTAGATCTTTAAAAACATGTCATCGAAATATTCATCTACAACATTTCTCCAACCGTGGTTGAATCGACGGTGTTTTTTTTTTCGTTACTGTTGTCGTCAGTTCATATAGTGATTTATACGTCGGACTTTTTACCACTAGGGAAATCATCGCATGAACAACCGGCAGCATCGGCCGACCAACCCCCTCTCCCTCCTGGACGCAATTAAATATTCATCTAACATACAAACCAGCTCCAGTTAATAGAGTTATCGGATTCATAATATCAGACAATTACGACTTATAATAGAGCAGTTAAACACAATTCATCATTGTGTGAGATACAGGGCCGAGATATCGCGGTACCTATTTGAATTCATGTCATAAATCTCGATTTTACTTTCATCCCACCTCGAAATCGAATACAGTCAATTTTATTGATGTTTCCGACGACATTAAAGGATAATAATTGATATCAGATAGTTTTCAATCAGTACCGATGGGGGGAGGGAGGGATGCGGGTATCTCTCTATTTCATCCACCTCCTCCACACGATATCCGATACCGTACTTTAAAGACTCGACTATCATGAAACACGCTGATTCAAACAAATAACCTTCACAAAACTGATCCCACCGCAACAATCTGCAAAAGCATTGTCAGAAAACTTCGAGAATAATCTGAAATTGAATCTACTACTTTCTTAAATGACTATAGCAGACTCAGCCAAATCAGGAAACAAGTCACTATATTGACATTTATTTGGAAAAGTCTTCCATTTCCCTGGCCCCAGTTTTATAGACCAGTATTACCTTTAACCCGGGGGCTAACTTAATTGAAAATGAGTTAAGTTAGCCCCCGGGTTAAAGGTTATACCAGTATATAAACCCCCCCTCCCCGATGTCCACCTGAAAAATCTCAGCAGTCCAAACACTATCGAGAGTAAGGTGCTGCGGTTATTCTTTACTGGTGGTAAATGGGAAAAGGTTAAAATCAAATATTTGACATCGCGATCTTCCAAACATCATACGATGAATATTTATATGACTGTTATATATATACAGTGTAACCACACATAAAGAGATTCTATTCGTTGAAGGAAGGTACGAAGCCCGGAGTTAAAATCAGGACTAACACAATTAGAGATTGAGAGACTCCCTCGATTCCAATTATAACATCAAACTCGTCACCTCGTTCTAATATACATCATACCCTGAAGGTCTTACATCGTGTGTTATACCACGCTGGTTGAGTGTTTCTTCTCTCTGTCTCTCTCTCTCTCTCTCTCTCTCTCTAAACTAATATTTATTCCCGACACATCGAGTATAGATTCCAAATATATCCCCTGAAGACATTGTTTGACAACTGTAACAAACGAATACTGGCAAACAGAATCTGAAAGGTTCAGACGAGAGTCAGTCAGGTCTGCGTTCAGACGAGAGTCAGTCAGGTCTGCGTTCAGAGGAGAGTCAGTCAGGTCTGCGTTCAGACGAGAGTCAGTCAGGTCTGCGTTCAGAGGAGAGTATGTCAGGTCTGCGTTCAGACGAGAGTCAGTCAGGTCTGTGTTCAGAGGAGAGTCAGTCAGGTCTGCGTGCAGAGGAGTCAGTCAGGTCTGCGTTCAGAGGAGAGTCAGTCAGGTCTGCGTTCAGACGAGAGTCAGTCAGGTCTGCGTTCAGACGAGAGTCAGTCAGGTCTGCGTTCAGAGGAGAGTCAGTCAGGTCTGCGTTCAGAGGAGAGTCAGTCAGGTCTGCGTTCAGAGGAGAGTCAGTCAGGTCTGCGTTCAGACGAGAGTCAGTCAGGTCTGCGTTCAGACGAGAGTCAGTCAGGTCTGCGTTCAGAGGAGAGTCAGTCAGGTCTGCGTTCAGAGGAGAGTCAGTCAGGTCTGCGTTCAGAGGAGAGTCAGTCAGGTCTGCGTTCAGACGAGAGTCAGTCAGGACTGCGTTCAGAGGAGAGTCAGTCAGGTCTGCGTTCAGAGGAGAGTCAGTCAGGTCTGCGTGCAGAGGAGAGTCAGTCAGGTCTGCGTGCAGAGGAGAGTCAGTCAGGTCTGCGTTCAGACGAGAGTCAGTCAGGTCTGCGTTCAGAGGAGAGTCAGTCAGGTCTGCGTTCAGAGGAGAGTCAGTCAGGTCTGCGTTCAGAGGAGAGTCAGTCAGGTCTGCGTTCAGAGGAGAGTCAGTCAGGTCTGCGTTCAGAGGAGAGTCAGTCAGGTCTGCGTTCAGAGGAGAGTCAGTCAGGTCTGCGTGCAGAGGAGAGTCAGTCAGGTCTGCGTGCAGAGGAGTCAGTCAGGTCCATGTTCAGAGGAGAGTCAGTCAGGTCTGCGTGCAGAGGAGTCAGTCAGGTCTGCGTTCAGAGGAGAGTCAGTCAGGTCTGCGTGCAGAGGAGTCAGTCAGGTCCATGTTCAGAGGAGAGTCAGTCAGGTCTGCGTGCAGAGGAGATTCAGTCAGGTCTGCGTTCAGAGGAGGGTCAGTCAGGTCTGAGTTTATATATCATTGATAAGTCACTAAATCAATTCATTATCTATCTTATTGGCGCGAACTTGGATGATATAAAATCGCAAACTACGAATGATAATTAGGAGTCCTAACAATTCCTCGAGCAAGTAGTATGAAGACTAAATACGTATTGAAAACGACTATTAGGATAAAGTAGAAACGTTGAATAAACTCAGGAAAAATTTCAGACTGTATTCTTTTATTCTTAGTGCGCGGGTATTTTTCTGTATTAACGTTGCAACGCGGACTCAGAGTATTTCACATCAATGGAGTCATGAATATCGTTGCAGTACAAGGAGAGCTCGTTAGTCGTCAGCCGGTGATTGACAATGATACTACTATACAATACCGCGTCAGTGTATTTGTGTTACACGTTCGTATAAAATAAGGTTTCCTTCGTATTTCTCAATTCACCAATGTGAAGGTCACAGTGCGGAGCAGGAAACTGTCTTCGCGGTATCGATAAATTTCATTATTACAGATTTCTCGCGTCGTTTTCTCTACGGCAACAATGATTTTCACGGCAACGACGATTTTCGCCGCCGGCGACGAGCGTTCGTTAACGAGAGACCGACTCTTTATCGGTTCGGTTTCATCAGCTGAGTCAATTTATCATACAACCGCGGATTCAACAGATTGTGGACGGAGAAAATCTCATCGCGAGTTGTTTCCACGAGGCACGAGGTGGAACACGAGCGCAATGAATGAGGAAAACTGAGTGGAATGCACGAGGAAAATTGAGCAGAATGGTACTGAAGTGAACACTGGGTGGAACACAGGGTGGAACACAGGGTGGAACATTGGGTGAAACACAGCTGCGATCATGAACATAAAACATTTAATCAAATATAACCATAACCAAAAATACATGTATTTTTGATATTACCTACATTTAAAGGATTTGTCTCAATCGTATGTTTGTTCTTCAATTTTTGATAATTTTTCAATTTTGATAATAAAGGCGTTTTGGAATATATAACCACGGAAAAAACTGATACAGTAGATACTCAATTTCTTCAGAATTGTGGCTTTTTATAACTGTGGGTTTTTTATTTAATACAGATGAAGATTTGTATGAATATGACTTATTGACATTCACTTTATCTATGGAAGCTGATACACATTTGTTTTTAGAACCAGTTTTAGTACAGTATTGTTAAGTATTTCAAACAGTTTTGCGATAATGAAAATTGTTTATGTAAGCTACATATTATGAAGGTTCAGGTAAAAAGTCTTAGTTCGTTCTTTCAAAGGATTTTCAGTTTCTTTTTCTTGCCGCAAGTTGAAATCGATTAGTCATGGGAATACCAATTATCAGATCTGATTATGGGCTTAGTTCAGCTATGTGCCTATAGATGGCAAAAGTTAAGTTTCCTAAATTAGCATTGCGTATATATGCATACAATGTGTATGTATATCTATATATATATATATATATATATATATATCCCTCATTAGTTACTTTCCGTTATTTCTTTTAATTGATTTGAACAGTTATAATTTTGTGTTATTAAATTTCTAATAGGGTGCTGTCCCTCTCATATATGTAACGGGTTTGAGTGTAAATAAAATTTAAAAAATAAAAACACCATACTGCTAGACCAAATGTGTATAGAATAAATAATAATTCCTGCAGTAGTAACTAATGGGCAGGGAATTTGGCACCGGGTATTTAACTTCAGTTAGATACCAGCATTTGACATGCCTTTCATGCTTCATACATAGTATCAACCCCAGCGCATGTGGGTTTTTGTGGACATATTCATTCGTACAAAAAATTCCTGTCAATGAAAATGCATTTCAACAATAGATGAACTGCACATACCTTGAGCAGATTGAAGTGGAAGACAATATCAGCAGAAATCACCAACCCTGAAATAGAAATACAAAATTATGATCCAGTTGATAAATTGATTGCAGTTTTCTGAAACTGAATTCAGAGAAAAGATGATGCTAGACTTAAGACTGAGAGAGAAAGATCAGTCAACAACCAGCACAATAATTCAGCTGCAAGGCTACCAGTGCTTTTTACCAGTTCAGTTCTTGTATTGAATTGCAATCATTTCTGGGGGTGTTCATGCAACGTGAAATGTGTTGGTCACAGATGGCGTCCATCGTTAGATTGATTGGAATTGGATACGACGGTGAGTCGGTGTCTTGTACGGGGATGGTATTTTTTATTTCGTTTAATAGACATTTTTAGTTGACTGTTTTCCGATGACAGCTCAGTTCAGCCATTACTTATTGTTCTAGGTATCGCTTTTTAACTCACAGCAGTTACATCAGCAATTCAAACCTCTCCAAAACTGCGCCGCAAACCCTAACGAAAAACCAGTAAAAAATTCCACGCGTTTGAGGCGGCGCAACGACCTTCAGATTACTTCCTGGTAATTAGTTCGTCAATCCGCCGTTACGTAGTAGTGGCAGCACCTCATGGAGTTCCCACAAAATATTAGGCGTTATCGAATACGAACGACCCGCAATTATTGATGAATATTATTGATATGTTAGAATGTTCTGTGAATAATCTTTTTTCCATAATGTACTAAAATGCATGTTTTACAATTAATATTATCACGGTCGTATCACGGTCGATGAATACAGTTATGAATAAATCTTATCTTATCTTATACACGAGGATTGAATAATCGTTGAGTCAATATAAAAAGGATGTTAGATTTAGTAAAGGTAATGGTGTTAATTTTCAACGGAGATTCCTCGAGATTATCTTGTGTTACTGTTCTGCATGTATTTATAAACTGTAAGATTTTCTTAGATGAAAGAGACACTGACGGACGGGTCAAACACACACTCAAACTTTGATAATTTTCAAACGGTTAAATCTGTTAACCTGGAGATACTTGATATTTGCTGATTCCGTTCTGCTAGAAACGACACCAATTTCGAAATCTGCCATCATTTTCTGAAATGTATTGTCGGTGAAATAATGGTTTCAGTTCCGCTGCCATGGCCGTAATGGACTGTTCTCAATTCATTTTCGATTGAGCTGGGTTAAAGTTAATACCAGTCTATAAATTCGGGACATGGATTATCATATTGTCGATCCAAGGTCAAGCGCCACGTGCGTGACATCCTCGTGACACCGGCAATTTATAGCGGGAACCATCCCTCCGGCTCGAGCAGAAAAAAAAACTTCGGGACTCTGCTGCCCCTTCCGATGGCCTTGTTCACTGCAAGTACTTTTGATGGACACTTTTCGATGGAAGTACTCTCTCATTCAATGGAGGTGTATTCATTTTTCGACGCCGTAAAAACCGTTACAATAATGTTTATATACTTTGATACCTATAGCATGCGTAATATGTATAAGGGGTTTTGTGTGAGTCGCTGTGAACTACGTCATCAATATTGGTATTTCAAAGTACGAATTACAATTAAGAATTTTGGTGTTTATTTTGTAATTCGATATATTTCATAACTCTCATCTTATTTTTGATAAATTTTGATAATCGATATTAGAGAGGATGTGCGCTACGTCATCAATATAGGACTATCGGGGCTAAACGTATGAGTCAATTCAATTCAATTGTCGATAATTCCAAAATATTGATCCTTCATACCTTAATATACGATTATTGATTGATTGTATTATATTATTCATTATCAACAATATTAAGCAATATTTGTATTATTTTTCAAGGCATCAATATACTTTCGAGTTAGTTTTTTTTGTTTGCTTGCTTCAACTTCAACAGCATGAACGCATTCATACTTTATTCGACAAATCGAAAAGCGAGCATCGTACTGAAGGGGGTGAGAGAGGGTTTGATCCGTTTTGGGCGCGAACCCAATCATAACGCGCGAAGGCTAGACATCGCTGTTGGTGAATTGTTTGGACAATAATGAAGCTTCGTTTACAGCTATAAATAAACTTGTTATTAATCACAGGTTTATTGCGAATACGATTCTTGGCGAAGGAGTGGTCCGAGAGGACAAGTGTTAATTGGAAATTTGAAGGCGTGATGAAGGCAAGTGGTGAACACAACGGATGCGACCATCATCCGGTTTGGTGTTAATGAATAAACTTCAAATACTTATCTGAATATTCTACCGAAGAATTAACACTAAGCCGCAAAGCGATGTTACTTATGACGTGAATGGTTTCTCGATCTCTGATTGGTTGATATGTGGCGGCGGCGTGGTCTTATATAAAGCGTCGCTCTATCTTTTCGGCTAAAATCATTGCTGAATTCTTTACTAGGAGTAAACTCCTGCGTGGACTAGTCTCTCTTGTAAGTAGCAAATTCTTAAAAATTCAGAAAATATTCAGTACTTTGTCGAAATTCTTAATTTTTCGCGTCGAAATGCGATATTTTTCGAGCAGCGTGTAAGTTGTAATTTCATTGCAATAGAATTATAACGCATTCTTTATGAATTCAAAACTCGCTTTAAAAAAGAAAGAGGAAATAGATTTCGAAATGTTTCTTTAAAAGTTTATTCATCTTTTCGGCTGTATATGCTAACATTACAGTTGTACAACTGTTACAACTAAAAATACTAAAGCGTCTTATATTATTCGGTTTAGGGCGATCAACTCGTGAAGTTTACATCATGTCTAACGTAAGCGCAGCGCAGATGACACCGACCACAGCGTCCTCAATATCAACTGAATTATTCACAACCGCCAATAAAATCATCGCCGTGACCGGTATCAACAACAGCGATACCGAAGGCGCTGCTGTAGATCCGTACATGTACCGACCATTCTGGATACAGTTCATCGAAACATTCCCTTTACAACCTCTATCGTATTGGAGTCGTCTGCTATTCTGTATCGGGTACGGGCTGCTTTTCTGTTTCGGATTTCCCGGTAATATCGTATCGTTTATCGTGATGTTAACCGCTAAAATGCGGAACTTCTCGTACACGCATTATCTAGCAGCGCTAGCAGTTTACGACTTCATGTCGTTGACCGCGCCTCTGATGGGCTGGATCAATCTCATTAACGTCAGTTTGGACCGGCCTATTATCAGATTTCTCACTCCGGGTTGTAAAGTTATTAACTTCTACATGTATATCGGTAACGCCGGTAGTTTCAGCACGATTACGATCGTGTCGATCGAGCGATTCATCGCGGTTTGTGTCCCGTTCGCCGCTCAGAGAGTGTGTAAACCGCGCGTAGCTCGATATGTCATTCTCGGTCAGTTCCTGATGCTGATCGCGTTCACCGTCGAAAACCTTTTCACGACCAGTTTCGCAGAAGGCATCGGCTGTTACTACACAGAATCGGCAAATCGTATCCACACGATTTTAGCCGTCGGTATATTCACGATCGGAACTAGCATTGTCGTTTTTACGTTGAATACGGTTACGGTTATTCGTTTGTTACGTCAACGTAAAATCTCGTCCAACAAATCCGGCAGTCGCGGCGTCCAGAGAATCACCGTCATGTTGATGGTCGTGAGTTTTGCCTTCGTGGCTCTACTCTTCCCGACGAATCTCCTGATTTTGACGGGCAGCTTGAATCCGGCTCTGGCCGCTCAGTTGATGGCTTATCAAGATCTACTCAAGTTCTTGTACATCATAAATAACGTCATCAATTTCTATTTGTATATCATTTGCGGTCGTGACGTCAGAAACGCGGCTATTGATTTGTTCAGATGTGATTCAGCAAATCTGAGCGGATCTTCATCGTCGTCAAAATCTGCGTCGCATCCTAACAACGCAGCAAATACAACTTAGAACCAAGCTGACTGCGAACATTAACAGGGCCGGCGGAAGCAATTTGGGATAGGTATACGACCAGAAGATCTGTGTAGCTTTTTTTCAAAAGGTCGGAAGCGTCACTAGTCGGGTGTAGGAGTTTGGGCCCTCACCGAGAAAAACTTTCCCTCATCCAGCATTTGGACCATACATTTCCGCCGGTGTTGGCGATAATTTCTATTTGACTGATGAATTGAAATAACGAGAATTTGGGTGGAACTCATTTGGGAAATTATTGGTCCAAACAAGGTCGGTGGGTCGTACCGGTTCCGCCTGCCCGGAAATAGAACTGTTGCAACCGGTGTCGCAGGCAGTCGCAAGGGGGCACGTAGGTCAACGGGTATTCACGTTAACCCGAAGACGCCTGACAGAATATTAAGGGTCTAAATACATCACATGAAAAATAAAACTGTTTGTTCCTCTATACATGTATATTTGTTATAACTACCTCTACGGATAATGTTGATATCAATTTACAGTCTATGTAACATGTACGTATATATATTAAGAAACATACGTTTCACATATAGTATACTTTGAATAACTGGGAGACAGTGCTCAAATTTTCACTGATATCCGACCACAGTTTTTCCACAAAAGGATTGGTAATCCTTGCGAAACGTTGTTATCATTTCAATGGTTAAATATGTTGTAATTTGAATAGTAAAATGTTGTTCTGATTTGTAAATGGATTAAACTATTCTGTGATTATAATGTGATACACTTTCGTCAATAAACTTTTGAGGCTAAATCTCTCAGGTCAGTTTTGAAATTTTCGCCTTCCAGGATCCAGATCCAAAGCTGACGACCCATGTATTGAATTGATTGTTTAGTTTCAAAATCGGAGGATTTTCACATGCCTACAAAAAATTTGTCACAACGAATTTCAAATCTGTATTACTATAAGTTTTATTCGATTTCAGAAATAGATTTTCTTATTGTCATGTCGAATGACTTCCGTACTGTTATGCGAAAAGGGACTAGAAATCCATGAGTTACGATAATGTTTCCTTGAGCGATAGTGACTTATTCAATGTTTCATTCGGGAATACTAAAGTGGTTGATCTGTAGTCGGTTTGTAGGCCATAATATTTGAATACATTGTTTGAATAGCTGATTGCAGTAGTTCTAGTTTTTCAATGTGAACTCCGTGTCCCGCTTAGACTGGTTCCACTTGCAGAACTCGCTAGGCGGAATCATACTTGCGCTACTCGAACTCACGTATACTCGTACTCGATATCTCGATGCTGTTCAATTCATGATTTTCCTCCCGATGAGATTAAGCACGTGGGCATAACAAATCCTGTTCTTCACTTGTAACTAACTATTTCAAAAAATTAACTAAGACATTTTTCAACATCAATTTCATTCCAACAAAGCTTCCTATCACACACGTTAGAGTTTATTTCGTGTAAAAGATGGCGACCGTGTGGCGAGGAATTTCCGAAGGGAAATATTTGAGGAAATAGTGGGAGGAAGATTCACTCTCCGCCGTTCGCTGTGGTTTATAGTTAGTGTGTCCGTACACGAGCTCAATCAGCTGTGCTCTAAAGCGTGGCCGGTCTCGTCAATACAGCGGTAATTTAACGGTGATTTCACGATTGGATAAGCATGGTCACTCTCTATTGTAGTAATAGGTGAATTGTTTAAAGTTTTAAATTGCTCTGGACTCTCAAACAGTGACAATGACTTGTTTGAAAGGTTCGGTGATTGTTTTGTTGGCGATTTCGTCGTTGAATTTTGCGCCATCAACTCGTGGAGCCGAGCTCAGCATCCCCAACTCACCGGTCAGTATCTATTTCTAACAGCTTATTAATCAATATTCGGATTCAAAAGTTTGTTAACCAATTATCAAAAAAATTAGCGTTTTAACTCTATTTTTCAAAATTCACATTTTCATACACTTAATCGTTCAGTCCAAAAGTTTTAAAAAAATTAATTTTTCCAAAAAATTAATCATTCAGGGTATTAATTAGCAGTCAGTAATAATTAAATGAAACATTTTTGCAAGTCAAGCCTAAATTTCTAGCTCTCATAATTTTCTTAATTTTAGAATCTATTCGATTATATTATAATTGATAATTAAGTTTAATTACTAGTTTGTATTAAATCTTTATAGTATTAAGTCTTTTAGTCGTACTTAGATCTTTTTTCCTTAATTTCAAAACCTTCTGAATAAGTTTATGATTGAATTATTGTTTATTCGGCGATAGGCCTAAACCTATTTTCTGTTGTTTTTTAACAAAAATCCGTAACTATTTATTTTGATTCGGATTGTAATCAGAGATGGTCTAAACACCAATATTCCAGGAAAGTTGTTACCCAAATAGAAAACCGTGTGGTCGATATTTGATAAAGGGTCACGGCTATTGATGATAGTGTCTGGAATTTTTAAACTTTGACCCGAAACTGCAGAATCTTTGGTGATGTGTGTCTCAGTCAACAGGTTACGAGTTCACATCCTATAGTTTAGGCGATGGTGAATATTTTTTGTTGTCGAAACTAGGCCGGTCTGTTCGAGACAACCTGAGAGCTATCAAAATAAAGACCCCAGGGCTTTATTATGTATGTCCTCGCACCGGAAAGACTTGATTGTTATAAATTAGGTGACTCAACCCGGAGGAAACAACAAAACACTCTTTTGAGAAAAAAACAAACCGTAGAAGCCAGAGTTTTCTTTGAGATCAAAAGTGACCTAGACTTTGAAAGTTTTGAGACGTGTTCGAAATAAGATATTTTATGATGAAACAAGGTTTATTGATAAAAAGTCAACGACACATGAAAGAATGTATGATGATTAATTGCTATCGACCAAAAATTACCTTGCGTCGATTTTAAGAATCCTTTTATTCGTGATGAACAAACGAATTGATTTTGATGTAGGTTAAGAGTCTTTAGAATCACTATTCTGCAGGTGGTCTTCAGATCCTGCTCATTCATATAAAATAATGTTATTTCAATGTTACAATACTAGGGCAGTGCGCTACTGTATATTGTAGCTACTACTAGCATTAGAAAAAACCACAGAATCCTCTAAAGATTACGTTTTGAATAGCATTGATTTTTTTTTCATGTTTTTATTAAAATACACTGAAACTTGGATAAGTCGTCACAGTGCTTAAGTTATCAATATTTTTTCAGTCCCAATCTGTATTTCTATGTACTTTCTATGGAGTGTTAGGTCGTCATTTAGATAAGTCATCGCATTACTGAAGTTTGAGTCAACGTCACGACTGTGTTGCAAATTGAGGGCCCAATTGTGAACTTTCACAAAATATCAGTTCGTTTACAATAAAAAGTTGCTTCCGTAGTTTTGAGACTTCATTCTAAAAAAATCAACAACCTTCTATTAGGTCTGGCATGTGGTCTACGTACCCCAGGGGCGGATCCAGGGGCAAGTTGTGACCATGTTGACCAATATTAAGGGCATATATTCTTAATTTAGGGCGGAAAGTCATATCAGCAGAATTTTTGAAATTTTACTATCATTTTAGAGCTTTCTGAGCATCTCTGAGAGGCATTTAGTCAAGAAACATAGGTTATATATTTAGAAAAAATATCTATTGTGTATCTCGGGTGGTAACAACGGCAAATTATGATACAGAGAGAAAAAGTAAAAAGGCATTAAAGAATTGACACGGTCGATATGGTCTAAATCCGCCCCTGTACCCTGGCTTTGACTGAGATTAAGAATTAACTCAAAACACAATGAATACAACAGGTGTTGTTGATTCTTTTTAGATCAGTCCCTATTTAGTGTCTTTATGATTGATGTTTGATTTTCTGTGTATCTAGTATTTATTCAGTATTTATCGATAACGCAGTCGTCTGCTACTGTTTCTCATACTCTCCGAATGCTTTTCTAACCCAGATATCGTAAGGGTTTTTTTTTCAGTTTAGGAAGTGGCTTTTGAAAAATTTTTAAAACAAAAAAGTACATAGTGTGTGTATGCCATTTTGTATACTAGCAATAAACCCCAAGTTCCGTAGTTGATTGAAGAGCAGTAATAAGTTGATTCAGGGTCGCTACTTATTTGGAAATCAAGGAGAAGTGATGGAAATTTCCTTCTTTTTAAGAATGTCAGGAAATTTTGTAAAAAAAGTCAGGGAAATTTGTTGCAGTAGTTTCGAAATGAAAGTTATGTTTTAAGTCTAGAGTCTTGTTATAATTACGAACTGTGATTTGACTTGGTTCTTTACGTCGGGCCCGATCTGGGCTCAGTATAGGTCTATTATAAATCTTAATGTTGACTGTGACCTAAAGATCAGATCCAAGCAGGTGTAGTGGATTGATAATTGCCACCAAATCAGACAAGAAATCAAATCAAATCTACCAATCAAATAAATCCCTATTTTAAGATAAAAAAGATCAGATAAGATAAGATCTATCCTATTTTGATGTCAGTTGTTGGTGGCATGTTGTTTTTGACCTGCGCGATAGTATAGGCTAGGGTTGACTTAGTGGGTGGATGATTACTGAATGTTTAGTCTGTTCTCTGCTGTACGTTCAAACCACATGTTATTTCCGATTCTAGAATAATAGCACCGTACACACCAAGTTGCGGAAATATTTTTGCTGACATGATTTTTTTCCAGCCCTGATCGCCTGAATGAGAGCCGGTTTAAAATAGATACTAGCATCACAAGGTCCCCAGCTGTATATTGTATCAGTTGTTTCAATTCGATTAAAGATGTTTTACTAACAAACTACAGAACTACAGGTGTTCCAAGAAGCTGGCCTTCAGACTTACTACAGTAATCATCCGGAGGACCCTGAAACCGGGTCAAGAATTGCATCTTGTCAACAACCAACTTAAAACTATCCTGTTCTAGTTGCTCAAAATTTGTAAACCGACTTCTTGATTTTGAGTATTCATTTTTTTAAAATTTATGTACAATTGTACAATACTTGGAATCATAAAATGTTCACACGGAATTCACTTAATTCGTATTTTTCAATCCGGATTTTCACTTAATTCAGATGAAATATTTCGTCCATTGAACATGGAATTTAACCTGTAAATTATTATACATAATTCTGATTTTACTCTTGGAAGAGTTGGAAGAGATGCAGTCCCTAATTATCTGAATTCGGCGAGATGTATTCTCGAGGGAATATTTCAGGGGATGTAAAGTTTTTGAGTCGTGTCACGTTGTTCTCTTACAGCCACACCCCTTGCCAGCACCGGAATCGGAAGGTTTAGAAGGACTCACCACGTTGCAGGACGATGAAGATTTTGCTGCATCCGGTGAATCTGGAGATGGAGGAAGCGGCGATGATAAAAGGAGATCGGAGGATCTTACTAATCCTGAATTCCCAGGTAAACACTGCGCACGCAGACAGACTGGCCGTGTCTCTTCTCGGAGTTTCCCCGAGGTCTCTTACACCAGTAGTAGTTAGATGTGAAGTTATTTTGATTCTTACCAAACTTGTCCTCAACTGAAACTTGTATGGGTTTGGAAGGTTAAGTACTAATGATGTGGTTAGCGGTGTAAAAATCCCCTCGGTAAAAATGCTGTTGATGTTTTAGATGTTTTGAGGCTGTGAATTAATTGAACAGTTGCTGTTATTTGCCAGCCGAGGAGAGGCGGTCTGTTAAAGCAATCAGTTTCACTCAGAACTATTTTCTAAATTTTCCAGTTAATGAAAAACTGATTGACATTCTCTATTAGCTATGAAATGTATAGAGTATATACGTGGGTAGTGGAGGTGTTTGGTTTAGACAGTTCAAACAGAGGGTTGAAAACAATAACAATAACCTCCTGTGATTAATGACCTACAGCCAGTTTCACACCTACTACATTCCCACTAAATATTATCGGAAGTAATTACTTCCCCAAGGTCCATTTTCACAAAGCAAAATTATATGTGCAAGGATCCAGTCCCACAGTTCTGGATCCAGTTCCACCGTTCAGGAGCCAGTTCTACAGTTCTGGAGCCAGTCCCACAGTTCTGGATCCAGTTCCACCGTTCAGGAGCCAGTTCTACAGTTCTGGAGCCAGTCCCACAGTTCTGGAGCCAGTCCCACAGTTCTGGATCCAGTTCCACAGTTCTGGAGCAAGTTCCATGGTTCAGGAACCAGTTCCATGGTTCAGGAGCCAGTCCCACAGTCCTGGAGTCAGTCCCACAGTTCTGGATCCAGTTCCACAGTTCAGGACCCAGTTCCACAATTCTCATCCCAGCTTCATGGTTCAGGACTCAGTTCCACAGTTCAAGGCCCAGTTTCACAATTCTGAGGTCAGTTCCATTGTTCAGGAGCCAGTTCCGCAGTTTCAATCTGATCTGATCTCTAGTATAGAGTTAAACTATGTAACTGGATCCTGAATTACATTTGACTTGTAAGAGGTTAAACAAACGTAGAACTGGTCCTTGTCCACTAATAATTATCATTTAGGCCTACAATAAATCTTTTCAAATTGATAAATATCTAAATTTTTTTTCCAGAGTTTTATCGGGTACAGCTGAGACTGTTATCACCGGCGTATACCGACGCGTTGGGAGATAGATCAAGTATTCAGTTTAACACTCTAGCGTCGTTAGTCGCCAGCGCTGTCCAAGGGCTTTATATCCGTACCCCGGGCCAACAGGTAGCTTCAGTATTACAGTTTAAGTAAGTACAATCGAAGAAATTCACTGTGTCTTGTAATTACTAGTGTTAAAACCAGAAAAAAACTGAACTTTCGGTCGCGATTAAGGAATTGTTTTTTTTTCTCAGCTGAAAACCAGATAATTGAAATTAAAGATCTTTAATCAAAGCTTTCAGCATTCTTGATATCGGTTTGACATTTCACTGTTTATCCGTAAATCAGAGACACCAGTTCCGTCGCTCCTCGATTATAACATCGCAAATGAACTGGATCCCCGTGAAAATGTGTTTAAAACGAAAAGTAGAAATGTTCATTCTCTCGAGAAGAATATTTTGGTCGTGATGATTTTAACGTGTCGAAAAATGCTTAAAATGTCCCTACTCTTGTGGAATTGATGTACAGTCAAACCCACATAGAAGATGATTATTGTCAATGGCGACTTAAACTTACAAATATGGACTCATAAATAGAAATGAAATCATTACTTTGAAGACTGATCCAATGGATGGATGAAACGAGTGATTCATTGACTGTAGTCTGAATAGAATCATTGATTGCTGGATTGATATTCTCAGGTCCGGTACTGGTAATACCCTCGTAGTGACGCTCGATGTCGGAACTTCGGGTTTCAATAATCCTGAGATTCTAGAGAAGGTCCTACGCGACGCTGTCAGGTCGAGAAAAATAGGATCATATCAAACTCTTCCTGATGGGTTTGAATTCCGTTCACTCGGAGGTAAGTGCAGAGGGGCAGGGTGGGGCAGGGAGTGCTTGAGGGTGGGGCAGAGAGTGTTTGATGGTGGGGCAGGGAGTGTTTGATGGTCGGGCAGGGAGTGTTTGATGGTGGGGCATGGAGTGTTTGATGGTGGGGCAGGCAGTGTTTGATGGTGGGGCAGGGAGTGTTTGATGGTGGGGCAGGGAGTGTTTGATGGTCGGGCAGGGAGTGTTTGATGGTCGGGCATGGAGTGTTTGATGGTGGGGCAGGGAGTGTTTGATGGTCGGGCAGGGAGTGTTTGATGGTGGGGCATGGAGTGTTTGATGGTGGGGCAGGCAGTGTTTGATGGTGGGGCAGGGAGTGTTTGATGGTGGGGCAGGGAGTGTTTGATGGTCGGGCAGGGAGTGTTTGATGGTCGGGCATGGACTGTTTGATGGTGGGGCAGGCAGTGTTTGATGGTGGGGCAGGGAGTGTTTGATGGTGGGGCATGGAGTGTTTGATGGTTGGGCAGGGAAAGCGTTCCTTGATATTTAAAAGGACTTTTAGTCTTAATGAATTTCAGCTTTAAATGAGAACATAAAAATCCACTTAAGGCACGTTTCTTTTTTAACATCTGTTTTGCGTTTTACTATTATTTAACACTTGTCGTAGGTTTTTACTGAAGGGAAATATTCAAGCATGAGATTTTCTTCTAGGGGTTGATCACGCTATGAAATTAGAGGCTGAAATACCCACAGTTCCAGACATAGTTCTTGGTTCAGTTTGAATTTTTCACTTACAATTTACTTTCAATTAGTTCTTTACCAATATTCGAACCCTTCAGTTAAATCTGAATTCACAGCGGTTTACGAACTGGATCCAGAACTGTGCAACTAGGCCTTAGTATCTTGAAATAAAGAAATCTTCAACTTTGTCTTTCCCACCCAGGCATTTGAGGGCCTTGTAAGATAATCTTTCTTTGATTGAAATGGCCCGTGCATTCCTCTCCGTAGTTCGAGATATTCAATTACACCGACACAAGTTGTTTAAATATTATGAGGTAAAATTAATGATTTCTACAAGAGGTCAACAATCTCTTTATCTTAAGTAGATTCTTGTCTCGTTTCGATTAGTCAAATAATATGCTAGTTAAATAGAAGATAGCGGGTACCTCGGGTACCTGTATGTATTACAGTAGTCTACGAGAGTTTCTCGGTCCCTGGCACGATTGATTCAACTTGATTCATAATCGATGGCCTTGATTTTGAATTCTTTCCTAGAAGTTATAGAACTGCATTCCGGTACGAATTTAATATTTGCCTAATGAAAAGTTGTCGGTATTAAATTCTAGACACAATACAAACATGTTTGCAATGAAAAGTTAAGACATTCTAATGACAAACTTGAAAAGTTGAAGTCTTTGAAGAGATTAAAAGTGAGAAGTTTAGTTTATGGCAAACATTTTTCAGTTGTTGAAAAGTTGAAGTCGTTGACGATGAAATGTTGAGATATCGATGAAAAAATGTAATGAAAGATAATTCAGATCTCAGAAGGACCGCCGTGTTTCACTGAAGAGAAAAAAAATTTCATTTGTTGAACTAAAGCAAAAACTTCATGATTTTCACTGCAGGGTCAGCTTTTATTTAACAAAATTCGAAGTCAAAAATGGAATTCAACTTGGTCCTGATCTACATTACTCGATCCTGGTCTACATGACTCGGTCCTGGTCTACATGACTCGATCCCGATCTATATGACTCGGTCCTGGTCTACATGACTCGATCCTGGTCTATATGACTCGGTCGTGGTCTACATGACCCGGTCCTGGTCTACATGATCCGGTCCTGGTCTACACGACTCAGTCCTGGTCTACAGGATCTGGTCCTGGTCTACACGACTCAGTCCTGGTCTACATGACCCGGTCCTGGTCTACATGATCCGGTCCTGGTCTACATGACTCGTTCAGGTCTTTCTATTATTTTCATATTTACAGGCGGTACGACGTGCCCCACTGTGATTGGTCGAAATCCGTCCGCGTTACCTCACGTCGGCAACAACTGGGCGAATCTGATGGTCAACAATATTTTCCCGTGCGACGGATACATCACCGGGTTCGAATATAACCGCGGAACGGCGCGCGGGAAGTGTTTTATCGGAATCTGGTCGCGTATGGGTCCGCAGACGTTTAAACTTCACGAGAAGATTCTCGTGCCGGAGCAAGCGGTCGGCGTGCATCGACTCAACCTAACGCGACCGATCCCGGTGAAAAAGGGTGATTTTATCGGCGTGCATTACGACCGCGACACGCCCGCCGGCGTTATCTCGTACACGATGGCCGAGGACGGATTAGTGTCGCCGAACGAACTGTATCGGACGTACCAGGCCGAGGTGTTCAACGATCGGATCATCGAAGACGTTCCCATCGATTTCCGTCTGTTCAAAGGAAACGAAATTACGAAAACTTTCGCGTTGAAAAGTATCGTAGATTATAACTACGGTGAGTGTCTCTTGTTATTATCTTAATCTGCATCTGATTGGGATCATCTTTCATGGATCCAAGTTGGGAATGATAATGAGATGAATCCAGTTTAGAGAACGACTGCCACTCTGACTTATTTGTCAATGAACTTAAAAAATTGGATTGATCCTTTTATTGGTAGATTTCGTTTGATTTGTTTTGATTTGGCGTCATCCCTTACACCTGCCATGAGCGAAATAGGGGGTTTGATCGTGAAATCGGAAATATTTCACCGAGTTGAGAATCAGAGAACTTGTTGGTGTTGGGACTGCTGTAGATATCTTGTGAAGTTGTGTGGATACTGAGTAAGAGAAATTTAAAGTCTCGAATGATTTTTGAAAAATTCTTCGACTTGAGCGGTTGACTGGGTCGACCGGTACCGAGCAAACATGAGAAAAAGAATCTACGTAGAAGATACCGGTAATGATAAAATCAAAATCCTGATAAACCGTTTGAGGTGTATGATGGTTGTAGCTTTGAAAGGGTTAAGTTCGTTCTGGGTTTCTGTATTTTCTTGGTAAAGTGGCTGATGTCACATCACACGGGTATCACAGTCGTGTATCGAATAAACTGATAAAACAGCTAATTACCATTCCAGTTCGTATACACAAATATGTAACCAGACGCTCGCTCGCATTGCCTTGACCTTCGTGGAGAAATCACTGATGAATAAGTTAATTAGTTTGTATTGATGAGTTGAGATGTATCCCACCTGCTGTTGGTACTGATCGAAGAAGTGCTGTAGTATGTTTGTTTTACAATTTATAAATACTAAATGCATGGTATATCCTGTATGGATGGATGGACGCTGATACTTGAATCATTGTACCGAGTGACCTTTCAGTTTGGATATTACCCCTAAATCTTTCTCTCACCCTCTCTCTCACTCGCACTGTCAGTTGTTTGAACGATAAAGTTTAAAAAAAATGATTTTATGGAGCTGAAATGTTTTTAAATGTCTCGTTAAAAGAGATGTTTTTAAATCTGGCTCGTATTGTTCTTACCCTCCACAACCCTCAGTATAGAGATTTACCAGTCATCCTGGTACAATAAATGTTATCGTATCACTACGTATTGTCTGTCATTGTATCATCTTTATTCCCAGTACATGTTTGTTTAATAAGCAATAGTATTTATGATAGGTGAACCAAAACATCATAGGATTGTTATAATCAGTCTTCACTGGCTTCAGAATCTGAAGTTCCAGATGCAAACCATTCCTTTTCCCCCAGAGTCATTGAAGTTGAGATCCGTGATTTGACTATCGTTGAATAACCCCAGGATCCAGTTCCTCAGATGTGAGTTAGAGTTAACTGTGAACTCAGAATCCACTTCCACAGTTGTGAGTTAGAGTTAATTCTGAACTTGGGATCCACTCCCACAGTTTTAAGGTCAACTCTGAGACTTAAAAAAATCAGTTAATTTTCGATTCTGGAATCAAACTCGAGTCAAATCTTAACTCACAACTGCGGAACTGGGTCCTGAATTTTTACAAATTCACACAGATTGCTGAGTTAAGCTGTGATATATAGTGGCACATCACGCATCAATGAACCCTTTACTCGATAAAATGATTTGCTTTTTTGTGCTGAATTTTCTGATAAATTTATGTCTTCATTGATGTCATCATTTCGAAGCTAATAAAGCAATTTTCTTGTCGATTTTTATCGGGCGAATTTTTCCTGAAAGTTCTTTACGTAATTAACAATTAATTATTGCTCTTGTTAATGATATTTTTTCCGACACATGTGGTTCTAATAGCCATTCACAGTACAATGAGAGAGTGGAGAGAGAACGAGAGAGTGGGAGGGGCGAGAAATTGACTTCATTCTTAACAGGTTGTAATCAGCCAAATTAAACAACTATTTCCTAGTATGAAATACTGTGTATTCTGAATCAGTTGATGCAGTTAGCAGGAATGTTATATATCGTCAGTTGTTTTGAATGTTTAGGACGTTCTTTAAGAGGTTTATTCCTGTTGGATTAACAACTCTCTTTGAAAGTCCTTTTTTCCGCGTTATGTAAACTTTTCAGTTTTTGTGTCGTGTAAACTGAAATACATCTAGTGTTTCTGTGTTCAGGAGAAAGTCCGGCCGGAGACGCCGGTCCCAGTCAAGGATATTCATTTCATCGAAAAAGAAAATATTATTTTCATTTTCATGTCGTCAAATTTTACCGTAATTTTCAAAGCGAATTTAAAAATACTTTGCGCAGTTACAGTGTTTTCTCGCGTATTGGAAAAAAGGTTCCAGATGGTTAGAAATGTCGTCGTTCAATAGGTCAAAACTCACTACGAACGAACTGCAGTATTTCAGAGGAGGCCAAATAGGTCACTATGTCATCTGAGACTTCTTAACCCAAAAACCGGGAAACATCACGAATTCTTGCAAGAAGAGTGAACTGGAGGAGTTGTTTTTTAATGCACGGATAAAAAAAATCTGCTCCTCGTTCGTGGAGTTCATGGAATTATGGAATTATTAACGGGTTGTACTAGTGGTAGTTTATTGACTGTTTTGATATTTTATTTACTAGTTCCGCCGTCTGTAACCGACGCCCCGGAGATTGTCACCTGCACGTCTGCTCAGTTCCGCTGCGCTGACGGTACGTGTATCGATAGGAGGAGGAAGTGCGATCGTAGGTACGACTGTCCCGATCAATCTGATGAACAAAACTGTCGTAAGTATTGACTGCCCCACCTCTCCTGAACCACGTCGACCGTTCAGCACACCTTCCTACACCCCTGTACTACACCAACTCCTTTCCTGGACCCCCGGACCCTATACCACTCCCCTATCCAGCAATGAAACCCCTGCCCAAATTCCTCCCTCTCTTCCAGTGTGTTACGTCCCTCACGCATCCCCTATATTGAGCCCTCTTTCCTCTCCGTGTACCATATCTCTTTGTATTCTCTGCTGTAATTGTGATTAAGTTCTCTGAATGTTAAACATAAATGCGATGAAAATCTATCCTGATCTCTCTATTGCCGCCCACCATCCTGATCTCTCTATTGCCGCCTGCCCGCCCTCCTCACCAATAATACTTTACACATTAAACCTATCTTCAATTACCCTCAAAAATTTGGTCTACAGTTATAGATATTTGCCGCTAGACTAGAAATCTACTTAATTGGAGGTTATAATAAAAGTTTTACGATTTGCGTCGATCAATGTCTGAAGATTTTCACAATTGTCTCTTGAACACTACACGTAATAAGTGTTCACCACAAAGTTGTTGTTTGTTCTCATTGATAATACAATAATTAGCGCATTGTTTTTGATAAGAAGTAGAAAATGTTTCATATATAGTTCTAATCGCTTGTTAATTGTTTATTTATGGCTTCGATCGAAGTTTATCTTCTCACAGTCAGAAGTATTTGGGCTACGGTTTCCTTCATATCTATTTTTATTGCCCCATATTTCCTTATATACACAATAATATAATAGTTCGTTGTACTGGTGTCTGCTGTGTGCTGTGTGTGCAATGACGACAACGTCTTCAAAACAATGTAAAGCAAAAAATCAACTTTTGATTGTTAGCCACGGTTGAGACCAATCAATGTCTTGTCCGTTGAGGCAACAGTAACTATCCCTCCCAGGTAAAAATACCCCCAAATTTGATTTCACAACAGAATTCAACGAAAATAGTTCAATATTCTTATCTTGTAAACCTTTTTCCTACATTTATCAAAAACTGGATTTTCAGTTTTCAACTTCATTATCACTGCTGTAGTATTGGAGTTTTCACGGCACATTGCTGTGAATTCCTAACCTTTTATAGTGTTTACCTAATACGTTAAAAACCCACTATATACAAAATTTAAAAGATTTAAAGCAAATTTTATTTATCAAACATAAATTTTGTATCTAGTTGTAAAACTGATTATCTATATTCCCCATGTCAGAGTGTACAGCTATGTATTTATCTATTTCCAGCTATCGGATGTCGATCTGATTTACAATTCCGTTGTTCTAACGGTCAATGTGTCGATGAATCGAGGAAGTGTAACGGTAGATACGACTGTCTCGACGGTTCTGATGAATTGAACTGCCGTAAGTTGACAACAACTGCCTCACAAACCCTCCCTCCCCCTACCTTCCTCCTCTAGCCTAATACCGGCTTTGAAAGCTTAAAGATCAGATTCTTGTCTGTATTTAGGTCAGTTCTGAACTCAACCAAAAAAAGGAAAATTACTTAGGCTAAAAAGAATGATATATTGTTTCTCATAATCAGCCGGGTCATTTTGTTAACTGCGATAAAATCTGTGATCAGTTCATTTCGATAACTGCAGGGTCTGTTATTCTTGGCTTGATCATGATTTTGAAAAATTTTATGTACAGTGTAGGCGACTGGCTGGTTCAGCTTGTAAGTTTGGCAGGAATGAGATACAATGAGAATCAATTTTTTGGCCTTGAATTCAAATATCTTAATGTCCGAATCAAATTAAAAACCCACTATCTATGGAACTGATTCCAGTTGTGTGGGTCTAATTTGACTCCGAGGTAAAGGAGTTGTATGAACTATGGAACTAGATACAGGTACAGCAGATCAGCAGGTCAATAGAGTCAGTGATGATTACTACAGACTGCATGCAGACTCTAACCTCAATTACTGTATAATGATATTAGCGCTGTTGTTAGTGGAATAATTAAATCTCTATACAAGAGCTATTTTTATGTGATTAACACTTAATTATTGGTGATTAAGTGCGAATGAGTTAGTGAGTGGATTGAGAGAGAGGGGAAAAGAGGAGAGGGGAAGGGTGGAGAGGGAGAGAGAGAGAGAAGTGGGAAATGGTGGACAGGAGAGAGAATGAAAGAATGGATAAGGAATGAGAAATCAGTGGGACATATGAGAGAGGGTAAAAGGGAAAGCATGGCAAGGGAGTTAGAAGGTTGAATGAGTGGATAGGAAGAGTTGGGTAGAGATTAGTGGGAGAGATTATAGAATGAATGAGACAGCGAGAATGAGAGTTTCAGTTTGTTATATTTAGTTTTGTTAGCAGTTTGTATAAAACATCAAAGCTGCATCTCGCGTACATTTGCTTTTAGATTCTGTAAATATAAATTCTAACACACCACAACCCGATTCCTCGTCTCTCGGCTTCACGCTTAGCTCTGTAGATTAGACAATGCTAATAATCCTTAATGAATCTATGATAACTATGACAATGTTGACTCTGTGCGTAGCGATGTACTGTATTCAGATGAAATCTAAAAATGACCGAAATTCAGCGTATTTTCTCTGAAATCAGTGCATTTTTCAGCTAACACTGTGTAAAATAAAGTTAAAAGTTTGGCTTCAATTAATTTGCCGTATTGCTTAAAAACAGTATTAACTAACAAATCACTGATCGCTGAATCTCAATGTCTGAGAAAAATGAAAAACATAGAAGGGAATAATTTCTAACAAATCTTTAGACAAGTTAACATTTTAGACATTTTCCTTGATGTGTACAGAAATATGAAAGATGTTATAACTGAGGGTCTTATCGTTGAAAACTGATTAATTTGAACATTTGCTTTCATATTTCAATGAAATATTACTGAAAAAGAATTCAATTTGTTACTGATAGCACTTTTCAGAGGTTGGCAGCCCTTGTATAGATCTTGAAGACATTGAGTTTCTGAAATAAATAACAATTTGCTTCGCTGGCCTATATAACACATGATTGTTGCAATGCTTTCTTAAACTAGCGGATGGGAATATAGCATGTAATGAGAATCAGTTCCGATGTGGTGACGGTCGCTGTGTTCCTATAACAACTCTCTGTAATGGTAGACAAGATTGTTTAGACAATTCCGATGAAATTGGATGTCGTAAGTGATGATGGGTAAAAATACTGTTCAGAATTAAAATCCTTACCTTTGAAATGCGATTGAAACTTTCTTGAGTCCGATCCTGGTATTCAGGTTAACTGTGGAGCTGGATCTGATCCTGGTATTCAGTTAAACTGTCGAACTGGATCCGATCCTGGTATTCAGTTAAGCTGTGGAGCTGGACTCGATCCTGGTATTCAAATCAAAACGATTGTTTCACCCATGCTTTGCCCAATTTGTCATCTATAGTAATTTGTGATGAATATTTTCAGCGACGGAAGGTTGTAGACCTGGACAGTTTGTTTGCAGGAACGGTGCTTGTTTAGACGCGAGTTTAAGGTGTGATAGTAAATACGACTGTACAGACGGGTCGGATGAAACTGGATGTGGTGAGTTAATCACAATCAACAGCGTCCCTACAACTCCTTGATTCTTTCATAAATAGGGTGGCCACTGAGTCGGGATATCTGGAAATTCGATGTATAAGAAAAATCTAGAAAAAAATCAGGAAAAGCTCTTGGAATTTGACATATTTTATCAAAAGCTGGAAAACTCCAGGAATTCGGATGATACTATTGACCACGTGATTCAATGAAAACATTTATGAATTGTAACATATTTAAACCAAGAAATTTCGCAGATTTACTCAGTTAAATTTTGTATAATCACATGGAATAATCAGGAGATTTGTAAATGGAGTAAATGGGCAGACAGTGACCACCCTTCAAGTCACTGTTAAACTGGCTCTAGAAGATTTGACCAAGGTCACAGTTGTGTATTGATATTATCAACAGGTAGCAGATGTCGATCAGATCAGTTTGTGTGCGGTGACGGAGCGTGTCTCGATAGTCAGTACAAATGTGACGGACGTGGAGACTGTGCGGACGGATCTGATGAAAATAACTGCCGTAAGTGTTTGAATTTGAGTATCATGCAATCGTATTGTTCAAACCCTTTTCTGGTGTGTTAAAAGTTGAATATTGCATTGATTTTGAAGTTTCCAAGTTTTGTTGATTTTTCATTTGAAAACCAGTAAATATACCGGATGTGATTGTTGTATTTGTAGCAACGGAACCAGCGACTTGTCTTTCCGGTCAGCACACATGCGGTGATGGGGCGTGTTTAGAGGCTCAGTATAAATGTGACGGGAGAGCGGATTGCGCCGATGGATCTGATGAAAGTGGATGTCGTAAGTTTGAATCTATAGAAATCGAGGAGCTGTAAGCGGAAATATATCCGTAAGAGCATGAAAATGCGTTGAAATTTCAAAATTTTACCTCACTCCTTTGGCTGCGTGGATACTTGACTTCAGTATATATGCCCTTTTCATGTCTTACTGCTCCTGTCAAAGTCAGCCCCTGCAAACTGTGGAACTGATCCCGGATTCATGATATTCTAAATTTCCAGCTCGTGGATGCCGTGATAACGAACATACTTGCGGTGATGGAACATGTATTGATAAGAGTTTGAGGTGTGATAACTATTTTCATTGCATTGATAGATCAGATGAAACTGGCTGTCGTAAGTGCTCATTCTGAAATTAAACTCTTAAATTGATTACATTTCTACATTAATTCATGGCCCAGTTTTACAAACAGCGATATAAGTTTCATTGAATTAAGAAATTTAAAATTGATTTAATGGTTAAACCTTTCTGCGAAATTGAAATTAATGAAACTTTTCTGGAAAGTTTAGTTGTTGTGCAGAAATTAAGATGAAACATTTGAATGCAACAGGAACGTTAATGAATTAAAGCTGAATGAGTTTGTGAGTGAACTGAATGTATATTTTGGTTGTATATTTCAGCTAATAAATGTCGAACTGACATTGGTCAACACATGTGCGGAGATGGGACGTGTTTAGACAGTAGCAAGAGATGTAATAATCGTTATGATTGCGCTGATCGTTCAGATGAAGCAAACTGCGGTATGTATCTCTACCCCTTAAACTACCACACTCGCATCATAGACATCACTGAATTGTTTGCTCCCTGGTCCTTACACACCTCCCTTTCAAGAAATATACGACTGAAAGTTTTTCCTGCAGCGTATGAATTGTAACCCATTTTAGCTTAGATCCCTAATGCACTGTTGATTTTGAAGTTTCCCTTCCATTTAACAAATTGTCAAACATGCTTGAATTCCAAGTTTCATGAATCAATTAATCAAACAGTGAAGAGATGCAAAGTTCATTTGTCTGGTTAAACAAGCAAGGCCCAGTTCCATAGTTCTCTGTAAGGCTTGATTCTGGAGTATAAGTAGAACATAGGCATGAATTAAGTTTCGAAAATTTACATAGATCAGACTTGAACTGGACAAGAACTGGTTGAAGCTTGCATGGAGCTGGCCACAATGAGGAGAAACCAATCTAATTGCTATTTGTTAATATCATGTTTTCAATGGGATTCAAATATTCAAACTTAAATTTCTCTGCAAAATTCAGATGAGAATTAAGAATTAAGCATGTTTGACACAACACAATACTAACAGTGACCAATTTGTTTTGAAACGTGCACAGTTTCCGACCCGTGTCGAGATGATGAATGGCGTTGTGAGAACGGACCCTGTATAAATAAACGGTCTAGATGTAATGGTAGAATCGATTGTCCTCATGATACGTCTGATGAACTGGATTGTCGTAAGTGTATAATGCCCACACGCTACTGCTTTCACTGTGCTCTTAAGACCCAGTTCTACAGTGAAATATTATACAATTCAAACAGCTAGATATTTGTAAATGAACTGCTTTCCAGTTTATAGAGTTCTAAACCCATAACTGTACAACTGGGAACATTTCCAAGCTTATATGAGCCTATCTTAAAGAAGCAGAGCCACTTAAGTGCAGTTTTTGATTGATACTCTTCTATGCTCAAGCGCAAGCTAATTATAACCATGATTTGTTTATGTTTTATCATATATATATATATATCATTTTCATTAAAAGAATTCTTTTTCAAATCAAACTCTACATATTTCAATATTCAGTTAATAGGCATCAAGCAATATTAAGGTTCTTTTCTCTGTTACATTTAAACTACGTCACTAGTTCGAAGTTCTAAGGCATCCAAAGAACAGTAAATTCTATGGAGAAATTAAGAATGATCTATGCAGGTTATAGGTGACAGGCTGTAGCGTTTTTATTTTCATGCTCTAGCATTTTCGCGATGTTTTGTAAATGAGTTTCGATGTCGTAGCGGACAATGTATCGATTACAGAGAGAGATGTAACCGTAGATACGACTGCCCTGATCGTAGCGATGAATTGAACTGTCGTATGTACAAAAACTATAAACATATATGTACACCTTGTATGTGTATTGCATATTGTAAAATGTACATCTAAATTACTTCATGCCTTTATGTACATTTTGTGTCTGTATTTCTTTGAGTTAACTGTACGTAGAAACCTGTATTAATTGATGTACATCTTGTGTGTGTATTTCATACGGTTAACTATATCTAGAATACCGCATACCTTTATGTACAATTTTTGTCTGTGTTTCATACATTTAACAGTACATAGAACCTTGTATTAATCGATGTACATTCTTCCTATGTGTGTTTTTCATATAATTAACCATACAGAATACATACAGATTTAAAGAACTGTGTTCTTCTTATTCTAACTTTTACCTGACTCTTGATTGTAAGAATAACCTGGATGTAGCTTTTCAGTTTTAAGTGTTCTAAGCTTGCCTCTCTTTTGTAGCTGACCTCTCCTGATGGAATGTTCAGTTCTCACGTATATAAGCTTGCCTCTATTTTGTAGGATGTTCAGTTCTCGCGTATATAAGCTTGCCTTACTTTGTAGCTTGCTTCCTTGTTGATGATTTTCATGTTTTCAGATAATGAAATCTTGAAATTAAAAGATTTTGATACGTGCGAAAAACCTTACAAAAATGGATAGAGCCTCAAGATAGAACCAGAATGAATAAGAATGATCTATATTTGTGTGTTCTCTCTGTAGCGATTCCGACATGCTCCCCGCGTGAATTCAGATGTTCGAACGGTATTTGTATCGATGACAGACGGAGATGTGACCAAAGATACGATTGCACAGACGCATCTGACGAAAGAAACTGCTGTAAGTATGAAATCATAGTCACTGATTCCGATAGTCCGGGGGCCAGTCGGTCAAAATATGGTTAGATAAAACGGGCAGATAAATACCATAATAACTTTTTATCAACTATCCACTGGTTATCTTAAACAAACCAGAATTTGAGCAACTGGTCCCTGAGAGTGTGCCAGCATTCTGCTTCTAATAGAATAGCCCACAGACACTCTGATGTGGAGAATAGATAATATGATATATTATATACAAATTTAAAAGATGGATAACAAAGTTTTATTTATCAAGAATTAGAATCAGAAGTTTAAGACACAACATTTCAAACTAGGGACCATCATCGAGGTGTTGATACAATTTTGCATTTTTTCATGTGATATGTTTGTGTTTTAGCGTCTGCCATCACGTTGAGAATTAACCCGGAGGCTCAGCGAGTGCGCGCCGGAAACGAGGCAATATTTGAATGCACGGCGACCGGTAACCCACCTCCGATTGTTCGCTGGAGTCGCGGGAATATCGGGTTGCCGAGCAGCGCGTCGGAAGTGCGAGGTCGATTGAGAATATCGAATCCGACATCAGCAGACGCGGGCGAGTACACGTGTACCGCAATTGGTGTACCGGGAAATTATCAGTTAACCGCCAGACTTGTTGTTGATCCAGGTAATTATTCAACTCATTTTACAAGAATTATTTCATCTCTTGTTCTTTATTTTTACTCTTTGGAACATGAGATCAGAAATAATACTTGTCATATCGTCTTTATAGAATATAAGGAATGATTTTATGATACGAATTTTCAATTTTGTAGTCGGGCCGACACAGAAACCACCTGAACCCGGTGATTGTGACCCGGCCCACGAAGCTCGATGTACCAACCGTCAATGTATCGCTAAAGATTATGTTTGCGATGGAGATTATGACTGCGCCGATAGATCCGACGAAGCTAACTGCGGTAAGTGAGCATCTCAACCTATAGATATAGATCTATTTCGCTATGTTACGTATGGCATGCTATCTATTCTGGTAGGATACCATAGCGGGTCTCAACTTGTAATTTATGAAAATTTTCTTCAGTGAGAAATAAAGTCTGCTACCCGAATGAATTCATGTGCACGAACGGTAAATGTGTGCAGAAGATTTGGTGGTGCGACGGCGATGATGACTGCGGCGATAAATCTGATGAGAAAAGTTGTCGTAAGTATCGTTGAATTGATTACCAGTAACAGCCGTAGAATTTGAATTATGATGGAATCTGAAATAATCATCACATCTGCAAGTTAATAGATAAACTTAAAAGGTTACTTATTTTTAGTTAAGCTCTGAAATAATTGAGGTGGCACAACTTCTCGAGACTCCATATTCAAGATTGTATATGCTTAAAAAACCTGGGAATCTAATGTAAAGATTTGATGGTTGATGTGATTATTTTTTGTTGTAGCTACCGTTAGTCCGGACCGACCGTGCCGTTACGACGAGTACCAGTGCGTATCTGGTCCATTACAGTGTATACCTTCCAGTTATCAGTGTGACGGAGAAATTGACTGTCAGGATAGATCTGATGAAATAGGATGCGGTATGTTACTGACGTAGTTGATATATGTACAGCGGGTTTTGCTCCAGTCAGATCCGATCAACTCGTTTGTAGAGATATTTTTATGACACTATGAATTATAAACTATCCAACGTAGGTAATAGAATTGTGTCAGGCATGGATCCAGATAACCGCTGTTACCGCTCATTGTGATACTCGTCTGTTTTTCAAGAACAATTCTTTTTTCGAGACATCAAACGCCAGAGCCGATCTTATTTTCAAAATGCATGTAACTTGAATGAACAACGTATTTTTGTTGGATGAGTGAAAAATTACATTCAGTGTTTACACAAACTCGGAATGCATTGGAGATAAACCCCCCACACCCCTTACAGTCCTGTCATCCCCATAATATCTTAAGCGGTATTCAGGATTAGAGTCTTGATCCTGCACTGTGTGTATGAAATGTTTTTTATTGCAGCCCCTCCGATCGTGACTGTTCCACCAGTGCCTACTATTGAGGTAACCCTCGGCGACACCGTTACGATATACTGCGAGGCAACCGGAGTTCCTACTCCGCTGATAATCTGGCGTCTAAACTGGGGTCACATACCGGATCCACCGCGGGTGACTCAGACTAGCGAGGGAGGACGAGGAGTGCTCACTATCACTAACGCTATGGAGAATGATCAGGGCGCGTACACATGTGAGGCTATGAACAGTAAAGGGTTAATATTTGCCACACCTGATGCGATCGTCACTGTAAATCGTAAGTTAAAACAAATAATTATGGCTATTCTTATTTGGGAACTTGATCTTAAGTGGGTCTTAACCCCTTCAGTGCTGACTAACCAATTCCTGAGAGTGCTCGAGATAGTTTGAAAATAAAAAAAAATTCCACCCCAGGGTGTTGAATAATGGGCATACCGCTTTAGTGCATCTACACTGCGATGCGGTGTATCGTTAGTTACTACTATTTCACTGCAGTGTATAAATGAATTCAGTTCATTATGAGATTTAATTTGAGATTGATGGTTCCATTGTTTTTTATTCGAAGCTCCTACTGGTGTTTGCGTTCCTCCGAACTACAATTCAAAAGCGAAATCAGCGCGAGATTGTTTGAGATGTTTCTGTTTCGGGCACACGACGAACTGTTTCAGTAGCAAATTGTTTAGATCACAGGTAAAAATAACCCAGACCTTAAGTTGATTTGGATCCAGTTAGTATTTGATTCTTCAGTTAAATCATCGGAAATGAACTTGAGGAGATTTCAATCTAAACTGCATTCAGCAATGTTCTCTTATCAGAACTGTGGAACCAGGTTTTGGGGTATTATCATTGAAGGACTTTTGAAATTTAACCCTGGAACTGTGGAACATAGGTTTCGAATGATAGAAAATAAGGATTTCTTTAAACCTAACAATAAAATCTGAACCTCATATGAATGTGTATTATGAATATTGTGTGTTATTGATAAACCTTTTATATTTAAATTTTGAATTTCAAATAAACAGTTTAGATCGTTTAATTACAGTTGGTAGTTGGAAGTACGTTAGCCGTTGTTAGTAAATCCGACCAGAGTGATCTGTTTACAGGACGACCGGTCGTAGATTATTCTCCCTCTACTCGAGCATTCACTATCCGCGATTACGATCGTAAGATTCCCCGCGGTAACTACTACTGGAGTTTACCTAAACACTTCCTCGGCAACAAGGTGAATATTCAACTCAATACGCAGGAGTCGATCCAGGGGAGGTTTTTATCAGATTTCCGTGAGAGCCTCAAGGTGTCCTTTTTACTCGAAGGCACTTACTCTAAAAAAAAAGGGCATTTTAGTGAAACAATTTTAAGAAGTCTATTTTCCTTCAAAGTTAGAGTTTCGTCAAATAATCTAGAAAGCAGTACTTTTCTGATCAAAAACATTACACAACTGGAACGATGCCCTCTGTTTCTAAATAATATGCCCTACATGTACATATGTTTTAAGAACCAAGAATTTGATTAACAAGATACATTAGACAGTTCATTCCAACAGATTCATATAGGTCCTGACCTTACCGTGCTTTACTGCATTGTCTTATTATATATTGGTACAGTAGAAATTATTCTTAGGGGTTGGGTAAGACAGTACATTTCAACATTAGGGGTTGGGTAATACTTCTAACCCATTGTGATTTTGTAATATGTTATAGTTGGGCAGCTACGGCGGAAAACTCTACTTCAGAATCTACTACAACGCGAACAATGACAACGGACGACCTACGAATGAAGCAGACGTCATTATCAGTGTATGTATCGGTGGCGACATCATTTTTAATTTTTCAGCGAGAGGAAGATTAAAAAGGCTTTAATTTCTGATGTTGTTTTCAGGGTAATGGTAAAACGCTTTATTACAGTCTAGAAAAACAACCACAGAAGAATTCTACGGAATCTATTATGGTTCCTCTCACAGAAGTAAGCAACAAATTCGTTGAATATTCTTGCGCGGAATGTGCATGATGAATGATGAATGATTGTTGTTTGAAACAGGATGCGTGGTCTCCGTTCGACCCACCGAGAAGAACTGCACCGACGACCAGGAATGATTTGATGATGGTTTTACAGAATCTCACTTACATTTTAGTAAAATCTCAATACGACGATTTCCAATCGGAAGTCAGGTATCGTGCTCTATTCAGTTATTGGGAATGAACCTCCCAATTTGCAATGAATATTATGATTAAATATGTAGAAATGGTTGTAGTCATTGAGAATATGAGTTTGTAAAAATATCTAAGGCAGAATGCTTTGTTTTGTAATTAGAATCAGTAATATATTGATGGATATAACTGTTGAGGAGGATCAGGGAAGAGGAACTGCTCATCTCGTTGAAGATTGTTCCTGTCCTATCGGTTATACTGGCCGATCGTGTGAGGTAATCACTTATTTCCACCCATCTGAAGTTCTTACAGGGTGGCACCGCTTACCTGAAAAACTGAAGAGAATCAGAAAATTCTAGAAATAGGGAAAAACTCAGGGAATTTGACAAATTTGACAACAACAAAAAAATTCGGATAATGTTATTGATGGCGTGTTTATTTATCAATACGTGATTCAATGAAAAATTAATGAATATAACATTTTAAACCCAGAAATTCCTCTGATTCACTGAGGGAATTTGTAAATCGGCGGAAAGAGACCACTCTGTACGAATTTAAATTTTAATTAGGTCATCACTAAGCGTAATATAAGTATTTTAATTATGGTATATAGATATGTTCGAGTGGATATTACCGAGTAAAAACAGGTCCTTATCTAGGAACCTGTCAGCCGTGCGAATGCAACCAACATTCAAACGAATGCCATCCAGAAACAGGAGTCTGTATTGTAAGTCTTGCTTATTAATCAGTTGCCCAACAATTGACGATATTGGAAGTTTATTTCAAGATTAGACAATCTGGATATGGTCATATAAACAAACTTATAGTATCATCCGTTGTGGGGTTGTCATTCATCTTCTGTGCTAAGAGAATACATCAGTTTTTCCATCAGTTTCCTTAGATATATCGTTAATCTAATTTCATTAGTATATCTAGTTTGAAAAAAATGTATTTCTAGGGCTGTCTTCATAATACACGGGGTGTTAATTGTGAATTGTGTGAAGTTGGATTCTACCCGAGACAGGAACCGAATGGAATCGCGTGTCTAGCGTGTACATGCCCTAGCGCTGACTCGAGAAACCAGTATGTATCACAACAAAAATCCTTCATCCATTTCGAAGTGAAGTTTGACTCGAATGATAATTAAGTGAAATTTTTCTGTAGGTTTTCGAAGGACTGTTATTTAGGACCGAACGATCGGGTGGTTTGTCGAAATTGTCCGGAAGGTTACGTCGGAGATCGGTGCGAGCGATGCGCTCCGGGTTACCGCGGCGACCCGAATACTCCGGGCGACACGTGTAAACGCGATCAGCTCTGCGACCATCGTGGTAGTCTCAGTGAAACTCCTGACGCTACCGGCTGGTGTCCCTGTAAGGTAGGAGTTTTAAGTCTTGAGTTTCGTCAGCAGTTTGAGGGTGAAACTTGTTGCGGAACCTAATGAGTGGTGGTGCTCAGTGAGTTGAGGGAACCTAATGATACCCTGAGTGGAGTTCAGTGAATTGAGGGGTAACTCGCTAATGATACCCTGAGTGGAGTTCAGTGAGTTGAGGGGAATCTAATGATACCCTGAGTGGAGTTCAGTGAGTTGAGGGGAACCTAATGATACCCTGAGTGCAGTTCAATGAGTTGAGGGGAACCTGCTAATCGCGTCTCCAGTCAAGCTAAAAGAAATCTGAAATTGTTTCTTCTTTTTTAAGCGTAACGTGCGTGGAACGAAGTGCGATCAATGCGCACATAAAACGTTCTATTTATCGACTGAGAACGCTGAAGGTTGTTTGAATTGTTTCTGTGCCGATATCGGCGACGTATGCGGTAGTTCCGGATGGTTTCGCGATCGAGTCTCGACTCAATTCGGAGACCGTGAACTGAAAGGATTTGGAATCACGAACTATAACGGCGATCTGAGAGTATCGCGTGGTTTGTATATAAACCCGACCCGACGCGCGTTGAGCTATCGTCCGGTCGACCGTGTTACCTATTACTGGAAACTACCGGATACTTATCTCAATGATAAGGTAAGTGCAATGATGCCTTCAAATGACCAATATCGGCCTCAAGCTTGAATTCTTATTTCTCAATATTTCGCTTTGAGTTCTCTGGGATAGAAGTTCAGTGTACTTTAAAGTGTGAATGTCGAGATGTTAAGGGACCGGTATATATCCTGGGTACCGTTATGTTGACTGTGGTAACTTTGTGTTGATGTTTTAGTTGACAGCGTTCGGTGGAACTCTGAAGTATTCGGTGTTTTACACGAGTGGAACCGATCGTCTGGAGAATCGAGACCCCGATGTCGTCCTCATTGGAGAAAACGGCAAAAAACTCATACATCGAACTAAAACCGTCCCTAAACGTAACGAACCTTCAGTCGTTGAGGCGAAATTAACTCAAGTAAGTTCATTGATTTCAATAGAAATACAAAAATGCAGAATTTCCAAGGTTGTATAAAAACTTAAAAAAGTTTCTACTGTACTTAAAGCTTGGAAATTATGACCGTGTTATACTATTTTGTCTAAATCCACGATCATATGCTTGTTACTGAGAAGGTTACTGAGGAGACTTTAAATGTTACTGATAAATGATGAAATTATTCTGATTTAGTGAAAGGTTAGGTCGATGGGTCAACCCAAAATATCTTTGATAGACTTTAAACCATGTCTCCGGGGTCAGATCTTGTGTTGAGCTGGATCAAGTTCATATTTGATATGAAACTGGATCATTTATAGTTCAGACGTATGCGTTTGATGTTTTGAATCAAGAATTGATTGAACAAACTGAATGTAATACATTTCAGGATGAATGGAAGAATGAAGATGGTTCGAGTATCAGCAGAAACGATTTGCTGACGGTTCTGATGAAATTGAAAGCTGTTCATATAAAGGCGTCTTACACACGAGATACCAGAGAATCCAGGTTTGATTAGATCACTAATATCGCTCTAACAGACAAACTGGCTGCTTAAGTTGTCATATTTATGACGATCATTTTATTGACGACTTATCCAGATGACGACTTACAAATTGAATTGGAAATACAAATTGAGGCGACTTCAATAATGTGATGACATATCCTAATGACAACTTACCTATGTGATTTTGACTACGTGACTAGATATATATTTTTTTCGTTGTAGTTTAACCGAAATAAGTTTTGTGTTTCCAGTTTGTCGAATGTATCAATGAGTATAGCTAGAGAGAGGAATACAGGTGGGGATAGAGCCTACAGCGTTGAACAGTGTCAGTGTCCTAAAGGTTATACCGGATTATCCTGTCAGGTAAAAATAAAGAACCTCACCGGTGAATTACCTCCTGAAGATTTAAACCCATGGAGGTGATTTACCTCCTGAATTAAGCGTAGAGGCTATTTACTTTCCTAGGGCAAGACTTCATCTTTAATTCTTGGCTCCTTTTTAGTTGAACTCCCGTCATAATATTTTCTGGATGCATCACTGGGGTTTTTCAAGGTGGCCATACACCTGGAAATGAATGAAAAATTGGGGAATTTTGTGAAAAAGCTAGAAATCAGGGCAAATTGGAAATTTGTTGAGATTGCTACATCGCACGTAAAATCAAAGTTTCCATCAATGTCTTATGTATTTGACTGTGTTGAATTGATTGGATTCTTAGCAGATCAAGTCAGGGAAAACGACATGCATGTCAGGGAATAGTCGGGGGAAAAGTGAGTCAAATAAAAGTGGCCACCATGAATATATTTTTCATTATTTCAGACGTGTGAGATTGGTTACTATCGCGTTGCGACCCGTATTAAGCTCGGTGAGTGCGCGCCGTGTAATTGTCACGGTCATTCGAGCGAATGTGACCCTGACACCGGAGTCTGTCGTCATTGTTCTCACAACACCGAGGGACCGAAATGTGATCGGTGTCGAGATGGTTACTACGGCGACGCTACGCGAGGATCATCGTCCGATTGTTTGAAGTGTCCGTGCCCGCTGACCTTCACCTCAAACCAGTAAGATATACGTTCATTTTCTTGTGCTTTTCGAGCCAAAATTTTTTCCTGGATTCGCAATTTTTTGAATTTTTGAAAATTGAAGGTTCGGAAAAACGTGTCAACTGGCAGCAGACGGAGACGTCACGTGTAACTGTCCTCCTGGATATGAAGGACGCAGATGTCAAAGGTAAAACGAGTCGCTGAAATGCACTATAACACATGGAATATATCGTAAGAGTTGTATTGAGATCACAATGTTTCGGTTGTCTCCAAAAGCGACTGGTAGCATCGTGGTCTCAAAGAACTCTTTAATTTTCAGTCTCCGTTTGTAGGATTATCCAGTTCTACTTTCATCTCATGGAAAACTGATGAATCTTTATCTGTAACTTGGTTTTTGATGGAATGATTTAATCTTGTTTGATTCGTGTCTTATCCGTTGTTGTTTATCTCGTTGTGGATTCTAGATGCGCCCCTGGTTTCGAAGGCAACCCCGAAATTCCCGGTCAATCTTGTACGATTCGTGAAAGTGAGGGTTCATGTGACTGCGACCCGCGAGGAACGCGACCTGATCGTCTGTGCGATGCCAGGACGGGAATTTGTCCGTGTAAAGTGAGTCAGTTATTGAATATCTATAAGATCTGAAACACAGTTGATTCGTCAGTGATTTTTGTTTTGAGTTAGTTGAGAATTCAAGTTAGATTAAAGTCGAGATAGAATTTCTGCAATTTCTGAATTTTGCAATCGAGTTATATGATGATTTGACTTGAAAGCAAGCGATTTCGTAGGAGTCTAATGTGTCTCAAACGTATGATTATTTTCAGGATAATGTGATGGGAAGAAGGTGTGATCGATGTAAACCTGGTTATTTCTCACTGAGGAAAGAGGATCCGTCTGGTTGTATGGAATGTTACTGTTCGGGAGAATCGGCCGTCTGTCGAGAATCAAATTATAACAGAACAACTGTAAGTTCTAACTATCGTCGTCATCTCTGGATCCAGTTCCACAGTTGTGAGTAAGAGTTAACTCTGAACTCCGGATGAAGTTCCAAAGTTATGGGTTAGAGTTAACTCTGAACTCAGGTTCCACAGTTATGAGTACTAATCAACCAACTGTAAGATTTGAAATGAGAACATGAACAATTTTCAATTCAGTTAACTTAGGAGGCGAGTTAGAAAATTAGATGATAGAATTAGAAAATTAATTCTTTTTCATTTGAGTCAAAACTTACTGATGTTCCTTAAATCCATCTCATGATTCTGATAAAAGTGTTTTTGAACTTGTTTTTTGACGTGCGGATTTTAAGTGATTTCTGTTGAACATTGCCTTGATTGCCGCTGCTGATGTTATTTCAGGTGAGGCCTTCGTTTAGGCGAGATGGAACTCATGATTTCGGTCTAGTAACAAGGAACGATTTAGACCGACCGATCACAGTTGGATTTGTAATCAGCGTTCCGAGAAATGAGATCACATTCTCGCAGTTCAACGATCGTCAGAATGAAGGGAAGCGTCTGTTCTGGACGTTACCTGGACAGTTTAAGGGTAACAAGGTAAGCTCTTAACAATTACTGCTTAGCATCAAGTCACAGACAAGTTCATGTTGATTCTGTGGACTTTGTGGGACTCAACCTCGGTCTTGAAATGGTTATTATTCTGTCGATGTTTCAGATTACTTCATACGGCGGTTACCTGAGGTTCACATTACACAGTATAGTATCTGTTACTAGTGGTTTTGAATATGTCGATGTTGATGTAGAATTGATCGTAAGTTCATCCTATCATTCGGTCATATACGATACGTTCCTCCTGAGTGGGTACAGAAAAAGGTGTAACTCTTAAACCGATTTAATTTCTTCATCGAGTCAGTCAATCTTAAATCGATTTCATAGTCAAAGCTTTTTGTGAAATTGTTCCCTCACGTTACTGGCAGTCACAGAGAGTCACATTACTGGCAGTCACAGTGGGTCACATCACTGGCAGTGATGAGGCCGACTGAAATTATTGATGATCCATCTTATTTTCAGGGTGAGAAAACTCGTCTGTTTCATACGTTCGACCCGCCGCAAAAACCGTTTGAAAATCGTAAAATTGAACTGTTATTGACGGAAGATGAATTCCGCAAACCAGATGGCACTAAACCGGACCGCGCGACCTTCATGCAGGTTCTATCTAATATTCAGCACGTTTTAATCCGCGCATCGATGCATTCTCAGATGTTGTCGTCGTCTTTAAGCGATATCGCCATGGATACAGCCGCGTCTGGTCGCACAGGGCAAGAAATAGCGAAACTGGTCGAGTATTGCATGTGTCCGAGCAGTTTCACTGGTTCCTCGTGTGAGGTAAACTTCATTCCACGTCTAAATTCATACTAACTTAATTCATCAAAATAATGATTGATTTTCTGAAGACAATACTTTGGAACTTGTTTTCAATGATAGATATTAAGCCTAGAAGTGATTTTATTTTCAAATGGTTTGAAGTGCTAAATTGTGCAAAACGGTTGTTTTGAATAGAGTTGTTTAATTTCAGCGTTGCGATACCGGTTTCACAAGGAAAGTTGATCGTAGTAAATCTAGTGGCTACACGTGTGTACCATGTCAGTGTAACGGTCATTCAAAACTATGCGACCCGATTACTGGACAATGCCGGGTAAGTATTCTGAACTGATTTGGGCCGGTTGAAAATGGACTGGTCTCATTTTCAGTTGGGCTCATTTTCAGTTGAGAGCAGATTGACTCGGGATTGTAGTGATTATTACCCTGTTCTAGTGTCTCTGATAATTTAGTATTATTTTCTAGGAATGTCAACATAACACTGGCGGAGATCGCTGTCAGATATGCGTGCGCGGTTACTACGGCGACGCTACGAGGGGAACACCCTATGATTGTCGTCAATGCCCGTGTCCACTAACGATATCGTCCAATCAGTAAGCATCGTCCCGAACGAATTCAAACTTCCGAAAAATTCTGATTGATTTAGAGAGAGATATGTTTGTGAACGTTTTCCAGATTCTCTAAGGAATGTCGTTTAGAGCCTGATGGTAGAGCTACGTGTACTCAATGTCCCCCGGCGTACGAGGGACGAATGTGTGAAAGGTAGAACTCATGAATTGAAAATGATGAAGTTTGAAATGATGCCCCTATTCAAAACAAGAAGTAACCAACAGCAATTGAAGCAAACATTTGATAGTTCTTGGATGTCAGTTGTCTGTCTAAGGGCGACTTTCTTCGACAATCTTTTTTTTTCACAGCTTATTAAAGACTACATCGCAGTTTTGTCCACAAAGAACTGTTTGTCTATTGTTGAATTGACTTTGTTTCAGATGCGCCCCCAACTATGTCGGTAATCCTACAATACCGGGAGAAACCTGTAAACCAGAAGGAGAGGGTAAGTGTCTGAATACTAAAACCGTTTCATACTTATATCGATTGAGTCAAATGTCTATCAGGTGGTAGCTGACCTGGAAAACCTGGGGAATCAGAAAAATATAGAAAAAATCAGGGAATTTTACAAATTTTGCTAGAAAAGAAACTTGAAGAATTAAGGAATTCAGATAATTCTATTGACTGCATAAGAAATGAATAATTTGTAACACTTTAAACCTTGAAATTCCTTGGATTTACTCAGAGAATTTGTAGATGAGCGGAAAGTGGCCACCTTGATAACGTTTCATATTGTGGGATCTTGGATCCCGTTTCACACACATCAGTTTAATTAACTGCAACTGAATCATAAATTTTTTCTCTTTTCATTCATAGATCTGCGTAAAATTCCCGATGTATTCGTCAATCCGCCCAGACACACCGAGAATGTCGGCGCGACCGTCACCTATACGTGCACCGTTACCGGTCCCGGTCCGTTCAGGGTCACGTGGAGCCGTACGAATGGATTACCGTTACCACGACGAGCGAGTGTATCGGCCAATCATACGCTGACGATTCGTAATCTGATGGCGGAAGATAACGGGGAGTATATCTGTACAGCAGTGAACAGAAACGGACGAAATGAGGGCATTGTTTCATTGAATGTACTCGGTACGTCTGACTTAGGGCCTGCTCAAACCTGCTGATGATACCCTTAGTGGGCGCTCAGTGGGGTTGAGGGGAACCTGTTATCAATTCCTGAGTGAAGCTCTGTAGGTTGAGAGGATAAGAAACCTCAAAACTGCCCAGTGGGTTGAGAGATAAAAAGATATTCATAATTGCAAGTGCGAAGCCATATTAGTCACCAAAATTGTAAAATTTCAGAGTACATTGTGATAATTTCCAGGTGCTTGAATGGCATTTGACAGATTTTAAAATCTTGAGCAGCAAACTGCTGCTGCGGCTGCTGCTCAATTCAACACTTGTTCAAATTGGAAGGATGATAGATTGCTTAGATTATAATCTATTTTCTCTTTTCATCTGTCTTGTAGTAAGTCAAGGTATAATTGTGAGAGTTGAAGAACCAAAGTTTTTGACGGTTGATGAAGGAACAACGGTTAGATTTGTGTGCAGTGGTAACAGTCAGGTGAATGTAAGTAAACCCAGTCCCTCTCCTTCTCTTCATATATATCACCAATCAGCCTTTTAATGTTGACTGATGGTAGAAATATACAAAACTGTGATTTTTATAGTGTTTGCTGAGATCAACTATTCCTAGTGGTCCCGATTAATTTCATACAAGCTTTTGTAGTATCAAAATCAAAAGCTGGCAGGTTTTGATTGAATGTATGATTACGAACTAGTGAAACATGTCCATAAGCTAATTATAGACTCTTAATTGATATAGAATTGACTTGGCTTTACTATAATCTAGTGACCTTTACGCGCAAACTATCTTTGAAAATATCACGAATTTTTTCTAAAACGAATGTCATATTCTACAGCTGCTGAGTAGATCCCTGTATTTGCTGCATGCTCTATAGAAATTGTCCGTAACTTCCTGTTGTGCACAAAATGAAGTTGTCTACGTCTCGCTAGTGAACAAAACTGCTTTCACATTTCAGCTAATATTCTGACAATGATTCCTAGGGGTATAACATACAAAAATCATTGCTAAAATGATTGAATGTAATTTGAAATACGTTTTTTTTTGCACTGACTTCTCTTTTTTCAGATCACACGCTTTTCCTCCCTTAGTGTTGTACGCGCGCTGTATGTATAAGATATAGAAAAACATGAGTAAATGTACAATGTACATAAATAAAATGTACAATGTACATAAATATGTATACCGGTAAATGTACATAAATATGTATACCGGTACATGTATATATGTCTAAATCGATGCACGTTCCTGATACGGGACCCACTTTTTCAATGTTCATCAATATTAGTAGCATGTTGTTGAAATTCTACCAATCCTCATCAGGACTCAGTGGTTCCACGGTTCTCGGGTTTTGTGTTTGACCCTAGAGTTAAACATCGTTTTCAATGTTTTAACCATAGAGTCAAATCTCAACTGAAAGAACTATGAATCTGGGTCCAGTGTTGTTGTGGCATGTTACTCACTAATTCCGCTTTTAGTCTGTTTAAATCATTCAAAAGTCTCATCAATTCACGTATATAGATCATAAAGTGCCTCTATTCAGCTAATGAAAACTGGCCATCAACAAATTCTAATATATTATATAATATTCATTCACCCATCATGATATTTTATTTTCTTGTTTTTGCCGCTCGTAAGGGTAATATTTAAGGTGAGACCCTTGTTATCGATATGTGAAAATATTTCAAGGTTTCTTACCAGTTTAAGGTGGGTTTTAGTTACCAGGACTGAGTTCCACAGGTTCTCTGGTTAAATCTGACTGTGTTTAGTTTTACCGAGTCAAATTACGGTTCATTTGCAATTATTAACTTGAGAGTCATAATGTCTGCTGTGGAACTGGGTACTTGTTTTTTGTCTGATCGAAAAGTCCAGTAGGTTAACATAAGCCCATCTTAAAATTCTTTGATAATTTTAATCATTTATATTTTCTTTACTGTGTTCTTTAAATTTTAACATATTTTGTCGTCGGTGGTTAAATATATATATTCTATTTTGTTTTAGTTAATCTATTCCTAAAAGTATTTAATTGCATTAGTGTTTATCACTGGTGTAATGGTATAACGTGTTTGATGTATGCTGTGCATGTAATTCATCCATTTCCTTTCAAGAATCCTGTATTTTTGTATCTGACATATCAATATTTTCCTCGAATATTTTACCAAATCATATGAAATGTATGTTCTTATATTTCGTATAAGCGTTCATTTAAAACTACAAATCATCTTATGGTTTAGGTTCAATTTTTGGTACAATACACACGTAACACACCCCTATGAGTTCTGGATTCAGTTCCTCAGTTCATAATTAAGATTTGTATTTAGTATTAAAACATCGGAAGTTAACTTGAAAATTCAACTTTCATCGTTGAACTGTGGAACTGGATTGAGAACCATCTGTTCTATTCCATTTTGTTTATCGTTTCGGATTTAAATCTCTAAAAATTTGGATAAGTTGAAATTGTTTTCTGAGTTTTCTCGGACAAATATTTGACTGATAAACGACCAATTGGTTTGTAGATATCGTACACATTAGTCTGGACAAAACAAGGAGGAGATATGCCTGAGAAAGGGATGGATCAAAATGGCGTTTTAACAATACCCAACGTACAACAAGGAGATGCTGGAACGTACGTGTGTACGGGATCTAATCCTCACAGTATAGATACGGATATTGCTACTCTGAACGTTGGAGGTAAATTACAATTACTCAAAATTCATTTGAAATTTCATTGAAATGTCTGCTAGAAATGGTGCATGCCTTATTCTGAAATTGGTAAGAGTAATTTGATGTTGAATAAGTTCAAATCATCCCACAAATTTGGAATTGGCCCTTAAAGAATAAAAAAAAATCAGTGTATTTTGAATTCAAACTCGTAACTGATTTCATTGTTTTTCTATATTCTAGTAACTAAGGAACCACCGACGGTGCGAATCGAACCCCATTATCAAACAGTAAAGATCGGCGAGCGAGTTGAATTCCGTTGTATCGCGATGGGTCGACCTGAACCGACGTTAGAATGGTCTCGAACGTCCGGGCAGTTGAATCCTGAAGCGACGTTCGTCAGCGGTGTTTTCATCATTCCGTCTGCTCGTAAAGAGGATCAATCCGAATACACGTGTCGCGCGTCGAATACAGCAGGAGATCAGTCGATTAGAACTATACTATACGTTACTGGAGGTAGATCAAATCCAAAACAAGCTTAACTCTTTTAGTGCTCACTAATCAATCCCTAATGTGCTGGAGATAACTTGAAAATCTCTTTAAAAATTCCATCCCAGTGGTGTTGAATAATGAGCATACCGCTATGATGCCAGTCGTTAGTTACTGATCCAAACGGACGTACCTGATAAAAGTGAAATCTTGGAAAAAGTTGTAAGAATGGAACCAAAATGTGAAATTTAGATTGTTCCATTGACTGGATGATGGGTTCCTGGGTCCAGATATTGAAGTGGGAAAATTGAATTGATATGATGCAGAATATATTGGAGATATGACAGATTTTGAGTGATATTTTTAATCTATTCTCTAGATGAATCTATAGCAGTGATAGAAGTTCCGGATGTAACAGTTTCAGTCGGTGCTGATATCAGAATGAAGTGTATTTCTAGAGCCAATATACCTGGTCGTATTTCATGGACCCGAATTGGTGGACAGCTTCCCCCTGGTAACTATAACTATCCCTTCGCTTTTTTACCCGGCCAGCATCTCACAGTTCTGCTTTCAGAACTAGATCTGTTTATGAGCAAAAGCAGCAGTTGATGATATAACAGTTTATTCTGACTGTTTCATCAAAGAAATGAAAATGAGTATTCATTTACTCTGATATACTGAGATTAATATCAGCCTACCGATCAGATTTGCTATAAAATTTGCTATAGTTGTTTAATTTTTTGTATGGTTCACAATTCGTAGGTTCTCGAGTAGACAATGGATTATTGATGATACCGAGAGCTCAGTTATCATACAGCGGACGTTACGAGTGTAGAGTGAGTACAGCGACAGGGAGTGGTACAGCAGTCGGTACTATTGTCGTTAGAGGAGGACCAGTCAGTAAGTCTCTCCATCTCTCCCTGTCCTAACTCTTTCAGTGCTGATGATTAATACCCTAAAGTGCTGGAGATAATTTGAAAATTTATTGACAGGTTCATTGCTATAGCGCATCTACACCGCGGTGCGGTGTATCGTTAGTTACTAATGTTGAACTGTGTTTGAGAGGTGCTCCATCTTTCATTAAAGATAGAAACTAATTACATCAATACACCGTGGCAAAGTCCATCATCGATTTATACACCGGTGGAGATGCACTGAAAGGGTTAACCTCTGAACAACCAGATAATACCTATCTTTTTAGAGGTTAGATAGTTATTTCTTTCTCTCATTCTCTCTCTCTCTCTCTCTCTCTTGTTTAGATAAACGTCCGACTGTGAAAGTTGAGCCTGAAACCGCCAGGATTCCGTTGGGAGGAACTGGCATTTTGAAATGCGTCGCTACCGGTAACCCGAGCCCCGCTCTCACGTGGAGATGGTCGGGCGGTGACTTCACAAATAATCACCGGGTATGAACATCAGTTTAACCTGCAGCTGTAGTTCCTCAATAAGATGGTTCAAAGTTAACCACTGGATAACGTAGCAATTGGATATTTCACATATGTCAGTTATCAATAGGTTAATTTTAATCACATTTAGAACAATCGCGGCTCCTGAATTGCTCCATTTGTCCGACATAATCTTTAAACTGTTTGAAATATTTGAATAACATCAGATTGAAGGCGATCGATGGGAGAGTACTCTGACAGTTCAATACGGCACGCGTCAGGATGAAGGAATTTATACATGTATCGCTAAGAACAGTGAAGGAACGGCAACCGATTCCTCTCAAATTGTTGTCGGTACGAACATTATTTCATTCATACTCACATTCTGTGAAATTGACCCTCTGACCATTCAGATTTCTCTGGGATTCCCATGACATAAGGCTTGTAAAAGCCTTCAAAATTCTTGAAATCCTTCATTTCAAAGACTTCCAAAGGTGTATGCCTGATTTCAAGTGATAAGTTCTGAATGATTTGTCGTATATTCAATGGAATTTGTCTTCATTTGTTTCAGCTGCAGAAGAACCACAGATTACTATCTACCCTGAAAGTACGCAGGTTGTAACTGAAGGTCGAAGCGTTATGTTCCAATGTCGAGTCACTGCTGGCATCCCTCCTCCTAAATTGGAATGGAGAAGGTATGAAAACCAAAACCCGATAATTAACAACTTGACTCAGTTCTCTTGTTGAGATACGTTTCATTCTAAAAGTTCTTTGGAAATTGTTTCATAAATGTGCGTTAAAACTTGAATCCACAATGACAGACAATTTACTGTAAAAATCAATTCATTGTTATAAGGGTGAATGGAGGTGTTTTCACGGAAAATACACGTATTTTGGAAAATGGAATTTTAAGAATGGATCGAGTGACGTCTGCTGAACAAGGTTCTTACATCTGCTCCGCAAGTAACAAGGTCGGAACTACGACCGCTACTGCTGTACTGAAAGTTCAAGGTAAAAACAACTTGTACCTCAGCTCTACAATTCTGAGTTAACCCTTTGCCATGTTCATTGATTATTTTCATTCATATCTTTTTATTAAAAAAGCGTTTGGAAACAGCAAAGTCGCGTTTGGAAACAACAAAGTCCTGGGATTTTGAAATAGTTCTTGGTTAAATTTTACTCGTAATCAGTTCATTTTCAATTACGTTACCATTGTTGACTAATTGAGTCAAATTTTAAGTCTATGGCTTGTAACTGGGGCTGGTTCTGAAATTATTTGTACATCAGGACTATTACAATGGTTTTACACAAAATTTAACTAGAGGCTATTAGGAATGGAAAAATATCCAAAATTATTAGGCAACCATTACAAGTATTGTTGCTACCTGCTTTGTAACACAACTCTTTGAAATACCCAAGTCAACAGTTTTCTATCAAAGTTTTGAAATAAAAGCTTTTGATTTCAGTTCCACCTACAGTACGCGTGACCCCGAACAGCCCGATTAGAGCTCGCATTGGTGAGACTGTGACCTTGAATTGTATCGGTGAAGGTCAACCTGCCCCAACGGTTTACTGGCAGAGATTGGGTCAACGTATACAGTTTACCCCTACAGCCGCTCGGGGTGGTGAAGAAGATGAGCGAATAGCTCGAGCCCAACATGTTCTCAAAAATATCTCACCGGAAAGTGCTGGAATTTATAGTTGTATGGCGCAGAATCCGGCCGGACGGGTTGAGGAACGAGTACAAGTTATAGGTAGAATATTTACACAAAGCTATAAGTGGAGCCCATGTCCCGCTTCAGTAGTTGTGAGTTTAAACTCCAATGATTCTTGGTTAGATTTGGCTCCAGAGTTAAGTTTGTTCATTTTCAATGAATTAATGAGTTAACTCAAAACTGAAAATCTGTGAAATTGGGTCATGAGTTCTAGCTTGCGTCAAAGTTATCTGTAACAAAAAAGCCTTTACCCGAGCTAACTCGCAACAACCTAACATTAACTGAATAATTGTAAGATGTTACCAGTTTGTTTATCAAGGGCGAAAGTCTGAACTGATAAGCATGGTAACAGAAAATCTTCCCTCGGCTTGGATCCTGATAACCTTCAGTAGTATTTGATTGTTTTAATTTGATTATTTCAGTTGAGCCAGGTGTAGGATTGACTATTTATCCTCCTAGAATTGAAGCACGTGCGGCTGAAGACATACAGTTCCAGTGTCGATCTACAGGTACTTATAGTAAAACTTGTCATCCTCTTCTCAGAATCCTGACAATCGCTGATTGGTCTCATTTACCAAGCGAATAATAATTATTTGAATGTGTTTTCTAATTAAAGGATCTCCACCGCCTGCTGTGAGATGGAGTCGGAAACGTGGAATTTTACCGATCAGTCATCGAACGGAGAATGGTATTTTACATTTATTCCAAGTATCCCCCGATGATGCCGGCATGTACGTCTGCTCGACCAGACGACCGGATGGGTCCCTGGTAACTGAGGAGGCTGAACTCATTGTTAGAGGTAAATGAATTTGAATTGCAGCTCTCTGCTTATAGGATTCAGTGACCTATATTTTTTGGGTCAAAATTTGTTTCGAATGATTCTAACTATTGGAATGAGCCTTGATGTTCATTTCTGAACATAAATTCCTTGCCTGAATGTAAAATCTATAGTTATGAGGATTTTGAGGATTCCATAGTTCATGTTTTGTCTGTATCCCTATCGTATATCATGTCTCAAATTTATGTCATCGCTTTTTATGTTCTGATTTGTTCGTTGACTGTTTATGACATTCGCTGCCGGCTTAATAATACACCCTCAATTGCCTCTACATATATACTCTTGGGTTGGCACTGGCGCTATTACATAGTCAGCCTTTGCTCGAAATTGACCAATGAGCATTGAGAATGAAGCAGAATTTGTTCACATTACCAGCCGATCAGGAACTGTGTCATTCCCGTGTGCCATAGTGCAAATATCTAACTATAAATAACCGGATGGTCAAGTCTATTCGTAGCCGGCAGCAAATGTGTTAAAGCACCATGTGATCCCTCACGCACTCTCACACTGTATATATGTACTGCTTTAACTAGGACCACCCACTATTTATATACCACAACCTCGTGTTGAAATAGACGTCGGCAATCCTCTAAGATTGATCTGCGAAATCACGGCTAGCCCGCCGTTCCGAGTGATTTGGCGTAAAGACGGCGGAGGGATACCATCGTACGCGGTAGCGAGAGAAGGGGTTTTACATATTCCTCGTTCTCGAGTCGGTGATTCCGGTCGATATACGTGTACGGTACAGAGTCACTACGGGTCAGCAGACGGAGCTATAGACGTTACTGTTATAGGTAAGAAATAGATAGTTGCTGACTTGAAGAAGAAACCACAATTACCTGGCATGAAGAAAAACTTAAGAGTATAGTGATGTTTTAGACTCAATTCTGTAAGCCATTTACAAAACTAAGAGAGAAGTGACGCTTTTGACTCAATTCTATATACCGTTTACAAAACTAAGAGATTAGTGACCTATTTTCAAATCAGTTTTGAAAATGGGTCACAGAGTAAAATCGTCACTAATTTCTGTTTTACTCCCTGATTGTGGGTTTTATTACTTCAATTGAATTAGACAGTCACTTGTCTATGGAAACTAAGTTGCAGACTCTATTTGCCTGGAGTTGGAAACAATCTGCTGTTCTTTGCTTATCACTTGGATACACAATTGTGGAGGTACTAATTTTATAGGCTTGTACGTGTATAAGTAGAAGGCCTGGTTCTACAGTTTAGACTAAAGAACAATCTAAGCTCATTTTGGTCTGATTCTGATGGAACAAATGCGGACAAATTCTCATTCTGTCTATGAGGGGTCTAATGATTTGAACCATATTTTGTCAGACTGTGGACTGTGGAACTGGGACCTCATGTGTAAAGTATCTCTAAACTAACCCCACCCCTCTTCTTTGCACTACTCACTCAATGTTATATGTTCTTTCTCTTGTTGTGTTGTCATTAGATGTGGTTTCACATTCAGCTTCAATATTTCAACTATTATTTCTCCCTATGAAGGTTTTCTGTACTCGTCCATCCACTTGAATCCTGATTACCAATATTCTTAAGCTTGATCCAACAACACGATAAACCCAGTTCATCCTGTGTTTCAAACCATGACCTGTTCTGTTGTCAAAACCAGTCAAGGTCTTCTCGACTCATGAGGTTTAAGCCTGTTTATGAACCTAATTTATGGGCCTAGATTTGTCACAAGAAATTAAAATCTAGGCATTGAATGACTTTTCAATGTAGATTAGGAACTGAATTGTTAAAGACTTGTTGAGATCCCATGAACTCTGTGTAACCTGCTTTTTTGGATTCAATCTCTTATGGCCCTCTATCTTCCTACTGTTTTTCCTTAGAAAAAGACTTGATTGACGTAACAACGATAGAAGTACCGGTAGGTCAGACTGCTCGATTAACCTGCTCCGTACGGGGCAGCGGACCCTTTAAAATCACGTGGACTAAGATCGACGGTCAGCTACCAGCTGATGCGATCATAAACGACAGAGTTCTGATTTTGAATAATGTTAAACACGAAGCTACTGGTCGATTCATGTGCATCGCCGAGGGGCCGTTCGGAACGGCGAGAGGATTCATTGATTTGATCGTCACAGGTAAGAGGCAGTAAATCTAGGTAAACTCTTATTGGCGGTTTATGGGTTCCTTATTCTCTTTACTTGCTTTGTCCTCTCTCAAAAATAAATACAACATCCTTTGTAAAATGAAATGATTCCTTGTAGTTATTCCCATTCCCAACCCATTCCTCAATGGTGCCCGGTTCTATCTGAATTTATGAGTTGCAAGTATTCTGTTTAAATGACTCTTTCGGGAATAAAGCTGCCAACTGTCCCTGATTTTCACGGAAGAACCCTGATAATAAACCTGGTCTGTTTATGCTGAGCATGCTGTCTTAAATGGCGTCCCTGAAGCAATTATCTTGAATCCCTGAAAAGAAATGTTTATTGCTTGAATTTTCTCTACTGGTCCCTGATTGAAGTTGGCAACTCATTCATTGATCTAGAGTGAATAAACGATATACTTGTAACTTTCTTTATCTGCTTTATATATTTTATCATGCATCACATCTTCATCTATTACTCTCTCTCTCTCTATCTCTGCGTGACCCGCGCGCTACGTGTAGGAACGCTTCCTCTACCGACGATCGAGTTCACGCTCGGCGGTACGATCACGCTCGTCTGCGAGCCAAAAGGTCCCGGCGAATTCTCGATCACGTGGGAGAAAGTCGACGGAACGTTGTCGGAGTTGGCGATCATTCGCGATCGTATTTTGAAAATAACGAACGCCCGAGAACGAGACGCTGGACGATACAAATGTACAGCGGTGAACGAAGAAGAAACTCAGGAGATATTCATCGAAGTTACGATTAAGAAAAGTAAGACGAAAAATGGCATTATTTCTTCTATTCTCTTCATACTTTATCCTCAACCAAACCTCAATAATTGTACGGGTGACAGTTTTATAGACTGGTTTCTAGGGTCCATAAACCTGCATTTCTGATTTTGGTCTATACCTCAAGTTTGACATCTAGATCCAGTTTCACAATTTTCAGTTAAGTTTTAGTGAGATTGGAAATCAGTTTATTGTCAATGTTTTATTTATGAGCCGAAATCTTAACTCACAGCTTTGGAACTGGTTCATGTGTATCAGACATACGTGCGGCTATCATATGCTCTCCCTACCAGTGGAATTTGCACTGATAGTGGAAAGTTTTTTTTGAGAATTTGGCTTTGTTCCGGGCAGCCAGTATCTTTACATGCTATACAAGGCTCAAGGAATCATGAGGCTAAACTCCATTCCCCTTAAACTAGTCTACAAAACTTGCCCCTTGAGATCTATGATTATTTGCGATTCCTTTAAACGAACCCCGCCTCATCTTTTCTCTTCATTAAACGCGTTTCCTCTGTAGAACCTCCTCTGATTCCCGTGCACGAAGTACAAGAAGGTGATAGCGCGCGTTTGACTTGTCGTGTACGAGGCACTGGACCGTTTACAATCACTTGGTTTAAACAGAACGGCCGTTTACCGACGAACGCCTTCCCGAGCAATGGAGTGTTGGATATCGACGGAATAAAACCGAGTGATGAAGGCAGATATATTTGTCGCGCTGTTGGACCGCGGGGAACTCAAGAAGCGCTCGTAGATGTTAGGGTTTTAAGTAAGAGGCAGATGTTCGAATTATTATGACACCTTTCACAATTCTGTAGATATTTAGAAAATATTTCTTTTCTTAATGTAAAAAATTATCTATATCCCAATAATTTGATCTTTTGATCCATCGGTAATGGTGCATTTTCCCATAGAATTTTAAAAAATGCAGTAAACCTTGGTCGACTTGAAATATTTGGACAAGCAAATTGAGTCTGAGATATAGATGATCTTATGCATCATATTTCTGTACTATGTTAAAGAACAAGTTTTACTGTATTTTGTATGTAAATATTTCAAATCTATCTCCCATCAATTTATAATCTAAAGACCATTGAACTAATTCTTTTCCCATTCCCTCTTTCCCTCCCACCTGCATCCCCTCTGTCTTCTATCTTTGATTATTACGTTTCTCAGGAGGTCCAGTAGTTCCCCAGATCGATGTTACATATGGAGGGCGAGCGGTGTTAGTCTGTAATCCACGTGGCACCGGTCCGTTTACAATAACCTGGCAGCGACTGGACGGCGTAGTCCCATCGTACGCCATCCAGGATCAAAGAAGACTTATATTTAAAACGGCTCAAACTGTTGATACAGGCAGATATGTGTGCGTAGCTATCGGACCAGATGGTTCCAGGCAAGATATTTATATAGAATTAACTGTTACGGGTAAGGTTTGGAATATTTTGATTATTTCTGTTTCAATCTTAGTCGCATGGTTTTTCAAAGTGAAAATCATCAGAATTCTTCCTGCACTAAGTAGTAACGACTAATCAATGATGTGATCCCACATTTGAATAATGTGATCCTACATTTTGTTCTACGATAATATTTGTTTGTTTTTATTTTGGTCATATTTTACCATTTGTATTTTTAGCTCTTATTGAATGAACATATCAATATGCACCTGGATCATTTGTTGCTGTATGATTATGTTCTATTTTCAGGTTCTCCCCCAAAAGTCTCAAAGTATGATGTCCAATATGACCAAACTGCTCAACTGACCTGTAATGTCAGAGGACTTGGTTCTTATACGGTGACCTGGCAAAAGGTGGGAGGCAGTTTACCATCTCGCGCTTTGAGAAGAGACAGAACTTTAGAAATTAGAAATGCTAGAAATGAAGATGAGGGCAGATATCATTGTATAGCTATTGGTGAAAATGGCAGGCGGGTTGATGCCTTTGTTGACCTTGATGTCTTAGGTGAGTTATAGTCATCAAAGATTTCAGAAATTAATTTTCATGATGAAACCAATGACCTTTGATACAAATTATTTGAATGTTTGATTGGATAAATCTTGTTTTGATAAATCTTCTTTTCACTTTTTCAGGATCAGCACCAACTGTATCCAAATATGATGTTGGATATGATGAAACAGCTACATTGACATGTAATGCTCAGGGTCTAACCCGTTATACGGTGACCTGGCAGAAAGTTGGAGGCAGTTTACCATCTCGGGCTTTGAGAAGAGACAGAACTTTAGAAATTAGAAACGCTAGAAATGAAGATGAAGGCAGATATCATTGTATAGCTATTGGTGAAGATGGTAGAAGAGCTGATGCCTACGTTGACCTCAATGTTATTGGTAGGAAAAGTTCCCGAATTCATGATGCCTTCATTAGAAGTTCTTTGAGTCCACAAACTTGGAAAAATTTCTTCTTTTTCAGGAACAGCACCAACTATTTCAAAGTATGATGTCCAATATGATCAAACTGCTACTTTGACCTGTAATGCTCAAGGTCTCACCCGTTACACAGTGACCTGGCAGAAAGTTGGAGGCAGTTTACCATCTCGTGCTTTGAGGAGAGACAGAACTTTGGTAATTAGAAATGCTAGGAATGAAGATGAGGGCAGATATCATTGTATTGCTATTGGTGAAGATGGTAGAAGGGCTGATGCATACGTTGACCTCAATGTTATTGGTAAGAGAAGAAGTTCCTTTATTATAATGCGATGCCTTCATAAGATGTGTATGAGTCCATAAACTTGGAAAAATGTTCACTAACTTTTCCAGGATCAGCACCAACTATTGTGAAATATGATGTCCAATATGACCAAACTGCTACATTGACCTGTAATGCTCAAGGTCTCACCCGTTATACGGTGACCTGGCAGAAAGTAGGAGGCAGTTTACCATCTCGCGCTTTGAGGAGAGACAGAACTTTAGAAATTAGAAATGCTAGAAATGAAGATGAGGGCAGATATCATTGTATAGCTATCAGTGAAGATGGTAGAAGGGCTGATGCATATGTTGACCTCAATGTTATCGGTAAGTTATCCTCACTTTCCTGGTAAGGGTAATCTTCATTAAAAGTTCCTTGAGGGCACAGATTTGGAAAAATTTCTCTTTCTTTTTCAGGAACAGCACCAACAATTTCCAAGTATGATGTCCAATATGATCAAACTGCACTTTTAACTTGTAACGTCCAAGGACTTGGTTCTTATACTGTGACCTGGCAGAAAGTTGGAGGTAGTTTACCATCTCGCGCTTTGAGGAGAGACAGGACTTTAGAAATTAGAAATGCTAGAAATGAAGATGAAGGCAGATATCATTGTATAGCTATCAGTGAAGATGGTAGACAAGCTGATGCATACGTTGACCTCGATGTTATCGGTAAGTTATAAACACAAAGGTTATCTGAAATTGATTACCATGATACTGATGACCTATGCAGATATTTCTTTAAGTTTTTTTATGCATATTTGGTAAATATTCTTTATCTTTTTCGTTAATATTACTTTCTTTCAGGAACAGCACCAACTATTTCCAAATATGATGTCCAATATGATCAAACTGCTACTTTGACCTGTAATGCTCAAGGTCTCACCCGTTACACAGTGACCTGGCAGAAAGTTGGAGGCAGTTTACCATCTCGCGCTTTGAGAAGAGACAGAACTTTAGAAATTAGAAATGCTAGAAATGAAGATGAAGGCAGATATCATTGTATAGCTATTGGTGAAGATGGTAGAAGGGCTGACGCATATGTTGACCTCAATGTTATTGGTAAGTTATACTCTCTTAGACTCCTCGTTAGAGTAATCGTTATTAAAAGTACTTTTGAGTCCACAAACTTGGAAGCATTTCTTCTTTTTTAGGAACAGCACAAACAATTTCTAAGTACGATGTCCAATATGATCAAACTGCTCTTATAACTTGTAATGTCCAAGGACTTGGTTCTTATACGGTGACCTGGCAGAAAGTTGGAGGCAGTTTACCATCTCGCGCTTTGAGAAGAGACAGAACTTTAGAAATTAGAAATGCTAGAAATGAAGATGAGGGCAGATATCATTGTATAGCTATTGGTGAAGATGGTAGACGAGCTGACGCATACGTTGACCTCAATGTTATTGGTCAGAATTGTACCATATTTTATGAGATGATGCCTTCATAAGATGCATTTTGAGTCCATAAACTTAGAAATATTCTTGGAAAAATATTCTCACTTTTTCAGGATCAGCACCAATCATTTCCAAGTATGATGTCCAATACGATCAAACAGCAACCTTAACATGTAATGCTCAAGGTCTCACCCGTTATACAGTAACCTGGCAGAAAGTCGGTGGCAGTTTACCATCCCGTGCTTTGAGGAGAGACAGTACTTTAGAAATTAGAAATTCACGAAATGAAGATGAAGGCAGATATCATTGTATAGCTATTGGTGAAGATGGTAGACGAGCTGATGCTTATGTTGATCTAAATGTTGTTGGTAAGTTATTTTAAATTTGACTGACGCTAAAGAATTTAATATAAAGTTCTTTGAGTTTTTGATGGAAATTTCATTAATATTTCTTTCAGGAACAGCACCAACTATTTCCAAATATGATGTCCAATATGATCAAACTGCTACTTTGAGCTGTAATGCTCAAGGTCTCACCCGTTATACAGTGACCTGGCAGAAAGTGGGAGGCAGTTTACCATCTCGTGCTTTGAGAAGAGACAGAACTTTAGAAATTAGAAATGCTAGAAATGAAGATGAAGGCAGATATCATTGTATAGCCATTGGTGAAGATGGTAGACGAGCTGATGCCTACGTTGACCTCAATGTTATTGGTAAGAATTGATCCTTAAATTGTAATGTGATGCCTTCATAAGATGTGCTTTGAGTCCATAAACTTGGAAAAAATTTCTTTTCACTCTTTCAGGAACGGCACCAACTATTTCCAAGTATGATGTCCAATATGATGAAACTGCTACATTGACATGTAATGCTCAGGGTCTAACCCGTTATACAGTGACCTGGCAGAAAGTGGGAGGCAGTTTACCATCTCGCGCTTTGAAGAGGGACAGAACTTTAGAAATTAGAAATGCAAGAAATCAAGATGAAGGCAGATATCATTGTATAGCTATTGGTGAAGATGGTAGACGAGCTGATGCTTATGTTGATCTAAATGTTGTTGGTAAGTTATTTTAAATTTGACTGACACTAAAGAATTTTATATGAAGTTCTTTGAGTTTTTGATGGAAATTTCATTAATATTTCTTTCCTTCAGGAACAGCACCAACTATTTCCAAATATGATGTCCAATATGATCAAACTGCTACTTTGAGCTGTAATGCTCAAGGTCTCACCCGTTATACAGTGACCTGGCAGAAAGTTGGAGGCAGTTTACCATCTCGTGCCTTGAGAAGAGACAGAACTTTAGAAATTAGAAATGCTAGAAATGAAGATGAGGGCAGATATCATTGTATAGCTATTGGTGAAGATGGTAGAAGAGCTGATGCCTACGTTGACCTCAATGTCATTGGTAAGAATTGATCCTTAATTTGTAATGTGATGCCTTCATAAGATGTGCTTTGAGTCCATAAACTTGGAAAAAATTTCTTTTTACTCTTTCAGGAACGGCCCCAACTATTTCCAAGTATGATGTCCAATATGATGAAACTGCTTCATTGACATGTAATGCTCAGGGTCTAACCCGTTATACAGTGACCTGGCAGAAAGTTGGAGGCAGTTTACCATCTCGCGCTTTGAAGAGGGACAGAACTTTAGAAATTAGAAATGCAAGAAATCAAGATGAGGGCAGATATCATTGTATAGCTATTGGTGAAGATGGTAGAAGAGCTGATGCATATGTTGACCTCAATGTTATTGGTAAAAATTGTGCCTTAATTTATGATATGATGTCTTCATAAGATGCGTTTTGAGACATTCAATTTAGGAAAATTCTTGAAAAAATCCTCTCACTTTTTCAGGATCAGCTCCAACTATTTCAAAGTATGATGTCCAATATGATCAAACAGCTACTTTGACATGTAATGCTCAAGGTCTCACCCGTTATACGGTGACCTGGCAGAAAGTAGGAGGCAGTTTACCATCTCGCGCTTTGAGGAGAGACAGAACTTTAGAAATAAGAAATGCAAGAAATGAAGATGAGGGCAGATATCATTGTATAGCTATTGGTGAAGATGGTAGAAGGGCTGATGCCTACGTTGACCTCAATGTTATTGGTAGGAAAAGTTCCCGAATTCATGATGCCTTCATTAGAAGTTCTTTGAGTCCACTAACTTGGAAAAATTTCTTCCTTTTCAGGAACAGCACCAACTATTTCAAAGTATGATGTCCAATATGATCAAACTGCTACTTTGACCTGTAATGCTCAAGGTCTCACCCGTTACACAGTGACCTGGCAGAAAGTAGGAGGCAGTTTACCATCTCGCGCTTTGAGGAGAGACAGAACATTAGAAATTAGAAATGCAAGAAATGAAGATGAGGGCAGATATCATTGTATAGCTATTGGTGAAGATGGTAGAAGAGCTGATGCCTACGTTGACCTCAATGTCATTGGTAAGAATTGATCCTTAATTTGTAATGTGATGCCTTCATAAGATGTGCTTTGAGTCCATAAACTTGGAAAAAATTTCTTCCTTTTCAGGAACAGCACCAACTATTTCAAAGTATGATGTCCAATATGATCAAACTGCTACTTTGACCTGTAATGCTCAAGGTCTCACCCGTTACACAGTGACCTGGCAGAAAGTAGGAGGCAGTTTACCATCTCGCGCTTTGAGGAGAGACAGAACATTAGAAATTAGAAATGCAAGAAATGAAGATGAAGGCAGATATCATTGTATAGCTATTGGTGAAGATGGTAGAAGGGCTGATGCCTACGTTGACCTCAATGTTATTGGTAGGAAAAGTTCCCGAATTCATGATGCCTTCATTAGAAGTTCTTTGAGTCCACTAACTTGGAAAAATTTCTTCCTTTTCAGGAACAGCACCAACTATTTCAAAGTATGATGTCCAATATGATCAAACTGCTACTTTGACCTGTAATGCTCAAGGTCTCACCCGTTACACAGTGACCTGGCAGAAAGTAGGAGGCAGTTTACCATCTCGTGCTTTGAGGAGAGACAGAACTTTAGAAATTAGAAATGCAAGAAATGAAGATGAGGGCAGATATCATTGTATTGCTATTGGTGAAGATGGTAGAAGAGCTGATGCATACGTGGACCTCAATGTTATTGGTAAGTTTGATGTTTTCTTTTCTAAGTTATTTAACTTTTATCTATCCAAATCAAAAATTTTTCTTATATTCAATAATGTATGCTTGCTGTTATCTACACTTTGTGATGTTTGAGCTTTTCATGTCAAAAAATGTGGCCCAATATGTTTTTCTGTGTCGTATCTCAGGCTCCGCACCTACAATAACCTCCCTTACGGTTCCGTATGGACAAACAGCCGTGCTTACTTGTCAAGTTCGTGGTTCTGGTGCATTTACGGTTAACTGGCTGAAAGTCGGTAGCCGTCTGCCATTAACAGCACAAACAATCGATAACAAATTAGAAATCGGTTACGCTCGTAAGGAATATGAAGGTAGATATCAGTGTGTGGCTGTAAATGAGGCTGGTGAAGTACTGAAAGGATTCGTTGATTTAACTGTCGTCGGTAAGAATTGACTCATTCATTCATCCACTCACATCCCATCTCTTATTTACTTGTGCTTTTTTTATTCTGCATTATTTCCTGCTTTTTGTTCTCTATAACTTTCTGTGAATGTTTGCTTATGTGTTGCTTGTTTGTCCGTCACAGGCTCCGAGCCTTCCGTATCATCTTATGAAGTTCGTTACGATCAAACGGCGACCTTGACTTGCAATGTGCAAGGTCTGACCTCTTACACGGTGACCTGGCAGAAAGTCCGAGGCAGTTTACCATCTCGCGCTTTTAGAAGAGACAGAACTTTAGTAATCAGAAATGCTAGAAATGAAGATGAAGGCAGATATCATTGTATAGCTACTGGGTCTGATGGTCAAGTGAATGAGGGATATATTGACCTCAATGTTGTAGGTTTGTATGGTTAGAAAATTTAAGAGAAGGGAGACCCGACCAATTAACACATCGGCTTCCAGCAGATGATTGCTGTGAGGAGGATATCGCAAAAATCATTCAAATAGAATACGATTTAACTAAGACTTAGAACTCTTCTTAGAGCTTTTCTAAATCTCAGAATTTGTCTCGGAATTAATGATGATTTTGCGGTTATCATTTGTTTCAGGTTCACCTCCGACGTTTTCGACGTATGAAGTACAATACGGTCAGACAGCATCGATTACGTGTAAAGTTCCTGGTCTCGAGTTGTACTCAGTTCGATGGCTGAAAGTCGGCAGTTCGTTACCGCAGAATGCGAACGTACGAGAACGAACGCTGATCATTTCTCAAGCTCGAACGGAAGATGAAGGTCGTTATCACTGTATAGCGACGACTCCCGACGGGAAGCGCATCGATGCATACGTAGATCTCACTGTTAAAGGTAACATTTCAATCCTCAATTCTCTCCTCTTGTTTCTATTAACATTTTAAACGTAGCACGTTTCGGGTCGGTTATAAAGTTCAGGATCCGGTTCGATAAACCTACAAAATCGTATCTCGTAGATTTCTAGATTTCAATGATTTTGATAATGTACAATGTTTCATTCGAAATTCAGAAACAGAACCATGTTCTATCAAATTGGTTAGATTTCAGTTTTTGGCTTTAATTTAAGTAAGCCTTCTGAAATTTTAACTCTAAAATGACGAAAACTAAGGAATTTGGTCTTGAAGTTGAATGATTAAAAAATAAACTAATTCAGACTCTTAAGGCATGAGTTTTATCCTGAACTTAAGAATTGGCTTAATCGGTTGGCGTCCTTAGTAAATGTCTATCCTGTCTTTGTCTTTTAACCTGAGTGTATTTTGTTGTTTAACCCATTCTCTGTCTATCTGTGTTGTTTTGTTGAAGTCTATTGTGTGTATTTCTGTCTCACTTGTCTCATCGCAATCATCAGGCTCTGCTCCTACTATAACCCCATACGAGGTGATTTACGGGCAGACGGCTTCGCTGACTTGTAACATACGTGGAGGATCAGCAGGCACGTACACGTTCACCTGGAAGAGAGTCGGTAGCCGGTTGCCAGCTACAGCCGTACAACGAGACCAAACTCTATTGATAACTAGCGCTCGTTACAACGATGAGGGAAGGTATCATTGTATCGCGACTCGACTAGATGGCGAGAAATTTGAGGGTTATGTCGATCTTATCGTTACCGGTAAGAAACTCGAAATATTTACGAGTTACACAGTGCAGCCTTGACATGAACGAAACCCCTTTCACTGTTAGATATTATACAGTTAGACTCCTACTTACTCGATATCAGTCAACTGCTCAAGTTTTATGTGAATTCTACTAATTTCTATCTATTTCCCTCATTCTCGACTTGGTGGAATATTTAGAGCAGTCGACAAGATACTGAATAAGACGGGAGTTTACCATTTACTGGACTCACTTCATATGAATATCTTAAAGCTCTGGACCCAGTTCCACAGTTCTGTTTTAAGATTTGAATCTCATTGAAAAGGAACTAATTCTAACTCAGAGTTACTCACTACTGTGGAACCGGGTCCAGTTTCACATTTTTCAAACAAAGATACAAATGTTGAACTGAGTTCCTAGAGAAAGCCAGTCACTGAAATATATTTCGCACAATTTTCAAGATATCGAACTTGTTAGAATATATTGATCTATATACATTTAACTGTGTAAACACATCACTGGAACTGCTGCATGTGAATTATCTCTACCCCTGTTAGGCACTCCTGCACCTAAAATCTCAACTTACGAAGTCGAGTACGGCCAGACAGCGACAATGATCTGTAGCATCGAAAATGAACGTAAAACTTACACAATACGTTGGCAGAAAGTTAGTAAAGCTGGGGGCGCGTTACCTCAATACGCGATCAGACGAGATCGGCAGTTAATTATCAGAAACGCTCGAACGGAAGATCAAGGTCGTTATCAATGTATCGCGATTGATGCAGACGGCAAACAGTTTGAATCGTTTATTGATTTCACTGTAACCGGTGAGTTTAAACTAACCGAACTAACAGTTAGAACTTGGTTTGATCGGATCTTTGAGTTAAAAGAACGGAAAGAGTTGATAACTGATCACGCTTACTCACTACCTTCCATTCCTTTTATTCCCTTCCTCTTTATGTTATTTCCTCATCCTCCGCAGGCAGGTATTCAAACCTGATCTCTTGTCTCAGTCATGACTCGAAACCTTGCCTGACTGACCCGAGTGCTCAGGTATATAACATGATTTCTGATTGGCTAATGATACTATCATTGATGCTAAATCAGGCAGGGATTTGAATCATAAGTCTTAATGTCATTAGTTTCGAATCCGTGCTGAGAGAGGATGGCTATTCCTTTTCATTTTAAAACTTTTTTCACTTTCATTTCTTGTTTTCTTGTTTTCCTCACATGCACTAAAAGGTTCTGCACCTCCGAGTATTACTAAATACGAAGTACAATACGGACAGACGGCCATGTTGACTTGTAAAGTAACTCAGACCGATCCGTCTGCTCGGTTCGCCGTCGTCTGGCAGAAAGTCGGCAGTAATTTACCGAATTACGCCGTACAAAAAGACAACGTGCTGGAAATATCTCAAACGCGGCGTGATGATGCCGGTAGATACCGCTGCATCGCTACCAGTCCGGATGGGGGACAAATTGATGCATTCGTTGATTTGACTGTCATTGGTAAGCTTAATCGGTTCAGGTTCAGGCTCATAAGACCATTCTACTGACTAGGTTCCCTTTTCCAAGTATACTTGGACTTAGATTGGATTCGAGGGACAGATTTCGTGTATTTTCAATAGGAGAGTGACTTTATTATCTTATGTCTGTCTTATGTGTGTCTTAATTGTAAGCACTTTGTTTGTAAAACCCATCACTACATGTCATATGTGAGTCATGTTTCTCCTCTCTCCAAACCTGACTACAGCAACTATTTGAGAGTAGTTTGAACTCTTTGTGAGACCTCCAACTACTGCCTAATGATCAAAATACTCTGAAAATATAGAGAACATTCAATTATACTACTACTCTTGATATCAAAATACCCATATTTTGGTGAAAACTACTGCAAATAGAGATATCAGGTAGTCTTGTCATCCTCTTCCCCTGATTTGTATTTCAAATAGTTCTGTATACCGCTATATTGCATGAATATCTATATCTGTATATATATATATATATATATAGGTTCGGCTCCTGTAACTATTTATGACGTGCGTTACGGGCAGACGGCAACTTTAACATGTAGCGTTCTACTGAACGGTGATTATACGATCAACTGGGTCCGTCTGGACGGACGTCTGCCGGCGAACGCGATCATTCGCGATCGTATTCTAGAAATACCGCAAGCTCGTACCGCCGACGCCGGACGATATCAGTGTATAGCTCGAGATAAAAATGGCCGCCAGATTGATGTTTTCGTCGATCTCCGCGTAACAGGTAAATACGCTCGGTCACATGACCAGTTCTCGGGATCAGCCATTTTGAAATATATTAGTATTGACTGAGGGATTTTGACAAATTTCTTATCAGTAATCAGTTGTTCAGAGTATCATTCAGTATTAGTATCACATATAACATCTTGAATTATGAAATTATATCCTATATTACGTATGTGAAATTATGATATCATATTTATTCATGCATAATTAATATTTAAGACCCAAGTTTCATGTTTTGAATAAGCATATTCATCAAGCCTTTGAAGAGCCAACACAACTTTACGGCCTGTTTGCACAATTCCTGTGTCAGAATTGATACCTTCAATCTGAAGCCTGCTTTAAGTAAAGGAGCTGACTCTAAATTTTCCTTCAATATGTATGTGTCGTAGAAATTTGGAAGAAAAACCTTTTCATAAATAAAAGGCTGACCTGACTAAACCGCTTAACTTATTAAGGGTACATTTACTTATCGAAAAAGCTTAAAGTCAGATTCATTCCTAGTTTATTTTCAATGAAACTACAAGTTTTGATATCGAATAACTCGATAAATTGTGTTGATTACTATTCCTAAGAAGAAATGACAGGTATTCAGTCCTGTGTTAACTGAAACTTTGGTCTTAAACTTTGCTTGTTTGTTTATATGTATATACTATATATGAATATGTATGATATATTCGTAGGTACCCCTCCTCCTATCCCCTCGTTTGAGGTGCGCTACGGTGAACCTGCTCAGCTGGTCTGTAACGTACAAACTAACGGTCAATATTCGATCGTTTGGCAAAAAGTCGATGGCACGTTGCCAGATTACGTGATAATGCGCGACCGTGTGCTAGAAATCAGACAATCAAAAACCGAAGACACCGGTCGATACCGTTGCATAGCAACGGGACCAGACGGTCAAATTCGCAGGCTCGATTTAGATTTGATTGTTACCGGTAAGTTTGAAGAAAATTGATATCTAACAGTAAAGTCACTAGTGTCTGCCATTTCATTGAGATTGTAGCATGCAATTCTTAATAAATTGCCATGAAACTTAGCTGAACTGGCTAGGTCGATCTCGGCCTGAGTGCATCGGTTCCACTCTTATTGAAAATGGGGAGCATCGGCAATTGAATATGGCCATTAGGGGGCTAGTTGCTCAAAAGTTGGTTAGAGTTAACCAGTGGATAAATGCCATTTATTACCGTGGTATTTGTCCACCAGTTAACTCTTACCAACTTTTGACGTACAAGCCCCTGATGGTTTCTATGAAATACATGGTATATGTGTTACCTTTCTTCAATGTCTTCAGCCCGTGACTGTCCATGGCATTGCCACGGCATTGCCACAATTTAGCATTTAGGATTTTTCATGTGGTGCTCCAACATTTGCGTTTTGAAGAGAGATATTCAGAAACTTTTCATTTACGTTTGGAATGTTTGTTATTTTGTAGGTTCCGCGCCCGTTTTAACGTCTCGTCGAGTTCCATACGGGCAGACGGCGACCTTGAACTGTAACGTCGACGGTTCGGAACGTTATACGATCACGTGGGAACGAATTGACGCTCAGTTACCGGTGAATTCGATCAGACGCGGAAATTCACTAGAGATTCATTCGGCTCGTACCGAGGATGAAGGTCGCTATCATTGTATCGCGCTATCCCCAGACGGACAACGATTAGATGCATACGTCGATCTTACTGTGTATGGTGAGTCGACAAACATCCATTAGTAATAGTTGTAAACAGTTTTTCTCTTCAGTTGAAATTTTTGTCTAATTTTGTCCTATCCTCGGTTGATATCACTACAGGAGAGGTTCCTGGTGGGATTGAGCAACCCCCTTCGATTATAACTTTAATATTTTCAAATAAACTCTGAAGATGGGTCGAAGGATTCCACCTGAAACTTATGAAAAAAACAATAACAGTTGTGTAAATTAATATTGTGGGTTTCTCTTAATGATATAAGTAACTTTGAATATTAAGAACATTATTTCTGAATCTTGCAACTCATTGAATCTCATTGATAGGATCGGAACCGGTAATCACGGCGCGTGAAGTAAAACTAGGATCAACCGCCACACTCAACTGCAACGTACAAGGATCCGATTTCACGATCACCTGGCAGCGTGTCGGAGCGCGTCTGCCCGTGAATTCTGCCACCCGCGGTGACAGCGGGTTAGAAATTCAAAACGCGAAATACGAAGATCAAGGTCGCTATCACTGCATCGCTTCGTCAGCAGACGGAACTAGATTGGACGCATTTGTTGATTTAACTGTTGTCGGTAAGTTCGAAAATCTATCGCTTTCAGAAACCAACTATTGGTTTATTGTTCTCATGGGGCCACTAAGTTAGAAGGTTTAAAGTGGCTAATAAGTAGAGCAAAAAAATGTGTCTATTTTGGCGAGATAGTCTTAACCCTTTCAGTGCTGACTGATTAATACCCTATAGTGCTGGAGATTATTTCAAAATTTAAAAAAAATTCCACCCTAGTGTGTTGAATAACGGGAATACCGCCATAGTGCATCTACACCGCGGTGCAGTGTATCGTTAGTTACCAGTATTTCACTATGTTTGACACGTGCTGCCATTTTTCAATAGAGATAAAAACTTAATACTAGCAAAATCTATCACTGATTTATACACTGCACTGCGGTGTAGACGCACTGAAAGGGTTAAACATGTTTTGCTGTTGTTAAAGGGTCCTCACCGGCGGTTATTGCGAAGAAAGAAGTCCCGTTCGGTGAAACAGCTCGGTTGAATTGTAACGTAGAGGGCGGTGACTATCAAATCACGTGGGAACGTGTGAACGGAGGGCTGCCGGAGAACTCTGCTGTATTGAGAACAGTTCTAGAAATCAGAGACGTTAAAATAGAAGACGAAGGAAGATATCACTGCACGGCTGTATCACCTACTGGGGAAAAATTAGACGCCTATCTAGATCTTACTGTTACAGGTGAAATTCTTCAAGTCATTCCTAAAGCGGGTGTCAATGTATTCTATAAAATCCACTTCTTATGTTCACGCGAAAATTTTCAAGATATTTGTCTGAATCGTATATGAAATGTTTATGATGTTTTTTGCAGGAGGTCCGGTACCGGTGAGAACGGTGAATGAAGGTGACAATGCGCGTTTGACGTGTAACGTCGGAGATGAATACACGGTTAGCTGGAGACGGGTCGACGCGGCGCTATCCCTCAATGCCGTCGTCGAGAATAAACGTATCGAAATCCCGAACGTGCAAGTGGAAGATACCGGTCGTTACGAGTGTCTGTCTCGCAGCGCAACGGAAACGCATAAAGCGTACGTTGATTTGCTCGTCAAACGTAAGAATTTTTAGTCGATTTTTAGTCAGTCGTGTAGTTGCATGTATTTATTGTTATACCAAGTAGTTAGATTACTATAAAAGTTGTCAGAACTCCCATAACTTATAAATTGGAAGTTGAAGCCCAGTTGATAGAAAGTTTATCCAAAAAGCTTCATCTTGTTGTTCGCTTTTTGAGAAACTTAATCTTTAAACTGTTGGATAAGTTGAGAAGTTAAGAGATTTTTCCCCTTTTCTTAAGTCTTGCTATTATTGCAGTCAAAGCTTAAGTTTCTTCATCAACTTAGTCGAAGCTCATTTTAGTTCTATAGCCAATCTGACGACTTAAGACCAGTCTAAGCTCATTTTGGTTCTATAACCAATTTAAAAACTTAGTACCAGTTTTATGATTGAAACCATTTTCAGACTTTAATTCTAGACCGTAGAACTGGAATTTGGTCCTGATCTGATTTTTCTCGCCTGTTGAATTGATTTACTCAAATTCTATTTTCAGCTCGTGAAACGATACCGCGTACCGTCGTAACCGTCGGCGATACAGCACAAATAACGTGTAATACAAATGGCGCAGTTAGCGATCGTATAGAATGGAGTCGAGTGAACGGCCGTCTACCGAATAACGCTATAATACAGAACAGCGTCGTGGAAATACCGCAAGTGAAACTGGTCGATACCGGGCGTTATACGTGTATATCTATAGCGACAGACGGCTCCAGAAAACAAGCTCAAGTCGATCTTATTGTCAATGGTCAGCTTTAACTATCCATAGATAAACAAAAACTTCCACGCAATCTATTTTCAAACAGTTTCAGGATTTTGCCTCTGACTTTTGCCTGAAAAACTGTTAGAAAATGAACGAGATATTTGACCAATAGTTATATTCTATCCACAAACTGAGGAAAACATCTTTCTGTTCTCTGTTTCTGTTAAAGATGAGATTTAGATGAATCCTGAAATTGTCAAAAAGATAAACTATATCTATTGTTATTTGTGGGATTAGGTTCTACACTGAGAGAGAATATATCAGTTTATCTCAGTCAGATTGATTGATTGTGATGTATATTTTTTGTTCACAGATCAATCACAAACTCCTCAGGTGAACGTTAAACTCGGAGATACGGCTCGATTGACGTGTAACCCACAGAAACGCGGTCCTCACACGTATCAATGGTTTAAACTCGGCGAAATACGCGCGATTAACCGAAATCCGGACCAGCGCGTTTTACTGATCAGTCGCGTCGTTGAGACTGACGCTGGTAGCTACACGTGTAGAGCTACGGGACCAGACGGAACTGAAGAGTTACCGATGATTATTAATGTATTAGGTTCGTGTAAAGTTTACCTTTCATCAAATCATTTGCTGTTCAATATGGGGCAGATCCATTAAAATCATAAAAAATAGATTTTGCCTAAGGGGCTGATTTTCCACCACTCTCCTGCGGAATAGGGAGAAGTTGACAATTTCCGACCCAGGGGCTGCAGTTGCTCAAAAGTTGGCTCGAGCTAACCTGTGGACAAACGAATAGCACAGTTTTGCATGATTTACATGGCGTTTAGATTAAGCTTACGACTGAACGAAAACTGATTTGAAAATCAGAGATTCACTTTTTAGTGCAGAAATAGATTAACTATTGGAAATAATGATAATATGATGTCTGTATTTGTTCACAGGTAGCGGTGGAGGGAATGAACCGGAGAACGGATACCCGTCTCACAAGGTCGGAGTCGGAGAGACGGCTAAACTAAAGTGCGACGTACAAGGCGAAGGTTTTCAGATCAGTTGGAGTCGTTCAGGAGGCACGCTGTCGCCGTACGCGATCGTTCAGGATCGCGTTCTCGAGATACGAGATGTCCGACCCGAAGATCAAGGTCGTTACGTCTGTACGGCCGTTGGTCCACGAGGTTCGACTCAAGCGAAAATAGATCTATTCGTGATCGGTAAGATTCCAACGATCAGTGTTTCTTTATCTTGTCTTTAAATCAACTAAAATCAAATCAAAAACACAATATTCATTTATCGCACAAATTTACTAATGATCGAATGAGAAAGAATCGAAATCCTATTCTTCGCAAATATATTTATTTCACGAGCTTTTTAGTCGAAATATTATCGATAATTATCCGATCATCAATAGCCTTGATTAGGGTCACTTGATTGTGACCTTGTGCACCTCATATAAGCATCGTGACTCACTCAGACCTCATTTGTGAGACTCCGTAAGATTGTGCTTCATTGAGACCTCAATTGTGCCTCACTGAAGCCTCAATTGTGCCTCACTGAAGCCTCGATAATGTCTCACTGATTTCTCAATAGTGTGTTGTCTGAATGGCTCGGACCTTCAAACATTCTTTGAGAAATTGGGCCAGCCCTGGGCTGCAGTCTGTCGGAAACTGCAGTTTTCATCAGCAACCAAAAATCCTTGTAACAAAATTGGAAGTTAATTTAGAAAATTAACTTATTCAAAATAAAACCTGAAGCCATAGTTTCACAGTTTTCGGTGAATTTTAACTCTTAGAGCTGAATTGGTTTATTTCCAATGTTTTAACTCTGTGAACTGAAATGGTAGATGTGGAATTGGTTTCAGGAGATATTTTTGAATTTCATGAATCTTTGAGGAGTGAAGATGCAGCCCTGGCATGTGATTGTTTGTATATCGCACCAATCAACCAATCATCTTTTCTTTCCTCTTTTTCCTCTATTTTCTCTCGCTATAGACTCGCAACCAAATGCACCTCGTATTGTTGCGTTACCGGGACAACGAACGACGTTGACGTGCCGACTGACGGGTGTCGCTCCTCATTTCGTGACGTGGCGTAAACTCGATGGCGCGATGTCGAGTGACGCTGTCGAACGCAATGAGATTCTCGATATCTCGAACGTCGGTTCTCGAGATTATGGACGGTATATGTGTACGGTTAGATCGTCTGATGGTAGATCTGTTGATAGGTATATAGAGTTAATTAGACCTGGTAAGTTCCACCCTCCCCCTGCCCCTCCCCATCCCCTCCCCTCTATCTGGCTTCGGTAATATGTAGTTACAAAATGTTAGCAAAATATGATAGATGTGTCAGATATTTTTCAGTATGTACGCTGTGCTTATTTGAAATCTGGGCCAGCTTTCACAGAATCACGGCTCAGTTCTTAAAGTGGTCGCAAACCATAAGACTGGTATCAATCTCTTAGATTGGCTATATTTAGGTTTAGAATGGCGGACATCAGTGAGCTCACCTGTCAAACTTTACTGACAGCTGTGGGAATGAATCCAGTTCCCTACTTGTACAATCATAGCTTAGACCAGGCTAAGACCATCTAACCATAGCTCTATAGCCAATCTAACAACTTACAATCAGCTTTAAGATTCAAGACCACTTGTGGATTTGAGTGACGATTATTAGAGATTTTGGTTTTATTTCAACCCCTGATTTCAAGCTCTATATCTTCGATATCTATATATGTGTGATTAGTGAATGATTTGTTTTAATACGACGCTTTGTGTCTATAATAAAACCTGCTGCACTGCTTCATGTCTGCTACGTGTGTGTGTATTGTATAATTATAGATACTCGACCGGGCGTAACAATCTCACAACCTCAATACGAGGTGCACCTCGGTAAAACTGCCCGGTTACTCTGCGAAGTGCGCGATAAAACCGCCTCGACCGTCGTCTCGTGGAAACGTCCCGGCGGTAAACGGTTGCCCCCGTTCGCGATCGCGCGAAACGGATTGTTAGAAATTCGTCAGGTGACGTCGGACGACGCCGGTCAGTACGTCTGCCAGGTGACAGACACAACGGATAGTGGCGCCCCCTCGCGACAAGCGTTTACTGAATTAATCATCGTTGGTATGTAAAATGTTGTATCGGAGAAAAAAAGTGGAGTTTTCAGAAATGTTCGGATATCAATCCATGAAAATCTTGATGAAAATATGGATTCTAGAAATAGGAATTAACTGTTAAGAAAAAACTCAAGTGGGTTTGGAAAATCTAGAAAAGTATGATTTTGAATAAGCAAATTCTATTCAATGTCAGAGTGGTGATTTTGTCTGAATAGAAAATGATCACTAAGGATTTCTGGTGTAAGGTTGAAAGCTTGAATCTAAAATGAATTATTTTCGTTCAGCAGAATCAAACATGACTTAGTTTTAATCGTTGTGATGCTAAGATAAGAGAACGTTTTATGTTGAATTAAGTTTAATCTGTCTCTGGTTTTTTTTTTTTATAGTTTTACCCGAAGTTCAAGTCGGACCGAGTAAAAGTGTAACACGTTATATCGGAAACGATGTTGAACTACGTTGTGATACGACCGGGTCACCGGCTCCGCGGGTGTTCTGGGAGAAAGACGGAGGAACGTTACCCCCTCAAATCACTGTTCAAGATGGCCGTTTGAAGTAAGTTAACAGTGTCTAGAAATAGAGTTGATTGCAGGGAATAATATAACCATTCGGTTAGAAGTTGCAGCTTAGGCCAGTTAAGTTATATCTTTTGAATTTGAGGATTATTCCCAAGCTTTTTTAAATGAAATGCTGTCAAGAAAAGCAAGTTAGATGCTTTATGCATAATACAGTTAAACCTAATCAAGTCACATTACTGAAGTCATCACTATTTCTGAATCCCAAGTCGTCAGCGCATGATGATCATCCCATGACTTCATTAGCATCTGGCCTCTATTTATACTAGCCTCTGAATCCATTAATTTTGTAAGGTCTCTCGGTAAGGTTTTCTGCCGCTTTGATTTTTCTGAAACTTGAATTTATTTCGACAGGATTTTCAATCTACAACTGGTTGATTCTGGTCGTTACTATTGCACGGCTTCAAACTCCGGAGGAAGCGACAGAGACTTCGTTCAGTTAAACGTTTACGGTAAAACGAGACGGTTTTCACTTCGTGAATTTGAAGTTTTTGTTAGACTCATTTGATGAATTGTTGTTTGTTAAATTTGTGAACTTGATTTTGTTTGTAGATCGTTCAACTGGACCCGATGAGAACTATTCAAACATTACTCAGATTTCATCTCGCACTGAAACTGTGGCACTCGGTGATAAGGTTGACTTTACTTGTGAAGTGCAAGGTTTGTATCTAAATGGTTTGGGTTTTGCTTCAACAGGTTAACAGCCTATTGTTAATTGGCTTTTAGAAAATATAAGATATTAGTTATTCAAGATAAGATGTTCAATCCTGTTCATACGGCTGTTTGACTCATAACTGAGAGGTCCCAGATTCACTGATGGTTTATCAGAATAAGTCTTGAGTTAAGTTGGTTCTCGCATTAAGATAACTGCCACTGATAAGCAATTTTGTATCCAAAATTATAGCTAAGAAACTACAATTCAAAAAGGGTTTGGGATTCTTGAAAATATGGCTCCCGTAATTGTTGAAATATCTTGTTTATTTTCGTGATTTTGTGACTAAATCCTGTCCTCAGAGTGACACTTATTCATCGTCAAACTGATACAGACATCATCCTGTCTACTGTCATAAAACGTGTATTTCCAGGTACCCCTCGTCCTAAGATCCAATGGTTAAGAGATGGAGCTCAGATGCCACCATCTGCAATTATCGAAGACTATAAACTGATTATACCGAGCGTTGCTAAAGAAGATGAAGGTCGCTATCGATGTATGGCTAGAAACGTTGCCGGAGCCGTGCAAGCCGTCATTGATCTGGTCGTTAAAAGTGAGAACTGATTCTAGAAAATGCGATCTAAAATGAGCAAAACCATCCTTGATTTCCATAGAGGAATTACCAGGGCCCAGTTGTGCAGTTATGACTTAGTCCATAAGATCTTTAAAATGGTCTTTAATTGTTAATCTAAGCCATCACTGTGCAACTGATCACTGATATCTATATATCACTTTTGAAAATGGCTCATAGTATTTGAGTCATAACATGAGGATAATTCTTCTTACAGTTTCTTTTGATTGTCAATTTTCCATCTGGCTTTACATACAATGTCTCTCTGAATAAATGTCGATTGCTCAGGATTCAGTCCTGGTTGTTTTGTCTCATCCCTCTATGACCCGACTGATTTCCTGTATATTTTCTAGCTCCTGATTATCCCCTGGCAACTGAGTCAATAATCCAAACGGCGTCAGTCGGTTCGAGAGTAGACATTAAATGTCCGAATCCAACGGACGAAAATGGCGTGATCTGGACCAAAAAGGATGGACCACTCCCCAGGTATATAGATAATAGACTTAAGGATTGTTTTAACTTGTCTTATAACCTATAACTAAGAGATTTTCATCAATTTCCTAGCAATTGCCTTTAAAGATGATAAATCCTTGATCGAGTTCTTCATGATCGATGATTTTCATCTTGCAGGAAACACGAAATACAGAACGGTATTTTAACGATTGAAGGAATCACTGAAGATAACGCTGGAGTTTACGTCTGTAAGATTCAAGGTCTGACGCAAGGTTCGGTGGAACAGCTTGTCGAACTGGTGGTCGGAGGTATGAGAAATATTGCCATATGCATATTTTGTAATCACAATCAATTGCAAAAATTGTAGCTCATGATATACTGTTGGAAGCAATTTTTGATTTTTGATTGCCGCTGCAAATTTATTTTGACAGGTTCTGGTTTTATTGCTGCGGCAAATTTGCTTCAATTTGTCAAAAACAAAGTATTTAAAGAAAAAAAATGGTCACTCAGTAAACTATTGCTGCGGCTTTCCCTGCTGCAGTCGCTGCAGTTCCAGCGTCACTGCTATAATCGTGATGAATTTCAAGTTCATTGATTACTGTATTTGTTCGCGAACAGGCATTGGATATCGAAATTGGCAGATTGGCACGTGTTTCGCTAAGTGGGCATGTTGTCCCCTAGTTGTAATGATTGCATTGTTCTAATGGTTTCAGCATTGGTTCCGTATTTCAAACAGCAAGCGTCAAATTCGTACGTGTCATTCCCAACGCTACCCGACGCTAAACTGAATTTCGATGTTACGATCTCATTCTATCCGGAATCAGCAGACGGTAAGTATTGGGCAATAGTCTGCGTTTCAAAAATACCTGGACCCAGATCTATAAAAATAGTATAAGGAAATAGAAAATATTGTCAGATGAGACATTGATAAAAGTAAAGCATAACTTGCGACCTAAAAGTCCAAATCACACATTTTAGCATCGAAAATTAACTCATGGACCAAGTCCAATTTTGAGTGCTGTTTTATAGAGTTGTGATTTGATGATGTTTTGTTTTATTTCTCTGCTAGGTTTGATCCTGTATAACGGACAGTTCGAGAATGGTAACGGAGACTTTGTTTCATTCGGATTACAAAATGGCTATGGAGAATTCCGATTCGACTGTGGCTCGGGACCTGCTATCATTAAGTCAGAAGGACCGGTGTCGCTGCAGAAATGGCACAAAGCTGAACTCAAACGAAATAAACGAAATGGTCAGATTTTAACTTTTGTGGAATTTGGTTTCCTCATTACAAAAATATATTTTTTTAAAATTTTCTTGAATGATTTGAGATGTTTTGTATCAATATAGGAACTTTGATCCTCGACGGGAAGAAGACAGTCGGTCAGTCTGAAGGTCGTTTCCAAGGCCTCGATCTTCAGTTGAACTGCTACGTTGGAGGTGTGCCCGAGTTCAACAAAATCTCGAGGAAAGCCGGATTAACTCAAGGTTTTATCGGTAAGATATGAGAAAACAGTTAATCTAGGGCCACATCTCGAATTAGAGCGATGAAAAAGTTGAATTTGTTTATTTCCTAATATCAAGTAAAACTCAGAAAAACTCAATCATTTGAACTTAGACTTTTGATTGAAACCAGTTGCATAGAGAAGACTAAGATTAAAAATTTATCGAATACCATCTTAGACAATCTAATAACTTATGACAGGACTTACAATCCTTCTTAGACTCAGGCATGTCCTGAACTTCATAGGATTTTGGTGATTTGATTTGTTTATTTTAAAAGGTGCCGTATCTCGTGTGGATATACGCGGAGTCCCGTTAGATATGAGCAGTGACTCAGAGAAATTAGCCGGTATCACGGACTTTCCTGTTTGTCGGAACCGGCCCTGCAGGAATGGAGGCACGTGTATCCCTGCGAACACTGATATCGGGTACAGATGTAGCTGTTTACAGGGATTTACAGGACTGACTTGTGAACTGAAGGGAGAAGGCTGCTTCAGAGGTGATCTCATAATTATGGGTAGAATTTGATGCGGTTATCAGTCTGGAGATATTGAAAAATGAACTAAATTTGAAAATGTTGTTGTTTTAGGCGCTTGTGGAGTCAGAGGAAAATGTTACGATTTACCAAACCAAGGAATACGCTGTGCTTGTCCCATTGGAAAATCTGGCAACCGCTGTCAGCAAGGTATCCCCTAAATGAATTCCCTGTGTTGTTTATTCTTTTTCAATCGATAAATTTTATTTTAGGTAAGGTCTTCTATATGTCGGTATCTTAGTGCTAAATCGTCAACTGTGGGTTTTGCTCAATACCTATTAAATACTGAGATCAATATCAGTCTACCAGTCATGGTAACAATTACTACTGATGACATTGATTTTGAGTAAAAGCAATTTTGCATTGGAGACTACTGAAGGATTTTCTCACATTTTACCCTGCTCTGATAAATACAGCGCTGACAACTGACATATTTCATATCGAGTAATACCGACTCAATTTATTTGATGTGAACAGAAATATGAAAGATGTTACTGAAGATCTAACCATTGATTACTGATTGATTCGAAAATTTTAATTCATATTTCAATGAAATATTCCAGACTTGTTACTGATAGCGTTTTTCAGAGGTTGGCAGCCCTGTAAATACTTCATTCATTATTTGCAGGTGTAATCATTGAGGATCCTGCATTTGATCAGACATCGTATATAGCTTACGATCCGTTACAAGACGCGTCTCAGGGCGTAATGATTAAACTACTGTTTAAAGCGAACACTTTAGACGATGCTATTCTGTTGTATAACGGTCAGAGACGCGACGGAGGCGGAGATTTCTTATCGCTGACGATCAGAGATCGACGCATCGAATTGCGATACGACAGCGGTTCCGGAACGGCGGTTATAACCAGTCAGAATCGCGTTCAAATCGGAAAATGGACGCGTGTCGTGGCTGAGAGGAGTCAAAGAGATGGAATGCTTACTGTCGATGCAGGAATGACTGTTAAAGGTATTTTAATGTTTTATTCTTGTTTTATATCGATGTTTTCTGTAGCTTTAAGTGTGGCCGATCGCGGGTGAATCCAGGGGTCACTTCCGACTGTAGTATCAACAGGAAAGGCCCGGCATTTTTCACTATGCAATAACTATCACAGACTCCTTTTAACTCGAATCAATCAGGACCAGTGATTTTTTTTTTCAAGTTAGGCCACGATTCAAGTTAGAATTTAATTCACATTCTGTTGCATTGTTTCTAAGATTAGACAATATGACTTGAATCATTCAAGTTAATCCGTTTAGTGCGTCTACACCACAGTGCAGTGTATAAATTGGTGATGATCTTTGCTAGTACATTGCATTGCGGTGTACTGGATGTAATTAGGAATTAATCTATTGAAAGATGGCAGAATACAGTGAAATATTAGTAACTAACGATACTCCGCACTGTGGTGTAGATGCACTAAGGCCGTATGCCGGTCATTTAATGTACTGGGGTGGACTTTTTTTGAAATTTTCTTATTATCTCCAGCACTTTCAGGAATTAGTCAATACTGAAAGGGTTAAGAGGAGTCTACTCTATATATTCATTTATTCATTAGTCGTCTGTTTCTATTTTCTCTTATTTCCACAGTTGCGAATCCCAGTTTTGAAGCAGGTATCTATACATCATCAACTAATTACTAATTAGTATTGAATTGTAGTATTCACCAGTAGAATTAACACAGTTAACATAATAATAGCGCTAATGAACAACCAGAAATTTCAGCCAGTTTTAACGAAAAAAATTAACGCTTTAATTCAGTAGTTTATCATCAGAGGTGAATTGGCTAAATATCACGTAGTATAGTTTAGAATGAATTAAGTTGATTCGGTATTTAGCTTAAGTCCTTGATATTCGCGTTGCAATATTCATAGGATTCAGTTCTACGATGTTTATAGGACTAACTTACTTAAATCTATGTCTTGAAATGATACCGTAGAACTGGATCTAGGACCCAGTTGAAAATGAACTTATTTCGAACCCAGATTCAAATTAAACTCATCTTAGACTAGTTTGTTATGCATGACGCAAACAAGAAATTCTGATATTTTCGAAACCCATAGATTCAAATAGTATTTAAGATTTTGTAGTTGTTGTAGCCGAAGCATGATTTCGAATTTTGAAGGTGACGGGAATCAGGATATTTGGGAATTTTATTTATATTTATTCAGAATCTTGTACATTTTCGCTACCGGAACGTAATATAACATGTAAGTCAATGCAAAGCACGAAATGTTCATTGATTTACATTTCATTTTGATTATTTTTGTTTCAGTTTTCTTCCTATCCAGCACACTGGTATTGTCATCATGTCGTCTGCACTTCTAAGATTCATCGATTCATGAAACTTTCTCTCTCTCTCTCCTGTTTTTGCTTTATCTATGTTCCTCTGTCGGTCGGACTCTGATATTATTTTCGATGTCCTTTGATGCTTTCTGCAAATTTTTCACTTTATTTTTTTTTCATTTTTATTTTTTTCTGTCTGTGTTCATTTTCTACAGTTGTTCACGATAACGAATCTAGAATTATTCAACTGAGCCTTCAAAACCTATTTGAGCTACTAGAACCAGTTCCGCAGTTCCGTCTTATGATTGAACAATTGTTTAAAACATTGAAAATCAACTCATTTTAGCTATGAAGGCAAATCTAACTGTGAAACTTGAGTCTTGTAGATTTTAAAACCTTGGGTGTCACCAATAATTCAATATCCTTAAATCATGATGAAGGTCACATTGTGCAGGTTTGATATTGCATTTTTGATAAGTGTTTTGAATTTGTGACCAATCTTTTAGATATTTTGCTGAATTGTTGACAATACCCTTTTCTGTGAAAACTATTAATGAATTTGGTATATCCTTCACTGAAAAAATACTTGAAATGCGGTGTTCTCTCTTTTCACGGTACCCGATAACTCAGAAGTTGTTCTATGATCTATAATGTTTTTGAATGGCATTTATTTCAGGTATCTCTCCGGGGAATATGGTTGGATTAAATCTGAGAAGGCATTTGTTCATCGGAGGTGTTAATCCGGATGAAGTAATCGCTCCGGGCGTTGGAGTTGTTACTGGTCTGAGGGGCTGTATCGGACAGGTAAACTAAATAGATTGGCAAAATCTTAATACATGTAGATGCCAAAAATAGAAGCACAAAATTTTGCTTAAAATCTTGCAAATCTTTATTTGCATTTTTTACTTTGAACATATACGTCCAGTTAGAAAATACCAAGGTCGAGCACTGCGTACGGCGGCATCCTTAGAAAAAGGAACAAAGGAAAGGAGAAGAAAAACAAAACATTAACACTTGACAACAATTCTAGTCCACTGAAAATGCTTTTCTCTTTGTATGACAACATTTTCTAAAATAAGATATTTTTATGTATTTTCAGTTGGAAGTGAATAACTATGGAATCGATCTCGTCAATTCGGCGGTCGATAGTTCCGATATTAAAGATTGCGGTGATAAGTTACCGTGCTTGCGTCAACCGTGTCAGAACGGCGGCATCTGTCGCGGCGCATCAGACGGAGGATATACCTGCCAGTGCCCAACTACCCATACAGGTCGGTTCATTTTGGTTCGATAACTTATGTAACAGCTTAAGACCAGTCTGAGATCAACATCATATGTCTCTGATCTTGTTTTCTTTGATTGCATATAATTCTGATGAAGTCTTCAATGAGAATGTTTTTGTTTGTTCTAGGCAAACGATGTGAAATTGAGATCAACTATTGCGTAACAAATCGCCCGTGTCAGAACGGTGGTAAATGTGAAGCAGTCGGTGATTCATTCATATGTATGTGTCCGCTAGGATTCTCCGGTAGAACTTGTAACAGCAGTAAGTATAGTTAATTTTCAAATTTTTCCAGTTATTATGAGACCTTAACTTAAGGATACAGTTCAGTTCACTATCAGAATGCCACGGTTCTTGGTTAGAGAGTGTTCATTTAAAAAAAGCCTTAAGATGATAAATGTAGATTTTGTAAAAAGAAAACCATTCTGGTATGAAATTTAAGATAAAAAGATAAGACTAGTTTGAAGTTAAATAGATTAGTCTGAAGAGCAGTTTTAAAAGCATTTAAATGAAAGGTTTTGATGGTAATTGAAAATCAAAATGGCTGCTAATAATTCGGGCCTGGTTTCATAGACCAAGTTTCAAACATATCCCTAGGGGTAAATCCTCAACTTAAGCCCGGTATCATAGACCAGGGATCAAACGTACCACTAGGGGTAAAACCTAGGCCTGGATGGGCAATAACTGAAGAATTTCAAAATGTACCCACGGATAATTTTGCCCATGCATCAGTAAAACTCGGCTGTGGTGTTTTTATTTCAGGAGTGACACTGTACTCGAGTGTACGTCTACGGGGGAAGGGATATTACGAGTTACCGGCGAGTTTACTGCCACACACGAATTCACAGGAGCACGAAGTGATCACTATTACATTCAGTACAAATGAACCGAACGCTCTGTTGTTCTGGCACGGTCAGAATCCGAACACGCCCGGTCAGGATGACGATTACTTGTCGATAGCGTTACGCGATGGACGAGTGGAACTCAGGTTAGTTCTGATTCGATTCCGGTGTTAACTACAGTCAAAGTCTTCTGCTCACTTAATGCCAAATCTTTCCGAGAATAAATTTGTTCAATCTTACTCAAATTTAATGAAAAAACCATTCTTTATAATGATGCCAAATTCGTTATAACGCCATATTTTCTATTAGTCCCAAAAGTGAATTTTACTCATATTGAATATATACTTATTCACTGATTTTATTGAAGATTTCAAATTTTTCAATGGATTCTAATTGTTTCTATATCTTTTTATGAAACTAAGTTGCATCTTTGTGTTTCACATGCAAAATACAAATGTTTATTTTATTTGCAGCTATGAATTGGGAACAGGAATTGCTAATATTGTAACAAACGAACGCTACAATGATGGTTTAACTCATACTATTGTTACTGAAAGGTACGATTAAAGGTGTCTAGAATCATTCAGTCCGTTATTTCGCAGGAGCGGTTTAAGATAAAACTTCTTTATTTAATTGACTATCCTAGGACCGGTCGCAATGGTGAACTCAAAGTCGACAATGGCAGAAAGTATTCCGGTTCATCGGGCGGACTTCTACAAAAACTCAACACGAAGGGAAATATTTATATAGGTATGCTTTCATTTGATTCCACACAAGATGACAAAACGCAAGTTGGCTTTCATACACAAGTCACTGTCTAATTCAATTGGAGAAAACCCTCTATTATTACAAATATAATCGAAACAGGGATGTTTCGATTTATTTCCAACGAGCTTCCTTTGAAACAGTTTTGAAAATGGAATTGCTCCTCTCTAGTTGGTATTTTCTTCAATGTTATTGTGCTCTGTGAGACTAAGCCACTCTTCTTTAATTACTAACATATCTTGAGTATTTGTGGTTGTTGAGGAGAGAATCCCACAATGATAATAGAATTAATCATTATTCCTGAAGATGACTATTAGGATATAGTCGAAACGTTGAGATAAACTACTATCTCGAAGTTTCATTTTCGGACTTTTTATTATCATTGTGGGATTCTCTCCTTATCGCGTCAACACGGATATAGTGTTCTACCAATCGTGATTTGTGGTTGTTGTTGAATTTCAGGTGGAGTTCCAGATTTTAAATTCATGACGGCTGGACGCTATAAATCAGGATTAAACGGTTGCATATCTGTTGATATACAGAACAGAGGCAATGTGAACGTAGGAGCAACAGCGCTGAGTGGGTTTAATCTAGAACCGTGCTTATAGGAATACAGCACTGGGTTCTATAGACCTGGGGTCGGTTGCATAATCGGGGCTTATCACTTGAAATCAGTCTTCGAGACCATCTTATTACTATAGTCAGTCAATATAACAATAATCAAATAATCTTAAACCTTAAGATGACTTTTGGACATAGGTCCCGACTGTATAATCGAGAACCTGCTCTGTGCAACTGGCTCCAAAAAATTAACTAACTATCTCGAAGTTGAATTGTAAAAAGTGCTGTCTGTTAGTACTAATACTAATGTGTGAAAAGTATTTTCAACTCTCTCTGGTCCACGTTAGTAGTATCGATCAAAATGAATTTGTGTGAATGGCCATCATATAAAATATACTGTAGCTTAAAGATTTATACTATGTAAGAGTCGATGTAGTGATAAACTACACTTAAAGCTACAGGATTTATAGATAATTATACGTTACTTTTTTAATGATAATAGTTAGATCGTAGTTCGCTTATTATTGTCACAAACACGCACACTAGGTGGCGCTTACGGCATGACTCAAAACTAAATGATATTTGTGTATACTTAAATCTATTTTACTGAACCTGGTTCACAGTCATGTGTAACTCTCGTTCTGGCATTTACTCATTATTAAATGCAATGCATAATCATTTGTAGAATATTTCTGAATTTGTGTGAATTAAAGCCATATCTGCTGTAAAAAATATATCAATATGTGTATGTAACTTGTGAATGTAGTGCATTGGGTCCTACAGTAGACTCTGTCGAGTTGTTTGCTCCGGACTTTGTTTATCCCAGACTATCACGTGCCCCAGATTCTGTCTACCCCAGAGTCATTTTCCTCGGATTTTCGTGCGTCCATCTGAATATATACTACTAGTTTTCTTACTCAAATTCATCGTATTAACGACCTATCCCTGCTCGGACTGCTTTGGAATTCACCGGTCCCACGAGATCCTAGATAACATGGAGTCTACTGTAACCTACATATGAGAATCATGTATAAATCTTATTCATAATACTCTACTGTTTAAATAGAGGTCTACGCCAGCAGACTGCTCAGGGGCGTATCCAGCCTCAGCTCCCCCCCCCCCCCCCGAGTATTGCTCAGTTCACTGTCACAGTGTACCACAGAGGGGGTAAGTCGAGCGGTAATGGCAGTAGGCTGGATCCACCCTTGTAGCTGCTGCTCTTTGCCTTCTTCTATTTCGAGTATCATCACATTAGTTTTGCTGTCTCATTTTTGTACGATATTATACTGTAAGTTGGAACCCGGATAGGATTATTCAAAGAGTATTCAAAAATCATGAAATAGCGACATTTTTTTGCAAACCAGTAAAATAATTCTATGATGTTTCGACTGTACTTTGTGTGAGTGATGTATGAAATGCTAGATTGAAACATGATTGTATTTTGTAACATACGCAAACATACTAGACGTGACATTGTTCTATATGACTAAAAAATTAAAGTTTTACTCAACACAATATTCTAACCAAGTAAATTGTGTTTGTCCATCTGTTTAGGAACTGTATCTCCATCCTACTGTCCCGTGTCATCTTCACTTAGCAAATAATAATCTTAGCTGTATCCGGTCTCGGCTGTGGGGCCTAGCGTTAACCATAGCCTGGTCTTATCTCTTCAACTGTAGGGTCTAGTCTAGCCCTAAACCTTGCTAGGTCAGGGGTCAAGGAGGCCATTTTGTATTTTTCATTTCCTGGCTTTAATTTGTGTTAACAGGTCAACATAGGCTCAGGGTGTATTACACACCTAGGCATTTCAACCTCGTATAGGGGCCTAAGTTAAGTTCACCCACATCCTAGCTGATTGCAGAGATTAATGATCAAATGTTCGCTAAGGATTAAGAAATGATATCCACTCTAAGAAGAATTACATAATCTAGAATAATAGAATAATAACAGTTTTATTCAACACATATTTACAGCTAAAATCAATATTAATCAAGATTTCTTTTCTGCTGAGGATTGCGTTATATGATTCTCTCTTTCTCGCTCTTCCATCTGTGGAGTAGTATCCGGTGTATATGGCAGTTCATCGTATTTCTTATACATAGCAGACGGATCGTCCTCCCACTCGGGTAGTGTTAATATTGGATCTGTTTTAATCTGTGACGGTCGTTCATATCGTAATTCTACAAAAAAAAAACAGCCGATGATTGTTATGTTGATATCCTGTAAAACAAAGTGCAGTATATTTTGTTCTCTTCATAGTCGTAGTAGAAGGAATGCATTCTGGCTTGAGTCTACAATTCAAAAACTGAGATGAATCAGGTAAGCAGGTTATAGGCGCTCCATATGAAAACTAACAGTATTTCGACATTCAGTTCCAGTTAACTTCAATTGAAATCAGTTCATCTCATATACGAGTCTAATCTCCACTAAGAACAAGAACAGCGTTAACGAAGGATCTTACTGCTAACAGATGTTAAGGGTATGGGAAACTAATGATCTTCAATGTTGTGAATTAAATAACAGTACAATGAAGCAGTTTTTAGTTCTAGCCCATGAATGGAATACAAATCTGGGCCCGGTTATTCACTCTTCATCGTTAAATCGGGCCTTGAATTTCACTCACTGTTTTCATCATATTCCACGTCTATTAAGTAAAGCCCGTGTGCGGGACAACTCGTGATCATGTGATGTCCTTGATACATGTGCGGTTTCTTTAAAGACATCTTCAGTTCATCCAACGAGAAATAACCACGAGCGACGTTTAAAACAGCGCAAACCATCTTACGCACCTGCATGGAAACAACAACATCAGATCAAGGTTAACCCTTTCAGTGCGGTGTATAAATCAGTGATAGATTTTGCGAGTACACCGCACTGCGGTGGGTTGATGTTATTAGTAATTAGTAATTATCTCCCTTGAAAAATGGCAGCACTTGTCAAACATAGTGAAATACTAGTAACTAACCATACACCGCACCGCGGTGTATACGCACTATAGTGGTATGCCAGTTCTTTAACACACTAGGGTGGAGTTTTTAAAGATTTTCAAATTATCTCTAGCACTATAGGGTATTTATCAACTAGTCAGCACTGAAAGGGTTAAGACGCGTTTAAATCAGTCCGATTCCGGAATTCTCTTATGGTGTTTTTTTAACGGAATGGTTAAATCTAATAGATGTGTCCCGTAGAGAGTTCGTAATCCAGAATCGTCATTTCTTAACTGGAATACCTCAGATGAAATTGAGTTGCTTTCAATTGACTCAAACTTCACCGAATTGAACACTTGTTTTTACCAGTAATTTTGATACTCGATTACAACTATTTACCGAATAAAACAGATATTTGTCGTACCTGTCGATATAAGAATGAGGATCCGTTAAAGATGAGATCGATATTAACGTGTTTATCTCGTCCTAGTCTGTTATATTCCTCCATGAATAGCGACCCGTATTGGAAATAAGTGCGTAGATTCTTGACGCGGCTCTGCCACGGCTGAACGTTTCGTTTCGTCGAGAACGCGTAGAAATTGTGTCTGCCGTTTAGAACCGCGAGAGCTGCCTTCGCTTTCTCCGGGTCAAACGGTGGACTGAAAATAAATAGATACAGCATAATTACCGGCAGTCCGCAACTGCTCCCCTTCAGCCTAGAACCAGCTCTAAAACACCCCCTTCAGCCTGGAACCAGCTCTGAAACACCCCCTTCAGCCTGGAACCAGCTCTAAAACAAACATCCCCTTCAGCCTGGAACCAGCTCTGAAACACCCTTCAGCCTAGAACCAGCTCTAAAACAAACATCCCCTTCAGCCTGGAATCAGCTCTGAAATATTTATCTTTGAAGTTTGGGTGATCAGTTTTTGAAAGTGAGCTGATAAAATATCTAATGATTGATTTATGGTTCACGTTCAATTTGAGATGTCACGGATGAAGTCCTGAACACATGTGAATTGTGGACGACCAGTTTGTGAAAGTGTGCTGATAAAATATCTTATGTCTGGTGTTTGTAGTTTATTTTCAATAAAAGATTTTTCAGGTGATGCTCTGAACACATTTGAAGTGTGAACGATCAAAAATTGGAAGATTGATGAACAAGTATTGAATATGTGAGGGGATGCAGGTGCTTAGAATTACATAATGAATATATATACTTACAATACTATGTGTGAAGACATGTAGTCAAACGGAGTAAAAGGATGCGTCCACTGACCGTGAAGTGAGTTATCATGTAATACTGCGAGTTTATAAACATACGTTCGACTGATCGCGTCAAATCTCGAGTGAAAATCATCGGGAACTCGTCTTACTTTCAACGCCCTGAAAATAATCAATCAATTACTAACATAAAGCGCCCTATTTTCACTTCGACATTTCCTATTTTACTATGACATCATGAATTACAGATGTATACACAAACCTGATTGGTTCCTCCGCGTGGTGGAAAAATGCGTTCAGTCCACGACATAATAAATCCGGATCGAATTCTACATCGGGTTCATCTCTGAAATAGAAATCAATTATGACACAAATGGCATACTTCTCTACCGTAGCCGAAGACGAATTTTTTTTTTTCTTTTTAACACCCTCAACCCGCTAAGCGCCACACAGGGCATTATAAGCAGGTTCGATGTTTCTTTTTCCGAATCGGGGAGAGACCAGAGAAGAACCTTCAACCAAGAAACTCTGTCGCCACCAGGGTTTGAACCCATAAACCCTGGATTGACGAGACTAGTGACTGGCGGCTTAAACCACTTGGCGACTGCGCCGCTCCAAAGACGAATTAAGCCTAAGAAACATTTTGATTCCACCAGTTCCACTTCCATTTCAAGGGCAGGGTTCGAAATAACTCAAAACGCTACAAAGTCCCCAAGAACAGACACATGGGTTCTGGGAGGGGGCTGTGGGGAGGAGCGGGGAGTCAGACTTACGGATGTATTAGATCACAATGTACAGTATTACACAATGAATGAACTCCGGCGTCAGTTCTACTCGACGTAACAACTTTAAAATCATTCGCCGGCTTAAAAATATTCAGAGCGTCCTGAAAAAATGAAGATACGACTCAATAGATGGAAAATCCACCAGCACTTAGAGTAAGAGAGGAGGATGCAAATACGAGACGAGATCTAACTAAGCGCTTACCTCAATAACCCCAACTACTGTATGAGGGGAATACGCCTTTCCGTACTTCAGATAAGAAGGCAATCCTGATTTTTGAACACCACTTTTAGTTGTGAATAAAACAGACAGAATTAGAATACGACTTACTTTTCCTAGGTGAAAACAGGACATATCACCCTAGGAAAAGAATGAGATACAGTCGACTTCTTTCGATACTTAGTGCAATTATTACAACTTTTAGGCCCGATTTAAAGCATTTACACTTAATAGAAAGTTTATTCGTGATAAAAAACGATGGATACATTATATAGCTTTCAGATTTAGCAGATAAAATGAGAATCTGACCTGTATTTTGAGCCTATGTAGGAAAAATAGATTAAAAATCTTCCCATGTTTACAGTTGAGGATATTTCACAGCCGCCATAGACAATTGAATTCAATTAAGATATATTGCTTCCAAGAGAGGGGCATCCTCGCTTGCCAGGGTTAGATAGCCTCCTTCGCCGAAGCCTCGGTGTCACTTTGAGTTGGAAACTTGGGACCTCCCTGTACACATGCTCTATCCACAATCAGGGTTCTCTGAATCAGGCATCAGCAACTGAGTTCAAAACCTGATCACCCATTTTCAGCGTGGTAAAGAATTCTTCTCCATTTCGGCGGGCCCCGGCCACGGCACTGAAACGGCCGAACACCGAACACTGAAAACACTCAAACCCAGTGATAATGATTGAGAATCTAGTCCTGATGCTGCTGAATAGAGGATGAACAGGGATGTCCCGGGTTCGAACCTGTTATTGACACTAATGCTGGCATGCTTCAGGGTGCGGCTCAGGAAATTCCGCAGCTGTGCCGAAGGCCACCTCGATTAGAAATTCGAAAATATCTATTCGAAAAGTGCCAATCTCTGTCTTGACAAAAAGGCAACAAAGCAGAAAGCAGGGGTCCGGACCCCCCAAAAAATCATCCACCACTGGCTTGCTTGGTGACGTGAAACCGGTACCAACAAACAAATCGATCTGGTTATTCGTAAAATCAAACCCTGAAGGACAGGAGTGAGGGTTTACTGCGGTATTGAAACTCGGTAAACCAATCAGAAAACAGCTGTTTAAATCATCATGTAAAAGCCTCAGTAGTTTTATTATGCATTATTTTCTATGCTACGTGCTGAAGGATTCAATACTATATAATTTAATTAATTTTCTACCGGCGAGGCGGGCAACATGGCCGCATCAAGTCTGTGGATATTAAGCTTTCTGCTGTTAGTTATAATCATAATAGGTATGGATATCAGTGATTTGTAATGTATTATCAAACCTACGATAAACAATAGAATATACAGTTAACCTCGCCTAACTCGGATAAAATGGAAGTTAGGATAAGAAAAATAAGTTATAGGAAATCACAAAAAAATTCGTTTTTTTGTCCAAGTTATAGTCATGAGTTGCCCGATGACCGAGTATGTGGGTGAGGCTTACTGTACGAAGATATCTGATGGCGTGAAACATATCCATGCAACGAAATCAATTTTTTAAGAGAAGCCACAGGTGCATTGGAAACATTGAGCATGAACCAGTTCTAACACGCTTATCCGATAACTGTGGAATCGGATCCAGTTAGAAATCAGTATTATTCTCCACGTCTCTCAAAAAGTACTCGTGGCGTCCAGTTTAAAGTGTTGTTGTATTGTTATTATGTGATGTATTTTACAGCTGAAGTCTCGTCTGCCCCTGCGATTCAATCAGTCCAGCAGGCGGCTCATAATGTTTTGAATAACAACCGAGTTGTCGATACGGCCGCAATCGATAATGCTATTAAATCTGGAAAAGGAATACAAGGAATAGTTGATGCATATGGTAACTATATCTTCCTGTTATGTATCGCGTTAAAGACCGTTCAATTAGTGCGTATGCACGATAGGGAGGGAGGGAAGTCAGTGAAAATGTAACCTAAATGCGCATGGGGAGGGAGGCGTCTAAACAGGCCTAGTCCGTACGCACCACTTGATACCTTTTTTTGTTACAGCATTGAATAACAATATTGTGCTATAAGGCTAAAAACGGATACCTTGTTTCTAATATCTACTTAGCTTTAAGTTGACCCGGCCGGTCGCCCGTCTGCCCGATAGATGACTTTTTTCAAAATCATAATCAATTTTACCATAACAGGCCCAGCAGCTATAGAAATTGAACTGATAACAAATTTCATTGCATTTTACAAAACGACCCGGCCAATTAGGAGAAATAAGGTATCATTTATCATTTTCTTATCTCAATAAAATACGAACCTTTTTGACGAAATTTTGTGTTGAAAAATACGTACATCATTAATCTTCGCAATTGAATAAATATTGCATATTTGGTTTCACAAATACAACGGTAGTTACCATTAATAACAGGAGCGGCTATTTTTGGCTAATTCGTACTAATTGAACGATCCCTTACTCGGACTTTTGACCAACTCAGACCAATTTTGCCGGTCACTGTTTTGCGAATCAGGCGAATCAGGCATTTACTGTAATTTTCTTTATATCGCGGTGTCGGTGAGAGGTGAGAGTTAACGAAGTTTATCAGAAACACTATGACTATAATAGATCACCTGCAGGGTCCAATGTATTTAGGAGTCTACAGGCTCTGGACCACTTCTGAGCGACCCTCACAGTTCATGTATTATGGATATAAAATCAATCAGATCTATACTTTTTCTTCAGCAGGTAAACAACCCGGTAAAGGAGGTGGCAAAGGAGGTGGCAAAGGAGGCGGCAAAGGAGGCGGCAAAGGAGGCGGCAAAGGAGGTGGCAAAGGAGGACAAACTACGACACCAGCTATGACTGCCTTTCCGACTACAACTATTTCGTCCAGTAGCATCACTGAAAAACAGCAACCTTCATCGTCAGCAACTCAGAAATACACTACAACCGCTACAACAGCTACTAATGAAACTACCTTTCCCACTACATCTACCACTTTCAGTAGTTTCACTACCAAACAACCCCAAACAACAGCTAGAACTAGCACTGAACACCAGTCTACATCAACACCTAACCAAATAGATACTACTACGATAACTAACACTAAAACTATCTTTCCGACTACGACTTCTACTTCCAGTAGTTTCACTTCAAATCAACCCCTAACAACAACTAGTACTAACTATCAGTCTACATCAGTCTACATCTCACCAGAAATCGGTAACCATGCTTCTTCACTTTCCTTCTGCTTAACACTGACTCTTATCGTCTGCGCTACTTTTGTTGTTGTGTTTCTTATAGATTAGAAATACGGAGTCAGTTCCATGAGCCAGTTCAGCCATACGCCAATTCGACAGTTCTCGTGGAGCTAGATCCACAGTTCTAGATACAGTTCCTGATCTGAACTATGGAACCGGACCCTAACAAGTAGCGATATTGTATGGTTTGTTTCGTGATTTCATATATATGTTAAAAGCTCGGAAATGAATGTTGCAAAAAATGGATAACTTAAGTCTTTCAGCTGAAAATGAAATAATCAACTCTATATTCAACTATAAATACGCCTCGATTTGCATTTATTCTGTTAAGGAGAACAAACCGAACTATAACAGCTCAGTTTTTTCCTAATCGTTTCAAATCGATCCAAGCTGTACGCTCTAGATTGCGGTTTATTCCCACAATTAATGGCGACCTCTAAAATCAATACGGGACGCACCTGTTACGGTATTGAATTAAGGAATTGTTTTTGTCTTTTTCTCGATAATAGTTCATATTGAATTGAGAGAGAGTTTTTAATGGTAATGTGTTACAAACATATTTTCTATACGAGCAATTTTATAAAGCATATTGATAATACAATATGCCCACGTATAGATAGATGTATGCTCAAAACGTATTGTTCACGTCATAATGGACGTCAGATGGCCGTCAACTGTCACTCTTATTCAGTTGACTGCTTGACCGTGGGGTCCAATACAACGCGCAGTGACGTCACGCGCATTACCCCCTGTTTCGCTCCCGACAGGTGTGGTGGTTTGTAAGGGAACTTAATCAAAAGAAATCTACCAATCAAATGAATAACAGGGTCAATCCACAATTATTTAAAATTTAAAAAATTATTTAAGATTTTAATTATTCAATATTTAAAAAAAAACCGTGCGAAACAAATGTAATGATGATTTGAGATGTGCACGGACTAGTACGGAAAGTTGTCTTACAGTCGTCGGAAGCTAAATCACATCCGGACATCCAGCCTTTGACCCAGTTGCACCGTCATGGGTAAAGTGGTCGAAAAATGTTACGACTAGTCTTGTTAGACTAGTTGTGCGATTGGCTATAGAACTAAAAGGAGTGAAGATTGGTCTTGTTGTTAGATTGATTATGGAACCAAAATGTAAGATTAGCTATAGAACCAAAATGAGCTTAAACGTCTTAAGTTGTTAGATTGGTTTTTGAAACAAAATGATCTTAGGAGAAATCTTAATGACTGTGCAACTGGGTCATGGGTCCAACTTTAACCTTTACAACAAATACATTTAATCTAAGTTTGAATCCGTCACAGATTTCTGCGGTCGTCCGCATATGGTGCCTGGTCTGGTGTTATGACCTGCGTATGTTCGATCGGGTAATCGGGTATCATAAAATAGAAATTTGAGATATCCTGTGGACGTCATCTGTAGAAGAACAGTCGCGCATTTGAAAACAAAATAGATGAAATCAACGAATGGATGACCGAGTCGACTGCGCTGCTCGGTGCGAACACTGCAATCAATCTCCAAAAACATCTGTTTTATGAAGTGTCCTATAAGTGGTCTGCATTAACGTTACACGCGTTAGAGGTTTATTATTCATATTTTACCAAGTCGCCAACATGGCTGCATCCAGACTGTGGATATGTTGTTTTCTGTTATTGGTATTAGTTATAATCGGTAAATGTTCTTACTTATTAATCATTTCTATCTAATATTCGCTTCTTAAATATTTGTAAATGGTTTTTTAACATAATATTGATTCTATGATGTGTTTGAATTTTAATGATATATTCTGCCGTCTTCTGTATACTGCTTTTTGGTAAATTTGGTAAAGTTCACGAATTTCCCTTTAGACTAGTTTGTAAAACAGCGATTTTTTAACTGTCAGATTATTTACACGTAAAACCCTTCCGTTTACAAATTCATTATAAGTCTCCTAGCGAACAGTTAAATTATGAAAGTTAGGAGGTTCCTTCTCAGGTACCTATCTTTTTTGATTTTATAAAGATTTTTGTGAATTTTCATACTCTATTCCGCCTCTCTAGACTGCCATTTGATGAGTTTTGTAAAATACAAGTATTTCCCATCAGAACAGTTTGTAAAACAGTGAAGTTTAAAACCCAAAATTTCAAATATTAAAAGCGAATTTTATTTATCAAAATCAAAATCAAACGATACGACGCTTCGAACTCTTACTAGAGATCATCGTCAGATGTCTGTGATAATCTATACTACACTGTAAAACTCATTCAAAGATGATTACGTATTTCTTCATACAAATTATGTATATATTTATATTTCTGTATGAGTAGCCGTATCGTCAGCACCGCATTCATCGAACAATCAGGCGGCTAATGTTGTTGGAAATGGTAAAGTCGTAGACACGGCAGCAGCAGCTCGTCAACCAAAAGGTATGATAAGAGATGGTTCCATCATTTTCGGTAAAGCTGGCTCTCTAAAATCAGTTCATTTTCGATGTTTTAACTGGATTATGTAGATATATATATATAGCGCGGATACCAACCCCCGCGTCATATTGGCCTGGTCAAATGTGACCTTTCTATTCGGTTAGACGCTTGCGTTTGACGGCCAGTATGGCGTCACGATTATGTGCAACCTCCATATCTATTTTATCGTTCAGGATTATTTTGGTTCAATTTTTATACGAAGTAAATTTGGATCAATTTCTATTCGCAATTCTTGTAGCTAAGAAAAAGAAAGGCGGTGGAAGAGGCTGGGGAGGAGGCAAAGGAGGTGGAAAAGGAGGCGGCAAAGGAGGTGGAAAAGGAGGTGGCAAAGGAGGAAAGAAGACTACCACAACTACAACTACCACTACAACTGTTGCTACAACTACTAAAAATGTGCCGCCAACAGCATTACCGCAAGTAGACCCGAATCGCGCCACATCGCTCGCATTCAGCTCATCGCTGGCTCTCGTCATTAGCGCAACCGTCGTCTTCCTCTTCAACTAAAACTATTTCATTTCAAAAATATTAACCTTTGATAAGTCATCATTTTTTGTCCATCATAGAAAAAGATCGTGTTCGTTTCGAGTGTGTTTGAAATATCTTTACGAAATGAAATGTTTGAAATTGCGATGTAAAATATCTTTACTGGGAATCTGTTGAAAGCTCTTCTTATTTGGCGTGATAATATAAAATAACAAACTTTCCAATAATCTAATATACTTTTCCTCCTGTTGGTTTCGAGGTGATTTTTATATCTTCAGATCGTTTCAAATCGAACCCCAGCTGTTCAATAGTATTGGAGTTGTCGTCTGGGTCTCATTTCCTGAATTCACGTGACATTAAATATAGAATCGATACCGGATGTATACATCTGCTAACATATCGAATATTGGGGGATTAGTTTCTTTTTTACTTATTGTTGAAAATATCAATTATGTTAAAGAAGATGATCTGATTTTCTATACAGGTAGGACCAGTTCGTTAGCGGTTTAAGTTTGACTTTAATATATAAGATTAGTGTTCATTTATTAGTGCCAGAACTGTAGAATACTGTATAACCGGGTCCGGGATGACATTGCCTGAAATAGAATGCTAATGAGGGATACGATGAATGGGAAGTGAGAGAGGAGAGTGGAAAGACGGCTCAGCGCTGGTAGCGTGGATGAGGACACGAGACGAGTCAGCGCTGGTAGCGTGGATGAGGACACGAGACGAGTCAGCGCTCGTAGCGTGGATGAGCACACGAGACGAGTCAGCGCCGGTAGCGTGGATGAGGACACGAGACGAGTCAGCGCTCGTAGCGTGGATGAGGACACGAGACGAGTCAGCGCCGGTAGCGTGGATGAGGACACGAGACGAGTCAGCGCCGGTAGCGTGGATGAGGACACGAGACGAGTCAGCGCCGGTAGCGTGGATGAGGACACGAGACGAGTCAGCGCTGGTAGCGTGGATGAGGACACGAGACGAGTCAGCGCTGGTAGCGTGGATGAGGACACGAGACGGCTCAGCACCATCCTCCCACGGCAGGGATTCGAACCTGATGGCATCGCTACACTCAGCCACGGCATGTACCGGGGCAATCTCGATGCCATCGGGTTCGAATCCCTGCCGGGGGAGGATGGCTCAGCGCTCGTAGCGTGGATGAGCACACGAGACGGCTCATCGCTAATAGCAGACATCGTGTGCCCATTAATGACTGTTATAGAGAGTTTAATGACAAATTCTAACATTAAAATGGAACCAAGAGGAATTTATGGCTCTCACATATATACATGTGCTTTTTCCAATGCTAGTATTTATTGGATATAGTGGCAGAGTCAGTTAGCAACATGGTTGACTTAATAAATACCCACTACTAATAAATCGACAGTAAAATGTTTCCTAGTCAATCACCAGTACAGTCAATTATTGACACCCACTTTTGTAAAAATCCAAAAGAGAATTAAAACGCATTAGTCTTCGCGCGAAATCATAAAACGTCGTTTCTTGATTAAGATTATCAATGCAAATCCCGCTTTTCTAAGTGTCTAGCTTTATTAAAATGGTTTTCTTTTGTATTGTACATCAAAATTCATGCATGCTGGAAATTTATAAACTGGTTATATAGTTGTGTATATGGAGTTTGATATTATAAATCCTCCTGCAGTCCTCAAAACTCATAATGATCATTCAATTGGAACAGCTGCCAATATAGTGGATAAAACAGAATGCAAACTTTAACGCAGACTCGTGCTGAATATGTTAAACAAAAAATATATATGTATTTCGTTCGGGTATCACTCACAACAAAATCAATACACCAGATTCTCCTGATGCAATACATCTAGATATAAACACGATTAACATCGATATTTCTATGAATATAAATTATTAATAAAAAATGCTCGTATTGGTAGAACACGTGTATTGTTTTATCAGCCGCGCACTCAGTGGCCGTCTCTAATGCTCAGAAAAATAGAGCTATGATCAGTATTCAGTGAAAGGTTACATAAATTATCAAATACAGTAAACCTCTCCTTACCCGGACCAGGGAGGTGGGATCGGACCCTGCTCGGACAAACTTGAACCGGCCAAAATTGGTCCGAGTTAAGGGTCGAAAAATACGTTATGAAGTCAGAAAATGATTTCGTTGTTGTCGAAGTTAGTCAAAAGTCGGAGTTGATCATGTTTGGAGCGAGGTTCATTGTATATTACATATTTAAACCGCATTTTTGAATAATCAAAAACGATCGAAATAAATCAAGAAAGATCGATCATATTTTTTAGCCGATTCTTTACAGAATAGCAGTCGTCACTGATTGGAAGTCGTCTCTATTTTCTAGTCACTATTTGTATTCAATGTTTAAGTCGTCATTTGGAAGTCGCAACTATGACAGCAGGTATATAATTATATTTCATTTTTCAATTTCCTGATATCAATTATTGCTATAAGTACAGCCCTAGGCTTGCACTGTGTCCTTCATCTTATGTATGTAAAAACAATGTGTATTCCTATATGTTGAATAATCATATATGGCATAACGATGAAAATAAATTATATATCATATATTACATCATCAAAGTGATGTTTACAATTCGACCGAAAACGCTGTCAATCGACTCCAGTAAAATACAAAGTGTTCGTTTTCTTTTATTTCAAAATTAAATTCCTAAAATTTCTCAAAATCGTTCATGTTGGAATTGCGTTCTGAGCGCCACAGACGTATCTGAAAGAACAGGAAAAAATTACTTGAAATTCATTTTATTCATTCGAGTTCTAGTTCGGCAGATTTCGGTTGAATTTCACTCTCATATTGTCGATCGTAGATTCTGATTTTTACCTCTTTTTTTCTTGACTTTCTTACAACCGTAACAAACGAGTCCGATAACTAAAACAAGGACGGCTAGAACTCCCAAAGCGCTTCCCAGAATAATCGTGTGCTTCAGTTTATCTACAAAGAAAAGATGAAAACAATCCTTTGTCAGGGATCGGAAAATTCAGATATCAGGATCCATTTCACAGCTATGAGTCAGAGTTCACTCTGGATCCAGTTCAACTGATGTGAGTTTTAGAGTTACTCTGAGTTGAAATCAGTTAATTTTCAATGAGTTAACTCTAGAGAAGTCGACTGCGTAGAACTGGCTCTGTTTGATATTTCAGATGTACAATACTCTCCGACACATAGTAAAATTAAATATGGATTCTATTGATTTCATCTCATAATTCAGGTTTTTATGAGTATATTAGGTATATGTATATATGTATATATAACGAAATTATATGAATTCATATTCTTTTTTTTCTATGTCTCAGGAATTATTGAACATGTGAAATATATGGACCTTTCTAATTTAGGGAAGGTGATGAGTTGGTTTTATTCCTATGAAATTATTACGGCTGCACAATACCTTTATCGTTTGCTAAATAACACGGGATTTCATCTGCTTCAAATTTACAATCTACGCAAGAATGAAAAATAGAACAAAAATAATAACAATCATTTTCTAAAAATTTACATTGTGGGTTAAACAACTATAATCCAGACGGAAAATAGTCTCAACTATCTACAACGTAAGAATAAATTCGTAATATTCATTATCATTACTGCACAGAACAAGGTTTAACTCGATTTGAACGGAACGGGAAGTTGTCTTACATTCGATGAAGGTTAAATCAAATCCGCGTCTGGTCGGTTGATTCGATGACGTCACGAACTCGAGAGAGAAATGATTCAGCGACGTGTAGTAAGATCCTTTCGGTGGTTTAGCGCTGGTGAATGTGAAAAGCGGCAAAAGCTTCGAACCTTCTTCGTAGATATGCAGAATTGCTCCCGAACCGAGATCGAAATCCTGAAAACAAACACAGGAATAGAATTGTTGATTCCTTTTCGAAAACGTACGTGTATGAAAGAAAAACTATTTCTTTCTAAATTCTAATTTGGATTTAAGAATTCCATCACATCAGCCCATAGTTGGGTAAACAAGTAGAAAATCCTGCAATATAAAAAAGAAAAAAGACATCAGGTGACAGTATGCCTGATGATTGTCATTATAGCTTATAACCGAACTGAACATTCCATCTATTGTTATTTGATTTATTGTGGCATTTCACGTCTAACACGGAAATTATACTTTATCTCGATCTAATAAAGAATGCATTTGATAACATTGAAATAAGTAATAATTCAGCGTAATTTAGCGTAATAAGATTTAAGGCGTAATGCACGGTTGAGTTGATTTGTCACGTATTCACAGCAAGATTATTAAATTGTCGTCACCAGCCGTCCGTACTGGAGAGAATTTCATGGTTCGTTCCCAGGTAACCAATAACAACAAACCTGACAGTACAGACAGACTATTACAGTAATACTGAAAGTATAGACGACGGATTCGCAGTAGGATTGCGACGCCGGAATAGAGATATACATATTTTGAAATATACCACTTCTATATTGATAGTAATTTTTAGGTAAGTGAGAAAGTAGCACATGTCGACCTTTCTTTAATTCGTTCAAGAAAATAACATGTATATACGCAATTTCATTTTAGAAATTTTTAATTCTGTTACTGCAAAATGATAAGAATTTGTATCAATTAGAATCTGTTAGCCTAGGTATCTATTTCGATATATGATTAGGGTGGGTATCAATATGTATATGTTAGAAAACGGTGTTGTTCTACTGTAGATCATCGTCGATTTTAAGTCCCAATTTGTATTTCCAATGACCAATCAAATTCACATTTCTAATCATTTGGTTAAGTCGTTTCCATTTTTAGTTTCAATTTCTATTTCTAATCCAATTCAACATAACGAAGTAGTAGTGATCATTTGAATATATAAGTCGTCATTACAGTCAAACTCATTACGACTGACTGAAGTTGTCGCTATTTTCGAGCCCCAATTTGTATTTCCAATTCAATTTAGGAAGTGTAAGTCATCATTAGAGTAGGGTCCCACAGTATCCTAGGTGTATACTGTATAAGAACTTATCTAGGGTACTGGGGTCAATAGGTTTTGCGCCAGGCCCCTGATGTGGAATACGCTATAACGACTTCAGCTAATTCCACAGTACTGTACAATGTTTGTTAAAACTGTGCTTGTGCTCTTTTTTCAGACAAGAAAAATTAAAACATGGCAGGAGTCGACGAGAAGACAATGTTCGGCGACACTTCCTCGTTCGCTCTTCAAATGAAACGTCTTATAAACAATAAAGACATGAGCGACATTAAATTCCTGATCGGTCCGAACAGAAAACCAGTTTACGCTCATCGCTGTTTGCTATCGGCGAGGTGCGATGTTTTTAGAGCTATGTTTCTCGATCAGGCGAAGAATAAAGAATCGCAAGACGTACCGTTCGTCATGTCGGATATTTCGATGGAGATTTTCATGCCCATTTTGGAGTTTATCTACACCAATGCGGTGACGCTATCGAGTAAGAACGCCGTCGATGTGTTGGGCAGCGCTCTGGAATACGGTATGGACGATTTGAGGAAGTTATCGGTGAGATATTTGATCGAGAATTTGAGTATAAACACGGCGAGTGAAGCGATGCAGGCGGCTGTCACTTACGGACAAGATGAACTTAGAGAAAAGGCGTTGAATTATACAGAAAACAATACATCGGGCGTGTTTAAAACTAAAGGTTTTCATGAAATGTCTGAAGATGCTTTGTCCGTCGTGTTGGATAGTGATCAATTACAACTGGACGAATTGGATATTCTTAACGCAGTTCGGGAATGGGCTACGGTGAATTCGGTTGTTCTGTCCAAACCGGTCAACGAGGTCGCCAAGAAGGTGATCTGGAACGTGCGACTCGCGTTACTGTCGCCGGACGAACTGGCTAAAGTAGAGAAGGAGAACGAAAAGGATCACATGGTTCCGGTCGAGTTGATGTCGATGGCCTGGAGATTCCACGCTTTGCGAAAACCGGATAAAAAGAACGCGTTCACGAAACGTAGAAAGGGAACGACGCTGAGAGATTCACACAAAGGGTTGGAAAATTTATAATATACGAGAAAAAACATTTCAAGTCAAATTCTAACGGCAATATACTGTACAATAAAGCAGTGGGGGGAGGGGGGAGTTGAGAGGGCCTGTTGAGGTGGATATGGAATTTTCCATTAATTAAATGTTATCGGTATGGTAACCTAAGTGAACGAATTGTCAAGCCAAGTTCTAATCACAATAGAAAAGTGAAAAAATGAACTTATCAAAAGAGGTCACGATCTTCTTGTTTAGTGGCAATCTGTGTCTGACGCTGATTCTATTTTCAATACTAAAATTATTTTGGATATTGCTATCGCTATTGGATCTCAATGTTCGTAATTTAAGCGTAGTTCTTATTGAATTGTTTATGTCGCTGCCAATTTGTAACAAAAAGCTGAAATAAAATATCATTGTTTATCTGTTTAATACGAACCTGAAAGTTGAATTTAATCGTTCCTTTTTTATTAGCTGTAACGATCTGATATTGTTTGCGGAAGCCGTTTGGATAGTTTAGAGGATATGCGGGTGAGGAGACCGAACCGCTCGTCATCCAGCGGTTAAACTGAACACGATCTGTTAAATGAATAATAGACAAAATAGATTGTTCAGTTCGAGATATCTAAGGAGAATCATAACGCTTAGATTTTTGCAATAAAACAAGAACGTTCACCTGCGGTAGAGGAATTCAGTTCCTGAAATTGCGCTTTAAAACCAAGTTGTGATGAAGACGGTTTATTTCCAACCGACTGAAACGTAACCTGCAAAATATGAGATCATTTGTTATTTCAAAAAATGTTTTCATATAATCCGTTCAATTTCCTACTGTTCTCTGGTACGTTAACAACTTAGTGCACACGACATAAACGCTGTCACCTGACACAAACGATACCTTTTGTTATTGATGCCAGTTGCTGCTATTGGCGAAGATGGTTCTAACTTATATGGAAAATTTGAATTCTTCTATTGCAAGAGATTAGGTCATTGACTGGCTTCCGGTGAAGCCGTAGTGAACACTCGTCGCCAGACTAGGTCCATATGAAATACTGAATACTACAGCGAAACGACCAAGATTTGGGTTCGAACCCATCTAAAGCTACCAAAATAGTCGTAGAATTCTTAACTAACTTACCGTAATTTCATTTGTTAACGAGGTTACACCTTTTGGAGCATTAGCACTAAAGACGCCAAGTAGATTTCCATTTGCATCAGCGATCTGTTCAGATTATGAAGAAGACATTTTTTGAATATTTTATTTGATTTCATAAACCTTCAGTTATCATAAACAGGGGCCAGTTACTCAAAATTGGTTTGAGTTAGCTGGTCTGAGTTGCACAGTCGTGACTAGTTTTAAATCTCATGACTAGTCTTATGTGGTTAGTGGCAAAAAGTCCATTGTGACCACATAATTCACCCGCCGATTATCTACAACCAAATATTGCCCCAATTTTAAATGAATTCAGTTGTCCATCACAGCAAAATAAATTTAATCTTTAATATCTGCGTTTAAATGATCTTGTAGTAATTTCAATCGAATTTACTGGTTCACTTACAGATACTGTATTCTTTTTCATGCCGGTGACGTCATCATTTATACGAAACTGGTCGAATACTACAGCTATCAAAGTGCCCCCTGGTGACTGATCGGGCAGACGATATTTATAAATACATTGAGAATTGACGGGGAAGACATCCGGGTAGTTTGGTGACGTGAAAGTAAGGTTCTGCGAGGTACTCGTCCAATTTCCTCCACATCCGGTTACACTGTCGCGTAAACATAACCCTTAAAAATATTCAACAAATAGCCTGCTTTAGACCTGGATCCAGTTTCATAAAGGTTGGGGGTAAATTATCCCAAAAATAAAGTGTTATGAATCAATTCTATAGTTATTTTTTCAAAACTAAGAGGGAAGTTTTGAAAATAGCTCATGGACGTCGCTACTCTCTTAGTTTTAGAAATATCACTACTCTCTTTCCTCTAATTGTGGTTCTTTCTTCTATTGACGTAAAGATAGCGCTTCTAACAACTGTCAACGTATTTTTACTCCTCAATCGTTAAGTCACGTGTGAACTCCGTGGTAGATGGAAAGTGCACCGAAATCTTTTCAAAAACAGACGAAAATTCAACACAATACTTTTTTCTTTTAATTCCTCAGATTGTTAGGTTTTACTTTCAATTCTATCGATCTATCTCGTGATAAGAAATGTATTCCCCTGGTACCTAAAACCTGTCCTTCGTCAACAAGCAGAAGAAAAACGATTTTTTGGGAATTTTCTCCTTTTTAATTCTATTTCGTGATATAACAACATCGCAGTACACAATCCTCGATAAATAATCATTTCTATCAATACAGTGTGGTCGTCTAATATATTCCTTGTTTTGTGTGGTTAACATTCCGACCTTTTCGATCGTTTTTTTACAGTTATAGTTTAGCATATAGAATGATGTATGAATAAAATTCATTTATAATGTTGTTTCTTGTAGTTGTGCTTGAGCTGGGTTTTTTTTAGATAAAAGTACGTGTGGCCTCAAATAAAAGAGGAACGCTTTTTGACACCCGGATGCTCAACACATCGACACTAATCACCCACGTATGATATATATCGCCAGCATTACATATACAAATACATATACAAAGGAAAAATACTTTTGATAAAATACTTTCGTACAAAAAATGAGGATTTAATTTACTTTTTTCTAGGGAGCTTTATTTCAAACGCAGTTCAAGTCCATTGACACAATTATCAATACTTATATATGAAACATATAAACCTCAAATAAAGAAAAATGATTTGATCACAAATATACATTTCATATAAACAGGATACATGTACGGTTTATATGATTTTTTTTGATGAGTGAGCGATTATATCACAGAGATATTTTGACACTTACCAAACAGCACCAGAATAGTGAATATACAACGGGTATCATCGCTTACGAGTCGACGCCGACGACAGCAGCTGCTATTCAGCGGCCACCACTGCTTCATCGTTTATCCCCTTACGACAAATAGTTTCATAGTAAAAAATTCCTACAAAACTTCTCCATAACTGTTAATAAAACGCGTAAACTCCTTATCGACGGTTGAATAAGTGACCGCTCTATAGTTTGGTATATTATAGTACTATCAGTTCTGAACAGCGCTATGAAACAGTACGCCCCTTAATTTCAGAGTATAATATTCAATAGTAGGTCACAGTAGAGATATCAGACAAATGCGCTAATGACGTCGTCTTTTATTGCTGTGACCAATAGTTTTTATCTAACCTTTCAGCTTTTATGAATCGATAGAGTTTCGACACAGTGAAAAACCCCCGAGGAGAATTTGTTTATTTCAACATCGATTGAATAGACACGTTGAAATATTTGGCAGCGAGTCATTTTTTATCGGCGACTAAAAATAATTATCTGGTTTCGGTTCGAAAATGATCGTTTCTATATACATGTAGTTCAATGTGTGAAAATAATATGGTAGTCACAGTTTTTATGGCATTACAAAAAAAACTTATACATGTATAGATGAAGGACGGTTGGTTACTATAAGTAATACACTTTTATCAGATACATATTGTACACGACCCTTTCAAGAAAATATGGCCGCCTTCAGAAATCTCCCTATGACGTCATCTGATTTGCCTCTGCGACCAGATTCATCAACTACTCTGGTAAGTGTACTGCAATTATCTAGACCTCGCCATTTTGTTATCGATGACGTCATAGGTTGAATAAAGGAAGGCGGGCATTTTACAATAACATGCAAGATAAGCCATCAAATATACACGTATCTTAGTTTATGATTAACAGCATACATGTATTTCTCAACGGATGTGAAATCTCTGACACCCGATCGTCGTAAAAATTCTTATTCGATCCAGTTTCACAGTTGTGAATTGTGAAATGAATTCTCAATCAACCGTTCACAAACGCACGGCTGCTTTATTATAAAAATTGCACTTTTTGAGCAGAGAAAGACACTCAAAAACAAAATATTCTCTATTTATTTTCCATTGATCTTTAACTTTCACAGTCTTATCGTAGCTTTCTGGGGTATTCGTGTAACCTGACGAATGGTACAAAGCGGCCGAAAAGATTTCGTGATGGATTACGAAGTAGGCACCCAACGACCTGCACTTCGGTATATATCCACATATACAGGATCAAAATAGAAATTCAAATTAACTACAACTGTAGAACTGGATAGGTACAATAGATATAAAGACAATAAAAGATATTTCTTAAACATTCTTCAAGATAATAAATAATGTTTATCGTAGTTCTAATTGGCCACTGGTAAGCGAGTAATACGCTCCTTTCACAGCCAGCAGTTCCTGGTGAGTTCCGAGCTCCACTACTCGACCGTGATCTATAACGGCGATGACGTCAGCACCTTGTACAGTCGACAGACGATGAGCTATGACGATACACGTACGACCTTCTTTAGCTCGATCGAGAGCCGTCTGAACGATCTATATTGAGCAACAAGTAGAAAAATTATTGAAATTTTTATGAGAAAAAAATAAATCACGATAATGTAATATATAAACCCCACACAAATAATCCAATATCAAGCTCTTTGTTTCCCATTTGAAGGAGTTAAAATCCCTAGTTTAAATCAGTTCATATTTTCCCATTTTCAATAAGTAAACTTTAGAGGCAAATCTTAACCGAAAAGCTGTGGAACTAGGTCCAGTTTTTGTCGTAATTTTGAATGTTTTCTTTGGTATGAAGAAAATTGAAATGTTTTGATTTTTGAATTGACAGGGTACGACACTAAGCTAAATTCAAATTCACCAACAAGTAAATAAATAAATAATCACTTCCAATTCAAGCATTATTGTTCAACACAATAAAGTAATTAAAACAGTTATCAACGTACCCTTTCATTTTCTGTGTCGAGAGCTGACGTGGCCTCGTCAAGTATGAGTATAGGCGGGTTACAGATTAAAGCCCTGGCTATAGCGACTCGCTGTTTCTGACCTCCAGATAGCTGCGTTCCCTTCTCGCCGACCATCGTTTCATAACCCTGAATACATATCACACAAATATCAGCGACATTTCAAAAGTGACACATAAAATAAGTCTTAAACTGAATAGAGCTCCACAATTCTCTGTTAAGATTCAACTGTGTATTTCAAATAGACTGTGTGTTGTTTAAAAGTAGCCAGTCTCATTGCATTCTAGAGCCTGTTTCAGAAACAAGTTGATCGTTTTGTAAGTGTTGGCTATCATATAACTAATGAAATCTTTAGTTGTTCTTTGAAGTGCATGTGACTCTGTTTTTTCTTTGGAGAAGGGGCCGATTGGTCCATACCGATTCCGGAATTCTCTTCTGGCGCGTTCCGACCAGAATACACTCTAAGTATTCCAGAATAGCGTAATCTGTAAACCTGATAGAAGCGGCCGGTAGAGAGTGTGATCGGGAATTGATATTCCTAAACCGGAATATGTTCAATCGAAACCTACCCATGTCTTGTTATAATTCAAATTCAATAACTTCGTGATAAAACTAACGAATTAACGTAACGTTTACCTCGGGCAGAGCGGTGATGAAATCGTGGGCGTTGCTCATTGTTGCAGCGTTTTCAATCATATCCTGAGTCCACGGCGGCTCCAAACCGTAAGTTATATTCTCAGCAATAGTTTTATCGAACAGCACTGGTTCCTGGCTGACCACGGCAATACGCGACCGCAGAAACTGCGTGTTCAACGATCTGATATCAACACCGTCAACGAGCTGAAGAAAATATTATCAATATGAATTTGAATATGAATTTCATTTCTCAATAAATATTTTTAAATCGTGTACATAATTACAATATATAGCATTGACAGAATATGATTTATTGAGAGGACACCCCCAAGTCGAAAGACTGTACCAAATGATGGGGGGGGGGCAATTATCAGAAATGTCATTATATAACATCCGAGGAATATTGAATAATTTTGAAAATGTGCGCCCAAAAACTGAGATCCACAATAAAAGACTCATCATCCGTCAGAAATGGCTGCAGTATCTATGAACCCATGGCTTAAAGCTCGAAAGGTAGAAACTATTATTTCCCTATCATCCCTGTCTTAAGATAATTGACACAAAAAAAAACAATTGTATTTGAAAGAATAATGAATAGTTGAACATCTTATCATATTCAATAACTTGATTGTATATATTTTATTTTATTATATTTTATTTTTATTTAACTTGAGAAAAAATGTCTCTTTATAGGAACTTGTACTATTGAATTACTACTACTATCATCATTATTATTATTAACATCGATTGTTGTGATTATATTAATGAGGATATAAGAAATGAACTGTAAACTAAACGTACTATACTCCCGTCGGCAACATCGTAAAGTCTTTGTAGTAACGAAACGATCGTACTTTTACCGCAGCCACTGGTTCCGACTAAAGCCATCGTTTGACCCGATTTTACTTGAAACGATACTTTATCTAACACTGTCACGTCGGGACGCGTCGGATACTTAAAACACACGTCTTTATACGTCACTTCGCCATGTATCTTATCCTGAAAAACAAAACAGCAGAAACATTTAGGGCCCGAAAAGAAAGGATGCAAGGTATTTGAGTTGGAAACTAACTAATATTTTTTTTGGATATTGAATCCTCGGGACCCTGGGTAAGTCAACTAAAAATACATTAAAATACTGCTCAGTACAACCGATGAAACTTAGCTAAATACAATTATCAAACTTCGTAGAAGAACTAACCATAGTCGCCCCATCTTCAGAAGTGTTATCTATTTTCGGTTGTGTATCTAGCACTTTGATAATCATTCCGGCGGCAAGTTTCGCTTTAGAATAATCGGGTAACATCGACGATGCTTGACCGACCGATAAACCGGCGAATGCTACGGCGAAAAATACCCTAGAAATACATAAAATACAGATAATAGTCAACGACGGCACTTCGGAGTCACCCGCCATCGATGTCGACTCGCTCCTCCCGCTGCTACCGCCCAGTTAATGGAATTAGTCATAACCACGGGAATCCCGCGAATGACGTCATCGAATATCAATGAGGAAATCCGCTGCATATCATTTATAAAATTTCGGATAAAAAGCTCATTAAAACGTCTCCTATTCAGTGTCTGGATGTGGTGAGTAAATCAATGTTTTAATAATCTTCTATTACAGGTGGAAATTCAGTTAATTCGATTAATATTGCGTTGTTTGCTTCAATTTGTATGTTGTTAATCGTTTATTAGAGAGGAACTCAGTCAGAGCGAGAGCGAGCGGCTCCCGGGCGGGTCGGCCAGTCTGTGCATATTCCATCTCCTGCCGTCAGAATACACATGAGATATTTCATAGTTCTATAAGGGCTGCATTTTTAAAAACATTTTTGCTGCTACTGAATAACAGACACTGACAGCAGAATCAGAATATATGGCCGCCGCCTTTATAAAAGCCAACACAAAGAATCGGCCTAGGCCTACTTGTTGAGGAGAGCTACCAGCTTTTGATTGGGAATTATCTGGATCTTTTTTTGCACCTCGACTCTCTGAAGTCTTTGTCCACTCTATGAAAATACAATGAAGGTGGTATTCTGTGTTGGTTCCCCCTATAGAGGCTAGTCTCTCCTCCGTAGAAACTGAACTCAGACAATCTTCAGTTAGGAATTTATAAAATAAACACTTTTTTATCTTCAAATAGTTTCCTGTCAGTTTAAACGACCTGCACATTGTACATTTGTTTAAATGAACTTCATGTTTTTCTACACGAGTGACTGAATGGCTGAAGAGATTAGAGGAGGAGCACTTCTTAAAAATAGCATTCTTGGTTTTTAAAGTGCACTTATTAAAAGTACCTCCCTGAACAACTTCTTGATTTGAAGCTGTTTAGTTTAACTAGTGCCTTCCACAGCCCCCACTGCAATACAAGAATCTTGATCTCGAAGTCTAGACTAGAACTGCTGGTTGTCAGGCAAATATTGATCTAATTATCTTAACGAGAACTAGTGTCTAATTGATATGCTATCAGTGTCTCTCCCCCTCTTCGTTTCCCCACCGGCACCTTGGTCTATGGTTGTTGGTATTACGAGGGAGGAATGTGACTTTTTCTCACACAATACTTCAATAGATTATAATAGTAACTCTCTCAGCTGTGCTTCTGCTGCTGCTGCTGCTGCTGCGGCTGCTCTATATACTGCGTAAAGAGTGAATGACTCATGTATGTTTTAGAGCATTTTACTGATGATTATAGCAGAAAGCAACAGATTCAGTCAGGAGAGAGAGAGAGAGTCAGTGTCGATAGGATTTAATTTATCTGCAAAATCACGGATTTCGATATTTGTGTTTAGTAAAGGTACGTGTATATGTATATAAAACGATACTGCAGTACACTCTATCCAGTATTGACTGAGGTAAGATCAGTAATAAGAGATGATACTGTCTGCGTCTGCTGTCTACAGGTGTTTCACCGAGACACGGCTGCTGTACCCAGTTCTACAGTCTCCAGTTGACTATGCTGTAATAGTCGTAATACGCAGACTTGTACAAGGAGAGAAGAGGGTTTAGTGAGGGACGACGGGTGAAAATACCTCTATTTCCGATGTACTGCTTTGTACTCTGGGTATAAGCTAAACCCTTTCAACATTTAACTTTCAAGCATATTTTCAACTCGAATGCTTCGATGTCAACAGTAACCTCAGTTTTTTTAAATCTATGTCTGTGTTCGTGTATTTTACGTATGATTGTCATGTTGTATATGATTGCTCTATTACTGTCACTGTATATTGTGTTCTGTATCGCTCTCGATTACCGAGCTCTCCTCGTATAATGTGTTTTGATTACGAATCCACATCCGCAAATTAATTAATCAGACAACACATTATTGATAATGTGAAAAAAGAATGTTTTATTCGGAAGTACGCAGTCGCTGCTGTATGTCTATATTGTGAATACCTTTGAGAATAGCCATGTATAATTACTCAGCAGTAGCTCTGCCCACCGGGGGTCAGTCTATTTATCTGTGTAGCAGGCCGTGTCTTCTTATGTTTGACAACTTTTCAGTTCTTAGAGTCTGTTGACCTAGTTTCATTTGAGAGTTCAACTAAAATTAATTATTTGTTTCTACCATTTGATTGAAATTAAACTATTTTAAAGTGAAACCCCCGTGTTCGTATATCTGAATCCTGTCTGATGCCAATTTTGTGTCTATTCTAATTAGTAGTTATGATTTCGCTAAAATTGATGTTTGAACAGCTTGTCGTCATTATAACTCCAACTATCGGATATGATATGATGATGAGGTGCTCTACACAGCCTACCTACTGGTAGCATACACAGCCACGATTGACACTGTTTTTTATGTTTACAGGTGTCTGAAGTCTGTGATTATGATCTCTAAGTGATTGCGTTGTTGATGATGTTATGATAAGCTGTTATGGTAAGTACTGATAAAACATTGGTGTTTTGGTATCTGAATCAGGTGAAGAGATGAGACCTGGCCGGACCCGACCCGACCCTGGCTATATTCCTCAGGAGTTGACGAACATAAGATGCCTGCACTATGTTTCATTCTGCATTCATTCTGTTATTGTGGCTGCTGGAAGTACCAAGGCTTCAATCTCCCTCAAAAAAAGAAAATCAACCTTAATTTTGGTGTAATTGACTCTGGTAGGGGTAGCAGATATTATATAAGGGGTGGCTGATTTTCAAAGGGATGGATGTAAAAATGAAAGGGGCGGCCGCTCCTCTCTAAACTTATTGGGGAGGAGAACACTGGATGGCTCGACCTTGTAGAAACTGTGCCCTCTATTAGTGGCCCAGTTCGGGTATTAGAAGTGAATTTTTCATAAGAGATACTCCAAGGTCTCATGTGGTTCTCATGTTGTGTCCGAGCTAAGTAAATAGGAAGAAAAGCATAATTTTTCAGTGAGTTTAAATGATCTATGATCTATGATCAGTTTACTGTGTTCCGTAATAGCCGAGAAATTGGCAGTAATATTTTTATGTGATTAGCGTTGGAACTATTAATGACAATAAATCAGTTAACGTTTTTATATAAATCCTGATGACCCTCGAATCACAATGCCTAATGGTAGTTTATTTATAAGCGTGTTTATACAAATCCAAGACGTTCCTGCTGAAAATAGGTCATCGCTAGAAAGAGAACTATAGATATTTCATTTCTGGCTATTCTTTTATGAGGTGTTAAGTGTCATTATTTTTATTTTGAACGACACACTCTACGTGGCTCAGGGCGCCGTAGTGCGCAGTACTGACTGGCTCTCTGTTTTTAGGTCTGTTCGTTTGTCTCTGCCGTATGTGGAATATTACTGATATTTACAGGTAAGAAGCAGAACTCAGATCAGATGATCTAACATCGATTTGAAGTCTAGATTCTATTAGCAATTACACCCTGTATACAGTACATGTGTTATCTGACATTGCTGCTTCTAGGCAATGTAAACCAGTAAACAAGCTAATATTGGAGTAATTCCTCTTATTATGAAACTCTACGCACTGTCTGATAAAGGCACTGGTAATTAATAATATGGCATCTTGCAGCAATCAGGATTGAGAATTCCTTCACAAAGTCTTCAAGGATTTCATCCCTAAATAATATCTGTCTATTAGACTGGTAAGGCCCGTGGCGTAGTTTTAACCATTTCGTCAAAACAGGGAGCGCAGACCGGGTCATGCGAGATATTCCAGGTACTACTGATACAGCTCTGGTCATTCTAGTAAGAGATCTGTGAGTCTTGGGTTCGAGATAAAGGTTCTGGGGCCACAAGACTGTTTCAGAGCTTTAAGACCAGCCTTAAGCCATCTGAGTTATATAACCAATCTAAGACCAGTGCAACCGAGGTCGCAGTATGTACTCAATAAGTTGTGAGATTATAAGATCCCTGGCAAGAGATAACTCTTGGGTCTTCTGGCATTCTTATAGGTTGTGATTGATGACATCTTCAACTATGAGTAACGAATGAAATCAGATAATATTCAGGTCAGATTTCTATTTTCTGGGTCAATTTAGAGCATTTTACATTCATGAGAGCCCTAAACACGCAAATTAATTTCAGTGTTTGTTATAAACACCTCTCTAGTAGAGCTATGTAGAACTTAAGGTATTTTTTATGCCTGGCCAATTAAAAGTAGATATTTTTTTAGGTTAGTAGGGTTTGTTGTTCGTCTGTTGAACAACAAATCTTTGTATGAATTCTGTTGATTGAGAGGGGCAGGGATGAACGAGTGGAAAGTATAGTAATATTAGTGTGTATTAATAGTTGGTTTATGGTGTTTGTGAAGGGAGGGGGAGAGGGAGAGTTGTGACTCACAACTTCGGATTTCAGTTTCTGATGTAAAAAACAATGTTTACCTCTCGCTATAGTCTCCCCCTATCTCCATCTCCTACAGTCTGTCATAGAATGATGGATTGAGAGTCTGATAATCATAGAATCTTTACTAGAAAATTTGAGACCCTGGACAAAAAAAAAATAGTTCTAAAATATTCTATACAGGGTACGAGAGATAAAGATGTAAGGACAGGGAGAGGAAGGCAAGAGTGCATCGGCCGATTCTGGTGCCATAGCAAACAATATGTATATACTTGTTGATTCATTGAATTGTATTTTGAAAAATGAAACAAGTTGATGTCAAGTGCCCTTTTTTGCTCATGGTTTGACATAGACAGTGCCCTCCCCCATATTAGTGAATTTTGCCCTTATACAATATAAGAACCCATCATATAAGGCTGCTGGTGAGGCACTGACTGTGTCGTGTCAGGGAGGTCCACCTCCCTGGTTGCGTTAACCGTGTCCAGCAGCAGACGCATAGCGACTAAGTCGTGTTAACCGTGTCCCGACTATTTGCTCATTCTCATCTCTGATGATGTCATATTCTCCCAATATGAATAACGAGAGAATCGCTCGGATAAAGATTGAGATCTGCCCTTGATCTACTTTTAAAAATCATCGTCATCTTCTTCACTGCTGCTGCTGCTGCGATGACTCAATCTTCTCAGATTCAGGGCTGTAGAAATATTCTATTTATCACAGTTTTCTTTCTGTATCTCATGAAAAGAGTAATGATTCCGATTGATAAGAGAATTCAAGCTCTCTCCTCTCTCTGTGAGGTTGACAAGTTTGGAATGTAAAGATTCTGAATCAATCAATTCTCGTGTAAATATATTGATGCTGCTGCTGCTGCTGCTGCAATAGGGTACGGTCACTATCAGTCAAACCATTGTTAGGTTAATACTTCTCTATTTACAAAATGAAATCATATGCAGCCTCTTGAGCTCAGGAGACCGTGACCATCAGATCCAGCGGTATTGTGGCGGCGTTGAGACCTCTATGATCAGTTCATCTCCTGTGGGGTGAGCCTGGGTGATACATGCCTCTATATTTGTAGAGAGGGCTGTAGGGTCTACAGTGATGATTTCTGTGTATTTGTAGAGAGGGCTGTAGGGTCTACAGTGATGATTTCTGTTTGTGTATTTGTAGAGAGGGCTATAGGGTCTACAGTGATGATTTCTGTGTATTTGTAGAGAGGGCTGTAGGGTCTACAGTGATGATTTCTGTTTGTGTATTTGTAGAGAGGGCTGTAGGGTCTACAGTGATGATTTCTGTTTGTGTATTTGTAGAGAGGGCTGTAGGGTCTACAGTGATGATTTCTGTGTTTGTGTATTTGTAGAGAGGGCTGTAGGGTCTACAGTGATGAGTTCTGTGTTTGTGTATTTGTAGAGTGGGCTGTAGGGTCTACAGTGATGATTTCTGTGTATTTGTAGAGAGGGCTGTAGGGTCTACAGTGATGATTTCTGTGTATTTGTAGAGAGGGCTAAAGGGTCTACAGTGATGATTTCTGTTTGTGTATTTGTAGAGAGGGCTGTAGGGTCACAGTGATGATTTCTGTGTATTTGTAGAGAGGGCTGTAGGGTCTACAGTGATGATTTCTGCGTATTTGTAGAGAGGGCTGTAGGGTCACAGTGATGATTTCTGTGTATTTGTAGAGAGGGCTGTAGGGTCTACAGTGATGAGTTCTGTGTTTGTGTATTTGTAGAGAGGGCTATAGGGTCTACAGTGATGAGTTCTGTGTTTGTGTATTTGTAGAGAGGGCTATAGGGTCTACAGTGATGAGTTATGTGTTTGTGTATTTGTAGAGAGGGCTGTAGGGTCTACAGTGATGATTTCTGTGTATTTGTAGAGAGGGCTGTAGGGTCTACAGTGATGATTTCTGTGTATTTGTAGAGAGGGCTATAGGGTCTACAGTGATGATTTCTGTGTTTGTGTATTTGTAGAGAGGGCTTTAGGGTCTACAGTGATGAGTTCTGTGTTTGTGTATTTGTAGAGAGGGCTGTAGGGTCTACAGTGATGATTTCTGTGTATTTGTAGAGAGGGCTGTAGGGTCTACAGTGATGATTTCTGTGTATTTGTAGAGAGGGCTGTAGGGTCTACAGTGATGAGTTATGTGTTTGTGTATTTGTAGAGAGGGCTGTAGGGTCTACAGTGATGATTTCTGTGTTTGTGTATTTGTAGAGAGGGCTTTAGGGTCTACAGTGATGAGTTCTGTGTTTGTGTATTTGTAGAGAGGGCTGTAGGGTCTACAGTGATGAGTTATGTGTTTGTGTATTTGTAGAGAGGGCTGTAGGGTCTACAGTGATGAGTTATGTGTATTTGTAGAGAGGGCTATAGGGTCACAGTGATGATTTCTGTGTATTTGTAGAGAGGGCTGTAGGGTCTACAGTGATGATTTCTGTGTATTTGTAGAGAGGGCTGTAGGGTCTACAGTGATGATTTCTGTGTATTTGTAGAGAGGGCTATAGGGTCTACAGTGATGATTTCTGTGTTTGTGTATTTGTAGAGAGGGCTTTAGGGTCTACAGTGATGAGTTCTGTGTTTGTGTATTTGTAGAGAGGGCTGTAGGGTCTACAGTGATGATTTCTGTGTATTTGTAGAGAGGGCTGTAGGGTCTACAGTGATGATTTCTGTGTATTTGTAGAGAGGGCTGTAGGGTCTACAGTGATGAGTTATGTGTTTGTGTATTTGTAGAGAGGGCTGTAGGGTCTACAGTGATGATTTCTGTGTTTGTGTATTTGTAGAGAGGGCTTTAGGGTCTACAGTGATGAGTTCTGTGTTTGTGTATTTGTAGAGAGGGCTGTAGGGTCTACAGTGATGAGTTATGTGTTTGTGTATTTGTAGAGAGGGCTGTAGGGTCTACAGTGATGAGTTATGTGTATTTGTAGAGAGGGCTGTAGGGTCACAGTGATGATTTCTGTGTATTTGTAGAGAGGGCTGTAGGGTCTACAGTGATGATTTCTGTTTGTGTATTTGTAGAGAGGGCTATAGGGTCTACAGTGATGATTTCTGTGTATTTGTAGAGAGGGCTGTAGGGTCTACAGTGATGATTTCTGTTTGTGTATTTGTAGAGAGGGCTGTAGGGTCTACAGTGATGATTTCTGTTTGTGTATTTGTAGAGAGGGCTGTAGGGTCTACAGTGATGATTTCTGTGTTTGTGTATTTGTAGAGAGGGCTGTAGGGTCTACAGTGATGAGTTCTGTGTTTGTGTATTTGTAGAGTGGGCTGTAGGGTCTACAGTGATGATTTCTGTGTATTTGTAGAGAGGGCTGTAGGGTCTACAGTGATGATTTCTGTGTATTTGTAGAGAGGGCTAAAGGGTCTACAGTGATGATTTCTGTTTGTGTATTTGTAGAGAGGGCTGTAGGGTCACAGTGATGATTTCTGTGTATTTGTAGAGAGGGCTGTAGGGTCTACAGTGATGATTTCTGCGTATTTGTAGAGAGGGCTGTAGGGTCACAGTGATGATTTCTGTGTATTTGTAGAGAGGGCTGTAGGGTCTACAGTGATGAGTTCTGTGTTTGTGTATTTGTAGAGAGGGCTATAGGGTCTACAGTGATGAGTTCTGTGTTTGTGTATTTGTAGAGAGGGCTATAGGGTCTACAGTGATGAGTTATGTGTTTGTGTATTTGTAGAGAGGGCTGTAGGGTCTACAGTGATGATTTCTGTGTATTTGTAGAGAGGGCTGTAGGGTCTACAGTGATGATTTCTGTGTATTTGTAGAGAGGGCTATAGGGTCTACAGTGATGATTTCTGTGTTTGTGTATTTGTAGAGAGGGCTTTAGGGTCTACAGTGATGAGTTCTGTGTTTGTGTATTTGTAGAGAGGGCTGTAGGGTCTACAGTGATGATTTCTGTGTATTTGTAGAGAGGGCTGTAGGGTCTACAGTGATGATTTCTGTGTATTTGTAGAGAGGGCTGTAGGGTCTACAGTGATGAGTTATGTGTTTGTGTATTTGTAGAGAGGGCTGTAGGGTCTACAGTGATGATTTCTGTGTTTGTGTATTTGTAGAGAGGGCTTTAGGGTCTACAGTGATGAGTTCTGTGTTTGTGTATTTGTAGAGAGGGCTGTAGGGTCTACAGTGATGAGTTATGTGTTTGTGTATTTGTAGAGAGGGCTGTAGGGTCTACAGTGATGAGTTATGTGTATTTGTAGAGAGGGCTATAGGGTCTACAGTGATGATTTCTGTGTTTGTGTATTTGTAGAGAGGGCTTTAGGGTCTACAGTGATGAGTTCTGTGTTTGTGTATTTGTAGAGAGGGCTGTAGGGTCTACAGTGATGAGTTATGTGTTTGTGTATTTGTAGAGAGGGCTGTAGGGTCTACAGTGATGATTTCTGTTTGTGTATTTGTAGAGAGGGCTAAAGGGTCTACAGTGATGAGTTATGTGTTTGTGTATTTGTAGAGAGGGCTGTAGGGTCTACAGTGATGATTTCTGTTTGTGTATTTGTAGAGAGGGCTGTAGGGTCTACAGTGATGATTTCTGTGTATTTGTAGAGAGGGCTGTAGGGTCAGTTCTGTGTTTGTGTATTTGTAGAGAGGGCTTTAGGGTCTACAGTGATGATTTCTGTGTATTTGTAGAGAGGGCTGTAGGGTCTACAGTGATGAGTTATGTGTTTGTGTATTTGTAGAGAGGGCTGTAGGGTCTACAGTGATGAGTTATGTGTTTGTGTATTTGTAGAGAGGGCTATAGGGTCTACAGTGATGATTTCTGTGTTTGTGTATTTGTAGAGAGGGCTGTAGGGTCTACAGTGATGATTTCTGTGTATTTGTAGAGAGGGCTATAGGGTCTACAGTGATGATTTCTGTGTATTTGTAGAGAGGGCTATAGGGTCTACAGTGATGATTTCTGTGTATTTGTAGAGAGGGCTGTAGGGTCTACAGTGATGATTTCTGCGTATTTGTAGAGAGGGCTTTAGGGTCTACAGTGATGATTTCTGTGTTTGTGTATTTGTAAAGAGGGCTATAGGGTCACAGTGATGATTTCTGTGTATTTGTAGAGAGGGCTGTAGGGTCTACAGTGATGAGTTCTGTGTTTGTGTATTTGTAGAGAGGGCTATAGGGTCTACAGTGATGATTTCTGTGTTTGTGTATTTGTAGAGAGGGCTGTAGGGTCTACAGTGATGAGTTCTGTGTTTGTGTATTTGTAGAGAGGGCTGTAGGGTCTACAGTGATGATTTCTGTTTGTGTATTTGTAGAGAGGGCTGTAGGGTCTACAGTGATGATTTCTGTGTTTGTGTATTTGTAGAGAGGGCTGTAGGGTCACAGTGATGAGTTCTGTGTTTGTGTATTTGTAGAGAGGGCTATAGGGTCTACAGTGATGATTTCTGTGTATTTGTAGAGAGGGCTATAGGGTCTACAGTGATGATTTCTGGCGATGTACGAAGATCTGATTGATGAACAAGCGGAATTATTCGATAATCTCGACTCGGATTCACTGTTTGATTATCTCATACAGAATGGAGTACTTGAACCGAATACAGCTGAGGAAATACGGCATGAGAGACAGGGAGAAGAGGTAGGCATCCAGTTCCACCGTGGATCAAGTCCCACCAGAATCCATTTGGCCCTATAAGAGTTTGAACTTTAATTGATTTAATTCTAGTGTGTACTCTAACAAGAACTGTGGAACTTGAAACTGGCCCGTGTAGACGGTAGTTAGTTTTCAGTTCATCTGAATAGTCACCAAACATGATCCCTGAATGTTCTGAGCAGGATTTCTAATCTCACTGTAGAAATACCCTTTCAATCACTGATGTTGTATCGATGCCCTGAAATGTGTCGCTTGAATCAGAGTTGAATTTCAGTAAATTGTTTCATCGTAGGTGAATAAAGCTTTATTGGAATATTTGGATCAGAAAGAGAACAATGCGACCAATCATCACGCGTTATTTATTAACGCCCTACGACAGACGGGTCGGTTACAGCTCGCTAATTTATTAGACGTCGGACACAGGATAGAACCGCGCAGATGGAATTCACTAGGTAACGTCGTAAATCTTCAATTCATCGAAATCATTCTCTATTTCAATGTCACAGTTTTAATGAGACTGTATTTTGTATTACAGGTTACCTAAACAGAACCAGACACAAAGGTAAGCCACTCAAAGATGTTTGGGGAGGGAAGTTCCATCAATAGCTAAGTTACCCCTTTGAGGTCCAGTTCCATGACTAAAGACCATTCTAAGACCCCTTTAGCTCTTTAGCCAATCTAACAGAGTTAAGACCATTTTTGGACATTAAGTATCGACTATCAAACCCAGGGAACTAAGTAGCTGCAGTAGTACGACATCAGTCATAGACTATTTCAGTTCCATAACCGATCAGAAATCAACAAATGCAGACCAGTCTCAATCCTCAGGATAAACTGATATCGCTATTATTTTGTAGGTCAGGTGTGTTTGATTTTACAAGTGAACGCTGTTGAGTTATACCCGGATGGTTTACCCCCGGGGTTTATACCCCGCGACCGGCCCGGGGGTAAGAGTTACTGGATCAGTCTCGACGAGTTGAAACTCGAGGATGTGATCGGCAACTCGACGCTGCACCTGCAGGTCAGCACCTCGCAGCAGTTGCTCGCGGCGGACAACGACGACAACCACCACCTCGCGACCAACCGGAACAGCCTGCTACAATTAACAATCATAGAACCGGACGACCCGTCGTCGTGGCAACAGAATCCCGCCGAGAAGAAATCGCGATGTTTTTGCGGTTGTTTTAAAAGTTTATTCGGGAAAGAGAAGAAAGCGTCGGCTTCGAAATCGAAGAGTTATCAGAATAATCAGAACCAGCAACAGCAGCAGGAGACGGTCGGATATCGGTTAGCCAGCGGGGTACACGTGTTAGAACCCGTTCCCGAGGAGGGAGGACACGCCTCCTGCGACAACAATAAGAACAATCTAGCGTCATCGCGACAACCGAACGGCTCGTCGCCGGGCGGGTCGTCGAGCGCGATCGATAAACAACCGACCAATCAGCAACAACGATCGAGTCGCGAGATCACGCAGTCGGTCGCCGTCGACGACGAAGAGCTTCGCGTCAAAGCGGAAACGTTGCACGGTAAATCGAACCGTTTCTATCAACAATTACAACAATCGGACAGCACGAGTCGCGAACGGTTGCTAACGTACTTCGAGCAAGATCGTAAGATTCTCGTGCTCGACCTGATGTACGAGGACGGGATTATAATCGTGTGCATCTGTACGAAACCCGATGCCGTTCAGCAGCTGCAGCACGACTTCGAGAACGGACGTCTCGTTCAGGATCTCGAGACGGTACTAGTTACGCCCTCTATACTCGCCGATATCTACGTTCAATCGATGAAGCTACAATTAACCGTCGAGGAGGATGAATTCTCTAAAGCGTTCAAAGATCTACAAGTGCATTAATAATAATCCGAATAATTAATTATTAATCTGGTTGTTGATTGGTTGAATTTGCTCATATATACATATATATATATCACTTGGTCAAATATCGGTTTCTGGATAACGGTGTGCCAGTCAGTGTGCCAAGTGACTGTATATCTATGCTGTGTGCCGAGTAGGTTCCTATCGACGTGTGCCGTGTGCCTATCAGCTGTATTTCTACTGACCGTGCCCGGCGGATTTTCTTGCATTTTTCGTAAATAACCGATTCAGCAAACGCTTGGTAGAGGTTTTTAGAAACACATAATACGAGAGCGTTCTCTCTCAAAGAATGAGTGTGCGTGGTGCAGGTGTCATTGTGCTTTTTAACATGGATATAAAACTGATTCAATGATTATTTTCAGCAATATGTCACGCAATATGCAAGCTTTCGGTTTGAGTGATTCTCATTCCCCCCTCTTCCCCTATGAATGCCCGGTGTTTATAGTGTGTTTATAGATGCAATCACTCGCTATATTTGTGGTCGCCCTAATATCGCACGAATGTCACAAACAGTTTTATCGCTTTTGTAGTAAGAATCTGTCTCAAAAAAAAAGTACCAACGACCCCCACCAGACCACTGTTAAACATGTCATCCAGTTTTGAAGCATTTTACATGTTATGATCTGATCTGTCGAATATAACCATGAATTCTATTGTAACTGATCCAGTTCCATTGTTGTGGGTTGAAATTTGACTCTAAACTCAAAACTAAAAAGCTAGATCAAGAAATGCCAAAAAAAGTTCTACTTAGATTTGGATGAGGCCTAGAAAAACCTCAATACTTAAACCTCGATATTTAAAGGTGTTTATGATGTAAATGTTACTAGTGTTTTACGCGATGTCGCTAATAAAATTTGTGTCTCTTGAAGAGATGTTGTATTTGCCTCAGCGGAGAGGAACTCTGACCGAAGTCTCACTAACGATGGCTTTCAGTATCGCGGGGCGCAGCAGTCATTGCATAAACATCGCCATTTAAAATGAAATGATCACACTTTACACTAGACAACTGCTGAAATCTCGAATATCAATAATAAGATGTATCATTCATCTAATATCAATTTTATAGATAATATCAGATATATGAGCTAATGTCTATTTCAGCTTGACTTGAGACTTCAGTTTTGGCAGTACATACCTGATATAGGTCTCAAAAGGACAAGAATTTACTGGCAGTTGATCTAAAACATATGGTTAATCTAAATTTATCCAAGAAAACAGTGTCTCTTTTCTATGATGCAACCCCTTTCAATGAAGACTTATTGGCGATCCTTCAATACAGTGTAAAAAGATAAAAAATCGATGTTTTAGTTCAACTGCCCGTCAATTGTAGACACTTAAAGACCTGTCATGTATGTATCCCCACAACTGACCGAACTAGGTCAACTGATGTCCTCTCAAGTCTCGTTGAAATATAAGCTTATATTAGAGAGAGTGTCATGTGTGAATGCATTAAAATTACGATCTGAAAAATGCTGAAATCATATTTTTAATAAAAACTGCTGCTTGAAGTATAAAACAAAAACTCAGTTTGATCTCTGTTTCTCAACAACAACATATCTGAACAGATATTAGTGCAGTAGCTTCTCAATAGGTGTCACCGATATACGGGATCCAGTTGCACACTTGTGAGTGAAGAAACTGTGTTAACTCGTAACTGTAGGATTGGCTTCATGGTTAGTTTTTGAAGGACGAAAATAGTCCAATATAAAAGTACAAATTTTTCTGTCATTAATGCAGCTTATGAAGTAAGTTGGGGGTACCCGCGGTATTAGACCTTCCCACCAATGAAAGATTTTGACTTTTGTAGCGTAAAGAACCGTTCATTTTCTAGTAATTATTGCCGTAGGTTTGTAAGAAAGAGGATCTTTTTTATTAGAATCATGAGTTTTTGAAAAATATATAATCGCTAAAAAGAGGTGCATATAATTTCATTTGTGATAATATAATTATTTAGACTAATATATATATTGTGTTGAATAGTGGTTTGTGATAAGTTTGCTGTAGTTAACTATATTGAATTGAGGGGGGGTTAGTGACCGGGATTTCGGGTTTAAAAATCATGACGTCCATGAATTCAAGTAATGCTTGTTTGTTTTATAGCGATTTAAACATATTAATCATGATTCGTTCGATTTGTTCGCGTTCGAATTCAAAAGATAATTTATGTGAGGTGTTGAATAATAGTGTCTCTTGTTGTTTGATTTAAATTCGTTTTAATTTAAAACTTGATCCTGTCGTCAACCGAAGCCAATCATATCGCTTGGAAGCAGTTCCGCAGTTAAGTTAATTTTCGGTAGTGAATTCGACGGTGGGCGATGCGTATATCGTTTTAGAGTCCAACTGAACTGTGGAACTGGTTCCCGTTCATAGATGTTCAATGATGCATTTTCTGCCTCTGAAATATCGCTGCCATATTTTCAAATCAGGGGATTACATTTTGTTATATCAGTAATTAATGTGTTTGTACAGTAGGGTATGGTTGAGTGAGGGGGTGTTACCTGCCTGTGAGTGGCTGAGGGGGTTTGCCTGCCTGCGAGTGGCTGATTAGGGGTGTTACCCGCCTGTGAGTGGCTGAGGGGGTTTGCCTGCCTGTGAGTGGCTGATTAGGGGTGTTACCTGCCTGTGAGTGGCTGAGGGGGTTTGCCTGCCTGCGAGTGAAGTGGTGCAAATTTCAACAAGCTTCTATGTAATTAGTATAAATTATAATGATTGATAAAACACCATTATGTTAATGGAAACAATTGTGTAAAATGTGTAATTAATTAATAGCCGAAATAAATTGAGCAAACATCGCATGAATTTATAGTTTATTAGTCTTTCATTTATTTCTAAGGAAAGATATCTGTCTCCAGCATTCAATCTAAGAGCTCAATGGAAATGAATTCCACACTTCAACATAAAACCGACTCACTCAGGATAGGGAGGTAGAGGTTACTGGTAGGCTTTCAGGACCGGGTTCCACAGTTCTCGAATACTATTTACATCATCATACAATACTATTAACATTACGTAAGAATTGAAACACTGGAAATGATTTCATTTTAACTTAAGAGTCATAACTTTACCGAGAACTGTGCAACTGAGTCCTGGTTTGAACAACGGTAAGAGGAGAATTAGCAAACTGTAAAATGTAAGGACACATTTTTCATGAGTTATTGAAGCAATATTTCATTTATTTCAAGTATTCTCAAATGCCGAAGAAAAACTTAACAATTTGGCCCACCGATACATTAAAACTAGGGCCAGAGAACTGATTTTATGTGAATTGGAATTAAAGGCCCAGGACCCAGCTCCACTTGCCAGTTAAATAAGGCTCTTTTCAATTAAAATTAGTTCATTTTCAAGAGTTTCATGGTTCTTGATTAAGATTTGACATCAATTTCAACTTTTTTTCAGTGATATATGTGGAACTGGGTTTCAGGCAGTAAGCCTTTGACATGGCCAACTCAGACTTTCGACCAACTCATAACTTGGCACAAAAACGAAATAATTTTCTGACTTTCGAACATATTTTCCGATCCTTAACTCTGACTGGCACTGAACACAGAACGATTTCAGAATCAGGCATCATTTATTGTACTACGTGTACCTATTATACATGATTTGCATAAGAAAAAAATGTTCACTTACTTGTAAACGTTTGTAGGTTCCATATCTCCCATCTCAACGAGGTACGCCCCAAATCTGAACGCTCCTCCATAAATGAAAAACACTATCGCCTGACTGAATGCGTATGAAAATCCTCCTAGAAATGCTCCCCTCAGATTTTTCCTAAAAGCAAAAAGTTTTTTACTTTAACTTTTGCAACGCCAACACGCCATGTCTGGTACTAAATTCAGAACCAAGTTCTTGAGTGAAATAGACGGATTTTTTTACTCTTTTCAAGTTTTCCTTGACTAGCTAAAATTCAATTTAAAAATCAGACTCTTAAAACTAGACTCTTAAAACTAGACAATGATCTAATCTAATTCTATTGAGTCATCGATTTTTGACTTTGGAACTGGGTCCTGGTTTGTCAAGTTTAATATCAAACTTAGAACTATTCTCATGAAAACTGTTTTAGAAGGACATCTAGTGGTATATAGCTTCGGGATACATTAACATACTTGTATGGAATGAGTAGTTTGTCTTGGTAGTAACCGTACATTCGCACTTCTAGCGTCAATCCTTGAACCGTTCTCACATTCTCGATGCTTTCTGTTGCAATCTGATAACAAGAGACACATAGATAAAAGGTCAGCTACTTTGATTTGACTTGGCTTTTCCCAGACGTGTACGTTGCTTTCCGTGATTTTATGCGCTAAGAATCCGATCAATTAACACAGTCAAATAACTATGACATACTTGTAGATGGAAACTTTGATTTTATGCACAATCTAGCAATCTCAACAATCTCGACATTTCCCTGACTTATAGGTTTTTTTTTCAGATAAGTGGCCACCCTGAATGAGTTAGAGGTGAGCCGCATTCACACACAGACAGTTTAAACCAGCACCGCCCATACCCTACCTACCTCTCCAGCCTCTTCTAACAGTTTAGAATCTTTCTTCTGATCAACTCCCATCGCTCGCATTTGAGCGTATCCTAAATATATCATGGAAAAAACGTTTTTCTATAGTGAAACCCACTATAAGTCGTCACATTACTGACAAGACTAATTTATTCAGTCAAACTCGGGTAAGTCATCACAAATACATTACTGAAGTCATTACTACTTTTGACTCGCGCAATTTGTGTACATTGTTTTTCCAATCTAATTTACAAATCAATATAATGTCTTAGCTATGATGACTTAAGCAGTTTACTGTATTTACAGTTCAAATCATCATCAATAAAAAGATGATTTTTCTAACGAACCTGCCAGCGACATTAATGGAACAGCAGCGATTAGAAGTAAAGTGAGTTTCCAGCCGTATATGAATCCAATAACGAGACCGGCTACGATACCGACTAAAGCCTGCAACACTACGTTCACTCTTATACCGGTCGCCTGGAGAAATACAACCACAATCTCTAAAGCTCAACAGTCATATATCCCTCAATATTTCACAGGTGATTTTTCAATTTTCCCGAATGGAAATGGGGCCTTCGTAAAAATGAACAGATACCGTCTTACTATACAGTCAACCTTTTAGTGGTGACTGGTTGAAAAAGGTGATTTTCATGAAGAATTGCAGAAGAAAATTGACATCCCAGAACTATGCCTCTCTTAGTGCAAAATGAATTATCAAAATATTTCCTGAATTAGAGCGAAATACATCAATTCCCAAATATTTCCAAACCGAGTAATGTTATTTTGAAATGTGATCATGACTTACATTTTTGACTAGGGAAGCATCAGTTGCCAGTCTGGTCGTAAGAGCCCCGGTCGAGTGTCGAGTCTCATCGAAATAAGCCATATCCTGCCTTAACAGTGATTGAAATGACATGTACCTCAATCTCATCGTTAACCTTTCCCCGGACAATCCAAAACAAAACGTCTACAAATAATACATTCAAAAGAGTTACTCTGAATTGTAGCTGAAGATTCAGTTTCACAAAAATACTTTCAATCATTTGAAAAATTGACCCTGGGGCTGTTCCATAGTTCAAAAAAGACTAGACTTAGCCCAGTTTGGTCTTATAAAAATCGAAAAAATTGATACTGATCATAAGAGATTTGGATTGAGCCATTACGTTTGTGCCATGGCCCCGGGTCGAGTTCAAAATTTGAGACTTAGACGCAAGTTTGGCTCTAATCAAATGAAGTTAATAATACTGACCGTTAAATAGTTTCCTAAACCGCTCAGAATTCCTAACACTAAAAACATCATGCTCCAGAAAAATGCTCCGTTTTTCAGTTCATCTCCCGTCTCGGTGAAAACCTGAAACAAGAAATTATATATGAGGCTTGACGCGAAAAGTACTACATCAAATATTATCCATCTAGATTTAAACAACCAGTAATATCCTTAAAGCCTTGATTCACAATTCCCGAAAAAGTTCAATCTAACGTTTAAAGGTTAGGCCTAATTTAGATTTCACAACTTAAACCGCTTGAAGCTTAAAAACTTCATAGATCTGTATCTGGGTCTTTCCCTCCTAATTCCTTTCCCTGCTTAAAACCCTTCCTGATTCGTTCTCCCGCGTACCTTCAGCATTTCACTGAACAAGATGGCAAAAACAGGCATCAGAGAACCAGCTATTACACTGCCTAAAAATCCAATTAAGATCAGATACCACTCGGGGAAATTCAATCTGAAAACTCGCATGAACGTCGGGATATCAACATCTTCTTCCTGAAAGCAGAGAAATGGGAATTTTGTAAGAGATTGAAATGAGTACATCCATGTGATTAATCGAAATAAAGTAAGATTAACGTTGAAAACTCACCAGAGCATTCGAACCAAAAGCATGGACCTTAATCAATTTAGATGTAATATACATGGACAAGAGTTTTCTATAAAATTTGTGCGTTTTAACGTTTGAAATCTTACTTTATTATGAGAATCTTGTGGATACCGTATTGAATACGGAATCTCAGATTCTCAGGAGTGATTTCTACTCCTATTCCTACTCTCCTACTCAATACAAACCTTCTCCTCTTTATCTTTCTTAGTATCGTCGACTGATAAAGACCGACTGATCGTTCGTTTACGAGTTTTCTCCACCAGGGCGACATCTGCTTAAAATACAGAAAAACGTTTGAATTTACCAACGATACAAAACTGTGAACTGTCAGTTATCCGAACTCTGTACCTTTCAAATCTATTTCCATCTCTTCATTGTCTTCAGTCTGCCCGTTATCGAACGTCTGTAACGTCACCAGTTGATAGTAAATTCCTTTATTAGCCATCAGTTCTTCGTGGTTACCCTTCTCCATAACTTTTCCGTTGTCGATAGCGTAGATGACTTCGGCGTTTTTGACCGTTGATAATCGGTGGGCGATAATCAGCGTGGTACGTCCCTGCGATGCCTGGTCATTCATAAAATGAAAACTTACATAATGAAAGTTTTTAATACTGCGTGTACCAGTAGTATTCAGTTAACTGCTTTTAACTCATTGAATCATTTTAAGTCATCACAAACTGTTGCAAAAGAATAACAATTAAATTCTATCTTGAATCATCACTTAAACTCAAAACACAAATCACTACACCCAGTTCTCAGTTTATGTATGAATCTGCAGAGTTTGAACATCGGAAATGAACTACCTGTGATTTTAGCTGTAGAGTCAAACTTAACCATGAACTTTGGATCCAGGGGACAGTTGCACAGTCACGGCTTGGATTAAGGACCAGTCTAAGCTCATTATGATTCTATAATTAAGGACTGTGTCTACTCTCTAACAATTTTACCTGATCTAGAGCTGCTTGAACTAATCCTTCACTTTCTGAATCGAGAGCAGACGTTGCTTCATCGAGCAGTAAAATCTTTGGATCTCGTACGAGAGCTCGTGCTATAGCTATTCGCTGTTTCTGTCCACCGGATAATTGAGTTCCTCGTTCACCGGCTAACGTTTCATATCCCTAGAAATCAGAATGATTCATCGGGTCTCAAACAGTCGAGAAATAAAATCATACCATTTGGGTTCTCAAACAAAAACTTAAAATAAGAATAAGCTCATTTTGGCTCTATAACCAAACTAACAAAGTAAAGACCGGTTATTAGAGTCACAATTTCAATTGAATATTTTGACAGAGAAACTGTTTATAAGATAAACTTACTTTTGGAAGTTGCAGAATGAATTTGTGAGCGTTAGCAGATTTCGCTGCTTCGATCACTTCTTCCATCGTGACATCATCGCGTCCGTATTTAATATTCTCCGCGATACTGCACCCGAACAAAACCGGTTCCTGTGAGACGATACCGATCTTATTACGCAGCCATTTTATATTCAAGCTTTTGATGTTGTGTCCATCAAAGACGACCTGTAAGAGAAAACAGATTTAGCTGGGGGTATCAGCAGAAAGAGGAAGAGAAGTTGAGAGAGGGGGTCAGGTATTGAGAGTGATAGAAGATAGATAGAGGTATGGAGAAAGGGAGAGTGGATGGAGAGAGGGGATGAAGAGAGGGAGATGGGAAAACAGGAAGGGAGAGTGGAGAGAAGCTATTATGGTTAAGATATCTAGATTCAAGCTTAGACTGGTGCAACACTAAATCCTGGCCTCAGAATAGATCACTGCCGTCAGACCAGACTTATCACCGCACAGTCAGACCAGACTTACCTCTCCGTTATCAGGATCATAAAATCTCTGTATAAGATTAACGACAGTAGATTTACCGCAGCCACTTTCACCGACGAGGGCTACAGTTTTACCGGGTTCAATCTCCAGATTGAAATTCTGCAAAACCTATCACAAAATATCACAAACAACGCAATTCTTTAAACTGATCGAGGTATTTAACAACAAATCGTAATTCTAATTCTATCTCTCTTAACCTCGACTTCCTTCCTCGTCGGATACGAAAATGTGACGTCTTTGAATTGAATACGACCGGACACATTCTCTGGTTTGACGCCGTCAGTTGAGCTCGCGTCGATAGCCGGAATCTGATAACGAAAACATTAGATACGGTCATATTTCAATTGATTAAATGTCTCTAAAAATGTCGCCTATTGTGGCGAACATTGAGAAAATTTGATTCAAAGTCCGTAAACCAGTTAGATATGTAATGAATAATCCTACAATCAAGGATGATATTTCAAGGATGATAAGTTTTGAGATTCATCTAAATACCATCTTCACAGAAACGGCAATCATTATTATTCGCGAAAATATATGATTAACATACATTATCGATTATTCCAAATATGGTAACGGCCGAACCCATCGCCGTGGCTACTGCGGTTATATGAGGCGTTATCATACCCATCGACTGTGAGGCGATCATCACGCAGAAAAACACCTACAATTGAAATTAAATCAGATTCATTATCCGGGACTAGCCGGTTAGTATTTTATCGGCAGGATTTTCACGGTATTTTTTGCTTACGGTTAAAACTTCTCCCGGCGAAATACCGCACGTCGTTAAACATTCTTGCCATTGTTGCACCTGCGTACTTCCATACCTAACAATCGAATTAACCGGTTATTTTAAAACTCATCGCCGTGGTTGAAATCGTCGTAACAATCGACGCCGATGGTAAATACTACTCACCAGAACGATAGCGAATACGTGGAGAATATCACCAGGAAGAAGAACGCGATTCCTACGGATGAAACAATCGTTTTTCTGTTTCCGATTTTGTAGCTTTCGCGAAGAGCAGAATTGTATCTGTAATTCATAACAACATTACCAGCAACCTAATCTTCACAGGGTTCCAAGTCTAATTCCAACCTTCACAGGTACTGGTTCTAAATACTAAATCCACAGAGGGTTGTTGCTGCTACTGTTATTTTGATTGGACAAACCCTTTACAATACAGTAGGCCCTAAGGCAAAATCAACCCTTGGAACATTCCAAAATTCCTCAGGAGAGATTTGGTACCCAGTCTTAGTCCGGGAAACTGCGACTCCTGAGTTGTGAGCTCAAGTCCTGTACGGGGGTCTCTTACCTTTTCAGTTCTTTCTGGTGACCGTTGAATGACGTGACTGTTTTGATACAAGACAACACTTCCTCGGCAACACTACCGGCTTTAGCGTAAGATTGTTGTTCTTTATTCGAATAACTTTGTATCAACTTCGAAAGAACAAAAATAATTTAACATTCATTAGGCCAAGACTAGATTTTGAGCAAATTCAGTGAACTTTAGGAGCCTGGATGGATCCAGTTTTTGGGTTAAGATTTGACTGAAGACTAAACAATATAAATGAACTAATTGTATAGGGTCAAAGTTAAACCTAGAATTGTAGAAGTGAGTCTAGTTACTGAAAGATGCTGTAAGGCCGAGGTGAATTTGTCTTGCATGTCAAAATCATAATCCTTTCAGTAACTACCTCCTGGAAAACTTTACCTTTCCAAGGAACGCGGAACAAATGGCCAACAGCGGTGACAATGACATCATCACCAGCGTCAACTTCCACGACTTAATGAATCCAACAACAAAACCAGAAACGAACATCGACAGACTTTGAACGACGAGACTTGATTTATCACCGAGACCTTCTCGAACTCTTTCTAAGTCACTGTCGAAACAAACGAAACAAATAAATAAATCAATCAACTTTCTGTTAAGATGTTAATTTTTTCTAAAACTTACTCGGCCAATCGCGTGCTAAGTTCGCCGCTCTTATGAGTATCGAACCAGCCGATCTCTTGACGCAAAATCGATTTGAAAAACTCCTGGCGTATGGCGTGAGTCTGACGTTCACACGCTATCGACCAACACGTTACCTGCAACAACACCGTGTTAGTTACACATTGAAATATAGGTCCCTGTTCCATAGTTGGGGTAGGGAGGAATTGCCAAAGTAGATTGGCAATTAATCTAAGTCTAGAGGATTAAGCGAAAACAGTGAAAGTGGAATCCAAAACCCAGTTCTATCAGAGTTAAAAACTGACAGTATTGAAGATTTAACAGTGATGTTGGCGGTAGAATGGTTTTATCCATCCTCATTTGTCTCAGTCATTTGTTAAATAAATCTCTGAAGATGTGTAGAAGCATTTTCCCCGAAACATCAGCGTATATTGTGGCTCCACAACCGCAACGACTGCAACATATCTCAAAATAAATTTTTTCCATGAAGTTCTTATTGAGTTGCTGGGATAGCAGCTGACAGATGTACCTGTATGAACGCAGCTGCAAACGTTCCGCACGCGATATACAGATAAACCAGAGCAGAATCATTCATCGCGTCGACGAAATTCGGTCCTGTTCCGTTCGTCACGTTTATACCGACTGAAAATTTGAAAAAGATCGATGCAATCTAAATATTCTTATCGCATTCAAACATTCAAAGTCATTTCAAAAGGAAGAATCCACAGAGGCTCGCATCAGAGTAGTAGGAACTGTTAAAACGATAATCTGTTAATCCGGTGTCTACTATATGTAAAATAACATTACTATATATATATATATATATATATATATATATATATATATGGTTTATTATATATTCTAGACACTGGATTTAGATTATCATTTTAACAGTTCCTACAACACTGATACGAGCTCCTGTGGACGAATTGCATAATTCGCTTTTCAACTTCGGTTGGTCTGCTGAATTTTGCTACATGCATTACACCATATTGCATTCATATGAAACCTTGTAAATTTCATTACCAAGTAATGTAATTTTAAATCAGCCATTCAACTTTTATTCATTCATTCAGTCAACTTTTTTCAAATAGGTTATAATGCGTTAAAAGGATGACACAACTGATGAATTAAGCAGTTTTACTTTGTAAATGAATTTACCTGGAATGAAACTGTCAGTCATTTCACCGAAGTTCAAAAATAAAACGGGCCACGCAGCGCCGTGAGCAATACTGGCCAGAGATCCGACGATAATCAGCAATACATCGAGTTTAGTAGCAAAACGAAACTACAAAATAGTTAAAGAATAAACGAGAGGTCAATAACCATCGATGAAACACTGAAAACCAGTCTCGTTAAAACCAGTCTCGAGATTTAAGATCACTTTTTGACTTTTCACAACTGCGCGAATGGGTCCTGGGGGGTTTTAATCAGAGATCGATAGTCTACGAAGGTGGTGAATTTTTCGTGAAGAGTTCAGTTAGGTTAAAATCAATAGAACCGCAGTCATCGGGATAAACATCGCATTACAGTAGATAATCACCTATTCACGCCAAGAATGGAATGAGTTCCTAAACTCATTCACGTATACCATATATGGCTTTGGTTTTATAACACTTCGAGATTGTCTAGAGATGATGTAAATGTAGCTTTCCAATTTGATCTGATACCGAAAATGGACGACTACCATATATGGTAACAAACACATGAAATAGGTTTACTATCTACGCGCAATAACTGAAAATCAATTGGAGTTGAATGGAAACACTTTTTCATTATGAGGAGAATCAAGGTCATATCTATTAATATAAGCATTGCTCATAATCATTATCAGCTCAGGATTATTTTATCAAAATCAGGATTTCATTCACACTGAGTTCGATAACTTACCATTTGGAAAAATGATACCGTTTTTTTCTTATCAGTGCCCATAAAACTGAAAAATTAGGATAAGGATAAACTCTTTTTTACTGTAGTTCAAATCTTTGTACTTCGTATCTCCCTAAACAATGGACAATTGATAACTTACTACTAAGTATTAGTCAATTGCAATAAGTCAATAATACTGTTAAGATTTTACTTAAAAATCAATTTAAAATATTGGAACAATTTCATTGAAATCATTTGAAGTTACTGGGACTGATTTACACAGTCAAGGTTGGGATTTCGAAAAAGTTCAGCTCATTTTGGTTATGGTAAACTTAAGGCCAGCATAAAAACCCATCTTGCTACAACAGGTTTACCTAATGTTCCACCCCAGTCCTGGGAGCAACCTAAGACTGGTCTGATGATTTAAGAGTACGCCTATTTCGATGATATTTTCTTGTAAAATTCCCGTAAATACAAAAGTTCAAAGGCTATATATTGCAGTGCATTTCACAAGTGAAAGAATCAATTTAACCTTCATGTTGATAAGATATAGTTTCATACTATTTCAAAGTCAGGGTGTGTCTATTTGTGAATGTATTATGATGTTGATATAGGCCTACCGGTAATGACATGGGAGCTTTATTTTAAACCTGACATCGATTAACTACAATTACACTGATCTTTGATAGAGAACAAAAACAACTGTAAAAATAATTGACAATTGTCAAAAAATCAAAATTTTTTACAAAAATCCTACTTACATCGGTTCCAGTTTATCATCACTTTTTTTACGTTTTGAATCCATTTTTTTTGTGTGAAAATTAAAAACTTAGTCAAAGATTTGAAAGACGTTCTTTATCAATAATAAGATCCAATTGCGAATATTCGAAAAGATCGAATTTTTGAGAACTATGAATTATCAGTTGAATTTCTGTGAATTTCCGAGGATGCGCGATGGAACATGCTGCTGTATCACTCCACATCCAGGAAATGATGAATGAATGAACACATATACCATGCAACAGATATACCAGTTGGTAACCATGGAAACTAATAATCAATACAGAGAATTTGTACCTGACATCTGGTGGTTCAGTTTGTTTCTGCTCTGCTGCGGTTGAATCAACGTCGGTTGAACCATACTTATTAAATGATCCATTGATATTTTCTCTCTCTTCATTGCGTGGATTATCACCAGGCAACAGGGCCGCACGCTCATCATTCTCACGGACCATTTCAAATTCTTCGACGGAACTTATTCAACTTCTGAAATCAAGATGCATAAGAAGCTGATGAGAATAGAGCAGGATTTATGAAGTTTCATGAAGATGTTTATAAGCTTTAGGTTTTGATTGTTGCAACTAAAAACTAAAATTCAAATTGTTCATTAACCTTGGCCCTGATGACGCAGTTCCACAGTCCTGACCAGTGTTCTGATGACCAGGCTTAAGTTGTTATATTAGCAATAGAACTAAGGTGGTCAAATACTGGTCTTAAATCTAATGACTATGACTGTGCCATGACTATGCAACTGATGCCTCTAAACTACAGTGAATGAATTACAAGGATAATTTTCTTTCAAAATTTGGGTTTTTATACCTGTCACAAAATATGTTTAAGAAAAACAGTACATACAGACTACTGAAAACGTTGTAATTAACGCTTCGAATTAAATGGAGGAAGTCAATTCTGATAAATAAATTAGACCATAAAATATATTTGACTTACTTGAATTATGATTTTTCAAGGAATCCACAATATTAGTTTATAGTCCACAAGTAGTGTGTGTGTGTGTGTGTGTGTGTCTATCAGGTTTTATTAGAAAGTGCTGCTTAATGATAGTGTACAACTGGATATTACAAAATGAGGTCAGTATATAGGATCGAGGCTTATAGTCTAAAGGCGAACTACAGTATCAAAGTCAATGAGCGCTAGAACTTGAAATAAGAATGACTCAACTAATCAAAGTAGAGTCATTCAACTAAAATAGCATCTGATCGAAGGATAATCTACTTGTTAGTATAGGCCTAATAACTAAGTCCCGGGTCTATACCAAAATGCAAGGGAGTGTGGGCCCGGGCGCACTTATCACTGAGCTGGAGGTCCCAAGTTCAAAGCTCTGCCTCAAGTATATTAGTATACCTAAAATAATGAACAAATTCAAAGCTCTACCCCCAGTCCACATTGACACAAACTCAAAAAAGTTTTAGCCTGTGTACTTTACCGACCACAGAACAGGCCAACCCAGGCCCAGCGCCTAAGTCCGGAACCTAGACCTGGGTTTAATTTCAGGAACGCCGTATTTTCACAAGCATGATTGTTTAACGACAAGCGTTGGGACACACATACCTGGCTGGACCGAGACCGAGTGAACTGAGCTCAGCCTTTTTTTTTGTTGTGTCCAGGCAAAAATCCTCAGAGACAAAGGTCAGTGAGTGAAGAAATCATCATTTGATAAACTTGTTATTTGAAAAGTTCTTAAACGTTAGTTTCAAACCATGAACTCCGATTCCGGCGTCGAATCCGTGAAAATGACCGCAATATAATTTATTTAGCGTTTGAAATTATTGGGACTTTCTTGGAATATTTCGCGGAAAACACTTCTTTCGCGGAAGTTTGATGACAATGAATGCAATCGATACGTCTGAATTCAATATGACGTATAGCATGAAATCAATTGGAACTGTTGTCAATATAGCTGTTTAAAGTACAGGAAAAAACGATAAAAATCGTCACAAAAATGAGAGGACCCTAGATCGCTACCGAATTTGACAATCACCATGTTTGTATCATGTGATCGACACGCGCACCGGCTGAACGCTGATTGGTCGCAGGTGCACGAGTAGCGCATGGTTTCTCATTGGCTGATTGGTCGCTCGTCATGGTTTCTCATTGGCTCGATAGCCTATAAATACCCTGATGGCTACCAGAACGATCTCTTCAATCATTAACAATCGTAGAGCGAACACCGTCCGGTAACAGTTACGAGTAACATTTGACGTTTACGGATCGAATTAAATATATACTGGTTTTATTTCAAAAGGTAACTCGACAGATTTTTGAATACTTTCTTCGTTTGAAGCCGGATGCGCGATAACTGCCTGCATCGACCGGTTTGTTTACTGTAAAACAATTAAGCACGTGTATTTCCGGTTTGTGTTTACGGTTTTGACAGATCAGATTCTTTTCCTTTTCAAAGTAAATTGAAAGTGAAACACAATGAAGCCCGAAGCATTAGAGCAGCGAAAAAACGCCGTCAGACGGTCGTCCAGCGAATCTTCGTCTAACGATTCTTTTATTGGAGAGCGCCCGAGAAAACTGAGCGCTAATATGATCGAATCGAGGTATCGGCCTCTGATAGACCGCATCAATAGCCGAATTTCATCCGGCGATAATTTCTTCTCTTGTGAATTCTTTCCTCCGCGGACTGGAAATGGTGCAGTGAATTTAGTTTCGAGGTAAGGCCCTGGTATAAATTGATAAATCCGCCGAAATTTGAATTAACATCTCATCTGTCAAAAAATAGTAATTGATTTACACCTGTCAAAATTTTTAAAATGAATAAAATAGTAAGAGGTTTTTATAGGACTGCAATTAGAAATGTGGATCCTGTTGCACATTTGTGAGTTTGAATTACAATACACGTTCATTTTCAATGTTGAGAAATATTTTAACTCTGGATGAATTGTTGAAAATTTTTTTGAATATTCTTTTTTTTTACAATTTTTATTTTGACATGTTTTAGAAAATTCGAATGGACAGAGTCCTTTTTGGAAACTATCGATAATTGAGATAAAGAAATGATTTAATTCAAAAATTCAATTGTAAATTGTTAAATGAAACGATAAAGTTAACTTAGAAATGTCTTAAGAAGGAAAATCTTAATTAGGTTAATAAGATTTGAAATGTATTCCTGTGATTGCAATGGTCATGTGTCGCTATTCGAGTTCTTTTATTAAGCCGAAGAAATTATGAATTTGATTGATACAGCGCAATTTAAGAAAAAACATGAAAGTTGTAGGAAAACTTAATGAAAAAGAAATGCCTTGAAAATTGAGATCTAAAAAAATCGAACAAAAATTAAAAAAAGAAAAATATTAACTTGAAAAACTAGGTTTTTTTTTATTTCGAAAAAATATGAATCGAATTTGAGAAATTTGTCAAAAACTGATGATTATTTTGAAGGTTTGATCGGTTTGCGGAGGGATCACCGTTATTCTGCGACGTGACGTGGCACCCGGCCGGCGACCCGAGCTCGAGTAAACCGACCAGCTCGACGATGATCGCTAACGCCATGTTGAATTACAGCGGCATCGAAACCATGCTTCACATGACGTGCGTTGGCTCGACTCCGCAGGAGGTCACCGCTAATCTGGAGAAAGCGAAATCGTTGGGAATTCGAAACATCCTGGCTCTGAGAGGAGGTCGGTAAAATTCACTAACATAATTCCACAATTGATGATACAGTCAAAGTTCGCTGCCATTGTTTTTAATGCAAACGCCAACATTTTTGAGAGAATATATATAAGCTCAAAAAACTCCAATTCAATCGAAATACTATCGATTATAAAATATTATAAATTATAAGATATATAAAATACGTAAAATCGAATTCTTTATAACCCTAAATTCGTTTTAATGCCATATTTTCACTGGTCCCAAAAGTGGCGTTACCAATGTAAAGGACTTTTACTGTATTTCAAAGTTTGGTCTTAAGTTGTTACATTGGTTATGGAACCTAAATGAGTTTAGACTGGTCTTTAAATTGTTAGATTGGTTTTAGAATGAAATTGTTCCAACTTGAAGCAGAATTCCAAGTTCATTGTAATAACTTCTGGAAGGCCTGTAGTTCGACTTAAGCTGATCATGGACATATAAACTAGATTATACATCCATATGAGCTGATTGAGTTTGTGTTGTTTTGGGTGCGAGCTTGTGTGGCTGATTGGTGTAGATTGTGTAAGCACAATTAAACACAATTAATAAATTGTCTGAATTATTAACAATTTAATACATTCAGTCTACAATGAAATTAGAAACGTTAGAACTTGTTAATACCCTGGTAATCTCTCTCACAGGATTTTTGATTCAATTCACAGAAATATTTTTCCAGTTCCAACTTGTATTTAATTACATAATCTGTGACAATTGCCTTTTGTACTGTTTTTGTAATAATACCTTGAATGAATTTGGGCTTGTTGCTCTTACCGAAAAAAAAACTGACAAAAAGTTTCGCAACAGAGTTCCGAATAAGGCTTGTAGAATTGAGTCACTCAGGATTCTTACAGAAGGGAATTGCGGATTTAATTTTCCATGGAGAGAAAATTTGGGAATTTTTGGTGTCTTGCTATTCTTGCTGGTGATTAGTGGCACAAGGAACAGCTCCCACTGAGAATATCTGATAATCTAATCAGGGAATGATTGGTCAAGGATCGAAAGGAATATGATTGGAAATATTGGGGAATTTTGGATGAAACTTGCATGATTTTTTTTCTAATTGTGGGTTTTTCTTTAATTTGAAATTTAACTTGTCTCTGCAAAAATTGGTTGCAAATCAAAAAGATGATTGAAAGAAATTGTTTTTTCTCGTCAGATCCTCCGGATGATGACGGTGTGTGGAAGACTCAAGAAGGCGGTTTTAATTACGCGACTGATTTAGTTCGTCACATCAGAAAAGAATTTGGAGACTATTTCGTCATCTGCGTCGCAGGTACGTAACGATTCATCGGAAAATTACCGGACCTATTTATTTTTGAAATCGATTGTCAGACTTTGGACCCGAGAGTTCAGTTTGTTGACGCGTGTGAAGTGTTTTAGTCTGAAGCGTCTGTACAGAGTACATGGTGCTCGATCGAAGTAGAACCCGTTTTATGATCGATAAGATTTTAAAGGTTAAAGAACCATCAATCATGGTTCATTTACTGCGCAATTGTTTCTGCATAAGTGACGTCCCAGATTCTTTATCAGATATAAAAAATGTGACTGATAAAAACGGTGCCAATTTTAACCATTTTTGTTACGTAGTCAAGGTGCGTATTTTGTACCTTGGTACGCGGCTTTATTTAGCGAGGGGAACTGACAAGACTGAACAATTTTGGAAAAAGAAGTCCTTTTGCAAATATTATTGTTGTAATATCTGCCCTTTTTAAGGTTCCTCTGCCCCCCCCCCCACCAAAAATAAAATAAAATTCAAATGCTAGTTACAGCCCTGTAGTTCTTCATGGAAAATGAGAGAATGGAGAAATGAAAAATTCACAGGACGGATACAAAATAGTGGAACAAAAAATGCCTGTAGAATGTTTTACTGATGAATCTTAATTTCTTTTTTGTATTTGACTTATTATTAATTTCCCTTCTAAAAACTAACTTAAAACTTTGAGAGGACAAATAGGAAATTGCCCTAAAAATTCACCTATTTTATCCTTCAAATCCCTTCAAGATTCTAAGTAAACTGAACCCACTCCTTGACTGTATTTAGATTCTAAAGCCCGATGCAAACCAGAATAACTTTGAAATGACCAACTTGCTACCAGTTGTCAGAGATGAACAGCTTTTAGATTTAGGATACAGCAATATTTTCTCGCCAGTACAACGGTTTCTTTTCGAAGATCAAATTCCGTAATTCGTTTCTGATTTCTTTTCCCGTCATCAGATACAAGTAGAGATTAAATGAATAATTTATCATCAAAATATCAGTGAAAACAGCGAAAATATTTTTCAATTCTGGATTTGTCCAGATAAAAGGACTGAGGATGAACGTCGGGAATGTTGTAACCATGAAGAAGGCGCATAGTAACAGAACCAACACGGTTACCTGGTTCGAGTATTTCGATGCTTGAGTTGCGTCCGATTTGCTTTTTTTCCTTAAAGTAATCGAAGTTATCGCGGACATAACGGTTAACGAAGTGAACGGACCAATAGAGATGACAAAAGACTTCACAAATGTGGGCACATTCTTATAGCTACAACCGTTGTCACTAATATCAATGGTTACAAATAAAAAACTAAAGCTCAACGATAGGAAGCAGATTACGGAGAAACAAAGTTCAGAAGCTGTATTCGGGCTCCAAAAACGAGGACCTCTAAACGGAAAACAAACGACGCACATTCGCTCGGTAGCTACGAGGACCAGCGTCCACGGACTGCTCGAGAGGCACAATGCAATAAAATACTCAAAACATATACATTGAACTCGTGTTGACGGTTTGATCAGTAATTTCCTGCCGTGAAATGTATAAGATATAACGTTGATGTATTTCATCGAATGAATGAAGAGAACCAAAGTGTCGCAGACGGCTAGTTGAACGAACATACGACTGAAAGAACGTCGCCATAGTTTACGTCGCAGCATAACTATCACGATGAGCAGATTACCGGTGAATCCGAGAATAAAACAAAGACTGGTGAATAACAGGAAGAACCAGAGATAGGTTCCGTTTATCGTAGTTGCAACCAGTACGATGCCAGTATAGAAATTAGTGGTGTTTGAGCGATTCTCAAGAAGTGAAGTTGCAGCCATAGCGTCGACCAATCAGACTATACTCTCAATTACAGCTCACTGATTATTGAAACTATATCTAAAGTTATATAGATTTCACAAACATCCACGCCTTCCTTCATTTCTATACAGTACTCAACGTTGTGCAAAAGTAGTTTCTATTGCAAAATTGTAAAATATGCCCGTTGAAATATCATATTTGATGCTTCAAATCCGACAATATCGTTGATACACATCCAAAACTAATGCACATCATTTTACAAATATCACATTTACACATATCAAACTCATATTTTACCCATATCAAACTATCACATTTACCCGTATCAAACTCAAATTTACACATCAAACTATCATCATATTTTACCTAACTTACTACCCATATAATTCATATTTTACCAAAACTATCACATTTATCCCATATCAAACTATCATGTTTTACCAACTATCACATTCAACTCGTATCAAACTAGAATTAGAACGTATTTTTAAATCTTTCATTATTCACCGTACTTCAGAATTTAGAATTAAATTAACTTTCCTTATTTTCAGGTTACCCGACCGGTCACCCGGACTGCGACTCATTCGAAGACGATATCAAACATTTAAAGACGAAATGCGATGCCGGAGCTGATTTCATCATCACTCAACTGTTTTTCGAAACAAAAACTTTCATCAAATTCGTCGATGTTTGTCGAAAAGCGGGAATTACGTGTCCGATCATTCCTGGCGTATTGCCAATACAGGTAAGCGCCATTACTTGTTTGATCATTCCTGGCGTATTGCCAATACAGGTGTTCCATTGGTCCTGGTGTATTGCCAATACAGATAAGCAAAAGTTGTTTGAATTGATGTTGTAGATTTCTCTCAACCATGGAGTTAATGGTTATAGTTTCAAAGCCATTGATAGCTTAAAGAGTGGTTAATAATACCTTGATTATGATAACTGTCAAATGCAATGATTATCCTTATAAAAGAAAATAAATCATCATTATCAGAAAACATATATAGCTGCAAAGCAGCTATATTTGTATTGAGGAGAGAATCCCACAATGATAATAAAAAGTCCGAAAATGAAACTTCGAGATCTTCAGGAATAATGAAGATGACTATTAGGATATAGTCGAAACGTTGAAATAAACTACTATCTCGAAGTTTCATTTTCGGACTTATTATTATCATTGTGGGATTCTCTCCTCATCGCGTCAACACGGATATAGTGTTCTACCAATCGTGATATTTGTATCATTCTTATCACGGGTATAATTTTTTTACAGGGTTATCAATCGTTGAGACATATCGTAAAACTATCGAAACTCCAAGTGCCGCAGGAGATCATTGACGCCATAGAACCAATAAAAGACAACGATGAAGCTATCCGTAACCTCGGTATCGATCTCTCCGTTAAAATGTGTCGCGACCTCCTGCAACAAAACTTCAACGGAATTCATTTCTATACGCTGAACAGAGACGTCGCAACGGTTACCATATTAAAACAAATCGGACTGTGGAACCCGGAGATAAATCGGTCGTTACCGTGGAAACAGACGGCACATCATCTGCGCACGGGCGAGGATGTGCGCCCGATATTCTGGGGCGTTCGCCCGAAGAGTTACGTGCACCGTACGAATCACTGGGAGGAATTCCCGAACGGACGGTGGGGTGATTCCTCGAATCCAGCGTTCGGTGACCTACACGATTATTATCTGTTCTATTTACAAAGTAAATCGTCGAAAGAACAACGTTTGAAAATGTGGGGCGAGAATTTGACGACCGAACGGGACGTGTGGGATGTGTTCTATCAGTACATAACGGGAACCCCGAATTCTAAAGGCGTCAAGGTAAAGACAAACAACAACAAATTAGCATACTACATTGATCTAGTTCCACAGTTCAGAATGAAAATTTTTTTAATTTGAAAAAAAAACTTATTTAAAACTGAGGCGAGCGCAACCTTACAAACTGCAGAACTATACTTAATACGGGGTTCAACTTGAATCTCTAATTAACCAGGAAACTCATTCCAGTGTTTAATACCCAGGACACAGTTCTGACACAGTGTTATTAAGGTTATTTGACTCAAGAGTTAACTCCTTGAATTGAACTTATTTTAACCGAGAGTTACTCTGACTTACAACTGTGGAACTTGATCCTGGTAGTCGGAACTGTTTACTCACCCATTGCTCAGTACTGGAGGCCAATTTTTATAGAATTTAATCTGAAGTTCGATATTTTTTGATTCCAGGTGAAGCGTATTCCGTGGCACGATGATGAAATCGCCCCGGAAACGAATAAAATCGTAGATAGACTCGGATGGTTGAACAAACGCGGAGTTCTAACAATCAACTCGCAGCCGTCTGTAAACTGTTGCCCGTCAACGGATCCCGTGCACGGCTGGGGAAGCCCCGGTGGCTACGTCTTTCAGAAAGCGTACCTAGAATTCTTTACGTCCAAGCAGAATATCACCTACCTGAAAGAGGTTCTCGCTTTGCCAGAATACGAGCAGAGAGTCAATTATCACATTGTCTGTAAATGTGTAAGTTTTCTATTCAATTCAGTTTGTCAAAGCTTTATTTCATTTGTAATGAGAATATTTTGTAGCTTTGGGACTGTTGTAAATATTTCAACCAGCGAAATAGAAAGTTTTTCCAAATAAAATTTATTTCGAAATTCACCTAAAACTTGAGGGGGGTTACTGGTACTGAATAAGGAGGCATCTATTGTATCACTATTCATTTCACGTATTCAAGTCATTTTTCATTTCTTGTAAATTGAATGATTAAATTTCTCTTACAGGGAGAAGTAGATTACACAAACTGTGATGAGCTGCGACCCGTTGCTGTAACGTGGGGAGTTTTTCCAGGCAAAGAAATCGTGCAGCCAACCGTTGTAGACCCGGTCTCATTCCGAACATGGAAGGTAAAATATCTTAATTCCGATTCCACTCTGGTTCCAGGGCCGAGAGCCAAAAATCTGAGTTCAGATTTGAGTCTACAGTTCCACAGTTGTGAGTTAGAGTTCAGGATCGAGTTCCACGGGAATGAGATAGTTAACTCACTCAGTTAGAATTAGTCTACTTTCAATGAGTCAAATCTGAACTCACAACTGTCGGACTGGATCCACTTTTTAAAATTTTGTCTCATTAGCCACGAATCATATGATTTCTGGTGAAGGTTATGAATAAGATAGATTTCTGTCAAAATTTAAACCCACTCAAGGCGATTTGTCCATTTAAAATTGTTCGCTTCAATTTATTCCAAAACAAATCATATATTTGTAGGATGAAGCATTTGGTTTATGGAGAGAACAATGGGCGAAGTTATATGAACCGAACTCGGAGTCTCACGGTGTTATTATGGATATCCTTGACAGATATTACTTAGTGAATCTAGTCGATAATGAATTCCCGAAAGAGAATTGTTTGTGGTCAGTCGTTGAGGAGATGTTGAAACGCAAAGAAGCCGCACATCCCGAAGGTATGAGTGACTCAAATTTGGTGCCACAAGGAATCATATATATAGGGTATAAGATATAAGAACATTTTTGCCATGAATCCAAAGCTTAGGTTGAATTTTTAAAATGTTTCTAAGAAAATTCTCATACTTGTTGATCTGGTCCTGTCCAATACTGCACTGGTGGTGACTTAAGTTACATGAACAAAGCAGACAAAACAAACAAAACCTGTCCAATGACTGGGGAGTTGCTCAAATGTTCGTTAAATACAGATCCATGACATTTTCCATTTGGTTTATCTTCAGTTCCGTGTGAAAATGGAGAACTGGAAGAAGTGAGCAACTGATTTGAGACCTTTGCGCAGACGTGAAAACTGTGTACGGTATTTACTGGATGTTCGTCACGTGAATGCAACCGTTCCAAACAGAATGAATAGACGACACTCACTCCTTTGTAGTGCTGTTGCTATTCTTCTCGTGTTTGATGTTGTCGACTACCATATAATGGAGACAGAAATTTTACGTTGTATTTACCGAAAGTCTTATGGTGTATACATAACACTTAGGAGCCGGTTCGAGGTTTGTGAAATAAGACTTGAGGGTTTTAAATGAACTTATTTTCACTATTTAACCCTTACAGTGCGTCTACACCGCAGTGCAGTGTATAGAATCAGTGTCTGACATTTGCTAGTACACCACATCACGGTGTATTTATGTAATTATTATCTGTAGATGGCAGCATTTGTTTAACATAGTGAAATATTAGTAACTAATAACGATACACTGCACCGCGGTGTAGATGCACTTAAGCGGTATTCCTGTTATTCAACACACAGGTGGATTTTTAAAATAAATTTTAACATCATCTCCAGCACTTTCTGGTATTAATTGGTGTGCACTGAAATGGTTCAAACAATTATAGAAATCGCATTTCAAATTTTTAACTCTAATACTAACCGTGTTAGTGGTTATTTGTATAACTACCGGTGATTCTATAATCTCAAATGTGCTCTGATTCTCGATTTCTTAAATCGGATTTTACAACATTTTGTGATATATTTAAAGACGAATATATGTGCTATGTATAAAATAACATCTTCGCAAAAACTTTTCTCATTAGAACAAACAAAATCTTTTTGTATAAACGACATCTTGATATGAAAGCTTTGTAAAAATAGGTACCTATTTATTTTCCAGATTTTATTAATTTCATGTGATAATAAGATAATAACAATGAATGTGGAGAAGCTGTTCCACTTGGTGGATAATTCCACTCGGCATTCAATTCTGTGATAAGTCATCATTAATCGGCATGATAGTGAATATTGTGAAAGGTATGAAACACCTTTGGTTTGAATGTGGTTGTTTGATGAATTATTACACCACATATATATGAAATCTTGTACTCTTGTTTTGAAACGACAATAAAAGATAATGTAGTCAATATTTTATCTAAAATAATATCAGTTTTGGTTTTTTCATGTTAGGGAATTCTAGTACAATGTGGGCTGCTGCAAACTTCTATACTGGTACACCACAACCCTACCAGGCATTTTCAAGGACAATTATTTATTCTAAGAGGAAAATTATTACAGATGAAAAAAGAATCATGCAGTCATTACTTGGACACAAAATTCGAACAATAGACCTCCAGGAATTTCTAAGGGTGGTTACTATTCCAAATAAAGGCCGGTGCCTAATAAGAGTGCGCCCACACGCAGACTACTCGCTCTGTAAAACAATCATGCCGATATAGCTACGATCCTAATACATCCACTTTTCGGGGATCTATTACGATCTTTATCGCTTTTTATTGCAACAGAATTGCTTTATGATGACAGCTATCGGGAGATAAAGCTAGTCAGCAGCCATAATATATCAAGTCATTTTAAATTGCTCGGGGTGTGACAAGATGGTCAAGTCAGCCAATCACTGATCGCTGTTCTATCTAAACCACAAATTTCTTTAATAAGTTCATAAATAGACCAGCACTGACCAATTCAAACTTCTCAAACATGAGAACGATATACCGCGTTTAGTGTCAGACTAAAAAGGATTCACCATTGTTAATTCATAAATCGACTACACTGACCAATTCAAACTTCTCGAATATGAGAAAGAGCCACCACAAGCGATAAAAGTCAATATTATACTCATGGTAGAAACAACGATGAAATAATAAACAAAGCAGGGCCAAGCCCAAAAACTTCACGAAACGATTGAAGGTTTTAACGTGAATCATATTTATTTTCACACAACAATTATAGAAAATGCCAGATAACGTGCTTAAGGAATAATAATGTAAGTTCCTCAACTACGATGACTGTATTTCAAAAATGACCAACCATAATGGACGTATAAACTATAAACTAAGACAATTTACTAATGTTCATATATCCTCATTTATCAAACTCTACTCTATTCTACGATAGGACCTTAATTAAATCGCTATCACATGAACCACTGAATTCTATACAACGGTGAAAAAGTTGCTACAAACTAAACTATTAACAATTGAAGAGTAATAACATAATGATGAACATGTATGTCGCTAAATGACAGGTATTATACTCAAAGAATTTATCGTATAAGTTCCTCATGAAGAACAAACACGTGAACTGTATTGCAAAAAAGAACAGTTCAACATAAAAGCATTAAACTAGCGATAAAACCTACGAATTCACTATAATTTTTCCTAATTGCATTGTCCTAATTAACATTTTACAGACATTATCACTTCACTTGAAATATTATTCTGACATTTTTTCTTCCAGCTTTAGAAAACATTAAATAATTATACTTTCAATAAATAATCAACAATGATATCAGTAATTCAAGTTTATAACTGTTTTACATTCGTGTAAATTGTACCAATCACATTTTATTCAACAGAGTACCCCTAAAACAATCAATAGTTATAACATTCTCGATTTAGTTTAGGTCTATGATTATTTGTTTCGTTTATTACTAACTGAGTAACTGAGTTGATAGAATGCTTTAATGATAACAAAAGATCACAAGTTGTTGGCATACTTGGAGAAGGTTATTCTATGAATGAAGAACCTTATTGACAAAATACGTTGATTGATATATGAAACCCATAAAGTTTAGTACTGATCTCTAAAACATCATTGAAGTCCAAAACAAGAATACTACACATATCAACTTTTTTTATTTAAAGACTGCAAAAACCAATTCATCCAATCATGGCAGGCTGAACTGGAGAACAGATTTATATGTCATTATCACAAATCATTCAAAGCTATGCTCAACTAAGTATAAAAATTATTTGAACTTAAGTTCACAATATCATGTTGATATTATATCTCAGTTAAGGTGCAACTCAACCAACCTATGAGTCTAAACCAGGCGGTGGATGCGATCATCTAAACAGCGTCACCAACCCGACTAATCTATCTGGGAACAAAGATCAAGATCATGCAGCGAAGATGAAACTAAGAAGGAACTTTCATTCAGATTATAAAACAGAATGACTGTATACAAATTCATCAGTCTTCTCGAAAACAGTTCACCCAATCAATATAAAGTATTTGGATGCGATTTTATTGAAATATTCAAACGTAGATAGTTCCTTCTAAGACCACAGGCCCCTTATTATCCTAACTTAAATTTCATTAGATAATTCATACTCTGATCTACCACTACAAGTAGACTAATCTGGTAGATTTTGTGAGCTACATTTCTGACTAGACCAGTTTGTACAAGTGTGAAGTGTAAAATAAATCATTACTTTACTATACTTTGAAGTCCATTATTGTCTCTGTTGCTCCTTAGTGTTTATAAGATTCACTAGCTGCTCCTGAGTCGGTGTTTATACAATTCCCTAGCTGCTCATCAATGGTTTTTAAGAGGCACTAGCTGCTCCCCGAGTGTTTTTAAATGATTCACTAGCTGCACCTCAAGTGTTTATAAGATACACTATTGTCTCTGCTGCTCCTTGATCAGTGTTTTTAAGATGCGCTATTGTCCATGCTGCTCCTCGAGTGTTTATAAGATCCGCTACTGTTGCTCCTGAATCATAATGTTTGTAGAAATCCACCATCTTGTTGAAGATATCCATCATTGGGTGGTAACTCGCCGCTGCTGGCTCAACAACTTCTCATCTGGACATCTGCAGTTTTCATCGGCATCAGTAGTCGTCTACTTTTGGTTGTCGTTTACCAATCGAAGACCATTATTTCCAGGATAGAGTTAAGCTGAAATAAGAAAAAAGAACATCCTTTGAGGCAGACCATACTAACAAGCATTGATTATAATTTACACGTTAATTTGAATTATACGGGCTGCCATGTTTTTTGTAGGGGAAAAAATTCATCGAAATTGATTGCGGCTTAAAACCACAATAATTAATAGTAGTTCAGCAACATTAATACACCACTGATTAAGACTAGTGACAATAGAATATGAGGCTGGATATAAGATCAGCCGTGCGGACCGTTACATGAAAATTAAACAATATAGGTGAGGTCTGATGTCTATACTAGAATAATTTCAGATCATTTTAATTCATCTTTATGTTAGATATTTAAACAATCGGTTGATTATTGAGCTATATAGCTATAGTTTTAGCTATAGTTTGTTTTGGCAATTTGACTGCCTATATCCTAGTAATTACCTAGATTTTAATTGTCAGCTAAACAATATTCCTATTATCAAATTAACTTTATTGTCGGTTAATGATGACACTTGATTCGCCGAGAAATTCATTAATGAAAATGGTAAAACAGCACACAACATGTGGTGTAAAGTATTACCGGTACCTCATTCTTTAAAAAAGTGTCAATATATTATTTGCAAAAATAATCTATTAACCGACGATCAAGTTTAATTGATAAATAATATATGTATGACTAGTTTATAACTGTCTCATCTTAACAAGTAAACTTTGCCTGCATGTATACTTTAGTAAGCCCTGAAATATCTACCAATAATTTGGTATCCAACTTTATTAGAATCATAGTTAATTTCTAAGTAATTGGTCAATTAGAATATTTTCCTATTTATATTTTCATTGTTGAGGCGCGAAATATCTATACTAGAAAATATTTTGATATTCCTAAGATACTTATCGTACATATCTTAAGAAAAATCTGATGATTAATATTAACTGGCCTACACATCAATACTCAGCCAAGAATATTCATATGAGACCTAACGAGTAATATTAGAGCAATGATTGTTTTAGATTTCAACTCATTAATAACCATCTACCGGCCACAGAGTTTCAATCTTCAATCAGTTTATAGCCAAATTGAGAAAATTGAGAACTTCACCAGCGTCTCTGTTCTCTCCAGTGCTATACACATCCTGCCCTTGATGCTAACCCAGTAATGAAAAATCAACTTAGCTTTTTATCAAGACTGCCAAGTTCAGTTTCGAAAGGTCTCTTGGTGTCTTGTTGATGAGTTTAATTCAAGCTGTAGTCGGTGGTCTCTTCTGGTCGGTAGGATCTAGATGGCTAATGTATCTCATGCTGAGGCTTTCCAGATTCATGTTAAGCTGAAATGAGATAAAGAATGACATTCTGTAATTACACAATTCTTTGATTAATTGTAATTGACATGTGTATCAACTTAACTTAGCATCCTTTTTTCATCGTCCTATGGTGTCTCCGTCATCTTCTTAATCATGGTGATGGGCCAGTTCAGATTAAGTTTACCTGAAATAGTAAAAAAAGACATTTCTGTAGTCACACAATCCTTTGATTAATTGTAATTGACATGTGTATCAACTTAACTTTCTTAGAATTGCCGAGCATCCTTTTTTCATCGTCCTATGGTGTCTCCGTTATCTTCTTAATCATGCCGGGCCTGTTCAGATTAAGTTTACCTGAAATCAGAATAAGAACAACATTCTGTAGTTACACAATTCTTTGACTAATTGTAATTTACATGTGTATCAACTTAACTTTCTCAAGATTGCCGAGTTCAGTATCGTCATCTTCTGTCCTCTTGGGGCATCGTCGTCTTCTGGGGGAGTCCTGAAACGAAAAAAAAAGAACAGAGATGAAAACCTGATACGGAACAAAACTAATGTCCCAAAGCGCCAGCTGTCCTTCGCCGGTCATGTGCGGAGGATGCCAGAAAAAGAGTCAGCCAGGGATTCGCTGCCCTCTACATGCCCTCACACAGAACGCGAAAACCAAGACGACAACCGCTTCAAAATCACCATCTAACTACAGGATGTCCTAAGCGACGTCAGTAACTGACAAACCTATCAGATTGCACAACACTAAAATAGCGCAGTACAACCAAATTGACCGGGTTGAGATTCAAGATCTCAACTAGCACTCAAAAGCGTGACAAGAGACTTCATCCACTGACCGAGGTTGTCACAAGGACACAATGAAACCAGCACTCACAAGCCGACAAGAGACTTCATCTCTGACCGAGGTTGTCACAAGGACACAATGAAAACTAGCACTCAAACTAGAAATCAAAGAGCGCGACAGTAGAATCATCCCTCAGCCGACTCAGAATACCAGAAACAAAGAGCGTGACAGTAGAATCATCCCTCATCCGAGCGGTCACAAGGACACAATGAATACTAGTAGCGTGACAGTCCAGTATAACCACTCCATTTTAACCCTGTGCAATCCAACAGATATGCCCATCATTGACATCACTCAGCACTCTCTGCAGTGAGATGTTGAAGTGAAGCAGTTGTCGTCCTGGTTTTCGTGTTCCGTATGAAGGCGTGTAGAAGGCAGCATTTCCTGACCGACTTTTTTTCTGACATCCTCCACACGTGACCAGCGAAGGAGAGCTGATGCTTTTGGACATTAGTTTTGTTCCATAGAACATCGAAAATCGACAGAGAAATCGGCCCTGAAAAATATAACGGATTAGACCCTGAAAAACAGAACGGGTTAAAGGCTGCAAAATAGAACGGATTAATTAACACGGAACAGTACAGGACAGCACAGAGACGAACAGTATCACGTAAAACATAAAGACGTCGTTCCTCATGAAGGAACCAGCTTGTAGAGCGCAGCGTCATCGCGAAGAAAAACGCCAGGAGGAGAATCCACGTCAGCATAGTGTCTGCACGGTGTGAAGAGCCTGAGGTGAATGACTGGCTTAACGATTCTACTTACTGTCAACCGGTGGCGTATTTCAATATTGACCAATAGGCAGCCGCGCTGTTTGTCTCTTATTGTGAATGGGTTTACTGAAGTTTGTGGAAGGTGATACACACGCGACGTACCTCTGTAGTACATCCAGCATACAGACCGGGCTCGGCCGGTACCATTGAAATATTGATCTATAGAAATATCTCCGAACATTTGAATTGTCGAAGTTACCGCATGATAGAACACAGACGCGACGTCACCTCTACACACACGGCATATGGAATTGAATGGAAGACCTGGAGGGACATGCCAATATATTTGCTTTTTGCAAATTAATTGCCAGTTTGACATTTTTTAATCCGTCCGCTAGCGCCACCTCAATGGTTTAAAAAGATATTTACCCCACATATCACAATAACGTGATATAGCCATTATCAATAATTTAAAGGAACATTTATCTTAGCCAGTAAGGAATGATGATAATAATGGATGTGGCCGGGGCCACCGGGCTCGAGGAGTCGTATTTCAAGTTTGGGTGAACTGTTGCTTGCTTAGATCATCCAATATCCCAAAAAAGTAACTTGGTTTAGGATTTCGATATCTGATGTTCTATTGCTAAGGTTTGCCAATCGTAGAAAGATCTCATATTATGACCATTATTATTATTGGCCATCAGGATTAAGGAACACAGATCAAAGACTTCTGCGATTGGACAACATCTCGCAATTTGTCACACTTGTGATCAGGAATTCAGTAACAACAAATTCAAAATTCTAGACAAAGGTTCATCTGATCTCGACTGTAAAATTAGGGAGGCCCTGTTTATTAAAGCGCAACGACCCTCTTTAAACCAACAATTATTTCAAAACGGCTCATCCTTTATCCTAAATGTATTCAAAAAATTAGTTTGTAATTAAATACTTGGTTTGTAATTAGCTTAGAATTTAGCACTTGTAATTTTGTAACTTATGTTGTATATAAACCTGTAGTTTAATCATTTGATTCACTTGTATTTCACCTGATGAGGGGATATGATCCCGAAAACGTTCGTGTTAATAAACTGTATTTACTCATTAGAAAATGAGGTTTTTAATGTTATCGCTTCTATGGTTATTCGGATATTTGAACTCTCTTCCTAAGATCTATCTCATATTATGTTTGACGGACTGCTGAATCGGCTATATCGGCCGCTATGTTCAAGTTCAAGTTCAAGTTCAAATTTATTTCACAGAAAGCATGACAGGCTATGTACACAGGTTGAGAGAAAACAAACAATAAAATTTACAATTTTTTTAAACAAAGCACAATTATAAAAAGAGAGAGAGGACAGTAGCTTTCAGTGTGGGCCAAGCAAAGCCTTTAGGCCGCTGTCGCAAGCACCCAGGGAAAAAAACGAAAGGGAAATGAAGAAACAAAGGGGAAGGAAATGAAAGTTGATGATTTTTGATAATTTCAGGAGAGTTTATATGAGTAAGCTAGAGGGTTCAGGAGAGTGAGCAATTATAACAATTAGGGTTATTACATTGATGGATATCATTGTAGGCGGAGGTGAGATATGGTCTGAGTTTACGTTTTAAATTTTGTTTGCTTGTTTGTAGGATGTCATTGGAAAAAGGTAGTTTTTGCCAGATGTTTGAAAGAATGTTTTGAGGTGAATTTTGAGGCGGGGTTGGTGGTGTTTGTTTTGAAAATGAGGAATATGCGTGGTCTAAATATATGCTTTTTACCTCCGAGAAGTAATGCACTATATCAGGGGCCGCCGTGAATCAGACGTGTGGCCGCGGCCGGGACCCTAGCTTGAGCCGTGTTTTAGACGCTACCGGCGTTGCCAGTGTTTACATTTCCGGGTTTTGACGTTTCCGTTTTGCAGCATTCGAGTATTTCTTATTCTAATTAACAATAAAATACTGAAATTAAGTGATAGATAATAATGTCAGGCGAGTCGGAATCATCTTACCGGGTGAGAAACTGTTCATATTTGGAAATAAGAATTCTATAGATTCTCGTAAAGGTTCAAAACCGATAAAGATAAGTCATTCTCGCTGACGACATGGACGAGATGTCAAATTCAACTTCAATTCACAAGTTTGTTAATCTTGTTCTTTTTAGGCTTCTTTTTACGAAGGCCTTGTGTAAATGTCCTTGTTTTTTTCTAGATGCTTCAGCGTCTCGGTAAAGGTGCCCAAGGAGCCGTTTATTTGGTCGAACATAAGGAGGAGGGGAAACAGTATGTTCTCAAAAAGGTAGTTGATCTAGTCTTTAATCTGGTTTTATTTTGTCTTTAAATTGTTAGCTTTAAAGCCTCGGGGCTCGTATCAGAGTTGTAGGTAATTTAAAAACGATAATCTGTTAATCCAATGTATAAAGTATATATAAAATAAGTTATTTTATAAATACTATATACATTGGATTAACAGATGAGTATGAGCCCCTGTGCTTTAAAGCTAAAGCTGAATAGTTGCATAGGAGATTATTAGACACTTTTACCCAGATACCTATGAATTGAGTCATTTAAATATCTATTAGACTGAAATTATGAGACCGGTGCAAATTTGAAATATATAAGTACTTCACAAGATAAGCTCACTTGGCATTGAACCCAATAATTTACGAAGTAGGGATTTTTTCTCTTGACTATTATTGATTAGATTACTCATGGTTTTATGTGATTCAAGGGATATACGGCACTGATAATCATCTCATTAAACCATTCGAAAAAAGTTTGTCTGGGTCCAAAGACGTCATAACATTCTCTTCGTGAAATCAATTGAAAAGGTTATTGGGGGCTTAAAATTGAGAACTGTGAGAGTGGGTTCTGACATTGACTGCTTAGTCTGCCCAAAGAATCAATGTTATAGATTTCCCAGCAACATTTCCCCACCCAAAGGGTCTTATACAAAGGGCTTTGGGAGAGGATATGACCTGCCTTTTGTGTGGAGTGTCTGAGGGTACAATCAACCACCTCATCTGACTCTCAACTGGGTCTTGAAACTATCTTTAAAATCCATTGTAACGAAAGGGCATCAGTATCGTCAAGTACCCGTGCCTGGGCCACGGCAGCCATATGTACAAACGTTCAAGTTCAAGTTGATTTAGATATTTTGAATTTGGTTTTTTTAAGGTTGAATGTCGAGATGAAAGTGAAGCGAACAAAGCGTTCAAAGAGGTATTTATTGATTTATAGCATTTTATCCTGACCAAATCATTTCTTGATTCCTGGGTTTTAGAAAAACTAACCCCAACTCCAAAATTAAAGAGTCATATTTTCATTCAGAACTGCATAAAAAAAGGTTTCAACGTACAAAACTGAATTCTGAAGGGATCAAATAAATGTTGTAATTGTATATTTTTGATTTTGGATGTCGTTTTGATTTCAGGCAGTTGCTTTAGCGAAGTTGCAGCATGTATATATTTGTGGTTATAAAGAGTTCTATGTGATGTGGGATAAAGATGAATGCGCGATGTATGTGTGTATTATAATGGAATATTATAAACACGGTGACCTCGATAAAATACTCAAACAGAAAAGAAAAGAGCGAACTCCAATTGAAGAAATCGTAAGTTTACAGTCACATGGCGGTCACATTCACAGGATACTTTCAGATCTGAGAATCAAAAATTGATATTTCACAGGCCCTTGACTGAACATTCCCCGATTTAATTGATTTAAGATATTCTCAGGGCTGTTTCTTATCAAGAGGTTCCTTATGCAACTCATCTCACCACAGTGAGAACAACAAGACATCAAAAATTCAAATTCCCTGATTTAAAAGATGATTCAGAATTCCCTCATTTTCCCTGCAGAAAAAAATGAATCCAGAATGCCTTGGTTATTTTCCCTGATCTATAAGAACCCCGCTTTCAAGATCAAATATCTGGTTCCTGTTTTACGAAAAAAGATAAACTAAAATTTTTGGTACGGTTTTTGTTGGTCACCGTACTTCACATTATCAATGAGGACTACCATTTGAACTTAACTGTGTAAACTTTTGCGTGAAATTGGACCCAAATGTCATAAACTTAAGAACTGAAAAGTTCAAAATCTGTTATAAAACTATTCATGTATTTTATTGTAGATTATAAAAAAGTGGTTGGGTCAAATGGTCGAAGCTTTGCTGTTTATTCATCATGAGAAAGTCATTCACAGGTAAGGTATTCAAACACGCCCCCCCACTTACACACCAAATGTTTAACTCTAAATAATCTTTATGATTTCTTCACTAATTGACATAATATTAAATAAATTTTTGAGGGTTAGAATCTTCTTTGTGAAACTGGGTTCTGGCCTTGTTAGAATTACAAATAGAATGTTTCGACACTGTTTAACTGGCAAACTGGCTTACCCGTCAGATCAGTAACAGTAGCGGCAATAGATTCCTCTATTTAGTTTTGCTTGTATTCAGGAATTAGAAAATAAAAAGGGTCGAGGTTTTATCTGATCGATTGAAAGTGTTGTTTATGATATTATTTCAGGGATCTGAAACCGAGTAATATTTTCATGCAAGAAGATTTGAGTATATCGCTGGGCGATTTCGGCGTCGCCACGGTAATGGATGATAGTCGCACTAAAACGCGTACGGCGATCGGGTCGATGAACTGGATGGCTCCGGAGGTGATGGAGCGACCCTACGACGAGCGCAGCGATGTCTGGTCTCTCGGGTGTATCATTCTGGAGATGACGACGTGCGGTTTCCTGGACACGAATCACATGATGAGTAAACTGTTCGAGTTGAAGTCGAGTCAGGAAGTTCTCGAGGAAACATTGCAGGAAGTTTCGAAGACGTATTCGGTCGAGTTGGTGTCGGTAATTCGGGCGATGCTTCGTCGTAACTTCAAACAAAGACCGTCATCGGAGTAAGAGAATTGTGGATAACTGTGGAACTAGGATTCAGTTTAACCCTTTGGGGTCATTCATTTATTACGTACGCATTAGGGGAGGGGTCAGGGCAATTGCGTACTGTTATGCTTAATGTATATTTACAAATTTTATGCATACGTAATAAATGAATGATCCCTTTAATGGCTAACAGTTCTCCACCTTGAACCCAGTTCCATAGTTTTGAGTTTAATACGACTGTACCATTAAAGTAAAATGAATTCGGCTTCATTTTTCAGAGAATTGGTTGAATTCCCGTATGTGAAAGACTGTCTCGCTTTGAGTGGGTCAGCACTGGCTGAACAACGCAAAAAGAGTCTCGGAAAAGGAACTGGGGGTAAGTGTTGAATTACACTGAACTACTACCAGTAGAATTGATGAGAGACCAGTGAAAGATTGACTGTTACTGATATGATTGATGAGAGGCACCTTTCTAAACTGTAATTCTTTGATGTATTGTTGTTTTAGGTCCCGTACCTAGAGGAAGTGGTGTAGCGGCCATTATTAAATACCTCGAGACCGAACGCGGCCATGAGTCGTGCGTAAAAGACGGTCTGGAATATCTGTACGAACTTTCGAACAACGCTCCGTTAAATATTGATAACAGCGGGAAAATACTGATCGCGAATTTAATGAAAGAGAATATCGCGAGTAAAGACATTTTAGTGAGCGGGTGTAATGTGTTACAATCAATGGTTCCTGCAGGTAATCAACTCATTTCAATCCAGTTCGATCCAGTTCCACAGAACTTCAAACCAGTTCAATCCAGTTCCACAGATTTTATTTCAATCGAAAATATTATCGTTTGTTTTCTTTGCAGCGAGTGAAAACGATGCATTATTCTCAGATGAAATTGTTTTAGTCGTGATTCAAGCCATGAAGGTCAGTTGACTGTCAGTTACAATGTACTCTCTTTCCCTGTGATGATCATGGTCAAGCCTTTCTTAACAGGTTGGCCACTTCGCTGAAAATCATGGAAAAAATCAGGGAATTTTCTTTAAAAAGTCAGTGGATGGTCAGGGAATTTTGTAAAAAAAAAAACTGAAAAAATTTGGGAAAATTCAGGAAAATTTGTTGACGTTTGATCGCGTGTAAAATCAAACAGTTTCCGTCTATGTCTTTTGTATTGGACTGTGTTGAATTGATTTGATTCTTAAATTCAGAGAAAACAACGTGCAAGTCAGATAAAAGTGGCCACCCTGCTTTAAACTAGTCCCTGACAGTAGTTTTCACTTAGATGATTTGATATTTCAGGCTCATGGAGGTTCACTGCGCGTTCAGATGGCTGGAGCTGCTCTTTTAGTGGAAGAAGCTGCTAATGGTAATGTATAAACTACCCAGTGGCAGATTTATGGGGTGTGGTGTTGGGGTCCGGACCCCTGTCTTTCCACTGAGTTTGCACTTTCAACAAGACAAAGATTGTTAAAACCTGCACATTTGACACACATCCTCTCAGAAATTGCATATTTTCAGATGTTTTTCTTTCAAAGATATCTAACATGGAGGATGGGACTAGGCTTATAGCCTATGATGCCCTGCTTTATGTGAATAATTCCTCTTAACTCACAACTGTGGAACTGGATTCTGAGTTCAGAGTTAACTCTGACTCACAACTGTGGGACTGGATCCTGGGGTTATTCAACGAGTATCAAATATTTGTATGACCACACTGATCTCAACTTCGATGACTTTGGAAGAAAAGGAATGGTTTGCATCGGGAACTTCAGAATCTGAAGCCAGTGAAGACTGATTATAACAATCCTATGATGTTTTGGTTCACCTATCATAAATACTGTTGCTTATTAAACTTATTGGATCTTCAGTTCAGAGTTAATCACTATATTACACTCCCAACTGTAGAACTGGATCCAGTGTAACAAATTTTCATGCAAAATCTTCAGTCTAAATTGATTTCTGTTTCGTAATGTCTCTCATTACTGTTTTCGTTATAGATGAGAGCTGCAGCCCAACAGCACTAGGGGGCGCTGTAGGTGTTATTCTGGACGCGATGAGAACGTTCACTAAGGAAACGACATTGTTGTTATCGTGTACTGGTGCTCTACTCAGTTTATCCATCAATGGTTCGTTTGAAAAAAAAACAAGAAACATGTTTTATATAGCCCACTTGATTTAGAAATAAAGAACCCAGTTCCGATGTTCAGGGTTCTCACACAGATCAGGGAAAAGTCTATTTTACTCGGTGTCCTGTTGTTCTTGCTGATGATGAGCGACACAAGGAACTTCTTGATAAGAAACGGCCCTTACTGACAAATATCTTACATCTTATCAGGGAATTTTAGTCAAGGGTCATGAAAATTCATTAAACTATCAGGGAAGTTTGATTCCCTGATCTGTAAGAACCGTGAATGTTGTCTGTTCAAATTCATCTTAAATGATAAGTTTCTATTTTCTGAACGGCGCAGCAGTGAATGTGGTTCATCGTATTTTCAGAGAATACTTGTAAACTGGTAACAACAGAGAAAGGAATGCAGGATGTTTGTAACTGTATGGATTTACATAAAACCAACCCGGAATTAGTTGCGTCTGCTGCTAAAGTGATAGCTCCATTATTGATCGATGGTGAGTGGACCCCTCCTCATCTCATCTCACATCATCTCCCCTCACTTTGAAAATTTATGTGGTATATTTTGATTCAAAATGTTCAAAACTTGTGAGTCTACTGCTTATTCAGAAACGTGTTTCACATTTTCATTGACTCAAAAACAAAAAGTGGCCACCCTGTATCGCCAGAACTAGTCAGATATTTAATCATCAGGTTCGGACTGATGATAAGAGTGCTGTTTGTTTCTATATTTTTTAGATGATAATCTGCAGTTAGCGAAGAAGTTGGATTTAGTTCCGTTGTTGATTGAAGCGATTCACAATCATTTCAAAGAGGCAGATGTCGTAGAAGCTGCTTGCATGGCGTTAACCGATCTTATTTACGCCGATGGTTCGTGTCTAAAACAAGTTTCTCAAAATTGTAAACCTGACTGTGACTACCATTTGAGAGTAGTTCTACCTTTTCTAAGATCTCTACCACTGATCCTAGAAATATTAAAAAACTTTCAAAATCAGTATAGGTTCTAGTTCAGTTTCAATCATATAACTATTTCTGATTTTAAATGACTCTCATTTTGTTGTGAAAACTACTAAAATTAGGAGATATCAGGTAGTCTGAGAGTTTACCTATAACTGACACAATCTCAATTGCCAATTCCTTTTTGGGGGAACTAGTTGGTGTGTGTGTGTGAGATTGAGGTTGACTCATTATTTTGGCAAATGAGGCAGCAAATCTTACTATAAAATACCAATCGATTATACCGGTATTCAGTTACTCTTTCTTGCACCAGGGGCTGCAGTTGCTCAAATAAAGACAACCGTTGGATTAATACCATAGTGACAATGAACTTTAAATCGTCACTATGTGAACTATCCACTGGTTAACTCTAACTGTTAACTCTTGAGCAACTGCAGCCCCAGAGTGTTAACCTGTATTATAATATTAGAGGTTGATGTTGTATATTGTGTATTGTAGAGGAACATGCGTATCTGGTATTGAACTGTAGTCGCAGTCACGCGTACTATGACGGAATATTTGAAATATTGAAAGCATACAACGAACACAAGGACAACGTGAAAGTGATTGAGAATATCGTGACGGTCATCATGGAACTCGCTGAATACGGTAAAACACATGTCTGCCTACATGATATCCCCCTATGACATCATCAACTTGTCTAGAAATGATAAAGAAACTTCCAGAAATGAAATCTCTCTATGACATAATCGAATTACCTATTTTATGATTTGATCCTGACACTTCCAGAAAAGCTGTCTGCCTCCATAAATTACCTATGACTTCAAAGTTCCAAGTTCTTTAGAACTGATTATTTTGTCTTGTTATGTTTCAGTTGATATCAAAGAAGAGTTGAAATCTCAAAATGTTGTCAGTTTACTGAATCAAATAAAAGGATCGTTTACTCAAAACAAGGTGAATATAGAACTTACTCTCTGTGTTACTGATCAATAACTGAGTGTGAGGGGTCGGCATTATTCCAGCGAGTCCGGCATCCTGTCAACAGTTGTCGGTTCATTTTGACTCTATAGCCTACATGGTTCATACAGATCAGGGCAAACCGGGAAATTCTGACTCTTTTCTTGCAAATCACGGTAATTTGAATTTTTGTTTTGCTTGCTGGTGACGAGTGGCATTAGGAAATTCTTGAAAGGGAACAGCCCCCACTGAGTTTATCTATATAGGAATTTTCGGTCAAGGGTCAGGGAAATATCGGGGAATTTTGGATTCCCTGATCTGTAAGAATCCTGCTAGAGAGTAAATTTCAGATGTGATGTAGATTTCTACAGTTTCTACGTTGATGTTTTTCAGGATATAATGAACCCGTGCACTCAGGCTTTGCAGCTACTGGGTGCGGCTACTAAACGATAGTCATCAACAATTCATCGCCGTGGCGATAGATGTGGCGATTGACGAGCTCATGCTATTCGAAATGGCCAAAGGAAGATTGTAAAAAGAATCGGTAGTTTAGTTGTAAAAAGTTTAGCTGTGGATTCAGCAGAAAAATTAGGCAATCATGATGTCTATAATAGGAATTTACTGCTCAACAGAAAAGTGAATTGTTTGTACTTCTAGAAGTACGCACATTGGAGTAATGATCGTATCTTTCTTTGAGGGGGTCTGGATCCACTTTCGTAGAAATGTAATTGTTTTTTTTTGGTGATTTTATGAATCGAATCTGTGATAATTATTTCTTATTTCCGGTGATGTTCTGGTGTTATTTCTATTATTTATTATAATATACATGTACTATTTTAAACACAGTTCATCGAAACCAGAAACTAAATCCAGTTCCACATTACCTATCATACTGTGGCGCTTGATTCAGCCGATGAGAGCCATATTAACTTGTATTTGCCATACCAGTCATTCCCCTCCTTTCTGTTACAGTGGGAAATTGTACAAAAACGTGTCAAACAATTATTACCAGAAGCTTTATTCTGTAGAGTCAAAAATTTTGTTTGCCAAATATTCTGTTGATAATTTAATGTGATATTTACGAGTAAATTCTAGACGTTTTGCAGGGTTCTTACAGATCAGGAAAATCAGAGAATTCTGACTTTTTGGCGTCTTGTTCTTGCTGGTGACGAGTGGCACAAAGAACCTCTTGATAAGTAACAGCCCCCACTTAAAGTTCAATCCAGGGAAGTTTTGGTCGAGGGTCTGGGAAATAATCAGAGAATTTTGGATTTCCTGATCTGTAAGAATCCTGCAGTTTTAAAATCATCGATATACATAAACAATGAATGAATGATTTCCGTCCAATATTGATTTTATTCAATACATGTTCAATATTATATACAAAATGTTTAGAAAATTGATTTTTAAATATATACAAGTTCAAAACGAAGAGTTTCCAATTGTTAAGTTTTTTCATCATTCGCGTCATCTTTATCAGAGGACGACTCCTCTTCACTTTCATCGTCACTTTCCTCGGATTCAGAGTCTTCTTCGCCTATGAAAAAATATTTGTATTGCAGTTTACAAAAGTGACTCGGCCGATTAGGAGAAACAAGGTATCATTTTTAGCCTTATCTCAAGCATTTTAGGATATGCAACTACATGTATCAACATTTAACATTTTCTCCATCATACTCACTGGTATCGGTATCTGATACTGATTGGTTTGATTTCTGATACCTCGCGGCTGTTTCGTGAAGGCACACATGAAATGTCGGATACTCGATTATCACTTTATCTTTCAGATTCTCGAGAACAGATTGTTTTAAACTGATCGAGTGATAGCTGAAATAAAAACATGATACAAATTAATCACAAACTGAATCAATTAGGAATTCAAACTGATTTGAAATATTGTCTTTCATACTTGGCAGCGACAGGTCCGGCTTTAACAACTTCTCCTTGTTCAGCTTTAAGAAACGCAACCCAGTTCTCCATTGGAACGTCTAGCATTGGTTTCAACTTGTATCGAATGACAGGATCGAACTTCTCCGAATCCAGTTCATCTCTCAATACCGACATCAGATCCCTGTTTCCTTTTACCCTGTAATCAAAAAACCAATCGGATTCAAATATCCTGAGAATATCACAAAACTCGATTCGGGCTAGACTAGGAACTGCTAGAGAATACTACCAGTATTTAAAAACTGACCTGTTCTGTGTAATTGTGACATCGACATCTACAAATTTCCATTCTATAAACCACAGAAGTTCGGTTTTACCCCTAAAAATAATCAAGTATCCGGCATTAGATCTAGAATTGAAGGAATGAATTCGATTTCTGATTGTGTTGGACTTACAACACAAAAAGTCGATTTTTTCTACGCTTTGTCGAATCTTTCGGCATAAATTTCAACGTAATTTTCTCATCTTTCGCTATTTTGAATATCTTCTTTTGCTGAAAGAAAAAGCGCATATAAACAACTAACAAAATCCAGTGGAAAAACGAGAGTTATTTGATAATAATACTTCAGTATACTCGGGTCAACTCAGTGAGATAATTGAGCGGAGTCGACTTACAAATTTATTGAGGTTGTTGTTTTTCTTATGTTTATAATCTCTTTTCGCGATATCGACAACTCGGTCGACCTCTTCTAGAAAACGATAATCTGAATATAGAAAATTAAAACATTATCAAAGGCTAGAGATATTTATTATCTTAAGAGACTCGGTTATACAGCGGTAGGCCCAGCATCTTAATTAACCATATTTTTGACAATTACTCCCCACCCTTTCTCTACCCTTCTCTATCTCCCCCTCCCTCCTCTCACCCCTTCACTCCCCCTCCTCTCACCATTTCTCTCTCCTAAGCTCCTATGTTATCTATAACTCACCACTCAAAAGTTGTAAATCATCAAATTTAGCCATTTTAACGTAAGCTGTTTTATCCCTGCGACCGGTACAGTTCGTCTGTTCTTTATGTTTCTTCACACATTGTAATGAACACGATTTCTTTCTACATCCGGGACACGTATATTTGTGATGATTCTCCAGACAAACTTCACAACTTCATCAATTAAAACAAGTGAGATACATCAATAATTACAGCTTGGAAAGCGTAAAGCTTTTAATCAGATGAAACTAAACCACATGAAGGTAACTAACTAATGTCCATTTCAATGAAGACAGGTATGTACTTCCTTAACTGACTGAGCTAGGCCACCGATGTCCTTTCGGGCAAAGTTGAAATAGACATTAGAAATGTGCTCACGCATGGGTCGGCACACGGTGCAATATATTGAATTTAATTGATGTTTTCAATCGAGTTCTGTCGTTAAGTGAAATATAAAATCCAGCAGGTGACTGAAACTGACCTCTTATGATTCTCCATTTTACTACTGTTTATTCTACCAGTCTGAAATGTTCATTAGATTCTATTGATACCGATTTTAACAATAACAGAAAAACACTACCAACAACACAGCTGATGGAAGATGATGACGTCAGGGGCTTTCCTGGATTTCCCCTCGGAATTCCTTTTACTCGCATGCCAGTGAACGCCACGAAACAATTCAATTTCTTTTTATTGGATACAATACAATACATAACTTTATTGGCGCAGAAAACGCAATAAAACTTTCGAGCATAAGAAGTTAGCGGAAATATGCCACGAAGCAATACAGGGACTCCAAGTTAATCAGCAGTGTAGTAGCAAGTGCCGAGCGCCGGATTTTTTTGATGGAATGATTTGGAATAGCAGTACCAGAAGAAATATCCTGGTTCCCATTCAGATCCTGAGAGTGACTATTTTTCATTTGAAGGAAAAGAGTACCGTTCATACGAATATCAAATTTGATTTTAGGGAAAGTTAAGTAATTTTAGCGAGTTAAGAGATTTCTTAATCCTCTGCGAGATCCCCCGAGTGGAGTTCATTGCCAATTGATCTTCTTCTGTAACCGATAATAAAATTGTGTCCCAATTTGCTGCCGACGGAATTACCGTTTTTTAACGGAATTACTTTTTACAGTGTAGGCCCAGTGTCACTGAAAGCAATGCCATCGCTGGAAGGACCGTGGAAACGCGTTCTAATGGAAAAATCGAGGACGTGGGGCATAAATGAGCCTGTATGTAGAGCATAAGCGCAAGTATAAACATTGAAACTAATAATTATGGGACTGATGGGTCGGAATGGCTTTCATGATGAATGCAAGTTTCCATTTACGACCCGTTTCTAGTTTACAGGCCTTTGTTATTATTAGGCATCAGTTAGGGCACCATTTGGTAATCATAATTACTGCAATTAAAGCAATTAACAATTCGCTCCAAGTGCAATAATAGTCTAGCGGATTACAATTCGAGCTTAATTGATTTCAGTGGGAATCAGGCCAAACAGTTCATTTAAACCGACGGACACGAACAGAAGCAGGGTTCTGTGCGTATCGGGAAACTTTATGTAGAGATCACGTTGCAACTTGGGTTCTGTGTCGAGTCTATTAGTCTAAAGCCGTTGTTTTTAGATATCAAGTGCTATAACACCATCTGGGACCGGTTTTATAGATTGGTATATATTACTTAAACCCTTGGGTTACGGCAACTCAATTGAAATTGAATTGAGTTAGCCCCCGGGTCGAAGATAATACCAGTGTATAAAACCAGTTCCTGAATATTTCACAATGAAGCTCGGTTCCTGTTTGCGGCGGACCTCTCTCCCCCACCTGGTACTTTGTATCACTGTCAGTGAATTTCACAAAATAAGACTTTGCCTGATTCCCAATTTTCGTAGAGTTGCGCATTATTCCAGTGTTAAATGAAATAAATTATAATATTTTGAGTACTTATTCAGAAGAATTAGCCAGTTCCTTGAAGTTGAGCGTAATGCTGTCTAAACAGTTCCAAATATTCGTTACCAAAATCTCCCTAAGTTGGATCGAGGGTGTACAGAATACATGATTTGATTCCGCGCTTGTTGGTAAGTATAGAGGGAAGAAACTATGAGTGACGTTTCGACTCCAACTCTAAAACGTCATAACTCTCTTAGTTGGAAAATGTCGAAACAGCACCGTTCTCTCGGCTCTCAAATAGCCACTGATCTCTTAGTTTTTCTTCATAATCATCGGGTTTTCTTTAATTGAATAAATAACAGTCATGGAAGCTGGATTTGGAATAGGGTGGAAGGGAACGTCTCTCAACTCAAATAATCGTCATACGAATCGGCGATGATTTCGTGAGCTGGCTCGCGCGCGCGCGCATCCCCTCTCCCAGTCGCGATAGAGTCTCTGGTTTTGACAAGCAGACTATTGGATGATAATTGGAGGTTATTGTATGAAACGATGAACTCGTCGCCGGCGTTGCGACGGTTCTGCTGCAATTTGAGAGAAGCGTTCATTATTTAATGAAAACTTAATTATTCAGCGTCTCGGACAGAAGCATCAGCAGCAGCGGCACCAGCAGCACCAACCACAGCGGCAGTACGGAACAGGTTAATGTTTCGTTGACCCGTTAGGATCATAAATTCGGTGGCTATCAATTTGTCTGATCATAAACGCACAGGCAGAAACGAACGGATTAACGGATTATCTCGAGAATTATTGTGCGGATTAAATCTAAGGATCAATTGGTGAGTTAATAAGTTTATTCATCAAGTTAATTGTTAGTAAAATTATAATAATCGTAGAAACGAAGAATTCACTTTCTGGAAGTAAGAATTTTGGAATTATTGTAATTTGATTAAGAATCCGAATCTAGCGAATGCTTTAGGATACATGTATTCACTTATTTCACAGGAGAAAATTGTTGTTGTTTATTTTTTCAATGAAATGGAGACGTAGGGATTAACGAAACAATAATTCATGATATTCGTATAAAGATAAACGCGAACCTGGGAAAATTACTTAACTATATTTACTTCATTACTTCGATTATTTGCTTTGGGACCAGTAAACATAGTGGGGCGACCACTCAGGTGTGCTGACCGGTAATAGCATTCACTTACGTACAATATCCTGTACATTCTATCATAGTAAAATAGCCGAATAGCCCGTACACTTCGACGCGGAGAAGAGATGATCTGAACCCACTAAATGCACAATTCAAAAAGATTAAAAGCAATTTAAAAAGATCATCAGTCTCTTTTTAATCAAGGCTTATTTTCCAAAATAATTTTTTAGCCACTCAAAAGACCTCGTTTATGGAAACATATTCGAAAAATATTCTAACCAATACAAATATATAAAGTTAAGGTTGGTAAGTATTTTAAATAGGCAAAAAACCAACAAAAGGGCTTTTGGTTTTGTACAAGCGAACTGTTTACAAGATAAATTTCACGTATGTTTATAACATGAGAAAAGTTTTACACCTAGAGCTCCTTACTGTACGTCATTATAAACACAATTACGAACAATTTTCATAGACAAATATAGTCTCTATATTATTACGTATTCTACTTTCCACAAAGTGATCGCAAATTGACCAAACAACTAATATACATGTATATTATGTACACGTTTAATGAGAAAAATACTGAACCGAATCGAGAAAACTATATAAATACTTATTATGGGAAAATAGACTGAAATCACATATTAGCCTAATATGTACGTAATACTAGACTGATACAGGCTTTCTCCATCCCCTTCTCTCCCCACTCTGCCTCCACTCTCTCTTACCACTCTCTCCCGGGTTCTCCCTCTCACCTCCTCTGCCTCTCCCTTCAGTCTCTTCTCACTTCCCCGGGCCTCTCTCATCTCTTTTATCCCAATTTCGTTCTCCCCACCCCCAACTCCTCTCTCATATATGTATTACATGGCCTAACGCGTTACATTCTAAATGATGAAATGATGATGAAACCGTGAGTGAAATTAACGCTAAAAGTCGATGTCGTGTTTGCCTGGTACCCGTGGGAGACAACCAGCGAAACAGACCATCTGACACAATCGCTATACTGTACAATCCTATAATATTATTATATTGACTCGTACAAATTTATAATTTAAACATTTCTCTCTCCCCGAGCATCAGGCAGCAGCAGCCGCAGCAGCAGCAGCAGCATCCATCAGATAAATTAGTCAACACGTAACGACAGAACAAAACGTCGAAATCAATTCAAACTGCGATACATAAAACCGCCGCCGCCTACGCGCGCTTGCCAGGGTAGGTGTTTCACATCCGGGCCTCGCCTGATACTAATTGCCATTTCGCGGAAACGAGAGATGCATTAGCCAGAAAAACGCTCATGGATCACAAAGCGTTTTAAAACTATTTACCCCGCGTATATTAATTAATATACGGATTGTTCACCGTTCATCGTTTTATACGGTTTTTATATTTCTGTGTCGGCACTTTAGATATCGATTACTCGCAGTTTGTGCCGGGTTGCGCGGCGTTCTAGCACCATCAAAGCGACTCGGTCGCCATTTTTAGTATTCACGCCTAAGTGGGCACATTTAGCACTGAAATTAACGACTCAATTAGCGACTCAAATAAGAAATTTCGATTAAAGTGTGAACATTATGAAATCGAGAGAAAAGATTAGTGAGTCGCACCCCTGTGAGCTATGTATGGGCAACCATAAGCCGAGGCTTAAGTGGGCCGGCTTTACAGTTAGGTATTACACTTAACCCGGGGGTTAACTCGGAACTGGGGACTGAGCGCGCTTTGCACTGCATTATATTCAAATAGATTTGACAAAGATGACGAAAAGTCGCTTGTAAATGTATGGTGCAGATATGTATTAAATATGGTTGTATATACAATGCATACCCGCTTGCCACAGCTCCCGTTGCTGAGCACATTTTTCCGGCTCGCGTGTGGGATCTATATTCTGCGCGCTAAATGCAGATTTTAAAAGTTGAGTTTTAAACAAGGAAATATGAATGAAATAAACACATTATGTTACTATACTTTCTTAAAATCACTGTAAAAAACAATTAAAAAAAAAACAAAAGAGTTCAGATAGATATGTAATTGATTATAGTGTGTAATCAATAGAAATCATCCACGCAAGTTTTGGATTTGGTGGTTTTGAATTAAATATATTTCAGAATGATAACTAATTGGCCAAAAAAATTCAGGCCACTCAGGTTATTTTTATCGGCACTTAGCGAACATTTTCAAATTCATTTCTTCTTTTTTCCCTATTATGGTCGAGATGCCCCAGAGAATAAGAGTGAAAAGAATGACTGCCACCACCAGGACTCGAACCCACGTACCCTAAATTGACAAGGGGCCGAAATACGGTAATCCTCTAATTCTATAATACTGTAATCCTCCGCAGCCAGTAGTCACCACGGGCTTCACGAGATTTCATGCTTCGGCGATGTATATACATTTGTCTGGATTTGACTGCAATTAGTATTCAGGTCCGGAGACTAGTGATATTTGCCTATCTGTCCCGCGACGAACACCGAACAGTCAGCGGAAATATCGGATTCTATCGGCACTTGCACATATCAATCTTTCCATCCCGCGCAGCCCCCGCAAACCAGAAAAACATATCATATACTAGAAGTTCATGTGCGGTTCTTGTTCGTTGTCGAGCGCGAGTGTTAATGCATATTGCTAAAAACCATTGGGAGGAATTGACATTAAAAATTGACGGTGTGGTTTCTATTTCCATACACACATCAACGTAATACACGTCGTCCATATGCACCGATACGGTTATCAATAAATATGTATGATTGTGTATATGATTTCTAATCGACAAGGGATTCATTTTCCAGATTACTGTTAATGAATAAATAAAACGTAAAACAGAAATAGACCGACGTCGTTCTGGAATCAGTCTACAGTTGTGTGGGTATAATCTGACTCTGGACCAAATTCCACAGTTGTGTGGGTTTGAATTGACTCTGGACCTAGTTCCACGGTTGTGCGAGTTTAATTTGACCCTCGGCCAAGTTCCACAGTTGTGGCTCTAGGCCCGAAGTTCTATAGCTGTGTGGGTTCAATTAAATCCGGGATTTAGTCTTACACGAGAATAGATTTTACCAAAATATATTGTATCTTGAGATGATCAATCATAAACCCGTGCCCTAGGCTTTTCCACGCCTGAAACACGATCCGAAGCATGAAAATACCCGCTGAATAAAACATTTGGTTTTATATTAATTTTTTATTATCGGCACATGGTACATGATATTCATTTAGAGCGAAAACTGTTTCTCTATCAATTATTACGACATAACGCATTATTATGACATAGCGATATGACAGACGACAGAGCTCGCGTTGAATGATGGGAAACTGTTAGTTTGTTGCAGCCGATATTGACGTCGCTATAACAGTAGTTCATATAACCCACACCTATACAGAGAAACATCAATAGGCAAACACTTCACAACGTGTAAAACCAGTAAATTATTCATAATATCCCTCATTCTCTCTCCTCTCTCTTTCTCTCTTCTCCTCCTCTCTCCATGCATTCTATTTGTACTATATGATACAGATACGTGATAGCCATGAAAGATATCACATTTAGAGCTCGGCTACTAGCTCGCCAGTCCTCAGCTCTGCGAATATGAGTGACCGAAGATCAAGGATTTGGTGCCCATTTGACAAGTTTCACACGGTTCTCGTTAAAGACTTTACTGTAGAATCATTGAAATGAAAATGAGTTAATTCAACTCTAACAGTCAAACTTAACTAATCAGGGCGGACTTAGGATTTCTTCAAAGGATGTACAGAAAAAACACTTCATACCCGGCGCTCTAGAATCAAACTTAACTAATAACTGTGGAACTGGGTCCAGAACGACATAGCGTCATCGGTATTGTGGTGTCTGCTCATCTGATGAATGGCTTAACCTGTGAAACAGGGGCCCCTGATCTGTCAGGTTTCAATCTGTTCAAATTTTTCATTCCATATATAGATATCTTTTGCTTTGGGAATTCTGCCTGTGATACGAAGCGGGGATAATCAAAGTCTTTCAATTCGGAAACACGAATGATAGAAAATAAAAATCACATTGTACAAATTAAAAGATTTTTTGAAAACGAACGAGAGATCAAAAGTTGAAATATCCATCCGTCAGGTGAGAAGATACACGTATACTTTTTAGTAAAATACATCGTACTATTGTAGGTTGATGTGTTGTACGTACATTATAACATATGGCTTCAAGTGAACTGAAGATATGTTGTATAAGTGATATAATGATATTTCAATGATATTTCATGATTAAGTGGCCTTTAATTGACTGATATATGAAGGTGAAGTTTTTCATTGAAACTGTTCTCATACAAACACTTATCTAGAAACGCGTGCAGAATATTTCTTTTTTTAAAAATCTCGCATAGTTATTGAATGGGTGACTGCACAGCACATCACATCAGGATCCAGTTCTAACAGTGTTGTGAGTTCCATTTCATGATGATGATAATTTCATTAATGTATTTTTCTTTATAGTGCAGCTGTGACATTAGTTTACAATAATCACAAAATAAAAAACTAATATTAGGGTAAGAAACGTAGGTAAAAGGCAATCGAGTAAAAAGACTAAGGTCTATTTCAACTTGACTTGATTGCGGATTGCCCAAAAGATACTTTTTTTTTGCAATAATTCAATACAGTGTAAAATGGATTAAAGATCGATGTTTTAGTTCAACTGCCAGCCCTTTCTGGTCCTTGAAAGACCTATATCAGGTATGTACCACCAAAACTGACTGTGCTTGGTCACCCGATGTCCAGTCAAGTCAAGTCGAAATAGACATTAGCAAAGATAGCATGTGTTTAAGACTGTTAACTCAAATCTAACTCATGACAGTTGAACCGGATCAAGAGATACTAACGATAGAATAAAATATCTTATTAATTTTAATATTTTGCAGGAATTGAGGATATTTTACACAACAGTTTTTCAACGGTGAACGCGCGTACGTCGAAACTATGTGCTTATCGTCCCAATTGAGGGCGCTGCGGTCGCTTTTTTCGACCATCGCCAACCGTAGAAAATTGATAGTTCCAGAAGAGGCTGATCACATTCTGCAGAAAAACGAGGGCGAAAAATTGGACAAATGTTTGAATTTATTCGATTTGGTGATGTTAGGAACCGGAAGTTGTTTGGGTTCCGGTATGTATATTGTTGTCGGATTCGTTGCTAAGGATATCGCTGGACCCGGTGTAGTACTCTCTTTTCTGATTGGTGGATTCGCTTCGTTTTTGTCTGGTAAGATTTTTTTGATAGACAACAATCTTTGGGGAAATTTCTTGTAGATTCGCAGACTTGCTTAGTTCACAGGAACTCCTGAAGAGGGCGAAAGATCTCTTACATGATATTCGAATCATTAACCCAAAACCTCAAAATAAACAGTCGTTTCTAAATATGTTGAAAGGCGTTAGAAAAATAATTTGTAGTTTTCTGTGGGTCTAAAAGGTATCTTGATTGATTTATCCCATCTGGCGGATTTTCCGTGAAGTTAAATTATAATGCTTTTGTGATTTTACGATAGACGTTTTCGATAGCAATACGAACGACAATGACACTGCGCCAAAAGATCCGTTCTAGTATCCTGTATTATTTTCAGGGATCTGTTATGCCGAGTTCGGGTGCAGGGTACCCAAGACGGCTGGAGGGGCGTATGTTTACAGTTACGTGACGGTTGGAGAGTTGATCGCGTTTGTGACTGGTTGGAATCTAATACTGGAATATATGATCGGAACAGCTAGCGGAGCTATAGGAATTAGTGCTTTAATTAATACGTTATCTAACGGTAAAATAGCCGAGTATATGACACAGCATACATTCCCTGTTATAGGTAAGTCTTAACGGGTAAACTCAAACGGCTACTGCGGTGATCGAGGATTCCGCTCATGGCAATTGACGATCCGCTAGGTTCGCTGGTAGTTACTCAATATCATCCATTTTTCAGTTAGAATCGAATGCACTTTTCACTTGTATGAGTAAATGGAAATTGTTTTATCGTTTCAGGTCGCGCATATCCGGATTTCATCGCATTCGGTATTGGTCTAATGATGACCGCTGTTCTAGCCATGGGAGTCAAATCATCTGTGAAGTTCAATAATGCGTTGAACGTCATCAATTTGGTGGTTTGGGTGTTCGCCATAGTAACGGGGGCGTTTTATGCGGTGCCGAGTATGTGGTGGCAACATGGCTTCCTTCCATACGGGATGTCCGGGGTATACTCGAATTTTTTTACAATCCTTTTCTTTTGCTGTAGATAATGAAGACACTTAAAAATCTATGAATATTCAATTACGTACGATTCATCGAATGATAAGAAAAATATAATATAAATATAATATCAGTCTATAAAACCTAGTCATTGAATTTCTTTTACATACAAAAAAGAAATAAAAGTTTTTTTTTATAAACTATTCTTTTTAAGACTTTTATTTCTAAAAAGGTGATGATTATTCAAATGAAACTTTATTGAAACTGAAATAGATTTGTTTTTTTTTCTGTATTTGAACAGGTATTTAGCGGAGCTGCCACTTGTTTCTACGCGTTTATCGGGTTCGATCTGTTAGCCACAACCGGCGAGGAGACGCGTAACGCTGGACGCGTTATCCCGATAGCCGTCGTCTTAACGCTAGTCATATGTCTGACCGTTTACGTTACCGTAAGCGTAATCGTGACGTTGATGGTTCCGTATTTCGACGTCGTTACGAATTCGGCGCTGATTTCGGTGTTCAAACAACGTCACGTACCAGGGGCGGAATATGTTGTGACCGGAGGGGCGCTGTGTGGATTGATCGTTTCGCTTCTAGGTTCGGCTTTTCCGATGCCCAGAATCATCTACGCGATGGGATCAGACGGTGTCCTATTCACGTATGTACATGTACTGAATACTACATCCTTGCTTGCCAGGGTTCCAACGAGCTACCGCCGTGAGAGGCTTTTATACCGAACAGTGACAAGCGAGGATATGTAACTACTCATAGTCCAGTCACGAATTTAGAAATTAACCCAAAATTTGTCAGCTGTTAGTTGCCAACTATTGACGAAATAAAGCGAAAATATCTTTTTGAGTTCTTCTTGTTGAGTCTTAATTTCACGCCTACTGTTGTTTCTTCATTGAAGTAATAAAGGACCTGAGTGAAAGCTATGAGTAAACTGTACATATTTTTGTGTCTGTTTTTCCAGGTTTTTGTCTAAAATTACGCCGTCAACTAAAACCCCACTCGTAGCTACGATCATTTCCGGTGTCATGGCGGCTTTATTGTCGCTAATAATTGGCTTGAAAGCGTTGATTGAAATGATGTCAATAGGTTTGTATAGTACCTACCACAACTTAGCACAACTCAGCCTGAGTACCTACTACCCTACAGAACATACCACAACTAATCATTATTTTCGTTGGTAATAATTGCAGGTACATTATTAGCGTACAGCATGGTTTCATTATCGATACTGATTCTGAGATATCGTCCTCACGAGGAAGATATCGAGATGCAGGTGACGACCACCACACTTCCGGTAACCGACGACCGAGAAAAAGACGTCGAAAGCCGCGACGTAATCAACACAAACCGTGACGTAATCAACAACACGGAAAAAGTTCTAGACGCAAAAACCCGAGTTGTGAAATACGAGACAGAAAGGCCACCGACACCTTTCGATCCACCCCTAAAACAGAACAGTTTAAATAGCAACGGTTACATCGCCGAATCGCCGGAACCGGAGATGATGTCACAATATCAGCACGATTTCACCGCCAGTACCGGAAGTTACGAATACGAACGATTCGGCGACGACGATGAAGACATCGACGACTCGAAAGCGTCGTATTGGTTTGAGAGTCTGAGGCCGTATTTCGATAATAAGCGCTCGACAGTAGCGACCGATCACAGTTCATATCGCGTATCACGGGTTATCTGGGTTTATCTAGCCGTGATATTGGCGTTGTGTTTATTGCTGGTTTTAGGCGAAGAGATTTTGATTTCTGGTGTTCTGTGGATCTATTTCGTAATCGCGGCTTTAGTTATCATATGTTTGCTGTTGATGCTCAGTTTATGGTGTCAGCCTGTGAGCAGGTGAGTCACTGGATACAAACGATTCATAAAAACCAATTTAGACCATCTCAGTTCTATAGCCAATCTAACAACTTCTACGCCCATTTTAGTTCAATACCCATCCTAACAACACTGAAGACCAGTTTAAAATCATTTTGGTTCTCTAACCAATCTAACAACTTAAGACCAGTCTGAGCGAATTTTGATTCCAATACGATTTAAGACACGACTGTTAAACTGGATATTAAAGATTCAATTCACAAATGAAGCGTAAAAGGTCGCTGAATGCACGAGAAGGCTGTGATTAGTAACTTACCAAAATTTTACTAATCGTCGAAGTCATTACGAATGAGAAGGTCATCGTTGTTCTAATTCAGACTGTGTCTATTTTGATTTACAGAAAGACGTGTAATTTCATGACACCCGCTCTACCGTTTCTTCCGTGTTGCGCGCTATTCGTGAATGTGTATCTAATGTTGAAATTATCCCCGTTCACTTGGGTTCGATTCATTGTCTGGATGACTATAGGTAAAACATGATGTGAGAAATTCTAAAAATACAGTAGATGTCCTTTAGAACTATTGGGACGAATAGAAAATTTGCCGTTATAACGAATATGGCAGCGTTATAAAGAATGGTTTTTAACGTTTCCGCTTTTTTTAAGAACGGTATTTCAAATGAATTTGAGTTGGATAGTGCAAATTTGTTCTCTGAAAAATGTTGGTGTTAAGAGAGCAGTAGCATTAAAAACGATGGCAGCGTTGTAACGAACTTTAACTGTAATTTCAACTATCCAAACTTCAATAATACTGACTCATGGACCCAGTTTTGAAGAGAAGACTCAGATTCCAGGACCAGTTCAGGCTAGAACCTAGGTCCTAGAACGATTCAATTACAGAAATTGGCGCCGAGGTCTCTGGTTTATTTAAGGGCAAGGCTCAGCTAGGTATCACGTATAGTTGCAATCGAACAGCGTATGACCATTGTTTCCATTGGAGTCAACGACTGTGGAACTGCACCCGAAGTCTGACTACAGATTACTTTTTGCACGGCGCTTTTTCCTCTTTGATTACGCCAAATCAGTTGTCAAACACAATAAGTGATCTAGAGGAAAGAAACTCGACTTTCCCCTGATTATCCTTTGTTTCCAGCACTGGTTAGCAAACAAACGTCACATGCATGACGTCACTTGCATAATAAATTTCCAAATTGATTTTATTTTATTTTTTTTCATCCAGTTTACAACTTTCTATTCTATTCTGCAGGATTTGGAATATATTTCACGTATGGCGTGAAAACGGCCGAAAAGATTTACAAAGAACGCGAAGAGGTTTTAGAATTACTGAGTAAAAACACTCACCACAAAAGCAGCATCAGCGGTAGCAAATCCGACAAACCGGACGACATCACAGACGATCTAAGATGAGATCTGAGACTGTTTTTAGATCATAAACTAAAATTAACAGTCGTATTATTGTCATATCCCGCGGCTGAAGATAAACTAAGACTACGGCACTTCATTAACGTGGGATTTATAGACAGTGACTGGCTATACGGAAATCACGATATCCCGTGTGTATCTAGCGTGGGCTATTCATATTAATAATAACATCTACTACACAATAACAACCTCCGATTTTTTAAGTAATAATAGAGAATTCCACAGTAATAACGAACACGTGATATGATGTCCGAAATGAGAATATAGTCGAAATGTTTGATAAACTGCTAGCTCAAGGAAAAACATTTTCGGACTTATATTATTTTTTCGTCATCATTATGGAATTCTCTGCATACTATCGTCAGTATACACGCGTGTAGTGTTTCATCAATGGTCAACGTGTAATGGTTAATTTTATTTTGCGAATTGGCAAAAGCGAATAGTATCCGGATGTATGATCTTTAGGACTGTAAAATATAAACGCATGACCTTGTGTGACCTGTGACACCTAGGACGATTCCATCGATTTTGGTTGATTTAAAGATATTATTGAGTGTTCTTTGCGTGGATTTAAGTATCCTCGGACTCAAATATGTAGCTTATTAAGAATGAACCTGATTGATCCGGAGAAGTGAACGTTGAACAACAGTCAGCCCCCGATATACCATCCCCTGATATACCGCCACCCCATAGCCTAACGCTAGGGTCCTGGTTTATAGACAGCTTTAAACCGGGGCTAACTCAGAGCATTTTTAATTGAACTAACCCTCGGATTTAAATATAAAACAGTCCATAAAACCAGACCCAGGTTTCTCTTTCTGATAACGAAACATTGGTATTTTGTGTTGGAACTAATCTGAATTAACCCCCATTACCGTCATACTTTCTTTGCCACCCAAATCCAAATAATGGGTACCGTATTTGGGAAGGGTTGGGTGCGGTACATCGGGGGCCTTGACTGTCTATTTTTTAGTCATGCGCCTGTAAGTCATCGAGTACGATCGATAAATCAGAGAACCGATAAATTCTCTGTAGTGAGACGGATCACGTGTAAAATCCGTCTGCGCCAAGTTGAACTCTGTCTAGAGAGTTCTCTTGACGAATTGTCTTTGTTTGTAGTCGTGTTGTGTACGGTATGTTTAACGGTCGAGATTAATTAAAAAATCCCCTCTGTAATAAATTACCTTTCCTTTTATTAATATCCCGACTAGCGCCATGTTGTTGTGTTATGTGTATGAGGCCTCCTCTCTCTCTCAATAAACGTCATTCTCATAACGTATCGTGTAATTGTGTCTTGCGTGAGTAAGAGCACTCAGTCCCACAGTCGGGGCCCAGAAGTTGTTAAACTTGTCTTGGTTTGAATAATTGGCAAATTAGTTTTCAGTGACGATGAAAATTCAAGCTTAACCAAGCTTTAAGTTTAGTTGCTGTTGGTCACTTTATGTTTTAGATGTGATGACAACAATTCGAACTTAACCGTTTTACGCTTAGACTTATTCCCGAAACTGGTATGGCCCTTGGATTCGACTCGGGTCTGTTTTAGAGATTGACTCCTAACCGCTTCAAAATTAACTGAATTCGCGAAGAATCGATATAAGAATTGAACTTGTTGTTAAAAAGCGGTCAAATAATGAAGATGTCATGATTTGTCTTTTAATCATTGAGTCGCCCTTTTTTGAATACAAGTTATTATCAGTTCCGAATTTTCACATTCAAATTGCGAATTTTCATAATTTCATCAAGATTTTGCCATAAAAGGTCGAAAAAACGCCTCTTTCAAGCTCTGAATTTCGAAAATTAATACTAGGAATCTTCGATTGCAATTCCCAAGATCCAGAAATATCGGCGAATACGGTACAAAGTATGGAATATAGTTCCGCTTGTATTCATTCTGACCCCCTTTAGAATATCCTAGTGACGCCCCCTGGTGCTAACAGGTTGTGGAACTGAAATCTGTAACCAGACAATGCATTTTTATTTTTCTGCCTGTGATTATGAAACGAATACATATTGTATACTAAATTATGCTAAGTTATGAAATGTATACTACATTATCAATAAATGGAAAACTGATTGAATCTGAAAATGAATCCAGTAATTCTTTTTTCCTTTTTTTGATATTACAGTTTATAGCTTAGACTTTTGTTCAACTTGTAACCTGTAGCAGTAACATCATGACGGTCATCAAGTAAATGGTGCAAGTGTCACATTTCATGATTCAATTTTCCATCAGATTTACCACCCGGATCCGTCCAAACGATTTAGGCTAAACCACTTTGTTTTCGCCGAGTTTTCTCACCGACTGCTGCATTAGCTTTCCGTGTGTCAATGAAGAAAGGGGGAAATTCCTTATTTGATGTATTTGATGATATTTGATGTAATAATCATTTCTCAATTGAAGAAGGCTTGAAGGCCGAAACGTTTTGTGATCTCTTATCAAATTAAAAATGCACCTCGTCCACACGGTCTATTTTGATTTTAATAATTCTTTCGACCGACCAAGAAAGTTTTTGAAGTAGTTGACATTGACCGGCAACATCTTTTGTTTCGACCGTACAGCAGCGCCGGTATTTAGTGGCGGTAGATTTTTCCTAGGGAGAATCCGTGGCGTTTCTGTTCGTAGGAAAATAAATATACGTCGAATTCAAGAACGGACTGATAATACCAGTGGACTGATACAAAATGTTTTCACTCCTTGCCTTCCGAATGTAAGGAGAATTCATTTATGGAGAATTAAATATCAGTGATGATTCATAGGTTTAAATTTATTACGAATGAAACCATAGTTTTTTGATAGATATTCTCGGTATTTATTATGTCTCTTTCTAGTGATGACTATAGTGATGGTTGTCAGTAAGGCCAAGAAGTTTCTCTAAAGTTGTGCTGTATTAATCAAATAGAAAGGTTCTCGACAGATACATTGGATTATTTGATGATGCCAATATTGCTTACATGTATGAACAAGTTTTCTTCTCAGTCTTATCGATGGGAACCTACTGGTCAATCTGTCTTATCGAAGCCCCTTCCATTAAGACCCTCAGACTCGATCAGTTGTCAGATTAGACTTCGATCCGTTTTTTTCTCACGCCGCGTCACAATTCGGACTCGACACGACGCGACAAGATCCGGCTATACGTTATTCAATTTTCGTCGATAGCAACCGACACGGAATGTTCTGTCGTCTGTGCCACGTGATAAGACAGACGATCAAAGACCGCAAAGTTCAGTCGACAAGACGGTGGCATCAAGGTCTCAGCGAGAAACCCTGCTCGAAAATGAATACCATTTACTGAGTGGAACGTACATATTGCCAATTGGCTCCTCGTTACCACTTTCTCGTCTTCCAATAATCTAAGTAGGATACTTACTGCTTTGAGTCGCTTGATTTCATTAGGAGCGGCAATCAAGTCCTGGCAAGTGAGTGGGACAATGGGCATACTTTGAGCTCAGGTCGAACTTCGGTTTTCCTAGTTTGTCAACTTAGTGGTCGGAGCTGAATCGAACGCACTATGGTTCAGTCTTAACGCATTTCACAGTGTGACAGCCATCTTGGAACTATCCGAACTGCAACGTGCTCAATCCCGTGGTTGACTATTCGGGGGGAGGGGGGTATCCATAGGTCCGACCTACGAGCAATCATCTCAAGTTCTGTCAAGGCTCGACGAACCGACATTCGGCTTCCTTCCGTTCGCTGATTGTCGATTAACTCCGATATCCGCATTTCACCTAGGCTGATCCTCGCTGCCCAGAGGGTGGGAGGGTCTCTATGCGATTGGCTGTATTTGGCTGTATGGCGACGTTTGTAGCCCCTTTTTTGAATCCGTCTAAAGATAAGAGATGTGGTACTTTGAATACTGGAGAATTGTATAAGAAAACAATAGTCTTTTTTGTCATGAGAATTAAATCAATTGTTTTATTTTTGGTGAGAAATAACGGGATCTATCTGTAGGGCTCCGTTTTATCCTTCCAATCCCTGGTAGTATCCTGGGTCCGTTTTGTGTACTCGGTGGCTCCCTCTATGAGCAGGTGTTGTGTACTCTCGCGCTTGTGTTAGTATTTCATCTCGCACGAGCCGTTAGCTTGTCACGTGACAGACGAAATACCAACACGAGTGAAAGAAACTTTCTCGACGAATCCGCGCAATTTCCTCTTCCACTTTTCATTGCCCTCTTCCTCCTCACTCTCTCTTCCTTTCCACTTTCCTCCCCTTCCCTATCCTCCTCCACGGCCCGCCCCGTCCCTCTTCTCCTCCCTAATCCTCTTCCTGATCTCCCTTCTCCCTTCCCTATCTGATCTGTTCTTCTCCATCCCCTCACCTTCCATATTTATCCGCTAGTCTCACTCATCTCCCCTCTCTCTCCCACTCCCCTCTCTTATCCGTCCCCTTCTCACCCTCCTCATCTCTTACTCTTGCATCGCACCCATTTCTCATTTTATTTCGCAGGTGCTAAAATCACCGTCAAATCTTATAATTGCTTTTCTTCATTTTCTCATAAGTCTTTAATGAATTCTTCGCATGAAATGTTTCGCTTACAGTTTATGAGATTGTCGCGTCGTTGTCGGGTCTGACGCTGAGCTTGCGATACACACTGCCGATATATATTGCAAGACGACAACACTTCGCTTTTAAAAAACGACACAATTTAACGACCCCACTTCCCCGTGTAAGCTCCGGAAGGGCTTATTCCCCGTATATCAGGAACGATGTCGCATTTCCGGTCAAGGAAGCTGACGTCTTTGATCAATTCCTGGCCGATTTAATCCACGGTATCGGAGTCTTTCCGGTATTTATACCCGTATCTGCATCTGTATTTAATGCAACCTTAAAAATCCTTTACACCGCGTCAAATAGCGATACCGGTAGCTCCACTAACTGCCGGCTCAGTCGACCTAGTACTTCGCAGTGTGTCTTAATTATTTCCGCGCTGATGATTTTTGATGCGGGATGTTTTTTAGAAGCTGGCAGGAAATTCCGTGTTTCCGACTGAGATCCTGTATAGAGAATAGTAATGGCCGCGCGACAGTGTTCAAAATCCCCATCGGGAGAATGTGTATAGATCCCCATCCGAAGAATAGTGTATAGATCCCCATCCGAAGAATAGTGTATAAATCCCCATCCGGAGAATAGTGTATAGATCCCCATTTCTTCGAAATCACACCATGGATTGAACCATAATTCCATTCGCAGTCACGTTGCAATGGGTATTTCCTTTAAAGATTATATTGTCAACAGTTCTACGTCCAGTCCCAACATTTTTTGCCACAACAAGGCATGAAGAATTAGCGAACTCAATTCTTTTCTGAATTGGGGTTAACTAGCTGTAAGCTTAGTTGTCGAGTTTGTTTTTGCTTGTTCGTCGTTAATCAATGCTGAATAAAAAATCAAATAGCAGAGAGGGATTCGAACCTGATCGCAACGAGCCTCTCACCAGGGAGCCGCGATACGATCAGGTTCGAATCCCGTCAAACAGAGGATTTTCGAGGCGCTTCACACAAAAAACACATTTTCAAATTTTTTTGTAACATACTATTATTTATAGATGGTTATATTTATCCGTTCTGCAATTCAATAATTTCGAGAGCGCTCGGTTGATTTTAGTACTTCTTTACAACTATCTTTGTACAAAATATACACAACAGCAATATCTTTTTAATTACAATGGGTTTTTTTCTGCCGTCCATTCAACCCTAACATAACTGACAGTAGATATGCTGGGATATTATCTTTTCGTTCCCAGCGATTTATCGGCGATATCTGTCTAAATGTCCGCTATACAAAACAGAGCGGTAAAGAAAAAAAGTTGTCTGTATTTACATTTCACTTTGTAACAATTTCAGTATAGAATATCCCAGTAACAAACAGATTATTGTATTGGCGGAAAAACGATTTTAACATAAAAGAAAAAATAAACATTTAAGATAACAAAACGTTCTCTTATCCACTTAAAAAAACAAATGAGAAACCATGTACACTGATTATGTTCGATGTAATCTCGCGCAAAGCAAAGAATTTCTATGTAGCATTTTTGATATATAACTAAAATAGAATTTATAACGGATTTTAGACCGTGTTAGGCCCAGTTGCACGGTCGTGACATACGTTCAAAAGTGGCTTTGAATCTTACAATTTGTCTTAAGTTGTTGGATTTGGATATAGAACTGGTCAGATGATGGTCCAAAACTGGTCTTAAATCCAAGCCTATGCCTGTGCAACTGGCCCCAGGAAAATGGTAAAAAATTAACAATCGGTTTTCTGCGGCACCTTCATTTTTAATTGCTTAAAACGGCAATAAAAAGCCGCCTTAACTCTTTCCATGCGACTTTAATAAAACCCTTTCAAACCCTCAGATTTTGCGAAATAAATTTCGAAAAAAAAGATTTTTAAACTGGGGTGGATCTATGGGGGGTAGACTTCGACAGGAGCACAACGAAATGAAAATGGTGTGGGCAAATTATCCGCACCTAAGAGTGACCATCGTGTATATGCGCGAAGAAGCCAAAACGCGGATTTGAAATTTCAGTGCATTTTGATAGAAGAATACTGCCGTTATTGCCGTAAAAGTGCTCCTTGTGTGTGCTTACTCATCTCAAGGAAACCTTGACAATGATTTGCATACTTCGTCGGTTCGGTCGGTGTCAATTCCCCGAACGGTTTATCTTTAAACCAACTAATAAATTGAATTGTCGGTAATCTGATTTTGAGTTACCCGTGTACTGTCGAGCTTTTCCTTGTCTCGTACTCCACTTGGTCATGACCTATGAATAATATATTCATATACATGTACACAGAATGCTACGTGTCAACAAAATCATCTCAGATTTCTTTCAGATTGTAGCGATTTATCTGGAAAACCCCTTAGATTTATTGAACCGCTCGGAAATGTCTTTCTTCAAACTCAACCAATCGAAACCCAATTCATGATCCTGTCCCACGGAGCCGGGTCCACTGGGCCCCGTTTCAGAACATTTCCCGGCTAATGAAAATATAAAAGTTGTTTAGTGAAACGAGGGAAAGTTGCGCGATCGCACTTTGAAATTGAATTTCGATCCGCTTATAGTCGCGACTTAATTAACGACAACTGTTTTTGGGATTACCGGAGATTTTTGAATGATCTCACACCGCACCCTATAATACCCCCCTCCTCCCCCGTAAACTCTCACCGATACACTTACAGAAAATATACATAGAACCACTTAGCGAAAATAGCTTTTAAATAAATGCAAACTTTGTGACGAGCGAAAAACAAATATTCTCAAGGGGATAATAAAACCCAGGAGAAAATTATCTAATTGAATAAACGACTTGACGTGAGCTGAGTAATTCATAGATTCCTCCCCGCTCCCCTCTCCCCTCGGCTCCCCTAGCTCAAGGACGTGGCATCCTGTTTGATAATCAACACAAACCACCGAGTTACAACAGGTGAGGATGTGGTAAGCATTAGTGCGCGTGCGCATCGGAAGAATTTGTTCGTCGTCTGTGATTAAAAACGCAAACTCGCACGCTGAAATATCGACTATCATGATTTTAATTGCATGTTTGCGCACGCGCGTTTATCGAACAGACTTTTTCGACGATAATCGACATTTTTGGAACTAAATGCGAGTTTTTGCTAAGAAATAGACACAATGTGTCCCGTCGGTCATTAATTATAATAAAAGAAACCAGCAATTAGACGCAACAACTTTTATCGCCATGTTTTGCCTGGACCCAGTTCCATAATTACTCTGGTCACTACTTGACTCTAAAACATCGAAAACACAAAACTGGTAGAGACTGATACATCTCAGTATTTCTGAGTTAATGAGCAAAACCCACAGTAAATGATTTTACAGTTTCGAAGTTTTGACTAAACTCCATCATCAGAGAAACCAAAATGACGAAAACATTTTCGGTTATCTGATGATGAAGTTTATTCAAAACTGAGAAACAGTCAAAATGAATTGTAATTGACCAACTGTCGGTTTTTGCTGATTAAACCAAGAACTGTCGAACTGAGCGTACTAGTCCATTTTCTCTATTCATGGACTTTGTTAGAAGATCAGGTTCGTTTCGACGGTTTGGGCCTGATTGAAAAAACTAGTTTTAACTTCAGCCCGTCGGTTTATCCAATTCTCTTTGACCTCTGGGTTGTAGTTGAAGCTAGTTTAAAATCAGGCCCTGAGTTTTCATGATGGAACTATGCCAACAATATGAGCCGGATATTTCCCCTCGTCTATGGACTTTTACTAGCAACATCATTTTTTATATCTGCCAATTAATTTACATATCACAAAATTACAGAATCGATACGCAATTTCTGTCGTATCTAATCAGTATACAATTATAAATTACAAATTATATACGTAATTTTTTTCTGATTCACGAAACACATGTGAATATTCATCTATTTATAGTTAAGCATGCAAATTACATTATCATTTACAAATTCACAAATTTTTGATAACAATAGAAATTTTTTCTCCTCAAATTCAGAATGAGAGGGAAGGTTTTCGAAAGTAATTTATGAAAAAAACAGAAGGCCCTCTACTTGCTAATGACTTAAAATTTCACTAGATCATAATGACTAATGAAACGTTTAAGTTGTTAGGTGTAACGGACCTCCGATCCACACAGGTCATTTGAGACTCCGGGGACGAAACTTGTCTTCAAAGTCATAATTACTTCATGCAATTTTATAAAGCTGGCTTCAGGGGCTTTTTGTACAGTCACGGCTTAAATTTAAGACCAGCCTAAGCCCATTTCGGTTCTATAGTAAATAGAATAACTTAAAACCAGTCTAAGACCACGTTTTGTTAAAAAGTTTAGCTAAAAACTTCGAAATCCGTGTTACGTACTTTCGATTTTCACGTATTTCGCCACCGACAATAAAACCAAGTTTGGCTTGAATTTGGTCGATTCAGATACATTGTATTATTCACGCGGTTGTCTTTATAAAAAGCGAACGGTTTTCCAGCAATTACCAACGGCTGCGTGTCAGGTTGTCCTTTTTTTTAAAATCCACGGCAACAAACAGCGATTCGTTCTTGACTATCATTATAAACAGTCGAACATTTTTCGGCAATCATCGCGGAAGTTTTTATTCATGAACGAATAGATGACTGGATTGGCGATGTTATTCGCGAAGTACATATAGAATACTATACTGAAATAGGGAATCAGATTGTTGGCCATGAGACCCGCCGGAAGGAAAGTCACCACAAACACGACCGTTACCACAAACAACATGGCCGCTGTTTTCACGTTTTGCATACGATTTTTATCTTTTTTCGTCGACTTTCGTTTCAAGCGTTTGTCATCGTTCGGGTTTAACGATATTTTATTGTTGTCATGGCCGTTAAGGGTCGTGAGTTGAGTCTCCTCCGTGTCCAAGGATGTCTCGCGCACGTTGACCGTACATGTGGTGGCATTCGCGTGGCGCCATTTGGCTCGTTTCCGGCGACGCATGAGCACTGACCGGTAAATCAGCGCGTACAACACAACCACCACTAACAGACACAATATGTACGAGGCCACGTGCACCTTTTGGTATGTTTTACGAACGTATTCGCTCAGAATCAACTCATTCGCGTTGCAATATCCATGGTATAAAATTTCGAACTTAATCGGTTCCGCAACGGTTTCGACTTTAACGGTTGAATTCAAACGGCACCAGGGAATATGCGCGTACGCTACCGAATCGGTGACGTTTACGTCAAATTTACCGTTGATAACGTTTAAAGCGTCCGTCGAATTACAAGGCACGAACGCTACGCGTTTGTAAACGCCGTAAGCTAGCGCCACGATCACGCCCATAACCGCCGACAGGAGGCCCAAACAGAGAATGACGATTTTAGCACGTTTGATGTTCATAGCGTGAAGGAAAGGGTGACATATGCACAGATAGCGGTCCACAGCAATACCGGACATTATCAACGCCGAATAGGGCACGTTTGACGTCACAAAAAACTGATAAATTTTGCACAGGAAATCGTTACCGATATAGAATCTGTAGTGCTCCATGACGATTGTAAACGGTATGATCACTGCACAGGTCATCATATCCACGACTGCCAGGGCAATGATGAACATCGTCGACGTTTGGTTGTCGTTACGTTTCGAAAATACGTAGACGACCAACGCGTTACCGGCGGTGCCAAGAACGCTTAAAAATATCAACATGGCCACCAGCGTATATTTCTCAGCCGGGGACATGATGTATTCAGATGGCTCCAGTGGCTCCACCTCAGACGTTGTTAAAATCGTTATATTCATCGTGCGTTAGTCCTTTCTGATAGTCCTTGTAGTCTATTTCTAGTCCGTTCCTTGTGTAAAAGTGCTCCTATAAAATGAAAATATGAAATATTTTAATGATATGTAGATTAATGTAATCCGGTGACAGTTGCGACGAATAATTCCCGATCCCGCGATCTGTCGATTTAAATTTAAACGACAATTTGATGCGAAAATGAAACCGGTTTTTAGAATTTCGAATTCGCTGTTGTTAAATATTCAGGCGTAGAACGTATGTTCGCACCTAGCAATAAAGTAAACAAGTACAAATAATCCAATTTCAAATACTCAAATTACGAGGTGGTTTTGATAGGCTTTTAAACGTAGTTCGTGTTCGGGTCAGGAAAACATTTCTATTTCTCAGCATCACAATAAAAATGATTTTTCACAACGTGATATTCGACGCTATTTTGATAATACGCCCCCTGGCGGTGCAGCACGCGCGTGTCGTTGTTAGGTCAATCTGTGCAGTCAATCGAAGTGTCAACTCGTCAATATCAATGGGGTACCGGCACCGCTACTGTGGCAATCGAGGATTCCACGTATGGCAGGCGAGGATCCGTCAGGTTCCGGTGAATTTTTTAGTTGTACACACGAGAAAAAGATATGTTATAACAGGCATACAATGAAACTTTATATGGAGATAAGACAGAAGAGAGATTGAGTTTATTGTCGAGGATGACTGATTTCTAATTACGAGAATACACAACAGGACGTGATTCACTTCGCTTGGAAAAATTTATAGTCGCTGCAACGTGCGCGACAGTCAAACCGTTATCTACGGATCCCAGCAACGCTATAAACAATTTGTAAGAAGAAATATGTTTAACCGATAAGAGCTCAATATTCACGATGTTTGCACAAAAGATATATAGATATTCCCCTGTTCGGAGTTAGTTCGAGATAGCGACCGGCGTCGGGTCTTAAATAATACGAGCTCGCAGACGCTAAGAAATTAGTTGGCGAAAAAAGGTAGACCTATTCCACCGGGGCTTTCTAACAGAGTAAGTTGTCAAGATTGTCACCAGAAAAGGACATTACGAGCGCGCGCACGCGACATACAGGAAATTTGTTTCTTAAAAATCTGATTCCATTGGGGACGTGCTCTCTCGCTTGACTCGTTTCGACGAGGTTGTCAAAATTGTCGCGCGAAAAAGAATTTAAATTCGTAATATACACATAAAATGATTAGAAAATACCAAGAAAAAATTCGCTACGTCAAAAAGCATTATTCGACTGTCGAATTCAACTCACACAGTGTGGAACTGGATCCAGAGTCAAATTAATCCCACAAACTGTAGAACTGGATTCAGAGTCAAATTAAACCCACACAACTGTTGAAATGGATCCAGAGACAAATTAAACCTACACAACACTGTGGAACTGGGTCCATAGGCAAATTAAACCCACACAACTGTGGAACTGGATCCAGAGTCATATTTAACCCAAACAACTGTGGATCTGGATCCATAGTTAACTCTCAACTCACTGCTGTGTTCAGTATTAAACTTAAACTGACAATCACTAACCTTCTGTCACAGAAGTCGGGTTTTGCAGATCGATGGCACAGCGCGTGGCCGCTTGGGCTGTCTATTCCCCACGATACCTTTTCTGACAATCTCAGAATATGTTTTCGACGAAACAACAGGTGTTTTACTGACAATAAAATCCGAACCAGACGCGGCTGAACGTGAAACACGAATCTAGAGGCTACGATACGAATTAGATGATTGTATAATATTGAATGTCTTAAATCGACTGCTCGACGAAGGGAAGCGAAATATTGTCGAATTCACGCCGACACAATTTGTCTACTGTTAAACGGAAATATCGGACAATTTGGCAATCATGAATAATCATATCTCTAATTATATCTCTAATCATATCTCTAATGATCATATCTCTAATAATCATATCACTAATACTCTATTTGGAAATAAGGGGTCATAATTATGATGTTATTTTTGACATTTGACATTTTCAGGCTTCCGTATCTGTTCCATTATCACAATGATCCACGAAATATGAATAAAATTTCATTTTTTCTCAGTGATTTGGTATAGCGTTATCAACTTTTCACATGAATAAATCAATTATTAATTGATTTAATTATGTGAAAAAATGCATTCGTAGACGTAACGCTGAAGACCGAGTAACCACTAGCGACATACAGCGTATCCTCGCTTGCCATGGATAGAATCCGCGATTGCTACAGTTACTGCCGGAGGTTGAACCCGATAACCCGGCAAAACGAATACAAAACCCGCTCGATAATTCACTCGATTCTAAATTAAACTCTATTCCACCGCTCGACAGTTGAGTATAAAAGGCGGCAGCAATAAGTGGACTTGATGTTTCATTTGCGGCGAACGAAAATTAAACTCTTTTGTCGAACATTCGGTGGTATCGGAGACAATTTAATCATCCAGTCCCAATTGTCAAATATAGTGTTAATTATGTTTGCTTGATTGCATTAGTGACTTATTCGGCGGTTTCAGAATCGAGAAAAAGTAACAATTTGATCGTCTGGGCTGCCGCAAATCGGTGGCCACGAAACTGCAACGGAAAGTCTTTAATCAATAGATGGACGGCTCCGATATAATCTAATACAGCAGCGGTCGCGAATTTCGTTGCAATGGTCAGCACATTATCAGTGTCAGATCAAGACAGGAGATCATACTGTAAAAAGGACTCGTCTTTATTTCATTTGCGACTGAAATGTAGCGCAACTAAATGGATTAGTAACATATTGGTTTTATACACTGGGGTGCATTCAGCGTGCGCCGATGGTCTGTTGCTTAGAGGTTGGTTAAATAAAAAAAGAATGGCCAACTGGGATCCAGTGCAGTGGATCTGAGTTTAGTTAAGCGACAGAGTTCAAATTAGTTTAATCCGAATATTGTGGAACTGGATGCTGTGGATAGTTTACTCAGTCTTAGCAGCGAATGACTGACATACATTTGTTATTTGCCTACGTAAGATATCCGGCTAATTTTCATGATATAGAGTTAGAAGTTTGATAGGATCCAGTTGCAATTTAGAGTTAACTCACTAATTAGTTCAATTTCATTGAGTCAAATGTTAATTCAGAGCTGTTGAGCTGAATCCGATTTTCAACTCAATAGAGTTAATTCTAATTTCAAGGATCCAGTTCCGCCGATCCATCTGCAAAACGCGATCCTATGAGCAATAATCCACCAGCATTGTGACCTCATTCCACCAGTTGTCTATAATATTTTACATAAGAGTCAAAAATTGAATATGATCTTAACAATCTGTAATTAAACTTAACCGACAAGTTGTAGAACCGATCGAGTCTTGTTCTAGAACAGAATACGTCAAAAGATTCTTTTTCAATTATTCGTATCATCGTTAATTAGCAGTGATTTCACAATCATCAGTGAAATTCTACTTTGGACTTGAAACATTGCAAATCAGCTGGAATGCAGTCAAACTTAACAGACTGCGAGACTTGTTGTTCTAGAACATAATACGACAAGAGATTCATTTTCTATCATTCACATCGCTGTTAATTAGATTTTTATAAGCTCGAGCTTTGTGTTGAGGCGCGGTCTGGGAATTATGATGAATAAACATCGAAAAACCCTGACTGTTCACTGAGCCTGAGCGGTTGTGAGCGGATATCATTTCTGCACGCCTGGACGTGCCTTAACGTTCTACTCTGTAATTATTACCTAACAATATGTGGATTACTCCGCGCATTGAATGCTTAATTGAAAACAAAATTTCAGGATTTCGGCAGAAATCGCTGAGACTTATCTAGATGTATACAGATTGAAGACGTGGTGGATTTTTCGAGGGAAATCTCCCAGGAGATTCCATCAACAGTGCGACGCGGTTTTTTGCTGCTAACTTTGTGATGGATGATTTGTCAAAGCCCCAATCAATGTGTAAAAATCCCTAAGGAAATTAGTACCTGACACCACATATTCTCATCGTCTGCTGAGAAAAGACTCGTAACTATAGGGAGAATCGAATACGTGTAACGTACAATTTCGACGGAAAAGTGCTCCATGAAATACCGCTACTTTAAAAACCTGGCTAGGTACCTGGGAATCAAATCGAAGAGAAATTAATCCATCCAAAATCGAGTCCGAGATATCCAATTACTCCATAGGCGGGTGCTACGATTCACAAATTGCAACATTATGGAATTTAAGACATGCTTATCGTCGGTTCAAATGAAGCAAATGTTTGTTAATTTCAATGATACATGCTCTTCATACAATTCTATTACATAAGGAGTACCACAAGGTTATATCCTTGGGCTACAATTCTTTGTTACTCTGAACCTTTTTAAAAACGCAAAATGTATTCTCGTGAAAACACGAACGACGACCTAAAGTCGAAGACAAAAAGTTTGACAGAAACTTTTCACAGACACGATAGTTTAATCAGACAGTAGAAAAAACCCGTTTGCTGATCTCAAACTGGAAGCTGAAAAAACGGAATTTGAGATGAAAGAATACGCGCGCAAACACTCGGAAAACTTTCTGATTAAAATTATTTTTAGTTTGAGACGCTTTTTCAATTTCAAACATTTTAATCTAGCTTTAATCAAGAGCGCTACCGGGTAGCGTTACAGATTCACCTGGTACTAGTACGGAGGAAACTAAGTCCCGCAGTTTCTTAGATTACTGGCTCGATGTTTTTTTTTCATCAGCTCACAGCTCGCACACTGTTTCCTCGTTATTCAACGAGTGGTAGAATTAATCACACTTTACGGTATTCGAATTCATCACATTTTCCACTATTTATTTTTTAAGGGATAGAATACAAAAGCGAGTTCTAGGGTATAGGGCATATATGAGACTTTGGGCTGAGATGGGGGATAGGAGGATTGAACGGAGTTATTTGACTGGCAATTAGAGAACCGCGCCCTGTCTTACATTGAATTAATCTAATTAATCAAGAAATCCGTATGACTAAATTAGACTATATCAACTCTCCGTCTTTCCTTTCTGTTTCTAATTTATCCAATTAGTAAAAATGAATCAATTCTAACTTTTAATCATGCGGAGCATTTAATCTAAAATGTGATGACGACATCGAAAAAATTCCCTCAGTTCATAGCCCTTGAACAGTTTAACTTCTATTCAATGATGGATTAAGAATGATTCTTCAACCGCCAGATAAGATAAGTACTCAAATAGAGTATGATTATTGAAAACTTCAATGACCCCCGTGGCAGAAATCTAACACCTCCATTCATACACAATTCAAACATTTGCTCCTTGGGTAAAAAAGAAAATATTGAAGCTGTTATTGGCAATTTGATAACTAGCAAGAGGTGTTTCAAATCCCAGTATCACGTACAGTAACTGGGCCCTTAGTCCAGTTTTGCGATACAGTTTTCAGCGAACACTTTAGTTAGCAGCAACAAAAAATGAGAATGCATCGATTATTTTTGTGGCGACGTTTTTTTGCACGATTTATCCTCTTTCTATGAAACCAGAAAGAACTCGACTCGAATAGACGACAAAAATATGACATTTGCTTGCATCCATTTCGATGAGACACCAGGCTGAAAATGATTCCGATCGATAATACCACTTAGAGTCGCGGGACGACTAGGGAAGGGATCTTAGCAGCAGGTAAAATCTCGCGTGGAAGTAAAACGAAAAATTGAATTTCGATAAATTATTCTAAATCTCGCCAGTTTCGGGAGACGAACCAAACAGAAAATAAACGATATTCATTAAATCCTTTTTGCGACGAATGCGTGAAATGATGCAAACTTTTATTAGAACAGTTTTACCCAAATATCCATAGAAACGATAATAATAAAAACTAAATGAGTAAAAACTGTAAAACGGGATCATTCCCCTCATCAGGTGAGGATTAATACCCCTCATCAGGTGAGGATTAATACCCCTCATCAGGTGAGGATTTATACCCCCTCATCAGGTGAGGATTTATACCCCTCATCAGGTGAGGATTTATACCCCCTCATCAGGTGAGGATTTATACCCCTTATCAGGTGAGGATTTATACCCCTCATCAGGCGAGGATTCATACCCCTCATCAGGTGAGGATTTATAACCCTCTTCAGGTGAGGATTTATACCCCTCATCAGGTGAGGATTTATACCCCTCATCAGGTGAGGATTTATACCCCTCATCAGGTGAGGATTTATAACCCTCTTCAGGTGAGGATTTATACCCCTCATCAGGTGAGGATTTATACCCCCTATTCAGGTGAGGATTTATACCCCTAATTGGGTGAGGATTTATACCCCCTAATTGGGTGAGGATTTATACCCCCTAATTGGGTGAGGATTTATACCCCCTAATTGGGTGAGGATTTATACCCCTTATCAGGTGAGGATTTATACCCCCTCTTCAGGTGAGGATTTATACCCCTTGTCAGGTGAGGATTTTTACCCCCTCATTGTTTTGTCTTCTATGGATACTTCGATTCCTGAACTCGCTACCTAATATTTAGTTTAAGACAATTTTAAAGATACATCAAGGATGGCTTAGGAAACTTCCCAGTCCTCGAGACCAGTCGTGGCTTCGATTTTAGATCATAACAGGACCAGTTTTCCCAGGTTGTTAGTTTATTAAGCTGATGGAACAAAAACCAGACAATTTTTTAAACAAACCATAATTCAGAGTCAAGCCAAGTCAATTATCAATTCGTACTGGTCTAATAATAACCCTTGTGCAATACCACAGGTTATAACCTGGGACGTAAGCCTATTTGATGTTTGTTTAGTTATTTCAGTAAGTTAACAGTCTTTGGACTTATCCCAAATTTGAGTGATATCAAAGAATATATGGAGGTACCAGGCACCGGGTATAAACTATCTATTTGCGTCAACTCCGCAATGGAGGATATAATTTCAAGAAAACAGAATTGACAGAATGGCAAAAAATTAATCACTTTGAATACAGAGAGGGAGAGAGAGAGAGCTGACATAGATCCAAATAAATGATTCTAGAATTAGCAATCGGGCTTTACCTGAGGAAAATTTATTACAGCTGCAACATGATTTCGAGTATAATTCCGGCGGTAAGATAAATCTTCTCGATTTAATCCTATACTGCAGCGGCAGTCCGAGACACCCTCGCTAATCTTTAATGTAAAGGTCTTCCTTCCTTCTAAGCCGTGCACGTAATGATGATAATAATAATATTAACAATGATACATTCTATACCGTTAATCCATACGCATTGAATATATCTAATCCAACTTTTCTCTTTTCCCACTGAGCACAAACGGACACGCGAATAAGACAAGAAATTAATAAAACGCTAATCCCCGAGCTCACCACACCGGGAAGATTGTCAGCGTTATTTATGGATTTATCCAAAGAACCTAGATTTACCGTTTTCAAAGCCGGAGTCTGAGAGAGAAGAGAGAGGAGAGAGGGGTGGAGAGTGAGGGAGGAGAGTGAGCGAGAGGAGAGAGGGTCGGAGAGAGCGATAGAGAGGAGAGTGAATGAGGGGTGCAGAATGAAGGAGAGGGAGAGACATAGGGAAAGGGAGAGAGAAGGATGGAAAGAGACGAGAGAGAATGGAACGGAGAGAGGAGGGTGAGGAAATGCAGAGAGAGGGGGAGTGGGAGAGATGGGAGACAGGGATGGAGAGGGGGCTTTATTCACTGTAGAAAATGAATGATGCTCGTTGATCTACCGACGCAGCCGTATATATTGAAAAGGGAATAATTCACCTAATCTCCGATACGAATTTAACAAAACCCTAGGGATTTCTGTGACATCTAGAAAACCGTTAATAATACCGCGAGCGCACCACTCAACAGAAAGCTGAAATCCAGGACCCCCCGTATCACAACATCATTCAATCTAGTTCTTCATTTTCATTGTTTGAACTCACAATAAAATAGAGTCAAAATCTTACCGGAAATGGTTCGTGTTCTTATGAAACAAGGTCCTCGGAGGAGTGAATATGAATTCGACCGATCATCCAACTATGTCTGTACTTCGATTTCCGAAGTACGACTGATGGGTAAATATATGTAATTCAGTACAAATCGATCAATCAAAAAGACTAGATGAAAAAGCAATCCTTAAAAAAACCCATTTTGAATGAAAATTTTTGAAATTTATTATAAAGTCTAACTGAACCGACATCTGTAGAACTGGGTCCTCTAGTTCCATCGATGGCATGCAAAATTAATGGAATTAATTGATTAATGGAACCAATTGTGTGTTACAACGAAAGTAGTGCTTAAATTATTTCATTTTCCATTATCAAATTCATGGCCCGTGAAGTGTGGAACTGAGTTCAGACCTGCGGAACTAGGTCCAGAACTGTCGAACTGGGTCCAGAGGTGTGGAACAAGGTCATGAACTGTGGAACTGAGTCCAGAACTGTCGAACTGAAACTGAACTGTCGAACAAAGTCCAGAACTGTGGAACTGGATCCTGGATTTTATCCAAAACTCACGGATTCGCTGCCACAATGTAAAAACTGTTTGTTCTAATATCAAATTGGTAAAAAAATCTATTAACTAACTATCTATCTGTCTATATGATTAACAACAGCCGGTGTCTGATGAGAGTCCGGATGATCATAAAATTTCACATTATTTCACGACGAGGCACACATTGTGTATTACGGATCGAATGCTATTAATCAGGACACGTCATAAAGAACAATAATAGATGGTTTTTATACGAGCGAACCATCAATGGCAGCTGCTCTTAACTAAAGCATCATCAATTTAAATCAACAATGCTACCGTATAGTAGGCTAATATATTAGCGGAGCAAAATACATCGTATTTTAGTTAAAAGTGAATTTGATAATTCGGTTTAAATCGGGCGCTTATCACTTAATGGCATTTATGTTTTGTCATTTGCTTTGGCTCAGCGAAGAACAACGTGAATCGCTTATTTCATGCGACGGTTGTGGAGCCGGAGTGTCCATTGAGAACCCACTTCATCTATTCTATACTCGCTGTTCTCCAACAACAGTTGTGAGAGGAGAGAGGGTTCAACGAGAACCTATTGTGACTGTGGGTTCGATTGTGTCTCTTCTAATTTCGCTAACATAAACACTATAATGCGGTCATGTCATCAACCTTTGAGCATTGTAAATCTGATATTTTGGTAAGAAGAACTTTCCACCGCAGCTTCGAACGCGGTCATTTCATCATCACTGATCATCCGCAAACACCGACCAAAATCAACACATCGCCCTCCGCCGGCCCATTTACGGAGCCATTATCCTCTTACTCGAGAAAACTGGCGCAAAGAGTCCGAACGTCGCATCACGAGTGTCAATCGTGACCAATTTTCTAGCATATTTGTGCCGGCTATTTGTCGACTCAATGAAGTTATTAAATCCTCGCTGAATGGACAAAAAGCGAGTCGACAACATACTTCTCGTGATCAATTTTGCTTTTTGCGAGTTGTTAATGCGATTTGGACACTCTGAAGATGCCGCTTAATAGCCCTTCCGGTCGACCGACAACGGGCGTATTTTATGACTTGTCACGTCGTTCTGGCTGGGATAAGTGCCGCGTATCACGTGACGACATCGAGTTCGGCCGATTATGAAATCGATCGGGAACAAGGAGAAAGGGAGCGGTGTGTCCGAGCCTCATTCCGCAGCTCGTGGTGCGGTTAAAAATTAATGAATTCACGTTCACTGGATTTGGATTATCATCGTGGCTTCCGATTTCTAGCCAATAAAAAGACGAATCAGTTTCGCGGTAGTGCGTAAAGTGCGCGTTTGGTGATATGAAATCCAACGCACAGGAAAGAAAAACAAGTCCTAAAAGGTTTCTCCTTTAGTAAATAATTCATTGTCAACGTTTCGACTAATGTCCTTATAGTGACCTTTCGGTATTTCCGAAGATGACTATCAGGATGAACTACATGTATATACAAGCTCAAGGAAACACTAAATCATTACTCAAGGAAACAATTTTCTGGCAATTTTTGCATTCTGAAAGTGTGCTTTCTATATCATCGTGACGAGGATTCGGGTGGTTCCATCAATGGCTATATAGCTCATTTCCAGTTAGATAATTTGTGTCGTGAGATGTTTTAACTCACAACTGTGGAACGAACTGTGCCAAAACACGATTCTCTTCTTTTAAATTCCCTCTAAGAAATTTCTCATCCGCTTTAAGTTAATTGCTTAAGCGCATTTTCAATGGGGAGTTCTTCGTGTACTTCTTAAACAGATGTTTTCGACGTTTTCAGCGCATATTTCAAATAAATGCATTCGACGAATTGTCTTTTAATCTTTGTCAAGAAAACGTGGTTAATGTTCCTAGCAATAAGACAACGGCCGTAAGAAATTCCTGAAAAAGGGACAAGATCGCCCTCGAGTGGGAAAGATATTGTTTTTAACGATCCGAATTGAGCGGAGTCAACCTGTACCATCCAACTCAGATATCACTCATCCAGTCATAGCGAAATTCTAAATTATAATCTTTCAAAAGTCGTATCTACGTGTATATTTTTATATTTTTATGATTTTGCACTTAATGACAATTTTTTTGGAATTAGTAATCAAAAGCACTGATGCACATAGACATATTTCCTGTGGGAAAAGAGCAAGATGCGATAAAATGTAGATGAAATTATCTTATTCATTTTTTTTCAAATTCGGAGGAAAAAGCACGGAGTTTATTTGTCTCCGGGGTCTGAGTATAATCACTACGATGGCTGCTAACATCACGTAGTAGAGTAAACCGTTTAAATTACCCCTTTTTAAGTTTCATAAACAAATTCTACAAAATCCTAACTGGTCTTATTTGAAGGTCTACGGTGAAATATTTTCGGTAAGACTGAGTTTGGATTCATAACCGAAAGCGTAAGGCCTATTGACAAAATATATACCAAATCTTTTTGACGAATGATCGAGAATTACTTATAGGGTATTGTTTTATAGGAAAATAAATTTAAAAGTTGGCTCGGACTTAACTTATCAGTTATTAAGTTATTAAGTTAGATAGTTCGCTCGCTATTTTGATGAAAAACTGATTTAAAAACTCGATCTTTGCATGACCCGTTTCATGGTCCGCGGTTCAGATTTTCTTTTTCTTCGGTCAAACCTCGTACACAGCACGAGGCGGGTTTGGAAGCATCGCACCAAATCAGAGACAATCAATCGAAGAGAAAACCGATCCCTATTCGAAGAACAAAAAGAAACACCATTGGAAATATATGAACTCACAATCAAGCCACGAACTGTGGAACTCGGGATGATGGCCGTTTGGTGGCCATCGTCCATTCCTCTATTCAGCAAGTTAATTCAGTCTAGTTGAAACGTATCCGGTTTAAAAAACATCAGATCTCATAGACTTTCAGTGACACGCTTTTTCAGTGAATTCTATAGCGACGTATAACACTGACTTCCGATTACAATGAATTCGATTATTATGGGCTCTGCTTACGTGCTTAGACACGGCGGAACAACAGTTCGGCATCACGGCGCTACAAACTTGACCGCGAAAACTAGAAATCTGATTTACAAAGGAAAAAAATCCTAGAACGAAGTCGAGGATCGATGAATGAAACGCATATTATTCCGGTTTATTCAAATAGAGAATTTGTGTCGACAACAACAGACGCGTTGGTTCTTAATCAGAATCTGCACGGAAACTAACGATATCGGATATAACGCGTCACAGATTGATTTCTATTGAGAGGTTGCTACATTGCAGAAATTCGACGACTAAGGCACTTTTGATTCTTGATTTTCTTAATATTTTGAGAATGTTCTCAATAATAGGTAATATACACATTTCTCCCACGAGGACCAGCGCGACAATCAGACCAAACGTTGCCGCGTAACCCAACTATTTTCCCAAATTGTTGAAAACACGTGATTATTACGTCATCCAATGGCGGATTATATCGTGTAGTGTTTCTTCGATGAAAGAGAGGCTCTTTTAATATCATACTTCAACGGTTTAGAGGAGAACTGTTAGGTTTAAAAATTGAATCTAGGATTTCTTATGATCGATATCTACGTATATCGTGTCGTGATTTACCGAGAGGAAATTGCCTATTACAGATTTGATAGAAAATGTATCGCGGTGTTTTGGACGTGCGCCGGACTGCTGTCAGTCACGCGTTTGAAATCTGTAATTCTGCTGGGCAACGTTCAGCGAAACGGTTTGAGATCGATGAAATGTAATCTATTTCAGGAAATAATTCCTATTAGAGGAACAAGTATTTGAGGTGTCAAACCAACGTTCTAAACGGTAGGATAACACACAAGTGGATGACGCCAGCCCTCGACGTGAGTTTATCATGTACAACGATAAAACCTGATTGATATTCAAATTGCCCGTCTGGGTAACGTCTAGGCGACACGTGACCTCGTCGTCTGTTTAGTCCACTGGTTGCGCCAAACGACAATCTCTTTACGAGATCAGTTACATTTCATTTTTTTTTTGACTGTACGTTAGTTATTGAATCTCGATTTAGATATCAGAAACTTTGAAATCCCCAATAAGCCGAATCCATTTAAGAAATCTTCTTCTAAGAAATGCGTTTATCTTTCTTTTTGTATATCAGTAAATTTTCTAAAAATATTTTTAAAATGATTTTTACCTCCAAGTACCCTGTATATATGATTTGAGCGAAATAACCCATATCAACGACAAAACATAAATGGGCCCTTTAGTAATTTGGAATCAACGACGAATCACTTACATTCTAATTTCCGTACACTGGGTGCTACGCACTGGTTAAACGTAAAAAAGTGTGTCTAGAAATTGCACCCAACGCTGATTATAGAATCGTATATCAGTTTTTAATGCGTTCAGAATGCAGTCGAGATGTCGGCGTTTTCGATCGTGGAAAATATGGCGACGATATCACGATCAACAGGTAATCATAATCAACGAAGTAATCGAAACCGTGCAGGATTACAAATTAATTACTGGATCTCACGCTTACAACCACCGCTGTTGATATTCAATGAAAAATCGTAGAAATACCAGACATACAATCATCGAGCGTGTTTTTATCAATTCGTTTTTTTTTCACTCAGAAGATGAATGATCACAGGTGCGTGTTACTTGATTAAATTGTAATTCATACGAGACTGAGGAAGATAGAAAAAGGGAGGGAGAGAGAAATAGAGAGAGAGAGAGGGGGAAAGAGGGAGAGAGGGAGAGAGAGATAGAGAGAGAGAGAGGGGGAAAGAGGGAGGGAGGGAGAGAGAGATAGAGAGAGAGCGAGAAAGAGAGAAAGAGAGGAAGAGAGAAAGAGAGAAAGAGAGAAAGGAAGACTGGGGAATACGGGGAGAAAGTAGAAGAGAGTGGGAGAGAAGAGAAAGGGGGAGAGGGAGGGAGGGAGGGAGGGAGGGAGAGATAGTAGATGTTAGGATATGTACATGTGTTACCACTGATACATTTACTATGAACACATGTTTGATGTAATTATACAGCGCTGATGGAAAACATACTTCACCTTCTTGTATTAGATATCATTTCGACTAAACCCACAAATCATATTTGAAATTAACCGACACAGGAATTAGAATTATTCCACAGGCCCTCTGAAAATATGGCTACCTCCATAAACCGCCCACGACGTCACCGAAATAACTTAGAATTAGTGCTTTATTTATAAAGCGCCTTCTCGGATAACTATAGTAATATAATGCTTGCTACCTCTATCAATTCCCCATTACATTATCAAACTTCCAGGGATGTAAGTGTGATACTAATAGGAAACAACGTGTGATTCAATTTGCACGTTTTACCAGAATTAACAACTAATTAATTAGAATTGTATCAGGTGCTTTGTGCCTTGGACAAGTGCTTGTCGTGTGTGCAGGTGACCTTGCGATAGCCACATGTGATTGTTTCCCTTCCGTTACAGCAGGATGCTGCGATAATTCAATCAACGGTGACTCTGGCAGTCGAGCTATGGTGACATATTGTCATTTCAGCAAATCTACAATGAACTGGCATACAATAGATTAACTATGTTTTACTAGCTGAGGACACGATGACGTCATAATAACGGTATGCCACCTGTCCGAAGGGTTTGTGAATTACGGTTGGACCCGAGGGTTTGAACCATTTTTCATCCAGTTCAAGTTTTAGTGGTGAAATTACTTGGCCCTGGGGCAGCGTCGAGCAAAAGTTAGTTAAAGATATCCGGCAGATGAAGTGGTAATTGTTACTATGCCAACTATCCAACTAGTCTAACCGACCTTTGAGCAACTGTAGCCCCTGGTGGTTGAATTTCACGCAGACTCTACGATGAAGTTTTCAAGAATAAACTAATTTTGGCATTTGCACTCTCGAGCAAAAATGTCCGTTGAGTTAGATCTAATTAGGGCGCGTAGATATTTTAATGATTGCAACTAAATTTCATATATTTCAGCGTGAATGGTCGAACGGTTGTTTCCAGTTCAACGCATCATTGAAACGAGTGTATAAACTACTGTATGTATATCTATTAATTGTATCCAATTTTTCACATGAAATATCGTATTTTATTTGGTTCAATATCGTATTCGAATTACTCGCATTATAATTGGACGCGTTTTATTTGTTTCTATTTAACGCGGTTTCCACGAACAAATACGATTTCATTAATTATAAATTGTAAATTACGTTCGATTGATTTGACAAACACACTCACTCACACACACAGACAGACAGACGAGACTATGAGCTCAGGTATAGTCGGCTGCCAAGCTGTCGCTTTAAACCATAATGGCATCTTATATCTAAAACCCGCTATGAACCTGTAACATGCACGTACAAATTCAAAAGGATAATCGCGAAATCTATCTATATCTGGAATCAAAATCTACACAGGACACGAGTTTCGGGACTCTTTCTAGAGCCTATCGTCAGGTGTAAAAAATAGCTAACAAGAAAATTATATGAATTATCTAAGGATCAATCAATTCAAGTTATTTTTGATTTGAGTATCGATAATTGAATTGAATTGACCGGCAACCAGTCTGCACATCGACTCACACAGAACCCCTTTAAATAACGCATCAATATATATATATATATATGTATATATATATATATATATATATATATATATATATATATATATATATATATATATATATATATATATATATATATATATATATATATATATATATATATATATATATATATATATATAAACATTATCGTAACGGTTTTTACGGCGTCAAAACGGGGGATGTATATAATTTGAGTGTATAACATAGAAACAGAATTGCAGTTGGTCCTGATGTGCCGAGATTTCACTTTGAAACATCGACAAGTGGTAGTTAACACGCAAACTGTCGATTTACACTCACGGTCTCTCAACAGTAAAAGGGACGTCGTTTTATGCAAACGTCGTTTTTATCACGGGACTTTATAACGTACAGAAAATGGACGCTGGAAAACAGCGTTCGAGGACTCTCTAAACGACATTATCAACACTGCGCCTACACGTCGTCAAATTTATCGTAATGGCCGAAAAAAATGATATACATAAAAAAATCCGATAAAACCCATTAGATAGTGACTTCACTGCTTTCGAAATTTGTAAATTTGTTTATCACTTATGAAATAATCAAATATAAATTTCTGAAGTTAAATGCAATTTGTTGAAATAATTCTCTGTATTTTACTGATCTAAACTTTCACGAAAAATCTTAACGAATAGGAGGGGTTAAATGTGCTCCCCTAGACGCCGTGACGTCAATAGGCGTCAAAGACGTTTTTTTTATAACGATTAAATAGTTTTTTCGTATAAAGAAAATTAGCCAAGGTCAAGTATTCGATTCACGTGGGATTACAGCTTCCGGAAAAATCAAAATGCTTCATCTCGACTGAGGCTGTGTGTGTGTGTAGGGTAAGTACAACGGACTACTAATGGTATGCTATTAGGCTGTCCCCAGTGACAAGGGTATCGATGATTATAATAGCTAAAGACGATGGGAAATGGCGAGGATTTTCTGCTTGCCGCAGTTGGTGTCCGGTGATATAGCAGTGAACGATCTAGTTATAATTGTATTTCATAAAGACGATACGATGATACGATGACACAGACCTTGAGGTCGTCATATCGGCAGCTCAGAATAAAAAAAGCTAGATCCTTTCGTTCCACTCGCCGCTGTATATCTAGGTATCTACAGCACTTGCGGCCACGCTGGAACCAGTTCCACAGCGCTCTGAGATAGTATTCATTGACTCAAAGAGTTAGGAAATGTACTCAAATTCACAACTGTGAGACTGGATCGTGAGTTCAGAGTTAACTCAAAACTGTAAGACTGTGGATCCTAGACTGTTTGTCATTTTTCTCGATAAAGCGAACAAATTTTGACCGGAATCTAAAAGATCTAATCCCGCTTAATCGACTAATTATTACTCAATCTATTTTCCTAGTCCGCGGGTTTTCACTTATCTAAGCGTGACCTATAAACTTTGGCGGAAAATATCGAAAAATCGTTTTTCCAAAATTAAAACCAAAATGAAAAAAAAAAACAATTTGACTAAGTCAATCATATTTTGCCTTTAAATCCTGGTCGAATTCTATTCGAAAGATGATATAAAATTTAGTGACCGGGACCCAGTTCCACAAACTCACAAAACTCACAACTGTGAAACTGGATCCAGTCGTCGAAACACTAACTAATCCGCGAATCATCCGAAACGTCGTGGTCTAAAAGAAATTTGCAATTTCTTTTCAAATTTTAATCAGAGATATTTTGCGGGTACACCAGTTAATTAAAGTGGAAATTAATCTTACCTCGATCGTGATAACGCGTCTGCTCTCCGCGCAATACGTCCAGAGAATGAGTAGGAGCGGTTTAAACATCCAAAATTAGCATCCATTATACGCTACGATCACGTGTGCTCACCCGAAATTCAAACTTTCTCAACTTCTGAACGCACACGAGACAAACCGAACGTGGATCAATTTTCACCGTTGCATGTCACGACATTCTTATATGTAATATGATACTAATTAAAAAGCCACTATGGTCGACGTCAATGTGTGACCAGCTACAATGAGCCAGCATCACGCCAGATCATTCTTACAAAGAGCCGTTTTGAGCCGTTTTGATGATTGATATCTTCACGGTACGGTTTGAATTACTAAGATTTACGCGAGATTTTGCGAATGATCCATTGGAAAAACTATATCGACTGATCCTTATAAGGAAAATCCCGCACTGATAATGGAAAATAGAGATGTTTCCTTGAGCTATAAGTGTTTGGTTTGTTCAACGTCTCAAAATTCTCTTTGAGCTAGTAGCCTGCATTTCAACTATATACTGATGGGACATCTTAAGTCTTTCTTCGGCATAACGTAAAATCGCTGAAAAAACGTTGAAATACACTACTAGTTCAAGGAGATTCTACTCGACTGAATTTCTTATTCTAAACTAGCAAACTACCCTCTAAATGTGGGATTTATAACGGCACGGACTCGCAGTGTTTCAACGATGGCTAATCATCGATTGCGTGCGCTATTCGCTCGGAAACTATGAATCTTTGATGCACGCCCCAATACTATCCGCCATCAATTTGTCAATTAGAATTTCAGCATCTTGTTTGTATTTGTGCGATTGCTAAGATAATATCCCACATCACTCGCAAGGAAGGTTATTATTAGAATGTAATAATCTCGTCCACTGATGGCATCAGCGAATACTGTCTGTCTCTCCCCCGCTTACGTTCAGAGCCAATTTTAATACCTTACGAGGCTGTGCAAATATGACTGTCTGTGGCCGCTATTATCAAATCAACTACTAAACTTCAATTAAGGAATAACTAATATCATCCGATGGGGTAGGGGAAGGGGTCCGGTAAATGATAAATATAGATAGTACGATGTGTTGATATCGAGTAGGATATAAAAAGTCAAAACGAAATTTCATTCTCATTCTTCATACATATATATAAATATATCTTTAAAAGGGTATTTATTTGCGACCGGATTGAATGGGTTATAATGGGTGTGAGTGGGTGAGGATGGGGAATGAGATTGATGACCGTAAGTAACACGATCGTCACATCATGCGATATATCGAGTCCATTTTGAAGTCGTCCTTAGTCACATCAGGATGGCACCTCCCTGGTCACATTCAACATGCAAAACCGTTCATATTACACGACTCCCCGCTCCTCCATCACCCACGCCACGCGCCCCGAAACCGCTGCGCCCCTCGCCCTCAATGTTCTACCCAACTCCAAGTGTCGCTAGGTGAAGACATATGCACATAATATTGATCACAGAATACAGAATATGCCACTGGACATCATCAAAATAGTGATCAATAGAACTTCTGGAAAATGGCCTTTTGACGCCATTAAATTGATAGAATGATATAGATAGACCCGTTCGGAGATATTTAACGGCTTTCTTGAGATATTTTCAGCAACGTTTAGCCCGAAATCGACCGCCTCGGATTACCACGTACGAATTCATTTCATCTGAGGTGGAAGTTGGAACAAAGCCTCGTGTAACCGATCTTTAAGCTTTTGATTCTTGCGATGAAGATCGTTTCGCTGAAGAAAAACAAATAACTACACAAGAAAATGTCGAGATAAAGGCGGCGCTTTCATATCGGGAACATCAGATCAAACATCACTAGCGGGTTACCCGGTTATAACCGATACAACGTACACACCAGCCGATAATGTTATCAAAACAAACCACCTTCTGAAGCAGATGAATCGGGGTGTAGAGAAAACAGGAAAACTATAGCTTGAAAGTTTATTGATGCCTTGGAAAATAACACATATATTGTTTAATGCTGTCGACAATAAATGATAAATTATATGATAGTCATGGATCAATAAAGTAATTTTGGATTTGAATATATCGATAATTGAATTGAACGGCAACCAGTCTAGGCCGATATATTGATGGCGTAGTGCATATCCTCTCAGAAATAATAATCAAAATGTATCAACAATAAAATAGGAGTTATGAAATGTAGTGGATTACAAAATAAACACCAAAATTCACAATTGTGATTTTTATTTTTGAAGCGCAAATATTGATGATGTAGCGCACATCGAGTGACACAGAACCCAGCGCGCGCATACTATCAGCGATATAGACATCATTGTAACGGTTTTTACAGCGTAAAAAAAAGTTCTATAATTCCCAGCCGGACTAAAAAACAGAAAAAAATATCGGTTACGGATAATAAGTTTTCTCGCACGCTTTGGTCGGGGGAAGTTTCTTATGAAAAGACATTAATGAGAAATGAAGAGGCATTTTGTAATCCTCTGCTGATAGTGAAGTTGAGACATGCAGCTGTTGACGCAAATGCGGGAAAGGTATTCAGAAAGTACGCGTGCAGAACGGCGTGAATGGAGGAGGTTTGATGAAATATTTAGAAAATGTTATAGTAAACCTCCTCATTCACGATGCAGGATAAACCTCGGGGATAAATCATTGAGGCATTTTTTTTTATTACGGAAAATGTAAATTAAAAGCCTGATACTGAGTGAGACGTGTGACGTAGATGGACTGAATAATAATGTCTCTCGTCTAGTGAGAGAGGAGAGAGGGACACAGAGAGTGGGAGAGAGAATGAAAGAGAGAGAATGAAAGAGAGAGAATGAAAGAGAGAATGAAAGAGAGAGAGAGAGAGAGAGAGAGAAGAGAGAGAGAGAGAGAGAGAGAGAGAGAGAGAGAGAGAGAGAGAGAGAGAGAGAGAGAGAGAGAGAGAGAGAGAGAGAGAGAGAGAGAGAGAGAGAGAGAGAGAGAGAGAGAGAGAGAGAGAGAGAGGAGAGAGAGAGAGAGAGAGAGAGAGAGAGAGAGAGAGAGAGAGAGAGAGAGAGAGAGAGAGAGAGAGAGAGAGGAGAGAGAGAGAGAGAGAGGAGAGAGAGAGAGAGAGAGAGAGAGAGAGAGAGAGAGAGAGAGAGAGAGAGAGAGAGAGAGAGAGAGAGAGAGAGAGAGAGAGAGAGAGAGGAGAGAGAGAGAGGAGAGAGAGAGAGAGAGAGAGAGAGAGAGAGAGAGAGGAGAGAGAGGGATAGCGAGACAAGGGGAGAGTGGGATGAGTGAGGGGGACGGAGAGAGTGGGAGTGAGGAGAGTGAGATAGAGAGGAAGGGGAGAGGGGAGACAGGAGAGAGAGAGGAAGAGGGAGGTATAGGGGATAAGGGAGAAGAGAGAGACAGTGGGGAGCGATGGAGGGAGATATCAGAGGGAGAGAGAGGAGAAGGAAGGAGAGAGATAGAGGGAGAGAGGAAGGGACAGAATACCGAGACAGAATACCGATACAGTCTTTTGCTTGGAAGTATTTCACTGTCTTGTCAATATACAGGTAAACCAATGTAACCGCGCAGCATAAGTGGAAGCCCGCGGGCTGAGATCAGAAAACCGCGTTCTGAACTAATAAATAACACGACTGAAGTCATCGAATAGTCTTAAGATTCGATACAGTAATTTCTTTCTCTCTTTCTCTCTTTCTCTCTCTCTCTCGCGTCCTCGCATCTTTTGATTTAGACGTAGTTTATTGCACCAGTTCCCGGAAACACCCGCGTTTGTGTCAATACAGAAAACCTCGTTATTTGACGCCGCGAGATTTCCACCAAAAAGGCCAAAATCCGAGTCAAACCCGTAGTTATTTATAGCAACTATAAGAATGTTTGATTATTTCATTATTCTTATCAATATCATTGCTTAATTCGACTCTGAACACAGTTTCACAGTATGTTTGTTTTTATTCGGTTCTATAGAGATGCAATTTCTGTTTTTCCCCAGAAACTCTGGAGTAAAACATAATTCAAAAGTGTGGAGTAAAACATACTCAAAAGTGTGAAACTGAGTCGTACAGACCACACAGTAGAACTTGGTTCCGGAATTCGAAATTTGAAGCATAAATTCCGATTATTGAATTCACCTTTGATCGCAATATAAAACTTCGCCGTTGAAGATTTTGTTGCACTTTTTGTGAATGATCTTGGTTATCATTTGGGCCAATAATTTCAATTTTTTCAAAATCATTTTGATTATGTTTCATTCTCCTCGAATTCGTCAGTATAATGTAAATGTGTGCGGCTGTGTCCCCCCGGGGGTTCATATGCGAGTCTATATTCAAATTATAGTCGGTGGAAAAAGAAATATACCTGTCAACATTGAATTTCATGAATATTCTGACAATATGTATTGCGACGGTGGTGTGCGTGCGTGCGTGTCTGAACGATATGTCGAGTGAATTATGTTTTTGAATCGGGGTTAGATTGGGGTAAAATTGAAGTCGAAGTGATTTCAGACGCGCATTGTCTGTCAAACCGATAATTAACGTTCCCTGTTTATATCGGTCCTCGATTATTAGCCAATTATAAACGCGCATTTGAGTCATACACAGAATCCCTGTAGCTACTTTTTGAAAACATTATCTGGATGGCAGATTTTACAGCCACATTTCCATAAGACGAGGGGGACGAGATTTAGAAAAACTATTTTTGACCTATCCCAACGGACAAAAATATGGCAGGGAAAATTGGATGAAAATGTGTCTTTTATTATGTATAGAATTAGCTTAGGATTTTTTTGAATTGATTTGTACGACTGAATTTTGCAGCCCAATTTCCATGGTAACATTTTTTTACCTATTCCACCGGACAAATATCTCAGGAGATGAGAGAGAAATCTTGTTTCTAGATAGGAGGAAAAGGTGTATATTAATGTAACGGAATATGTATTACGTATGAAATTGACTTTGATTGATTTGTCACGTGTCAATGCATATCTGGCACACATTTCTTCAACCTATTGAACTTGGCTGACGGATTCATTTTTCATTTTTTTACAGCAACATTCCCAGGGGAGGAGAGGAAAAAGTTCGACAAATACTTTTTTCAGAAATTTCTATCACTAATTAACCCGTCATCCGAGTTACTAAATAGACCTTACAATGCAATTGGTATGCATTCGACAAACGATCAAACCAGACGAAAAAACAACTTTTTCTGTTATCCGTGAAGATAGTTATTTTCTGAGCAGCGTCGACCATCACAGTTCAGCAGACAGACACCATACGCTTTGTGACGTTACCGAGGGATTACAATATTGATCGTTCTATCATACAGAATCTGACAGTATGATTCGATTTAACCATGTTCGCGCAAATGAGAGTCGAATTCGATATAATCTGTTTTTCTGACAAGGTTGACTTGTTGTCCACCAATCAGAGACCAGATAAAAGCGATGATTTCTCAAACGACTTTTTGATCAGTTCCAATCGGTCAGTGACAGTACGTGTGACGTCATTGGGACGGGTAACCGATAGATTGTTCATACATCTGTGGAACTGAGTTCACAGTCACATTAAACCCACACAACTGTGGAACTGAGTCCACAGTTACATTAAACCCACACAACTGTGGAACTGAGTTCACAGTTACATTAAACCTACACAACTGTGGAACTGAGTTCACAGTCACATTAAACCTACACAACTGTGTAACTGGGTCCACAGTTACATTAAACCCAGAAAACTGTGGAACTGGGTTCAGCGTTCACTTGCAATTCCAAAGTGGGACTGGAACAAGTGGAACTTTTCCTAGGCATACTTGATTTCAAATACGTATCCCCAAACGATGAATTGAACTTATCGTCTCGGGTTTCGCGACTGCGTCAAAGCGTTTGACAAGATCGCGAAGAAAAGTCTTAACGAACGTAATTGACACGAAATAATGATAAGAAAGTCACGTGATTTTCTGCAACGTCGTGTCCCGGATGTCAAGCCGTGGTTCACGCTGCCCCATATATAACGTATAATCATTTCAGATGAATATCTCGCTCTCTCGCTCGCGCGCAGTTCCAGCCTACAATCTAGCAGCCAATATAAACCTCGTTTGATAGCGTTTATTTATACGAGTCGTTTTTATCAGTTGAAAAATGCAAAGGTTTTTTAGATAGCGGGATTTCTTTAAGCGTTAAGTGTCAGGATAGACCTGCAGAAGAATGATGATACTGACGGCTCTAGGCCACCAATCGTATACTCATTTCGTGCGTGTACGTGTGAAGGCTTACAAATGCTAGGCCTACGTAGCAAGTTCCAATCCTTGACAATGGTCTGTTCATTGTCGAAAGAAGAAAACCTTAGACGATTATCTGATTGTCGATAGTAGAAATCATTCGACAATCTGTGCCCATGATTGTAAATTGATCTTTATATGCGAACTGCAACAAGGGTCCGGTTTCCTGATCAAGCGAATGAGGTTGAAGCTCCGTGAACTTAAAGCGTGATCGATGTGACACGCCCTCCGGAACGAACCACAATCCTTCATCGGTCTTACACCGCGACAGGATCAGACGAAACAAAATGGTCAACTCAATTTCAATTTATTTCACGGAAAAGCGTAACATTATAACAAGTTGAACAATTCAAAAAAGAGAGAGAAAAAGTATATAAATTTACAAAATTGTTGTGTGCTTTTCCATGGGGGCCTTGCAAAGTCTCGTGAGCCGCGCTAACCCAATGATAGAGAGAAAAAACAGAAAGAGAGTAAAAACACGAGAGAAAGATCCTTGAAGAACTGCTCTTTCCTACCACTATGACGTCAGCTAGCTCTTACCATCGGTTTTTAATTACGATTTCACAATTCGTATAATGAGATGGTATTTACCGATTCTGAGGCAATATGAATTCAGAACAGACGGCGACAATTTGACCCGAGTCGACCACTTATAGATATTAAATGTCTAGGAGATATTCCGAGAATTCATATTCTGCGCAACCTAACGACGAACCTTCGGCTGAATCGTTTCAATACCGTCTAAATATCCGGCGTCGGTTAGTAATAGGCTGACGACTAAGTCATGATTCTCTCAGGTCGAGGAACTGATGGGGATTTATATATATATATATATATATAATCACATCGGGCTAATTACGATTATGCGCTCGAAGTTTGCTCGGGGCGATGGTTGATCTCTGCGAAGTAAATCATTTAAACATGAACTCCATGTTTCGATACCGTAACTTCAAATGAGTTCGGTAGTTGTAATATCGTACATAACTGATGCATGCTTCACCGTCCATATTACAGTAAACAATAATAACAACCGTGGGGAAATTCGAAATATTCAAAATGCCATAAATTCATCGGTCTGTACAATTGTGACCTAATCAATGGTGCATGTAGTACTATTACTGGAAGTATGGTATGACAGTACTGTGTACCGTTCCATGCTCAATGATCACTAATCTAATGAATTAGTGAGTTATATGACATTGCGAAATTCCGGCCGGGCTTACGGGGTCTGGTATCGGATATGAACCAGTGGGATGCTGCTGTCTGAAGAAATCCCAGCCGAATTTGCTATACCCTCGGTGGATGGCGAAATTTCAGTTGCTTAATAGTCAACTAGCGGTTAGTTGACAAGTGATGATTAAAAGGTCCATTGTTACCCCGGATCCAGTTCGACAGTTGTGAGTTTTCAATGAGTTAACTCTGAGTCAAATCTTAACTAAATACCGTGGAACTGGTTCCCGGTATTTATGACAGTTATCTTAAACCAACTGACTCGAGGTTTTTAGCTACATTTCTTAGAAATCTTAAAGAAGTTCAATGAGTTAACTCTGAACTTTTAAACTTAAAATTTAAATTTAAAAGAATCAAAGATCAGTTTGTTCAAGTTTTTTTTCCACTAACATGCATCTTTCTTTGAATCCCGCTTGTTGTATTATAACTGAGAATCTAATTCTATGAACTTCATGATTGATAGTTTTTGTACGCGTCTAACGGGGCTTCGTGATGAACTGGGTGAACTCATGTTCCGACTGTGGGTCTATCCCAGCCGGAACCAGGAGTCGTGATTTAAGTCTAGTCGATTTTGAGTCTAAAATGAAATTTGATTATAAATAATTTAACCGTGTTAAATCGTATGTAACTCGCAACTGTGATACCGAGACTGCAATCCATAGTTCTGAATTAGATTTGGATGTGAAGTTATCATCTTCAATTACTATACATCCAAAGTATTTATGACTTATCAAGACTTAAATTCACGGTTGACGAAGCTTTGCGAAACTGACTAAATAATTCATTCATTTTCGATTAATTCAATTTTAGAGTCAAATCGTGTGTACGACTGTGTGGAGCTCGATTCCGGATTCTATTGACAATCTGACGTCAAGAATGCAAGCACACTTTCGGTACATTCGCATCACGGAGTGGATACAGAAAGACACGGATTTCAATATTAGCCGTTCCATCGTCGTCAGCAAATTAAGTGAGCAGCGAAAGGCAAATACGTTTCCCTGCAGGCGTGTATATCAGAGCAAGCGGTAGAAGCCAAATAATCATGATCAACAAATTACCTTCACATATTTCGATTTACAAAGCGCACAAATTGCGATGATGAAAACGTATTTACATCGGTTAGGTACGGCGACAGGGCCTACGAGTGTGTCGTATCGCAAGGCTGATATCTGATACCTGGCACTTTTCATACGTTCTACTAATCGAGAAACACTTGAATACTCATAGATCTGTAACTTCCATATTTGCATTAAATCTTATGTACATCAGTTTAGGTACGGCGTACGGCGCCTACGTGTCTGTCGTACCGCAAGGCTGCTGTCTGGTACATCGCACGTTCTAACCGGGAAACCCTAGAATACTCCTAAATGATGACAATCAGTAATATTCATAATCTTATCCATCTACATCAAAACCTACATACTTCGGTTATGTACGACAGACATATCCTGCACGTGTCGTACCGCAAGGCTGCTGTCTGAACCTCGTACGTTCTAACCAAGGGGTGAACCCAGAATACTCCTACGTCACGACAATCCGTGACTTCCACACCCTTTCTACACATTCTATCTAGTCTGATAAAATCCTTTTAAGTTCAATCCGATGGGAAATTATCTCAAACTTCTCTAAATATATATCTATCGTCTATGACGTCATTAAGAGATAGACTTTTGGATTATCTAACTCTAAAGTTTGATACAACCATGTAAGTATTTGCTATCATAATTTTACCGAATTATTTCGGTAACACTTTTTTGTCAAGATTCAACACAACGAATGCTATGAAAATTTAAGTCGACGACCGAACGCATCACTTAGATTTAAAAATTCCGAAATTGTATTTTTAATAGTTTGAACCTGCATTTATGCATTATGAAGATTTTAAGCCATCGGGACGAATTAATATAAAAACGCAGACACAACGAACACCTTAAAACCGACCCGCGAGACGGTGATAAATCTCGCACTATTTCATATCTGAAAAGTGGTTAAATATGACCTGTTTAGTGACAAATCCCCGATGCGTCTGCATCAGCAATTAGTCAAACGTTACTGTCAAATCAATTATGGAGGATTTATACACTTTGCGGCACCGCGCTCGACTGGAGATGACGGCGAAAAAAACGTCTAGGACGTATAAAACATCATCAAAAATCCGCATGGATTCGAAAAAATAATCTCATGATGTTTTTTAAGCCAACTGGAAAAATTCTGCCATGATCGAAAATAAATGGAAAAGTTTTGAAAAAGTGAAGTAAATATCTCCTTGTTTTTAGCGAATTATTTTGGATTATCTAAACCGCGATTACTACATGTTGAATATATTTGAATATATAAGTTGAATTGCCAAATATTTAAAAATGTTTCTCTGGTTTCGGAAGACTTCGAAATGGCAGTGTAGTTAATACGTGCAGCTGCTGAATAAGAGTGCAAATCCACGCGTAATTCAAAGGTTGTAAATAGCACACGACGATCAATTGACAGATAAACATCACCAGAATTCGAATATAATATCAATTTAACAACGCTTATAATACGTAATATTGGAAATAGGACACTAGATATTGTGCGTAATACGTGCTGCTAACAAAGACTCGGTCAATAAAACTGAATATAATTACTGGTACTTCTAAAATATTGGATTCATTATAGTCAACTTGTTCAATTCATTAAACGTTATAGGTATCAAACTGGCAGTCCTGAAAACCACTTCAGGCATTCATCAGTGTTGTTTGCCTTGGCGATCACCTATTGAAAGTGGACTGATAAAATGTCAAATGTCTGATATTAATAGTTAACTTCCAATTTGGAATGCCACTGTGAAGTCCTGAACACATGTGGAATGTGGAAGTTCAGTTTTTGATGATAAAATGTCTACTGTTGGATATTCATTGTTCATTTTCAATAAAAAATGTCTCAGGTGAAATCCTGAACATATATGAAGTGTGGACGATTATTTTTCTAAAGTGCCCTGATAAAATGTCTAATGTCGGGTTTGTAATACCTGTTTCAATCAAATCGCCTGTGCAGTTCTGAACACATGTGAAGTCAGTGTTGATGACCTCATACAAATGCTGATAAAGTCCCAACAAATGATATCTCAGTTGATACAGATACTTATATCTAGCTTGAATACAAGCCTTCTATGATTGGTTCACATCGATTTTCGTGCAAGAAGATGAAAATTGCTTTTTGAAAGAAAAACTAACTGACTTACTGCGTGACTTCGTGTGATAGTGGTTCCTGACGTAGAGCGGCGAGTTTCTATCTTATCCGAGCTCCTTCAAGACGAACACGTTTATACATGAGAGCGATAATAAGTGATAAGTCCGATGGTTTATCGTCAACAGGCACCGTTCTATTCTAGTCCACCATGATAGGTTTTAAGATGTCGATATTCGAGATCTCAGTCCCTGTTCCACGGCTGCTGGGTCGATTTAAGCGCCGACTGGAATATAGAACATAAAAGCAAAACATTAGATTCCTGCAGGTTGAATGCAAGAGTTTCTACGCGATCCAATTATGTGCTTCGATTAAACAAGAAAACTGACTTGAAAGTTTATTGACGCCTTGAAAAATAAAACATGATATCGTCGACGATAAATAAAATGATATAAACCATACAATATTTAGGATCAATACAGTTATTCTGGGTTTGAATAAATCGTTAAGTGAATAGAATCTACTGGCAACCAGTCTAGCCCTGCTATATTGATGACGTAGGGCACATCCTCTCAAAAATGAGTATCAAAATTCATCAAAAATGAAATGAAAGTTATGAAATACATTCTGTTACAATATAAATGCCAAAATTCACAACTGTAAACGCCAATATCGATGACATAGTCATAAGTGATGTACATACAAACATTACTGTAACGGTTTTGATGGGGTCAAAAACATAATCGGGGATTCGAACCTGATATGATAACGATAGCATAAACGTAAAAATAACTAATCGCTGGATTAGAATTTCCGAACGGACAAAAAACCTACACAAACAAACATCCCTATCTCAAGATAAAAAACACCGGCAGAAAACGATAAAAACAAGTTGCTTTGCTGTCGAGTTTATTGTGCTGTCGGTTTTAAGTTCTCGGCAGCGCGAAATTGAGGGGGGAATTTGAGAAGGTCGAATTGGAAATAAATCATCATTAAACAGCGATGAATCAGGTGAAATCTTGACGTCTGCGGATGAGAATTCGACGCGACGTTAAAGAGGAAATAAAAACATCACTTGTTGCGAACAGAAAATGCGGAAACCACTTCGTAAACGTGTAAACGATCAGTAGGTTATGACTTAGATTTCAGCTAATTTTAGTTCTATTGCCAATTCAACAACTTTGAACACCATTAAACTATTTTTTCCTAGTTAAATCACATGATGTTCGGTATCGATAGACTAGGACCCGGTAACATATCTGTGGCGGCGGTGCTTGAATCATGAAAATCATATCAAAATGTTGTTTTTTTTTGTAGATTTTGATTGATTTGTTTGCTTTGACGTATCAAAATATTAGATTGGCTATAGAGACCATATTGAGCTTAGTCTGGTTGTAACTTGTTAGAGTGCTTTAGAACGACACTAGACTGGTTTTTATTTGACAGGACCTAATTCCACTTTGCTGGTGGGAAATGGACGTTTAAAAAAGAATTTTGTAACTACCGGGTCTTGATATATCTCGGGCTTCAAGTCAATCATGAACTTTTTAACCGGAAATAACATGACAAAACTCGGTCAGTTTTTGTAAATACTCCATTGACTGGCGCCCTCTATGTTTGTATGATTCACTAGGGCACTAATTCCAGTTACGCTGGCAAGTGTGTAAAACGTCTACACGCAAGCAGGCGGTAGGTGCGTGGTCAAGTCGCTTTCTCAAGTCACAAGAGGGAAAGATGAGAACGTGTAATTATAATACGGCAAGGTGTCTGGTCTAGGCTCCATATCGTTGACAGCTGCGGTAATCTAGTGTCGCCGAAGAACCCTTGTGTCTGTGGAACTGGCTGTTATACAGTCACAGCTGTGAGTGGAGTATTCAACCTCCATACTTACGGTACTCACACATCACAGCTGACAATTCAGTTCGTTGACAGAGTTTTTTCTGTTTTTGCTAGCTTCAATCCCATCATCAGTGTCTATACTCAGTATTAATCGGTAGCGTTGAGACTGCTGTAAATATTTCACCGAGTTGAAAATCAAGGAACTCTATGCTCATCGAGTTGAAGGTGACTGAGTTGAAAATCAAGGAATTTCAGTCTCCTCCAACTCGGTGAGCATCAGTGAAATTCTCTGAATTGAGCTGAATTGAGCTGACCATCGTCGCGAAGGATGAGTCCACTGAATAGTACATTTTTTGCGGAACAATCTAGGGATCATACAAAGAATCATCCTTTCCGCGAAACAGATAACTGAATTTCTATCTTATTGCGACATCAAACGTATCGATTTGCCAATAATAACAAAGAAACTGCGGCTTCGTTTTTTTATGACGATGAATCAAACGTAATAAGTTGTTGGGTATTTGCTGCCGACTCGACAAAAACCGGCACGACCGAACGCGCGCGATCTCGATCTCACAAAGAAACGGAGGCGCTGAAACCAAATCCGAAAGCGTTTTATCATCCGACAAATGATGATCTCATCCTTATAGAAAATACTGTTTTAGATCGCGAATCAAATGCCAAGGATGGAAACGATATCATATCGCTTGCATCGAGACGGTCCTTTGGGTTTTTGTTTTAACAGAAAACTTGTGTGGTATTTTACAACGGATATAACTGGATCAAAGCCGGTTGTAGAACGACGGCCTTTTTTTCTAATGCTCATTTTGATCTTAACATTTTCATCGATTGTTTCAACTCAACCAACATCGATAAGACGAGAACTGATTCTAATTTTTCAATAACAAAACAATGACGAATCAATATTCAAAATATCTTTGAACGTTGAACGAATCGTTAAATAAATTTCATGATAATGAAATCGGTGTATCTTTACTTTCATGTATTCCGAGGTAAACAGGAGTCCGGGGCACGCGATAATCTGAAAGTCTGCTGTAGTTAATTGATTCAATTCAAATACATTTTTAATCGATACTTACTGCGTTTTATTCGACAGAATAATCTTTTAAAATAATCTTTTCACAGTTTGTTTTATCGCTGATTTGGGAACGGCAATAAAAGCGGCTGGTGCGCGCGCGCGCGCGACGGGATTTAAAAGGGGGAAAATTAAACCATCGCAGCTTGACGCAGCACGCGACGCCCCGAACGGTAAAACACGGAACGGCCACCGCCGCCGCCGCCGCCATCGGTATCTTTACTGCTTTCATTAAAACGAAGTTGATGGAATATTCAGAAGAATAAAATGACTAATGAACACGCGATGAAGGTGATACATTTGAGGTGTTTTCTTTTTGAAAAGTAACGGTCAATATTTTGTGTATATAACAGCGAAGGTCGCAATGTGGAATTAGCTCCTGTTTCTGGTTTGCTTAGGCCACGCACATCCCAGGCACGCACACGCGCACGTAAACGAATCCGTTTCACGGCCGACGACTTTCCTCCAATATCAGATTCTTTTACAAATGTCAACGAGCGACTTTTGAAAAAAAGTGTTTCGATAACTCGAACTTTAAGTCTTAAGTATTTAGTAAATAGTTTTCTAGTTCATTAGGATCCGGTTTCACAGTTAGCGAGTGAGTAATTGGTCCAGGGTAAAATCATTGGAAAACAGAATTTCAACTCGTTGAGTTCCATCGAACTCGAACTCAGAATCCAGTCCACAGTTTCTTAGAAAGTATTTGGCTCTATAGTCAAATATTATTGGAAGTGGACTAGGTTTTAGAGTTAAATTCTACTCAGAACCGGCTCCAGCCTTTGGGGAAGCAAATGAAAGGTTTGAACGGAACAGTCTTATAGGAATGATTGATTCTCAAATAGATTTAATCTCGTCACTTATTATTCAGTTTGTCTATATTTTGATTGAGGATTATTTGATCGTGAAACTGCAAGGGCTTTCAATAACTGACTCCCTAACCGTGGGATTCATCATTGAAAAACTATGATGTTCCTTAGGTTACTTATTTTCAACTGCTGATTTCAATATATATGAAAGAACCGAAGATCCGATTCCACGGTTGTGAATTTGAGTTAATTCCCAGTTAAAATCAGTTCATTTTCAACGACTCAGAATTTGTGGACCTGCATCCAGAATTTTTCACGCTGTTATTTGCGTTGATAAGTGCATGAAATGAGCAATGATTATATATGTATATATACATAATATGGCAGGTAGATTTTACACGGTGCAGGTTGTAGCATTTCGCTATTAAATTCAATATCATTCACACCTTTAAAACAGAGCTGATATTGTCAGACCAACACTCGCTTACTTACTCAGTCAGACAGTCAGTCAGTCATGTACACATGTTTTAACTATCATCATTTTATGTCATTTTGTCAATAAAGACACGAGCACACACAGTATTATTATTGCGAGTAAACAACTGATATTTTACACCGAAATGGATACAAGAAATTAAGAGATCGCATTTCTGAAGGCAGCGCCTCGTATAAATATGGGTGGGTCTAGGAAAATATGATGGGTGATCATTCACCCGTAAACTGTATCGGTGTAACCCAATTGCTCGTAAGTTTGTTCACGCGTAAATATCACAGGTGTTTTTTGAAAACGGTTTGGGAGGAGGAATGGCCCATGAACCGGCGATGTGCTAGTGACGCGACGTGCGAAGACTCGCATATATTCCTTTATGTCGAAACAAGCAAAGACGTAAAAAAAATTGCATTTTATGAATTGTCGAAATTACATGTAAGTTGTTACAAAAGGCTGAAATTTCGAGGTTTCATGGTTATTGATATGAAATGCTGAGCGATTTACAGAGGCTTCACATTTTATGATGAAATTATTTCAGAGAACAAAAATTTTATGACAAAACGAGGCTTTCGACTGAGTGTGGGGATAGCAGCTGAACCCACACAGCGATGTAACCGGATCCCGCGAGTAAACTGTATAAAAAGTCATAACAAAACCTCTGTTAATTTGTGTTTGCGTCACCTGATTCCTGTGAACCGGAGTCGAGTTAGACAATACGAAGGAATGGATTCGGTTCCATTGACACCACACATGGACCTGGTTTTATGGACTAGTATTAACTTCAGGGCACGCAGGGCGTAACCTAATTCACCGTCAATTGAGCTGACTTCGGACTGACCTGGAGGGACTCAATTAAATTCTATATATGACTTCTATATTCTAGATTCCATCACGGAGGTGGTAGTACCTCCTTGATATCATATTCCAAACTCAAAACGAATTGAGTAAACCCCTCGGGTTAACGATAATGCAAGTCTATTAAACCAACCTCAAAACTACTGGTCACTGGAAGGACAAACGCCTTGCTTACAATTCAATTTCGATTGTCACATTGTCATTTCATCATTTCACCAATTAACTTTAAATCAACCTATGAGCAACTACAGTCCGTGAATCAGAAATCATACGGCTAACGCAGAAACACCTGCTGTCGGATTTTGTGATCACTTTTTTGCACCGCATAACCCGCGAGTAAAATATTTCACTGCCGGTGACATTTCTATGAACCTTAGACGCTTGGTTTAAAAATCATTTTAGTAATCCGCTTAAAATGTGTATGGTAATAATCCGCATTGTATTGCAATCATTTTAGTCGATTTTACCATAAAACAAAAATAGTTCTATCAATTGTTTTCAGGACCTAAAAGTAGTCGCTGAAATCAACTAGTTGTTTGCATAGCGTGCGGAAAAAAATACTTAAATTTTCTTCTAAATCAATTTAAGATTTTGTTTGTGGCCCGATTAAGCCACCGTTATGAACGCCATGAAAGTTTTATGAAAAAAAACTTACGTAAACGAAGTAGGTGCTGGGTTCGAATCCGCGCGCGGCTAATTTAGATTTCTAACGGCTTATCGATGTATATGGATCGTTTTATCCCGTTTGATATTAGTGCTGGTAATCCCCCGTTAGCGCGATCAGGGAGGTGCGATCATCGACTGACTCGCGGAGCAACTATTCGCTTTCAGCTCGCTCTACCATCTGGACACCTAGACGCACGCACGCGCGCGAGTCGAGATGACAACAGCTCTACAGGAATCACTAGTAACAGTAGCGCGAATTTCTGAAACCCCCGAGCGGTCGGGGGTAAATATCAGGCAATTTATGTATAAACAATACGTTGCTATTAGGTTGATCAGATTTTGCGAAATATCACATATGATATATGTATGAGTTCAGCAGCCTGAGGCGCGATATGAATATTCTGCAAATACGAATCGAGTATTATCTCTTTTATTGATGTATTTCATTAAGTAACCAGTTCGAATTGAATCCAATATTGGTTTCCATAAACAAGTGACTGTATAAATAATGATATAATCCGACGAAAGAACGAAACCCAATATCGCGAAGAGAACTTGATTCTATGCCAAATGGCTCATAGAATTGAGTATAAACGTCACTAAACTCTTTTTTCGTTTTGAAACTGGAGCATAATCGGGTTGAAACATCTCTATTCTCTTGGTTTTATAAATGGCTGATAGAATTGAGTCTAAAACGTATCTAATCTCTTAGTTTTCCTCATAATTGTGGTTTTTCTCCTCAATCGTATCCAATCAGTTTGTCAGATACAAGTCTAAATCATGTCAATTAGGAGACCGCCCATCTCTTTCCGTTCGTGAATGAATGACGAAATTGTTTTCGATAAAATTCGCTTCGATCGTCAAATTTGAACAGAAAATTTGCTTAGTTAACGAGAGATTCTAACGCGTCGGAAAATCGTGCTAACTATCACCTGCCGGTATAACCCGATAAAGGCCGATGTTTACCGATGTTTACCGAAGTCGATTCGAAATGCAATTTAATTGGTGCGCGGTAAACAAATTGTCAACGTCGAATCAATACGGTCTGTTGCCGATAAACACAAACCGTTTGACCCCTAAACAAACATGGGTTACGAACTCTCCATTGACTTAGCGTAATGCGTTTGAATTATTGGTTCCGAGTCAAAATCAAACCCACATGACATTTGGTTCCCAAACGAGTGAGGCCAACGAAATCGTCAATAGATAAAATGTGATTATATGATTAAAATCTAAATGTCCGTCGATTTATTGTTTATGATTCAATTTCAAAATATTGAAATTCATTCTATTCTGATCAAATCGTTTTTTCTTAAGGCCAGTCTAAGCTCATTTCGGTTCTAAAGCCAATCTATCAACTTAAAACCAATCTAAGCTCATTTTGGTTCTATAATCGATCCAACAAATCGAGCCCAATCTAAGCTCACTTTGGTTCTAGTCAATCTAACAACTTAAGACCATCTAAGCTCATGTTGGTTCTATAACGAATCAAATAACTTAAGACCAGGCCAAGCTTATGTTTATGGTTCCATAACCGATGTGATCTAAGAGAGGTCTTAGGATTCGAGAACAGTTTTGGACTGCGCAACTGGGCCCAAACATCAATCATAGCTATGATAGTTCCCAACAAGCCATAGCGATACACATAGTGTAACTTAAACTTGAAAAATCGTTCATCTCGAGTGAACTCCCGAGACATGTTTCCGATATGAACGTTCATTAAAGCTGATATCAATACACGAATTTATTACATAAAGAATTCTCATCTCAAGGATACCTAGCCTATTATACATCAGACAACAAGGATACCTAGCTCAGATGATATTTTCCAATATGAAATATTGAGGGGGTCGGGTAGGACGAGAGGTGTGGAAAATGCTGATTTAATATTCTACAGAAAGAAAGTTGCTTAAATCAGTTACAACCATATCATAGAAGAGAGATGGGAGAGGAGAGAGAAAAGAGGGGAGAGGAGAAAGAAGAGAGGGGAGAGGGGCTAGGGGAGAGGGGAGAGGGAGAGGGGAGAGAAGAGGCGGGAGAGGGGAGAGGGGAGAGAAGAGAGAAAGAGTCAGTTAGAAAAAAGTGAACCTATCCCCGAGACCTCAAACACCACTACTATCCAATATATGCGTGTTGAAGTGTCCGTTTCATCAATCTTTTCATCGACGAGACGAAGATTGCAGAAATGACATTTCATAATGTGGATGGCGTGTTTAGGGTTGACATGGAATGATCAGACGTATCGCGACAGCGGATCCTAATAAACTTCTCTTATCACTTCGTTATCGTATGCCTGTAATATCGAGTGCGTCGGGTTTTTTTTTTGTTAACCGGACTCAAGTTTCACAGTTGTGAGTTGAGTTATTCCACTGATAACCCGTGGAACTGGATACCGCACATTTCTCTCATGAAATTGTTGTTAGTTAATCAAAATCTGAATCCGTGTGTAATTTAAGGTGTCGGTTTTAGTAAACGTAAGAACCGCTATTGTATAAGAGCAGAGTGAACGCAAGATTTTGTTATAAGAAATAATCTAAAAGTTTCAGTTAAACAACACCAGGCTCCTGACTTAATTGAACTCTAGTTGTTCTGCAGCCATGTACGTTTATCACGTGACTTACGCTAATATTGATTGAGTCACAAATTACTAGACAACTCACGAAATTAACGCGAACGGTGTCTATTGTGTGACCTTGACACAGACCGAACTAGATATATGTATTCATATATAATCAACTTCCGGAAGATGATATTGCTATGTTTTCCACGAGCGGGTTAGCCGCTGGCGCCGATGTTCAAGTCCGCATAAGCGGTCGCTAGATTTTCAGGTGAACACACCGCGTGCGCAAATTAGCGACCGCTTCGCTGACTATGCAAGTAGTATCAACTTTCAACTTTTTTGATCCCTTTGGTCGCAGTTGAGGATAGGATGTTGTCGATGACGCTCCATTGCGGCTTGATTATCCGCTTCGTTTCAATCGATCGAATGACGTCACGATATCTCGGAGAGTTTTAGCAGGTGAAATATCATTGTTCAGCTGACACGAGGGAGATATCGAAATATCAAAAATTGCACCATCATCGAATTCATTTAATTGAAAACTTATTTCTAGAAAAGGTCAAAGGTTATCTTCATAAAAACAAATCATCAATACGTATGTCTCTCCACGCTAACGAAAAGTCAATTTCAGAGCGCTATTGAGATGCATGGACCGGACTAAACCGTGTCTTCGTATAAGGGTAGTTTTCAGTTACCAGGCGCCATTTTGAGGCGTCCCGCTGTTGGACCGATTTTAACATTTTTCACACTAAAGCTTTTGGCGCGATTTATTTTCACCTATTTAACACAATAATTGAAGTAATGTATCGTTGAAAAGGTGACAATTTCTATGTATCTGATGGTGTTTATTCATTTTTCTCGACAACAAAACAGTTGCTTTTAAACAAGAAAACTAACTTGAAAGTTTATTGACGCTTTGAAAAATAACACTTTATTGCTTGATATTTTCGACAGTAGGTAAAATGATATAAATCAATATAAAGTGGATTTGTATATAGATAACTAAATTGAACGGCAACCAGTCTAGCTCCGATATATCGATGACGTAGTGCGCATCCTCTAAAAAATTAGTAATGTTGTGTCATTAGCTGCAGTACATGACTGTTTGATTATTTGAAATCGTGTCTGTGCAATCCTAGATCCTCGCAACGTTTTAATGGCCGTTTAATTGTAGCCTAGTCCTGAATCAATCTAATACTTATCCCGCGCATCTCGACCAGTCTGGTGATAACGTCCTGTAATTCATGTAAGTGACTGGAAGAGCCACTTTTTCTTCTGGAGAAACTGAATGATATTCAATGCGCGCAAGGGAATCGCGCTCTCCTCTCCCGTCGTGGAATCCTGAGCGGTTTAATATTCTGAATATCTTCCGATATGAGACAGAGGTTTAACTCCAGTTACTTAAAGAGGACTTATGTTTTTATACCGAGAAACAGTTTTATGTGATTCTCCTGTATTGCTTTTGACATCAAAATGTCAAATACAGCTACCAACCAACCACATGAAACCCTGTCAGATCTTCCCACTGACTAGAACAAAAATGTAGACTTTCGGGCCCAGTTCTACAGTTGTGTGGGGGTTTAATTTGACTCTGGATCCAGTTCCACGTGGGTTTAATCTGACTTTGAACTCGGTGACTGGAATATAGACCGGACGTGGGAGCATGTTTTCTACCGGACGCCGGAGCCGAGATTAATACCCTGGCGGGTTTTCAGATCAGCGTGCTCGCCCGAGAGGCCAGCGATATAAAAACCACAATAAAGCAATCATTTGCAGGGTGTTCAGATGCGTTTGTTTCCCGCTGATATCTGACCGTAAATCAGGACACAAGTAAATCAGATTGCGTCCTAAATCGTCACTCAGATAACATCACCGTACTAACTACCGATTTCGCACGTCCAATAAAAGAGTAACCTTTTCCGGCGAAGAATCTACAACGGCCCTTCTCGCTGCGTCGAGAAATATCATAAGGGAAATTTCTGACCGGGAAATCAGTTTTATGAGGTCATAAAAGAAAGCGAAATTATATCTAATATCTGGGAGCGAATGGGGCTATAAAGTGTCCGGTTCTTCAATGCTAAGGATGGAATTATGCCGTAAAGAATAAATGAAAAGTAACGACATAATTTGCTCTTGTAGAGAGAGAGAGGAGGGAGGGAGAGAGGGAGAGAGATAGGGGAACGAGGAGAGGGATAGAAAAAGGAAGGAGGGGATAGCGACAGGGAGAGAAGAGAGAGCGAGAGAGGAGAGGGGCGAGACGGATATCTCGAGAGATGCGAAGGGAGAGAGGGGAGGGGAGAGACGTATAGAGATCGAGAGAGGCGTAGGGGAGGGGGGAACAAAGAACGGGGGGAGCGAGGGAGAGGAGAAGGAGAGGCCAGAGATCGAGAGGAGAGAGAGAGAGAGAGAGATTGCTGTTGGTGTTTACCACTCATATCAATCATCTATTTAACGAAGATGACAGATTATCACTCGCTAACGAACGTGTCAATATATATCACAGTATCTTAATATTGATTAATTAGTGCAAACTCGCTTACCGCAGTAAGACGTTGAGGGCTGGGATATGCGTCATCCTCTCAACCTCAATTATATAATGGTTATGTACTATCTGAACGGTGAAAAGATTTTCCGAGTAATGTTCCTGAAAACCATGCTTTTTCTTAATGGACTTATGAATTGAAGGAACCTAGGATTAAGAATTAAACTACGGGCACTGCTGTAAGGCTTATAATAAGCGGCTTAATACTTAAGGCGGGTTAGATTGTTGATAAACAATAGCAAGACAGCACCCGTTGAATCTTTAAAGGCGCTGGTTTTTGGACTGGTATATCAACCGGGGGATTAACTCAATTAAAAATGAATTGAATTAACCCCCCGGGCTGAAGTTGATACCAGTCTATAAAACCGACCATAGGGTTATAATATTTTTAGATTATAAATTCAACTTCAGATCGACCAAGTCTCACAGTTCCTCGTCACAAGACGCGACGACAAAAACTTTCTCGACGGGTGTTCGTGTTTATCAGTATCTTCCAATCAGTCACTTAAAAAGTGCGGAGGGAGTGATTTGTATTTCATGCACACTAAGTAAAACAAAACGCACCGAATACACGAGTAAATAATAACCACATCACACGTCCTTTCAAAGCTGCATTCAGATCTCTCTCTTGCCTGAAAGAACTAATTGTAAAAAACGGTAAGATGATCACAATGCATTAAGCGCAGAGGAACAGACATGACAATCCGGGTGTTCTATTTCAATAAAAGCTCTCTTACTGGCGACGCGTTTTACGCCAATATAATCAATTTTTTGTTGAAATTCTATCGCTCGGAAACGAGTGTCGTCTGTTTCATAACGGTCACGTGGTTGTTTTCGTTACGGTTGAGATCATTCTAGAAATCGAACGTGAACAGAAACAGGGTATGAAAGACGGATTCGAAAGTCGAGACGCCTTTCTTGCGGATTTATGCATCATAAACTAAAAGCCGACATCCCGACCAAAATCCAAGACACACTTGAGGTCGGATATGGTTGATTTTGAAGAGTTGAAAATCTTAGCTACATATCTGACTCTGGAATTTTACCAAGAACCTTAGTGTGTGATGTACAATTCAATTCAATTCAATTAATGTTTATTGTCTTTTAAATCAATATTACATGACCATAAGTGACAAGAATATTAACAAGATGAGGAAGAAAATAGAATATATATATATATATATACATAACTGTTATAACAAAACTTCTAATAGCATTTATATTTACAAATTCCACATGTATAAGAGGTAAAAGGTAATTAATACAATAGATGATCGATGGAATTATAATGTCGCCTTGATGAAACCCGCATAGCAAAAACGACCTAGGTCTTTAGCTACTGTTGGTTACACTAGGATCGTAGAGCGACGGGGACCACTGGTGGAGACAACCGCTGCCAGTGCTGGGTGAATCTAGAACCAGAACTGTGGGACCAGTTCCACTGTTCCACAGTTGTGAGTTAAGATTTGACTCGGACCTAAAATGAACTGATTTTAACTCTGAAAGATTTAGAATTAAAACGATTTAGATACAGTCCAATCCCAACTGACAATTTTAAAAAGTTCGGTTTCACAGGATGACGTAACATGATTAAACTTTCGGATTAGTATTCGAGGAGTGGAGTCGACTCGAGTCCCGCGCGGGGTTGGATTAAACTTCAGATCGAACTCTTTCGTATCCGGAATCACGTTTTTCTGCCTCAGAAATGTCATCGTTTATTGAGCTTCAACGAACGCATGTATTACGGGAGAGTGAGTGCGATCTTCTGCGAGAAATATGAAAGACGACACGAGGTCACACGAAGAGAATAATCTAATTTCGCTCACGAGTCGCTGATTCGGAATAAAAACGAGCAGGGCATATACAAGGAAAGAGGGGAGAGAAACGGGGAGAGGGGGTGAGAGAGGGGCGAGAAAAAAGAGAAAGAAGAGGTGAGAAAGAGAGGTGAGAGAGAGGTGAGAGAGGAGTGAGAGGGAGAGCCGTTTAAGCCGCTGTAGGCCCAAAGACGGAAACCTGTTTGACGATTTAAGCGCCATTAGCGGTGAATATTTGAATAAAAACCGGCCGCAAAAACAAACTGAAAATGTATCCGTACTCGTTACGAGGGCTAATCACGGATACATAAAACCGTGACTGGTTTACAGATCGAAAAACACATTTCCGTCACCGATCTACCCGCGCGCATGCGCAATGAACATGTTTTTCTCCCCGAGCGGTTATGCAACCTGACTGCGCGCGCACGAAGCTAATTTGCATACGACTGGAGAGGATGTTTAGTGACAGGTGTCATGTCGCACGTGGAATGTCAAAGGACCCCGCGTTTCCTTCATTTACTGAATGAATATGCAAACTTGGCAACTACGGTTGGATTTGTCACGAACGGAAGTTCCGTCGCGGAATGGGTTCTAGCACGAACTAGTCAATTAAACATTCTACTATTACGAGCTACCAAGACGACGTTTTTTTCTAGAAGATCATTTCATCTTTTGCTCGACGAACGGAGTAAAAACATTTCCTTAATTGCTCCGCAGAGTCATCGCTCAAAAGCTCATCTGTAGTGACTTTAGAACATTCATGATTAACATTGACGTCGCGTGCTACGTGTATTCCACAAGATCGCCATTCCTCCGGCCTCTCCTCTCTCTCTCTCTCCTCTCTCCCTCTCCCTCTCCCTCTTCGTTCACTGTCATTTCTCTCCTCTCACTCTCATCTCACTACCCTCCTCTCTCCTCTCCTCTTTTCCCTTTCCCTCCACTCTTAACTATCTCTCTTCTTTCACTCTCCTCTCTTCCCCCAATCGCCACCAGTATTATGATTATTTAACCGATTCAGTGGTCCCAGTGGTCTCTCTCTCTCTCTCTCTCTCTCTCTCTCTCTCTCTCCCTCTCTCTCTCGTCCTCCTCTCCCCATCGCCGCAATGCTCTTATGTCAACTTAACCCATGCAGAGGTCCAGCAATGTCAACTTCATTCAGTCGCTTATACAACCATTAAGCACTTGAAAATGTATTTCAATCACGATACACGGACGAATAAACAGGGAATTCTTCATTCTTCTTCGATTCTCTTTCCCGAGAGACATGACCCCTAGAGTACCTACCACAATCCCTCTGAGTGACCGTTTCCTTCCATCGATTTTTCCGTTTTTCATCCCAAGCGCCGAGCAGAGTAATGCGACTTGATTTCAATGTGAAACGGATCGATTTGACTTAATCAATCAGAACTAATTAAGACCCTTGGATGATTACGTGTAGTAATAGCGTATACGTCATCTTCTTGTCTTCCCTTCAAGAACAATTAGCCACATGATGTATGTACGGCTCATTATAAACTCTCTTCGCAAAATTGACCTCGACATTGTGTGCGCAGACCAACGATCGAAAATTGTCAGAGGAAATTTCGTTAATTTCGGATGCGATTCTGGCCGCAGGTTCCACCGCACATATCATAGCCAATTATTCGGCTTAATGAAATCTGGACGCATTTTGCCGATATTGCTGAACAGACACTGACTGACCCGGTCATAGACCTAAATATTCAATCTCTTCCGTTCACGCGTCATCTCCTAAAATCGATCCATCGTTTTGTATTCAAGAGAAAGCGACCAGATTTCAGTGACTTAACATTATCGAGAACAATAAGAACCGAGTTTAATGACGAAACGTAGTTTTTACACGGTAAAAAGCCGACCGAAGTCTTTAGCCATGGACTGAAAAACAATTCGAGTCCATGCTTAGAATCAACCAGTGGATAGTTGACATAGACACTTTCGTCCCCTGCCGGTCGGCTTAAGTCAAGCAAATTCAATTTGATTGTCTTAGCGTCGTATCCCGTTGTCGATACGACCAGATCAATGACACGTCAAAAACATCACATCAACTTCTTTTTTACATCGATGTAATTATCTTGACGATCATTACGGAACGCAGTACCCCGTGGACTGGAAGCTGGACGCGGCCATAATTTAACGTACAAGTCCCATTTTTTTTCTGGAATCTAGAACTGTCTGTAACACGCACCGCACTCATTCGGTATAATTAGTTTTCTTTTTCAGGTCGGACGAGCTAAACAAATCAAATACGACTTAATCCGGTGAGCGACGTTACTTCCACGCCGTCAAATTCACTTCTGCTTCTGATCGAGTTCTTTAGGCAATTTTCATCCCAATTCGCCGGTGTTTGTCACTGCTACTGAGCGAGTTACGATTTTTGACACTGCGCCATTCGACGCCGGATGCAAATTTCGATGATGATAAAAATATTCCAAACACAATACACCGTCTAGCGCACCGGGGATGAGTTTGATGGGGTTTGATGATAACCGTCCAATCAGTGGCAAGTAGATATTGGCGTCAGGGGACTCAGAGCGGTCGCAGAATATACAAGTGTATATCATGTAAGTAACAAGGTTTAATCTGACCCTGGACCCAGTTCCACTGCAGTGTAGGTTTAGACTCTGAATCCAGTTCCACAGGTTGTGTATAGATTTAATCTGACCCTGGACCCAGTTCCACTGCAGTGTAGGTTTAGACTCTGAATCCACTTCCACAGGTTGTGTATAGATTCAATCTGACCCTGGACCCAGTTCCACTGCAGTGTAGGTTTAGACTCTGAATCCACTTCCACAGGTTGTGTATAGATTTAATCTGACCCTGGAACCAGTTCCACTGCAGTGTAGGTTTAGACTCTGAATCCAGTTCCACAGGTTGTGTATAGATTTAATCTGACCCTGGAACCAGTCCACTGCAGCGTAGGTTCAGACTCTGAATCCACTTCCACAGGTTGTGTATAGATTTAATCTGACCCTGGAACCAGTCCACTGCAGTTGTGCAGGTTTCATTTGTCTATGGACTCTCAGTTCCACTGCAGTGTAGGTTTAGACTCTGGATCTAGTTCCACAGTTGAGTGGGTTTAATTTGACTCCGGACCCACTTCCACTGTTTTGTTGGTTTAATATAACTCTGGATCCAGATCCACGTTTGGGTTTTTCTTAACTCTGCGTCCAGTTCCACAGTTGCGTGGGTTTGACCCAACTCTGGAATACAAGAATTTCCCAACAAATGCCCTATATACGTGTATATTTCTAGTTCTAGCCACCGATGTATGGTGGCGCGGTGTGATGGCCGCAATTCAAATCTAATCAACAACATTCGATTTCGTTGTCATCAAAACGACGTCTTTTAACGTGTTGTGATTAGATCAAAACGTGCTCAACGGTGATTGCAAAAGATCAGCATCTACTCGAGAATCGCCGCTCACAAAACAACAAACTACATTTACACAGGATTTCATGCGCAAATTATGTTGAAATATTTCCCCATCACCAAAACGCATTATATAGAATTATTTTGTCGTAGTAAGAAATACTCGCTTCCCGTCGCGAATCTGACACAATCCATGTTAATTTGTGTATAAGGTTACGATGATATCTGATTCAATCTGAAGTAGGTAAGCCCGCGTCAGACGTGTGTATGTTTTGACACAACCGTTAAAATCATCTTCATTGCTTTTTTCGATTTCCTCTTGAAAACGACGAACGATTTTCGATAATTTTCCCCTCGCAGATTCTGTGACCGCGGCCGCGTGCGATCCGATTCACGCGAACATATTTCGATTGGTTATTTTCCGTTGCCCGAGGCGACCCACGTGGATTGGGTCGCAATCGGATTTTTCAGAGGCACTAATTATAACAGCGGCTAATAAATCTATAACGCCGCCCAAACGCACACGATGTTGAGAAACGCTCGAAAACAGGGAAACATTTCCGAGCGCGTCCCAGTGTTGTGTGCGCATTTTACGACAAACGAGAAACATGGTTTCGGGAAACAACTTCGCCTGTTTTTGCGTTTCGCCGCGTCGTGTCGGGTGGTCTTAAACGACGAGGCAAAAATCTAGCTACTAAAATCGTATAGATACAATCGAAGGACGAGTCGAGCCCAACGCAAACAACGTGCGGAAACACGGAAACTGATGTAGTCTATATTCGATCGTCTGAAACTTCACTAAGATGTACTGTACAAGTTCGTTTAGAGGGGACGTCGTCGATCTCTGTTGATACGACGACTTCCAGCACTGCGTGAATCTGTAAACCTGGTATTTATGGTAATTCGTTCAATATAGGCCTACCTAATTACTTTTCGAACATGCGAAATGCGCATATACCCCAATTTTTCACAGTTAACCCAACTATTCACAGATTTGATAAATTACTTAATTCAAACGATAGAAATGTGTTATGAAAACTTGCAGTGTATGTTGAGATATTGCACAGGAGTATGTAAACTTATATTTCCATGTATTTACTTTAGTTTTTGTGCTCGAAAAATCATCTATAATTTGGAGCAATAAAGAATAATCTAATCTAACCTCTAATTGCTCTTAATGAGACCGGTAAAATTGTCAGAATGAACGTTGCCCAAATAAACTATGATACAACAGATAGTATAAGAGTAAAATCTATAACTCAGAACTCGAAATATTGAATACGCTTCAGGAGCTGTTCTGAGCTGAGGTCATATTCAAAGTGATTTAGCCTCGGACGATTCGAAATAACCGATTGTATATGAATCTAACGATTATCGAACGTGAAGACGAAAAGAAAACTGCATTCGATTTGAGATGAGAAGTTTTCGGATATCCTCACGGGTATCATTGCTGTTTAGTTAACACCACCAGCCGTTAGAAAAAGTAAACATGTGACGAATTTCACACAAAATAGGGCGCACCAAGACACACGCCGTAAGTCTCAGCGGTAACTCGTTTTAATTAAAATCAATAGCTATACTTTCTTTGACAGTAAACCCACGGGCGGCGGCGAGCTAAACCCTTCCTTCCTTTCTTCTTTGTGGAGTAATGGCTTAACTTACCTTACGTTCTCAGCGCGGTATAAAAGACACAAATCCGCCATTTTCTGAGAAATTCGTCTGCTTGCGCTTAATATTCTGTCGCTTAAAGGCGTAACTGAAATATCTTCATAAATCGTTAATTGGTCGAATTGATTTACACATCTTTCCCCGGACAAAATAATTTCCATTCAAGCGCCTTCTTTTCAGAGCAGTGACAAAGTCTTGACAGAGTTCAAAGCCCGATATATCACATCACCGAGAGGTGGATCATCAAGGAACACCAATCTACTAATGTGGCCGTCACTGTTTGCTAAGTCTAGAACAGTACCCAGTTCACAAATGATGATGGTTAAGATTCGGCTCCCAGTTAAAACACCGGGAATGAACTATCGTAAACTTAACCAACCTGTCCAGGAACACAGTCCACAGATCTTTCGTTACTTTTAGATTTTACTCAAAGTATCCCCTCTCCGACGGAAGTGGTGACAATTCGGCTTTGATGATAAAAAGCAGAGTTGTTTGGACTAAAAACACACGGAAATCTTCAATAGCATCGAAAAGTTGTGAAACGAATTCTGATGAGAGCAGAATAAGACGTGGGCAAATTATCAAACAGACTTGTTTCGATGCGGAACGGATCCCCAAATGGCCTTGGCGAAGGTTTATATTCATTCGAATGTGTTTTCCAATTAATATCGTAATCTCCACCGAGAGACAAGTTTGAGAAGTTGATCGAAATATCAAAGTATTAAACTTTGATACTTTGATATTTCGCTTGCAAAGCGATATCGTATGCGTGACGTCTTGTCGAATAGAAACCAGCTTAAAAAACTCGCTTTTCATATCACTTCCGTGTATCGCAATGATAACGACCTTGACATTGTAAAAACATAACGACGATACCCGAAAGATTAAAAGGTTGACGGGAAAAAATTATAATCCGTGCGCCTGATTGTTGCGCCGCTACCATGGAAACGATATATGTGATACCGGTGCGCGTTGTACGTATCAAGCGTTACTCATCCTGTTTTAGTCGAATGAAAGGAAGTTAATACTATGTCGAAGTAAATGGCATTATAGTTAATTCGATCAAACCAATCCGGCCTCAGGGTTCCGTATGATAACGATGCCTTCTAAAAAAAAAAAATCGAAACCATTGATATGGTGGATTATAATCAAATCTATCAGGGTTAAATCTTCAAAGGCGAAATTTTCAAAATTAGAAAAATTGCAAGCTTTTGAATACGTTTTCGGCCTTTATATACACGCGGATGGCATTGAGTGCCACGTTTTAAATATCTACGGTACTTCCGGTATCCATTAAAATGCTCCCATCGCATTGTTTCCGGTCTCTAAATCTCTCATCTGTATCGCATCGAAATAAGGATCATTTACTTATATTTCATTCAGCGTATTTAACGATGTTGTCTAAAACATTTTCAAATGCTGTTTACCCCTCGCCGCCCACAGCCGCCATTAATCGGATCACGTCGGTGAAATGAAAACGCGGATTATGGACTGGCATGCGGACTCGCCGTCGTCGTAAACAAATTGATCGTTAGCGATTCGATTTAAGTCTTTACTTCGGCGAAACTTCGGTGTTAGATTCTCGTTTATTTGTATTTTGCAGTAAGTTGCGTCTGTTATTGACGTTGTTCGCGCAGACGATTATCCGGAGATTATCCGTGTCAATTACCCGGCATGCAACGGACGCGCGCGCGCGCAGAAAATATCGATCGCCCGACCGCGATAAAAACTAGACGCGAAGTGAGAGATTACTCGACGAACCGGCGGCGAGATAGATGTGGATGAATAAAGACCAACTTATAGCATCATCGATGTCGACTTCTCTATCTATCTGCATCAGTGCATCGTCTGGAATAGCGAACGATGACCGCGATGATTCTAAAAGAAGTACCCCGTAGCGTGCTAATACTCGTCGAGATCCGTCAGGCTCCGAATCGAGGTCGATGACGTCATCAAAACTATCCCCCAGGTTACCTACGAGACGCAATAATCAAATTACCGAAGAAGAAAAGCAGTAGGAACAACGATGAGATTTTTACCGACTGGAAAAAAAAGAAATTTATAAAGATCAAAAGAATTAAGCCGGATATAGAAAAATGACAAGATCTTTAGCAATTAAAACACGCAGAAAACATGGGAGAACAAATAAACTAAATGCGGGTCTACTGGGTATACCCATAGAGTTCTATGGTATACCCGAAAACATGTCACTTGGAAACTTGGTATAAAAGAAAACTCACAGTAGATATTGAAAAGTTAGGTTACAGTTATATTAAAATATAAGTCAGATGATAAACTTACTTACTTTTCAATATCCAGATCGGGTTTTTATTTCTTAAATCGCAAAGATTTAATCAAAAGTGAGATCAATGTCAGTCTACGACGACTTATGGATAACTTCATTAAGAGTTTATATGAATTCTTGCTTTCGGCGGTATATCAATGTTTTTACGGTGTAAGTTAGGTATATCAGTCAGATCACGGAACAATAATGAATATATGTACATTGTTAGACATCTTTTGTCAATATTGTGAGCCTTCAGTTTATTATCATTCCAACTCCATCCTTTCTGCCAGCAACGAAAGCTCCACCCTATTGGTCATTTCGTTAATATCGTTAACCTCCTTTCTCTGAATAACTAACAAATACACGACAAGCAAATTGATATGGATGACGTATGTACATGAGTATATTACACAGAACAGGACGAGTTTCAATTGACCGAGATGACCAGCTCGCATTCATCACCTACCTATTCATATTAGTTATGTTTGTACATAGATGTTATTGATAATCCAATCAATAATGTGGAAAAATGATTCAAGGTAAATAAACGGCGCGATATATAGCAGTATGTCTGTTCTGGCAACGGACGAGAGAGCTTCGTGCAATCGATTGAGTTCCCCGTCTGCCGAGAAAAGGCGAGAGCAGACGCTTAATCTTCCCGATGAAAGACGAAGAAAATCTCTTCTTTCCACGCGCAGACGATTTTTCTTATTTGTCGTATATTCATTGATCTATTAATCATAAAACTAAAATAACTACCGGTATCAGATATACGACTTACGACATACGATACAAAGGATGAAAAATGCGAAGAGAGAAGCAGCGGAGAAGGAGAGAGATTGTGTAGTCGGTTTTTCAAAAAAGAATTAGTTTAAAAGAAAAAAATGTCTACTGAAAGGAAGGTATCTAATGATGAGGTTTATTTGAATAACGGGGTATGAATGAAGCGATTACGACGTCTCGATAATGAACACTGAACCAGAGATATGTGTATCCGATCAGTTCCCGAAACTTCGGAACTGATTGATTCATAATCTTTCCTTGACTTGAAGAAATCAATATACATGTAATCAAGAATGCGGAATTTGTGAATTCCTTTACAGTCGGCAGAATCTTTGACAAAAAGAAAAGTTTTTACTGCATATTTTATTCATTTTGGAATTAAGCAAAGAGAGATGAGAATATGAGCAGTTTAACCTATTTCCAAATCTTCCTTTCACTTCTCCCTCTCTCTTCCTACCTCTCGCACCTCTTGCTTCTGATACTGTCTTGCCATCTTCCCTACCCTCTCCCTCCTCTCACGTTGGCCCTTGACCCCCTCTCCCCTGCCACCCCTTCCTCTAAATGTCACCCATCCCTCCCTCTCCCCTCCCTCTCTTTCCCCGATCTCACTCGCGCCACCGCGCGTGGATCGATCGTCGCCGGCAAAAACACCGACCGGAACCTCTACTGGAGAGATTCAGAGACGGCAGATGATTGATGAAGATTCGCAAATAAAGATGCTTGAATCCGCGAAAATGTTATGACTACAAAAACAGCAATTTGTCTAAATTACCGCCTTCTGCAACACAACATAACCGAACACTGCGTGATGTAGGCGTCAAGTCCGAATAGCTGCAGGAAATATTTAGAAATCTGGGAAATTTTTTGAATGATTAAAAAAAAAACGGGTAATAATTTCTTGAATCTTTTTTACTCTTAGCGCAAAAAATGACAGGACGCAAGATCACGTGGTTGAAAAAGTGTTTCAATTTCAGAGCTGATTGCTAAAAGAGTTGGTTTAAAAAAAAAAAACTAAAAGCAGCGATTGTCAATATAATGTGAGGGAATAGAAGAAGAACACAAACAAGACTACGGGTTAAAAATGTCTGCAACCCAATATCAGGGACCAGTTGCTTGGATTTGAAGGCAACTTAGTTCTATAACCAATCTCACCACTTAAGAGCAGTCTAAACTCTTACAATTCTATAGCCAATCTAATAACTTGAGTCTAGTTTTAAGATCTAAGACCGCTTTTGGACTTGAGCACGATTGTGCAATCGGGTCCTGCTTCCAATGTTCCTGATTAAGATTTGATTCTAACATTTTTGTTCATTACCAATGTTTTTCACTTTGAACCATAGTTGAGTCAAATTCACCCTCGAACTATACGTAACTAGGTCCCGGGTATTGTCATATTAGGATAAGCTCTACGAATATGTAAAATCCAAATCTTTTTAGTTGCCCCTGGCAGCTGGCGCTCCTTGCATTCTATCAAACGCACCTTCAAGTTAAGCTTCATATTCAAAATCGACGATAAATTATCCCGAAATTTCTAAGCACTCCTAACTTGCTCGATGAGCCGGATACCACGAGTCAAACCGTGGGCTACATGTTCTAAAAATAATGTTCTTATCACATCGGGGATAATCCTTATCCGAGATTGAGTTTGAAATGTTGGACCAATTTAAGAATGGCTGTCGTTATCATATTCAGAAAAACGTAAATCAAACCTCAGAATTCTTGCAGCTTGGAAATATCAAAAAGTCCAAGAATCGAGGCCCAAAAATTCTTATATATATACTTACTATAAACTTATCACATTAAACATTTATAACATCGGATGGCTCCGATAATGCAACATGAATTGCTCCGATGATTTCAAATAATTAGCAGCACTTCGCTGACGAAGTTTTCAAGGACGTTACTAAGTCGTTAGTCACCATAATCGTTCAATCTCGGAGGAGAAGTTTCACCCAGACTAGAGAAACACTGCACCTGCGTGAGATACACTCTTAATCGAAATAAATATGGCCATCCGTGGTGACAATTCCCCGAATATCTGGGAAAGAACTTGTTTTCAGCTGGTGGTTTGTGCTTGAATTATTGATGCTGTCGCCAGGATGCACCGAGGCCAGTGCGCGCTGTCAATCTCACCAGACAAATTCCTTTATAACGACTTCGAATCGAAGATTTCGGTAATGACCGTTAGTTCCCATCGTGTCTGCGTATAGATATATACATACCAATCCGGCAGATACACGGACACACTTTCTTAAATCAAGATTGATGTCTCCGGCCATGTAAGAATAAAAAAACGATTCGATGCCCAGGTTTGTGTGGGCAACCGATCCCATTACGATCAATGTCTAGCGACTGATCTTCAGCTGCGAGAATGAGCTGATTTTTTAAGTGTTGGAATCAATAGGTCTCTCAGCGATGAATCAAACACATATCGTGATCTGGAAATGGATTTCACGCGGCTTTTCGCTGAAGAAAGGAGCGCTTTGATAAAACACCAGTTGCTGAAATGATTTTACAGTAGACTCCCTCGGGACCGATGAATTCTCTTATATCTGATATAAAAATCGATAGTTCCGCATCCTCAATATTTTGGCCCACGTGTGACCTAAATAAGGTGTCTACTGGTTCTACTCCAAATATTTGGCTAAATACACAAGTACCATCCGTTAATGAATAGACTATCGTGAAGTCACCATTTACAATCTGTTTCTTGCTTCGATCGTCACGATATTTATCAATACACGAACGATAATCAATTCGCGTTCAAATTCAATTTATTCGCTATCTTTCTCGCGCTTGGCTGACGAGCAATTAATGCGAGTCTCTTTAATAGAATCAACCGCACAGTAAGTAACCAGTTTAACTCACCAGATGAGATGCCACAGATACCCGCTGAACCTGTCATCGGCCTTCAATCTCGGACAATACATTAACGTCGCTATTCACCGCAAGAACGTCTCAACAGTGACAACTGCTACATGTTTAAATGCGCCATTAATGATACATTAACTGAAATGAATGCCGCTCAGATTCGCCACGATCTAAAATACTCCAGCATTTGGCCAAACGATGAGCTTCATAAACAAACGTACTTTCGTGCATAACAAAGACTATTAGTCTCTCTGAACGATACTCAACGTTTGAAATTTCCCAGAGGTTTTGAGGTCAACTGTCGGCCCGTTTCACAATGTAATGACGGTGGCATTTCATTATAAAAGACAGTCATGACTTAAGTTCAAAAGTCATTGGTGGATTATTAAACTGACTGAGAACTAAATTGGTCTGAGACTGGTCTAGGCCATGGCTATGAAACTTGCCGACCCTATAGCTTATCATTGTCCCGAGCAAAAAAAAGATGAAGGTTTTTTCCTACATTTGCTGGCATTCTGGCCGGCCATTTTCAATCTGTCAGTGGTTGAGGGCGGTTAAGTTGGAGTTGAAAGCCTGATAAATGGAGCACAGATTTATGGCGATGTCCTATCTCAGGTAAAAGTCACGATTGCGCAAATGGGGTCGTCATTTATCCCTATTATTGATGGAGAATGAATTTGATGAGAACAAAAACAGAGATAAGAGTCTCAGCAAAACAGAGTGGAGAGAGAGAGGAGAGAGAGAGAGAGAGAAAGAGAGAGGGAGAGAGAGGGAGGCACTTGGCGCTCAAAGAGTGAAGAGTGATGAGCTGATGAGAGTAAAGTGCTGATGGAATTCTCTTTCTAAAGTGCAGTTAAGCACGCTAGAAGATCGATTCACAAAATCAATCACCATTTTGTAAAATAGATTAGAGCTTTTTAGATAGTGGGGAACTAAGAATGAAGACCGCTCCCACTGTGTTTGCTGAATTAAAGTTGGCTCTGATCCTGTTTCCTTGTGCAGTGTGTGTTGGGCTCTGTTGCTACCTGGGGCCAGTTGCCCAAAAGTCAACTGATGGACTAGTGTACCATAGAGTCACAATGCAATTTCAATTGTCACTCCACAGGATGACATAATCCTACTTTTGAGCCGTCTATTTCCTAGTTCCGGAGAAGTATTAATTTTCTGTCATGTTAATTTTCGTCGTTTTGCCGTCGATACTGAACGGAAATGAACATCGAGACAGACGCTCCATCTCTTATGTAAAAGCAAGTAGCCAACCAGAAAATCGAATGCTCAATTCGGAATACGTGATATGATCAGCCGAGACTCCTCACATATACACCAATACATACATCCCTCAATATGAGCGCAAAGGATAAATATTCAGACCGTAAGAATTGCCTCATTCGCCCGATTGATCTGTTTCATAAAGATAATTCCCGCACTGTTGATATTCATATTTATTGGTATTGTATGAAAAAAAAACAGAACTCAGTTCCTCAGTTGTGAGAGTTATGTTAAATTGCGGTTAGAATTTAAAAATTCATTAATTCCGCTAATAATTGATAAAAACTGTTGAATTTAGTGCCAGTTATTATGATATAGCAACTCGTTGCTTTGTCTAGAATTGTAGTTCTGAAACATGGTCTTACTGCAGTTACCTTTTCATTTGAGGCGCAAGTGCTAGAATAACGTTATGGTTAAGTACCGTACATAACCATTAAGGACACCTAAACTGCATTTGCTCCGTTAGCCTTTGTATAGAATTGCATTTTTGAAACACGTGAGGTAGCATTTACTCTTTGAATTGAAACGTCAATACTCTCGAAGTTTTGAAACTACTTTCTCATATTTCTTCGTATTTACGGTTTTTTTTTCTTTCAAAATCAATGCTTATGTCATTCGTCGAGTTTTATGAAATTCAAAAGCAAAATCTTGTTTTCGACTTTCGTATCATATTTTTCTACGTGGTTTTCGCCGATGTTGAATTTCATCCGATATCTCGTCGGCGGCAACGAACGAAAAAAATCCAATATTCGAATTCTAGATCATTGTGTTCTCTGATTAAAACCGCGATTCTGAAATTACGCGCACGCGCAGAGATAGCGGAAGGGAGGAAGAAATTGCGATGAAGCCGCGCCGCAGCATTAAAAATAGTAGTTATGAATTTATTCGAGAACAGACCGAAAAGATAAATTCAGAACGCCAGCGGAACATCGCACAAACGAGTGTAGATTATTAGCATCAGGTTGCGAAGCGCGGCGGCTCGCAATCTTCGACGAATGATCTATTAACAGTAGCTGGGAGAGTCGGTGCTTCCCTTCCTCTCCAGCACGCCGGAGCCTACGGGGAAATCTAAATTGCTAAATGAGAACCGAAATCTCGGCGAAAACTGCTGCTTAACAAACGGCGGCGTTTGAAATTAAAACGTGAAGCGACGACGAAGACGCGCGATCAAGCAACAAATTCATAGCATCGCTTGTATTTATTAGTGAAAAACCGTGTTAAAACTCTCCAGCCCCGAGACCTAAACGTGTTTAGCTCAAAAACATTTGTTCTATTTACGTATCTTTGACTTTTATCCAAGATCATTGTATACGGCAGATTGCGCTCAAGTCGGATCATTCGGGACCGAAGTAAACTCTACGAATCGAGCGATATCCGAGTTGGATGTTATATGTTTCATGGTGTAACAAAAATATATCAACAACATCCGAGTTGAACGGTAAATCCGAGTCGATAAGATCCGACTCGGGCGGAGTCTACTGTAATACGTTGACAATTTCTATTTGTGTCAAAGAACCTAGACTGCATCAAATTCCTTGTAAATAAACCGATTTTGCCAAGAACCTCGTTTATCTACGTCTGGTTTTTTAACCGGAAGTACGGCACGACGGTTTATTTTTTCAGGACGATTTTGAGCTCGTGAAACATGAAAAATTACCAGGCTAAATTATGATGCACACGATCCACCGTCACGGATTCACTCCCCACCGCCGCCTTGGGTTATAAAAACCTGCCTACACAGGCAGTCAGTCACTGGTGATGCGTCGACGCCTTGCTCGTCGTCGGTGGCGGCAGAAAAAGTGCTTTAATGGATGTTCACTTGGTTGTGAAGAGGATTGGAGGCAAAACTCTTGGTGATAGCACGACTGCAAACAACCTGCGCAAAGGTCGCTCAGTGTCAACAAAGCTAAGGCAACTTGTAACACTTCTCTAAATCAAACTTCTATCTTCGCTTATATAATATGACATGAAACGAGTGATGTATCAATTAAGAACATGATAAAGATGAAAGTATGACATGGCTTTGAAATAATATACTTTGATCAGATCTAGACACATTTAAATATTGAACTCAAGCTACCGTGATGCAACGCGTGCAACGGTTTCCAACATGGCTACCTCAAAAGTATCGCTCAGATGTAAACGCTTTTGAGAAGGATTGTAATGGAAAATAACCTATTTTTTCTCATATAAAATACTGGGGTTATATTAATACATATCTCACGATTTTGTTGTACCGGTAACTTAATTATTCGTGAAGATGACTTTTAGAATAAAGTCGAAACGTTTCGGATACTGTTAATTTTTGGCGTAGAGGATTCTTTCAACGTAGACAAAGTGTTTCATCGATGGCCATCAAACCCAAAACTGTCACCTTCTCCCGGTCAAACACACGATAACTATCGCACTGAGCCGGTTTTATAACGATTTGTTACGATGTTGTTATTGTTTTTTTTTTTCAATGCAATATTTATCGCATTAAGCCATTACGTGAGATTGTAGTAGTTTTTGTGATATAGAGCAATAATTTGTCGGAACGAGTGATACTATGAAGTACTCAATAAAATACCCGATAGTCTCTATAAATGTTCAGCTTGGATAAACTAATAAACCGATATAAGCTACTAATCGACGATTAAAACTTTGACATAAAACTCCCTCTTCCGATACGTAGATATAGAATTACACGAATCAAGGGTCCTAGACCCGATTCTTTGAGAAGGTGATACTTTAAAATACAAAATTCAGGGACATAGAGTCAATTTTCACACTCGGAAACCAGTTCTACAGTTGCGTGTGGTTTAATATGACTTCGGACCCGGTTCCACAGAGGTTAGTTGTGTGGGGGTTTTTATTCGGCTCTGAATCCAGTTCCACAGTTATGTCGGTTCAGTTTGTCTCGTGGGATCCAGTTCCGCAGTTGTGTGGGGTTGATTTGTCTCCGATCCAGTTCCATACACAGTCGTGTAAGTTAAATTTGACTCTGAACCCAGTTCCACAGTTGTTAGAGTCTAATTTGTTTCCGGATCCAGTTCTACAGTTATGTGGGTTTATATGACTCCACAGTTAGTCACGAGCTATTCGTAATTAGGTATATATCTTCAGTGTAGTCAATATTATATGTAATTTAAATCCTCAAATGACATCATTACGAGGCTGATTTGATCTCACTGAAGAGAGAGAAGCTCAAACTAATCTATATTGCACTAAGTCCACACATCGAGTTAAACCATCGATGTGAACGGAGCCAGCTTCGCTAGCCGCAATATAAACTCGATTTGTGTAATCCGTTTCTAAGAGTATTGAATATCGGTGATAGACGAGTTATAATTGGATAATTATCGTTTGCTAGCAGCGCATGATTAATTATGTAACTAGACGTCCATCAGTTTTCATCGATATTTGATACGAATGTGGCTTTTAATGATGTTAGTTATAAACACTCAAGTAGTAGTGATATAATGCACTCTGTGGGCTTTAAGTTCGGGGCTGCTTGCACAGTCGTGACTCAAGTCCAAAACCGGTCTTAAATCTTAAGAATGGTCTTGAATTGTTAGATTGGTTATAGTACCGAATGAACTTAGAATAGTTTTTAGTTGTAAGAATGACTGCAGAACTATGGTGGTCTTAAATCGATCTATATCTAAGCCATGACACTGTGCATTCTGGTTGTTCCAGAGAAAACTGTGATAAAAAGCAATCTAAGCTACAACAGATTTGAGTGAAATAATTCTAAGCGAAATAAGTGAAATGATCTTGCTTTAGATTTGTTGTATACGGTAGACTTCACGCTTGCCTCTCGGATCTCGCCGGACCAATTAAAATACCGTCTCCGGGAGTTCCGGGGCAGACAGAGCAGGGATTAGAACGATAAACTGCTCGTCCTCACTATATTTGTCCTTCCTAGTCATATATATGGATAATGATGTCCAATTATGTAACATTTAATGAATTTAAATTGTTACCAAGTGAGAAAAGTAAGAAAATTATAGTAATATTTTCCGACTGGGCTCGCAGAGACTAAACGGAGTCTGCTGTAATACCAGAAACTTAGATCAATAAGCTTTTTAACCACTTTTTCAAAATAGTATGTTTTTTTTGTCCAGCATTCGCTAGTGATAAACATGGCCCGGTTTGTGATAATTAACACACACGTGCCCAATTGTCAATTCATCTGTCAATATTTTTTTCTGTGGACCCCAGCGGAATAACAATATCCAGTCGTATAATCAAATAAATTCCCGTTCCATGTTGCGACGATTTTTCTTTCACGAGAAATTCAATCAGCAGTGTAGTTTAGTTGTGTACGGTTGCATTCGAGTCAACAGTCGCAGTACGTGCCCAGCCGACTAATATTTTTGGCTCTTTGTTGTTTGCCTCGCGACGATTCAGCCTTGAATGAACAGTCATTCCAACGCGTGCGAGGTCTCCGTTACAACGAGGGATGACGCGTTACTTATTGCTGAATCTGATATCTGTCAAATCTAAGTTCATTTCGGTTCTATAATCAATCTAACAAGCCACAGCCATATTATATCTAACAACGTAAGGTCGGTCATAGACCATGTTCTAAAGCCAACAAACAATTAAAACCAGTCTAAGGATAGTTCTATAGTCAATCTTACAACTGAAGACCAGCAGTGTAAGCTCATTTTGTTTTCACTAATATAACAACTTAGGATGTATTAAAATGTCAGACCATTTCACACTGGGCGAGGGTGTCTTGAATCGAGAGCGTAGACCTTTACTTTTCGAAACTTGAAGCTTTAATTCGTTCCACATGAAACCAGCAAACAGGTATCGTTTTCCCGTAATTTGTTTCTTTTCTTTGAATAGTTCAGCGCCCGAGGTGACGCCGAATATACTCGCTTCAAATTCTTAGAAAACATGTATCGTTTCAGACATTCAGACATCATGTATTATGTTTTAGTCAAATATCATGATTTCCAACAATGGATTTCTCGGTTCCTTCCGGTTTCCGCCCTAATACAAGTCACATGACAATACGAACTAATTTCATCAGTTTAAAAACGACTTCTATGAAGAATGATCAATTGGAATATGATATTTCTCACGCATCAAACATTTTCTAAAGCATCATCAAACGATTCGTATCTAAGAAACTGGACGTGTTCGATTCCAAAGCGATGAGATTCAGTAATCGGATACGTATTTCCCGGGGAGCGTGCCGCGTGCAAACATATCCACCGCCAGTTCCATACAATCTATCGAAATTAGCTGGGAAAAAGTTAAAAGCAACAATTGTTTTGTTTCATCCAGTTCAGTCAGCAGACGTCATTTCTTAGTCAACGGAAATTAATGAAGGCGACATCGTAACGAATTTCTGTCTCAAATGTTTACCGAGCAAAATGTTCCATCATCGTCAGCGAGGTGAATTTCTCTGAATCCCACCGCGAGTCTGCGGAACTCCCTGAACGCCAGAAATCTATCATTTAGGTACAACGTTAAATCCATGGCCAGGATTTGCAAGGGTGGCTCTAAACCTATAAAGCTAAAAGGGTTTCAATGGATTTTTTGGTAACTCGAGCCTCAGTCGCAGTCGATGTATTTCTCTGCGTCACTGTATAACCCTTCCGAAATTATGTGTGACGCCCGTGTTGCGTTCTAACGGAATTACATTTTCAGACGTAATATCTCGGCTCTCTTGCGCCGTCAATGATGATGCGAGAGATGAAGAGAGAGAGAGAGAGAGAGAGAGAGAGAGAGAGAGAGAGAGAGAGAGAGAGAGAGAGAGAGAGAGAGAGAGAGAGAGAGAGAGAGAGAGAGAGATGAGGCTTTTATATAATTACATGGAACAGGTTGTTGGAATTCCCTCAGGCATTAAACACCGTTTAAACTGTCGTTAGCTCGTTATAGCGCTTATAAACCTCCCTGATTTAAACAACTGTGTCGAGGTTGAGTTAGCTGTCAGTTGAAAATGGTTTACCTCATTGAATTCAAAACTGTGGAACTGGATCCAGGACCCAATCCACATGTGACAGTTAAGATTTGACATAGAATTAACTCATTGAGTTTACTCTAACTCACAACCGTTGTCATAGAATCAGAATGATGCCCAGAATGAATGATTCGCCCAGTTGCACAGTTGTAGATGAAATCACGAAAACTGGCTACAATACCAAGATCTCAGATGGGTCTTACACATCAAAACATTACTCCCTTCAACGTTGTATTTAGATATCAACACTATATTAATTTCTTTCTTTTGATTCTTGAGTCCACGATATCATCAGAAGTTTCGAAACAACCATATCATTTTCAATTCCGAAAACTGTAAAAATAATCTTCAGATTTCTGTTATTTGATTTGAATTTTATATACTGTTCCGTGGGATGTTGTTCTTCGTCAATTGCGCAGTGATAATACCACGAATTCACTTTTATTAATAATTATCCGTGTTTACTGCGGCAAGTGAATAAAACACGGAACCGGTATCTGATTGCGGCGTACCGTATATCACAAAGCTTTACGTGTATTTTTACGTCGAGATTTTACAGACATTTTGTGACGTAGCCAGCAGCAGCGGCAGCAGTCTACTCGGCACTTAGGCAGATTCAATATCATCGGCGTGGTTGAATTATCGGAGTTTTCAATTTAAGATGTATCGGGTTTCCTTCGTGTACGCGGCTTTTTACTGAATTTTTTATTATTAAATTCAAAGTAACACAAGCCTTCGAGTTGACATGGCTTCCTACGCTCAACGCGTATAGAATTTAACACTTTTTCGCTGGTGCACTTTCGCGTCTTGAAAGAGTTGCACGTGGGGTCGGGTGAAGATCGTGATGTTGGGATTCACGTCCCAGGGCCTAACGCAAACGACGAAGTAAACAGGGAAACATGTTTCCGAGCGCTTCCACGTGTTGCGTGCGTTACGAGAAGCGAGAAACACGGTTCCGAGATCAAACATGGCTTGTTTCCGTGTTTTATTGCACACGTGTGCTTGGCGCTTAAGATTGCAATGGCAAAGCAATCGCGTTTCCTATATCAAAATCTGGCGATATCAATTCAGAACCCGCTGAGGTAGTTGCAAGTTACCAAACCAGAGACATATTGTGTTCCCAGTTAAGTCGAAACTTCTCAATTAATTTCGCTAATGTCGTTAGAGAAAATGAATTCGATATTGACTGGACGTTTCTTCTGAACAAAACAGAATGGTTTTGATTTGTTTTTATGATGTAGTCGCTGTTACGAGTCTAGTTCTAATTACCAGAGCGCTTTCTATCCCCCGCGGAAGTGAAAGCGATCTAACACCACTGAATACAGCGCAACAGCGGTTTATTTACGCAGTTAGATCCATTACGAAATGAATTTTAAAATGAAATGAAATTCTAGGAAAATATACATGACTTTGAAAAGAAAATCTCTCGCATCACGTTTCAATTTTCGACGGGTGGCAGTAGAGGAATTTTCCTCAGAAGGAAGGGAATCATGATAAGTTACTAATCCGAATCTCAATAAACTTCGCCAAGATTCAGTTAAGATTAAAGTTATATGGTTACTAATAACGACCAGTTCTCATTCTCTATGAATTCAGCTCGATTCAGTAAAATCATGATTAGTTACCAATAACGATCTTTCTCATTTTCAATGACTTCAACGATAGTAGAATCTTAATTAATTAAATGCAAATGGCACGCTTGGGTCGGGAGTAAATAAACTCGGAGTACTCCTCGTGGGGCGCTAAGCCGGGTGACCTGCTCATGGAATCGCTCATTCGTACTGTGATTAAAGCAATACGTTTTTGAAAAGCTATCGACACACCCGCGACTAAACGACCACGAAACACGCTTTAAGGACATCAGTTAATTATCAGAATTCCACCGTGTGAATGTACTTAAATAACCTCAGATATGAAGCCCGTTTATTGCCGAGTCCGTCTGCCGACAAATAGGGAAACTGCGTCCGCGTGATGTTGAGAACGTGAAAATTATCCGTAACAAAACCATGCACAAAATGGCCACACGCATGATATAATCAAATATAACCAGTACAGGACTTCCTGTTCACATTTTCTGGCCGAGCGATTTATACATTGCGTGACTGGAGCTGATAAAACCCCACACTCGTAGGCGACCGGCGCGCTGCGCGGTACGGCGCGGAGTACCACGGCGGCTTACTCTCACAACACATACACACATACGATAATTAACGCTCTACGCGAAACGACGATTGAAGTGTTATTTTATGTTTTCCGTTAGTTCCAGATGTACGAAAACTAAAACCTGGTCGATAAACGAAACTACGTCGAATCGAGAAGTTTCCCAAACAGAAATTAACACGATAAAGCCATTAAATAAATGTATAAGATTTAATGTGTGGAACTGTAATGAATAGAAACACTAAGATAAGATCGAATACAAAACTCCATAAACCCGTGTCTAATAATCTGATAGGGAAACTGCGTGATCCAGGGTGACTTGTGGGACTTGTCCTTACATTTTTGCGAGTACCCTTTTTCATTTTGTCGACGAATCAAAAATCGTTGCATCTCCCAGCAGGAAATAAAGACGTTTAATGTTGCTTTGGACATCCAAAAGTCGAGGTCCTGTTATAAGTCACAGCAATTGTCACCACAGAATAGGGCTTACAAACTGATAATATCGGATTTCAACACACGAAATATCACGGCCGATATCTGGTGAGCTTGCCCTGTGATCATTCGACACTATTTCACCTGGGATCTAGAGCTGCAGTTTGTACAGCTCCATAAGTCTTTAAAATGTCCACGTGTCATAAACACAACGACAGACGAATAATCCTACGGAAAGTCGCCAGAAAAACCGGTAGGAAAATCAATTAGTTCTGTTACTGATAATACACTTTCGCTGCTAGGAGCTGGATTCTGATTTCAAATCAATCTCATGGATAGAGCTCCACTGCAGGACCCAATTCTACGGTAACATTGCGACCCATTTCCACACCAGGATCCAATTCCACGGTATCGTGACCCAGTTCCACACCAGGACCCAGTTCCACACCAGGACCCAGTTCCACGGTAACATTGCGACTCAGTTCTACGGCTAAGTAAGCTACGTAGTGATGATATTGCCGCATATATTGACAAATTCTCATTGCAGAATTCAATATTGCTAATTAACCTTCGAGGTCAGTTTATTTATGTAAATACCTCGGTTGCATCTTATCGCTCGATACAGTTGGTTGATACAAAGCACATAGAGTTAGTGTTGAAGCACTGAAGTTTAAAGGGTAGTTCAAATGTTATAAATGAGAGATTAGTTTCATACATCAAAGACAAACTATAATGTGGAGACTTAATTTGAATCACAAATTGGATCAGTACTAGAGAGACAGGAATTGTCGTGACCTTTAATTTTGTCCCAGTAGTGCTGCACTTACAATCGACATTCCCGCAATAGACCCATATTTCAGATTCCGGGATGATTAACTCAGTTCTGCAATTTCACAGGTTATGAAATTTAGGACGTGTCAAGCCGGATGAAGTTTTCCGGGTTTTGAGATAAAGCTTTAGATGTTCAAAGTTCCACGGGTTTAGAGGTTTAGCTTAGGCCGATGGGCTGACTTCCAAAGGTTTAGATAAATAGCTGGACTTGCATTGGCGACATAGTATGAATTTTATTTGACTCTTGTGAATTGATTGTGCTGTGATGTAAAACCGAATCTGTTAAATCAATTCTGCATTATGGTATATGACACCAATTCATCAATAACTGATCAGGTTCCATTGAGTAACAACAATCGCTGATGCGGCCATTGTTTACTGTAATGGGTATTTGATTATGAATATGCACTTTTCCACATCAATCACATAATTCAAAATAGATTTCCGTCAATACCGGGTGTGACAGACGAACGGACAGGTTCATCGTGCGGCCAGGAAATCACCTCCACACGTCCAACGCTGTCTGCGAATAGATCGGACGATTTACCATCACCCGTTACGTCACATCATCCGTTATTAAACATCATCGAGTTTTAGAATTCTTCATCCAGTTTCGGGGTCTCTCGTACGCGCGAAACAGCTCAGGACAGCGCCATCACGGCCGAAGCGAGTATAAATGAAAACCTCAAATCAATTGGATACGAGCGGCTTTATTGGTCTACCGATCTCCGACGCTTCATATACCGGTATCGTGATAATTAATTGACGCGCAAGATTTGACCAGCTTGGTTTAATACGGCTCGATATTGGCAATAAATCGGAATACATACAAATGTTTGTACGAATCTTATTCCTGCTCGACACGACACCGGGTTGACGTCTCACAATCTCTTCTGGGTTTTACGGATCGAGAGTATATCGGGGGCAGGCTTTAGTAGTTGCGTAGTCAAAAAGACGGAAACGAGTATAGAGGTCGCTCGTGCAGTCAAGTGATTTTATCACGTGACTACGACGCCATATAGACAGTAAAATATTTTTGTAATGGCACAAAAGGCGTCTTTTGAAAACTGATTGAAACCGGAAGTAAAGTCCCAAACAATATGGCGGCTGATGATGGAATATTTGTTAAAATCGGAAGTAAAACAAGCGCCAAAATGGCAACAAACCCTTTTACCCGAGTTCGGCCTAAGTTATCTCATCGGATTCATGCTTGATCCAACATGGCCGCTGTTTTGTGTAATTGTTATTCGTTGATGTCGCAAACAAAGGAAATGAACTGAACTTATACAAATTCGGCCAAAACACCTTCGTTGTGTCATTCGTAGAGTTTCAGGAGAGAAAGATAGTGCGAGAGAGGGGGAAAAAGTGAGATGAGACGTTTTATGTCATCAGGACACCTGCAACAAGATACAAGACAACAATAATAGACAGGAAGAAACATCAATCTTTGACGCAATCAACGCGACAGAGACACTGCACACACGAGCTAATCGACAACGAACGCTACGACCTATAAAATTCATAGAAACGGTAGCAGCAGCAGCAGCAGCAGCAGCAGCGGCAGTCGCCCTCATATCTATCTCTCTCCTCTCTCCTCTCTCTATCTCCCTCTCTCCTCTCTCTATCTATTCTCTCTCAATTAACAGCGAATAGTCTTAGTAGCTCGTTAGAATACTCGGAATAATCTGTCTTTATCTGACAATACTAATAAACAATATTCCTTCGAGCTAGCTGTAGGAACTAGCTCTGGTAGTAGAATAACCACACTCTAACATGGGGAACTGATGATAAGATAAAAATCCACTATACACAGATTAAAAGTTTAGAAATCGAGCATTTATTCAATCAAAAATTAATTAATAAGCGACGACGTTTAGAACTCACACTTAGAGACCACACCTGACGATGATTTCTAGTGCAAGATCAAAAAGTTTGTCGTGTCAATTTTTGATTGAATGAATTCTCGTTTTTAAAACTTTTAATCAGTAGAGTTTTTATATCTGGTACAACTTGACATTCATTGTTCTTCATTTACTATCTGTACCCTCAAAGACTCATGTTCTAATCAAAATGAGTCTGATATGGACCAGCTGTATAGCACCAAGCTGGATACACTGTTTTAAGCTGAATATCGCTTTATACTCATTTTATACTCATTTGTTTCTCAATTCTCAAATAAAACGTCGCTCAAGTAATTTTTTGACCAACATGAAGACTGAACAACCGGGCCCAGGATCTCATCAATTATTCCATTATTCTTAATGCTTTGAAAATATTATTCAGTATTTGATGTACATTTTTTTTGTATTTTCTTATTGTTTGAATTTAAAGAACCTGTCTCTAAAAGCTGGGAATAACATTTTAAAACCCCGACTCATCCGAGGCGCTTTGCAGCTTGGAAAAAGTCATGTCGTTACTAAAGCCTCTTTCGGTGCATGTGATACGAGCTGACAATTCTTGGAAAATTTTACTGCGGATTATTATGTAAAATACGAAGATCCCAGCGGGATTTGAAATCATTTTGAGCAAATGATTTGCGACGTCGTCGATGCATCTTAAAGACACCGTCGATCTAAAAGCAGATATATTAGAATATTGAGACCAAAATGTTGCAGGGAGCTGCTCAAAATTTCTCAGAATCTTCTCAGACGCAAATAATCCATTCTCGGTAAACAGAAATGTGACTTCGATTTCTAATGATTGAAAATATATATATTGAAACGTGGATGACCGAGTTACGACAACTAGCGGATCCTCACTTGCCAAAAGTGGAATCCTCGATTGCCGCAGTAAACACTGCATGCATACTAGTGACACCTGGTGTATCCTCAGCTGCCACAAGTGGAATCTTCGATTGACGCAGTAATTACTGCATGCACACTAGTGACACCTGGTTGATTCTCACTTGCCACAAGTGGAATCTTCGATTGACGCCTTAATTACTGCATTCACACAAGTGACACCTGGTGTATCCTCACCTGCCATTAGTGGAATCCTCGATTGCCGCAGTAGCGATATCCATATATAAACTCTGTTTAACTATCAACAAACTTCGTTTATCGAGAACAGTTTTTGCTGCGAGTGTAACGAAATCTGACAGTGTAACCAGTTCTATTGTTTTCCAGACAATATCTCCGCTTATTTGTTTTCGGAGAAAATATTCCGTTCGCAGGGCAGAAAAACCGTCGCTGCAGACGTTATCTGTTATTTTTCCCTGGCAGAGCCATCGCGTCACTAATGACGTCTAGCCCCCGGGCTTGTCGAAAGCGTACTTTCACCGAGGCAAAAATATATCCCCGGCAAAAATATGCAACCAACGAATATTTTATCCAACGAAACACAAACACGCGATAACTCGCAATTAATTGCATACACGCATTTCGGTAAAAGTTTTGGAGATGTTTTGTAGTTATTAGATTAGAGGCCGTTCTGAAATTGATTTTTCGTTACGAGAAAATTCTGTTAAATTGTCGCAGCACGAAAGGAAGAGAAACGGAACGTCACGTGGGTTTCATTATATGAAAAAAGAAAAAGCATTTGAAAATCAATCGAAGATTTTTGAGATTGATTTTTCTCCTCGTAACAAGGTGCAAAACCGGGCATCAAACGACGCTATCTAATGGATGATTAACATGTTATAATAACACGAGGTATCTAGATACACTAGATGCACTAGATACACTACATAGAGCGACGTTTTAGAAATCACTCCGACGAAAAACAAATTTGGATCTCAATTTCACGTCACGTGACCAGTGTGACACGACACATTTTCACGGATGTTTGCAGCGTTAACTGAAAAGTGACATCAAGAAATAATGAATTTGCGGTAAAAAAATTTCTTACGACCCCTTTTCGAAAATGACCTTAACGGAAAATATCCGACGATATAGACGGTGTAGCTAAGCGGTTCGGTAGCTAGGTGGTTTCATAATCTTGGTATTTTGTTAGGGAGGTATTTCGGTAGCTAGCTGGTGCGGTAGCTAAGTTGTCAGTGCGCAGTATTTTGTTAGCTGAGTGGCGCAGTAGCTGGTTCAGTACCTATTTCAAATTCTTATCCTGCAGCGCTATTCTTCCTCTTTCTGCCTCTCGGCTCTCTCTCTTCCTCTCCCTCTCTTTCTTTGCACTCTCTCCCCTCTCTCTGCTCTCCCCTTCTTTCATTTTATACACCGTCATTAAATTCTTTTTTTCGCGTTCGATAAAGGTGGCATTCGATGATATTTTGATGTCAGATAAAACGATATAAACGATACTTAACGCGACACAACACGAAACCGCCACCAGTAGAGTGCGAGTCGTGACGGTGCGTATCACTAGTGGTTACTTTTAATGAAAATCGTTTTCTGGCCCCGGGGGGTCGTGTCGTTACGAACATCGAAACCGTGTCCGCTGATATCAGATTTTAAAAGTAAAACCGACGCCGGAACTATAGAGAGAACGTTACAGCTTTTATCGGTCGTTACGATAAACAAGAACTTCCGAGTTAAAAAGATTGCTGTCATCGGAAAATTGAATTATAAAAGAGGAGGGTTATTCACTGAGTGTGTCTCGACATAAATGGAAGCAAACTAAACTAGAGATCCCTATCGCTGCTGTTGTAGGAATCTACATGAAGATCTATCATAGTGAAATCTCGTTGACGTTACGCGTATACCGCCTGAAGAGAGCATTTCGAATAAACAATAATTTATAGGGTCGCTAGTGATTGTCTCGTTAAAATACCCGAGTTCTAGATCTGATGATATAGGAAGAGAGAGAGGGGGAGAGAGAGAGAGAGAGAGAGAGAGAGAGAGAGAGAGAGAGAGAGAGAGAGAGAGAAGAGAGAGAGAGAGAGAGAGGGAGGGAGGGAGGGAGGGAGGGAGGGAGGGAGGGAGGGAGGGAGGGAGGGAGGGAGGGAGGGAGGGAGGGAGGGAGGGAGGGAGGGAGGGAGGGAGGGAGGGAGGGAGGGAGGGAGGGAGGGAGGGAGGGAGGGAGGGAGGGAGGGAGGGAGGGAGGGAGGGAGGGAGGAGGGAGGGAGGGAGGGAGGGAGAGGGGCTCACGTCATTTACAGCGCACTATGATGCACTTTAATGGACAGATTATTCCAGGTATGGGGATAGAGACAATTGATCTACTTAAGTCAGACCCGAATTCAGAACATTCTCGGTCAAAAAAGCTGCAAATCTATACCGTATTTTGACGTGGCTCGCAATCATTTTAAATCGCTATAATTTATTCGTTCTACAGATAAAAACGCTTATAGTTGAAGGGATGTGAGTTGCAATACAATCATATGATCGTATGATTTGTCACTTTGTGATGAATTTGATGACAAAGCTTTTATATGTCTTTAAATCTGCTCACAGCCACAATCGAAACTTCCATCATTGACCCGAATAACCGAATACAGACTTCGCACGAAATTCACAGGAGCCAAGAAAAAATGAATGAATCCAACAAAAAATTATGGATGCGTTTTGACTATGAACAAAAAATGAACAAAAATGTTCATAAAAAAATGAACAAAAAAACTATTGGATGAAAGGACTCACTTAACCACATCATTGCACTGAATGTTATGTAATAAGACTCCCACTAGACTGCTCTAAATCATTCAGAAAACAGAACACAACTTAACGTATTGTTTTACATGGTATAACTCAATTTTGCAAAAAAAGTGACTCATAATATAATGACGCGCCAATCCATTCAATTCTATCCGGCTGTATTGAACGGTGAAGAGCGCGCTTGAATCGTGTTTAAGCGGCGTGAAAATAGCTTCCACCCGAAGCCGAGAATCTTTTTTTAAAGATTGATTCGCGCGGGTTCATCATCGGATTTAAAACCTATCCTCCGCAGCGACTCTTCTCTTAGTTAATGAACTCGATGCAGCAGCGACGCAGATATCAATACGCCAGGACGTATAACCACTTAATTGTGAAATTATTCTTACGCCGAATTAGACTTAAATTCGTTTTTAACGGCGCGGGCGGAATCAACGGCCGGCTGAGAGCGCATGCGCGCGAGTCCCCTCTCCGTCTTGATGTACGTAATTAATATTCTTCTTCGGTAATCTACAAATTAAAGTTTATTACTCCACCGGAAACCATCAATGCGCTGTGGATTTAATGAATTATTTAATTTCTTAAAACGCATTCAAAAATCATTAGTCACCACGCATTGGGTTCGTAATTACATTTTTATGGAGCCACAGAGCGAGATAGAAATTGAATTAAGATTTGTAGTAAATATCTTTATATCTGTCATTCGCGGAACAGGAAAATGAAAATTAAAATATGGTTGAAATTGAAAACAAATTGCAACCAAAATAAAAAGTGACAAGGAGGAATTTTGATATTGCATTTATACGATTGAAATTAAGACAAATCTGAAATTTTCATTTTGGAAATCATCCAACCGCTATCTCGGAACTTATATGAAAGATCTGAAATCTTATATTGAAAATCCTAGATCGTAGATCGTATACGCTCTCTCTCTCTCTCTACAAATTAGAAAAGCTTCTGGCAAATCAAATCTGCAAATTCGATGAACAAATTGGATCAATCCTTTACACACTCTCCTGGGCCTATCTATCGAATAAGATATCTCAATATTTGCAAATGATATTCGAACCTGGCAGATATTTATCCGCTTGGATATTCTGGTTCGATCTACAAGAATGAAACCGCAGACAATTTGCTTTCAATTTGAACCTTATTTCAGTATTTTTCGAAGCCCTTTCGTGGACTTCTATCCACGAGCCTACATATAACCGTTAGATATCTGATTATAAGAAAGACGAGAAAGATCTGATTTCTTACGGTAGGTGTGACAAAGAACGTGTACAAGAATAGCTCACGCATCTCAGATGATGCGACCGAATCTGATCATACAGAGTTATTATAAACCTAATGGTTTAACGTTTATAAACTATGTTTGTCAGTTCGTTTGAATTGTAAGCACTTTATCCCAGATACGTTGTCGCCGCTGCCGCCGCTGCTGCTGTTTAACAGTGTTTTCACACTGAAAATCGTCTTTAATTAGATTTCTCTCATTCAATTTCACATAAAAGCTCGTAGAAATAACACCTTTCACGAGAGATGTTCTGTTAACTATTTGCAGTCACGTTGCAAAGCGATTTCTTTTGATGTCCCAGTCTTTGGAAATCGGGCCTATTATTTGCGTAGCTGCCGAGCGAGAGAGATAGGAAAAGGTGAATCGGGCGAACGGAAATGATGAAGAGTAGCACATTCCGAGGGTATTCACAAATCGCAATAAAGCGAAAAAAAAACCGAAGACGACGATGCTTACTTTCTTTGAAGAAAGAAATTACGTAAACGAATGGAAAAAAATCTCCTCATAATTCGACAAGCAGAACACACTACCGCGCGGTTACCGAGCTTCGGGTTTAATTCGTATCGGGTTCGATTCGTTATCTTATCGATGACGTGACGACTCCTATACACGCGCAATAGGCAAACCGGCAAACCGGCAAACCGGCAAACCGGCAAACCGGCAAACCGGCAAACCGGCAAACCGGCAAACCAGGCGGGCAAACCAGGCGGTTATCTGATATAAGAGACTATACCGATTGCGAATACGACGATAAACAGGGGAAAAAAATTCAAAACACGGAAACTTTGGAGGGTGTTTTTTCTCATTTCATGCATTAATGATATAGTCAGACATTTCTCGCCTCGACATTTTGCGAAAAAAAATTTCCCGCGTTTTCCAGCTCGGGGCCTGTTTTTTACCGGCATTTTCACTAGCGGAGCAGGAAAAAACTAACCGGCAACCGCTCATGAAAACCGGAGACTTTAGATCGAATATTGCTCGTTAAAGTACGATGTCGCTGCCCACGACTGTTACGACGACTGATATTCAACACTGCAAGCAATTTGCACAGATCACCACCGCACATAATTTGTCATCTGATCACAGAGACTGAAAACAGCTGTATATGACCCCTGAATAAATTCGCGCAGTGTTCGAACCTATTTAACAGTTGGTTAAACAACTGCAGACATCATAAATGCTTATCACAGACCGGTAATGGGATCTGCACAAACGACCATCGGTTGATGATGTATGACCCCCCGCGGAGTTGGTAAAACACTGGTCAGCACTCCTTCACTGGTCTCAATACGGTACTTATAAATCACTATACCCAGACAAAGTGTCCGGGAAAATGCTATGTAACAAATCCTAACGTCCGAGGAAACTAGGTTCGGCGTGCGGCTCTTAAAACTATGATGTGTATTGTACACTGCGAGACATTGACAAGGCTTTGCAAGGCCCACATGGAAAAGCACACTTCAATCTTTTTAAATTTATATATCTTTTCTCTCTCTTTTTTGAATTGTTTAACTTGTTATAATGTATCGCTTTACTGTGAAATAAATTGAAATTGACCCTTAAATTTTGGTAACAATCGAAGATACAATCTGAGGCTTTAACGTTATGTCCGTTTAGGTCTTTTATTCAACTCATTTTCATTGAAAATGGAAAGAGTGGCACGTTTTCTGAAATTTCGAAAAAGTGGAGGTTGGGCTTTCACGCCCATTGAATATGGACCTGTACACATTACTAATTAGTTTCGTCCATGTTTATATAAACTCAATTTTCAATAGGTTTATCGCTGCTTGGTTCGTGTTTGATATCGATCGAACGCTCGCTCGAAACCAATTCGCGCCAGTTCAATTCCGGAATGCAGAACGCGAGGGCGTGAGTCCAACATCCTTTGTCCATCTCTATTGACACAAACACACGTCATTGAATATGTGTATGTTTGTGTATATATCCGCTTATATTAAATATCTCATATCATCAAATATCTACATCAAACAGTGTATCGTCACCGACGTTTCGGGGGCTGCAGGAATGCGTTATTTGTCTTAGTAATGATAACTTCCCTGTTTAGATAGCGAAGACAGGACGGCATCGTGTTGTTAGACTTGTTGAAGCGCCGCATGAAAATTATACCCGCAGGCTACTGAATGTAACGTGTTGAGAGCGTAATTATTTGAAACCTTATCCGCGTAAAATGGAAAAATTAAACGGTTTTCGTGTATTTTCTAACTGCTTAAAACGAAAACCTATTATAAATGGACTTCTTAAAATAGAGATTTCTAAACTTTTAACTTTTAAAGAAAACTTCACGAACTGATTAGAAAAACCCCGAAATTACGACAAAAATCTACGCGAGTAGTGACGTTTCGAATCAATTATATGAACCACTATCAGTGTTTTGGAATTGGCTCAAGTCGAAACGTCGCGTTTTGAAAATGTTTGATAGAAATGAAGTCTAAACGTCACTTCTCTATTAGTTTTGAAAACCACTCTGATAGAATCGTGTCAAAGCGTCCATTCTCCCTTAGTTTTTCTTCACAATTGTGGTTTTTTTCTCCAATCGAATACAGACGGTAATTTGTTTATGGAAACCAATACGAACTGCTCAACAACGCATGAAAATATGCCTCAGATTAAAACACATTCAAATTCATTGAAACTTCTTTATCAGAAATCAAAATTTCACAACCCGATACCGCTAAAAACCATTCAATGAAAATCTATGTTAGAAAAAAAGAAAAACTAAAAATACAAATTGGAATCGATTGCAATCATTAAGGTCCGTAGGTCTTTATTATTGCCCTTTACTTAAAACCAATTAGATTTTCAGTTATATCTAAGTTCTGTAGCCTGAGCTGAGTTATGCAGTTTAAAATTCTATTTGAGACTTATAATATTGTAGATACGTAAGAATTTCTCTACCTAAATAAATTTCTAATTTCTGAAAATTAGAATTTTTCGCCTGTGAAATTAATTGAATTTAACGTCGAAAATTGTTTCCTACCTTTCCGTTTATTTCGTGGAGGGCAACAAAACCCGGCAGACAAAATCCGTGACACAGGTGTTCGACGAGGGAGTCTATTCCAATGACAGCGCGCTACAGCGATCCAGCGAACTGGTGAATCTTCCCAGCAGCCTTCGCGCGTCGTTCGCAAATTGCCGGCGCAACGGAAGTGTCGGCTGGATCGAAAATCGAAACCGGTACATCGTTGCGCGTTGCCACGCCGAAGATTCTGCACCCGAGTTATTAATGCACTTGCATTTACATTGACGGAAACCGAAGCCGGTCGGCAAACAGCGAAAAGTAGCAAAAACTGGTTTTCATTTCATGGTTTTATGAGCAACGTTTTTATTAGTAAAACATTGGGTATAAGAATCATCAAATCGTCCCCGACGTTTACACAACACTCTCGTTAAATCCTGAACTTCACATATTCGCTGTCACGTACGGTTTTATAGTCGATGAATAACGACAACTAGTTCGATGAATTGTTGTTTGACTGTTTGCACTTTTTCCGATGTTTTTACTGATAATTCAATTCTGAACCTAGTTCCACAGCAGTTGTGTGGGTTTGAATTGACTGTAGATCTAGTTCCACGATTGCGTGGATTTAGATTTGATTTTTTTTGTATTCAGTTTTACAGTTGCGTGGGTTTTATCATGAACTATAATAGTCTAATAATAGTCTATAATAGTATAATAATTTATCATCTTTGGGTCCATTTTCGCGCAGAAGGGACATAGCTAATTACCAGTAATTCTTCTCGATTCTAGAAAGAGATAAGCATACGCACTGATGTACACATACAGGCTGAAAAGAAGAAAAAGAGCTCCTCATCAATATGTAAAACCAGCGCCAATTAATCAATTAATTCATCCATCGCAATGCAGCCACACACATTCACATACACATATAGACGCACACACGCAATCGCAACAGATTAAATACTCTTAGAACAACTACATAATGACGTATGATACTCTTATAGCAGATATAACGACTTTGCATTTACCCTTATAGTGATTATAGCGGCTCTCCTGTCTCTTTCTCTCCCTCACCGTTCTCTCATCTCCCCATCCCTCCGTCTCCCCCTTTCTCTCCCTCGCCCTTTCCCCTTTCTCTCCCTCTCTCACGCTCTCTTCCTCCATTTATCTCTATTTTCTCACTTCTCTCCCCCTTCTTTCTCTCTCTTTCTCACTCTCTCTTCCCACTCACCATGCTCTACCTCTCTTACTCATATTGTGTTCCCTTCTCCATCTCTCTCTCTTTAGCACTCTCTCACTCTCCCTCCCTTCCATCCTCTCTTTCCACACTCTCCCATCCTCTTTTTCTCCCTCTCCATTCATAAGAGTAAATGTTGTGGTGGAATAATGATCCGTGCGCTGATTCTAAACTCGAGGCGCAAACGTGAGACTGTATTTTAGATGTATACAATTAAACATACATCGATACAAGCGGTAACTTTCATATCGTATCTTTGTAACTAACGACGAATAAAAAAATAGTATGATTACGAAATGGTGCATAGGATACTTTTACAACGGCCATGAGTTTTATTCGAATCCAGAGTTCCTAAATTTGTTCTTCTGATTATATTTGAACACCGGTGTCAAATTTAAACCGACGACGATTCGCGATACTGACAGAGCTAAGTTGTTGTAGTGGGATGAAGGCTACACTGAAAATCTCAGGTAACCAACCGGTGGGTTTTCATAGCCCCGAAAACCTCGGCCTTTCGGGTTTAAAATGTCTAAGAATTAAAATTCTAAGTACCTCGAAGAACATTCTATATATAACATCTAAAGTTCGTTTCCAGCCCAGATTTATTCATATTTTAACCAGGAGCACTGTTCTGATTCTACACTAGTCAAATTTGAAAGGTTTCGATGAGGAACCGGTTGAAAAATTCTCGATTAAAACCAAGTAAAGGAGTCAAACTTAACCAAAAACTGTGGAACTCAACGAGTCAAACTCGACGAGTTTGAGGATTCAACTACTCAGACTCGACACGTCAAACTCGACGATTAACCTAGTCGAACTGAACTATTGATTTTGAAAGAGGTTCCTGGTTTCTGGATTCTGCACATCCACAATAAATGCAATGAATATATTATCGGAAAACTTAATTTTCGATCGTTTTTTGAATGAATTTGAATTAGGATAAAAACCATTTTCCGTAAATGATAATTACATAATCAAAACAAAACAACGGCTGAAAGCGACAAGAAGGAAATCTTTTGAAGTTGAATCAGCGAAAATCCGATTCATGCGATGATTATTCCATTGAATCATACAATATTGTGAGACTTGATGTGCTCTATTTGTTTACACATCCACTCAGTAATTTCACTGTTCAGTCGCTGCATTGAATCGGTCTGGAGGAGATTGATTTTAGGAGAGCGGGGAATTTCTTCTGCAGTCCTGTTTGTACTCGATGCCCCACAGCCACCCGCGCATTTGGAGCTCTCGAGGTTCTAGGTCCTGGATTGGAGCTGCGACCAATGGCTTTCTGTGACAGGATGGTTTGGGGCCTCTTATAGAGGGGAGATGAGGGCTATTTCACGGCTCATGCCGAAAGCTATTGATATGCTGAAAGCTGGTGTTGCGGCAGCGCCCACTCTTCACCGGAACGAATTGAGGGCTTCCGGGAACGCAAATCGATTAGGGTTCCGAGATCTATCTCAATTTCCTACTCAGAACTGAGATGACATATTCTAATTGAAGTCTCATTGATTCAGCAATTGACTTTTGACAAGGTTATTGTATTTGGCATTATGATTAGAAACCCACAAAGTTAAAAGATTTAAAAACGAAATTCATTTATTATTATAAGAATCATATCATTATAAGAATTATATTCATCATTATAAGAATAATATAATAATAAGAAGAATTATATTTATCATTATAAGAATTGATATCAGAAACTAAATGATATATAACGACTTATTTCGGACTCCCTGAGACCATCGTCAGCTGTAATATACATTGTTGTATTCAGCGGGTTTAAATCCTAGTATCTATTCTCCAAGTCTGAGTAGTTCTACGTACCATAGCACTTAATATTTGTCATAAGCAAGAAATCTTCAAGATTATCAAACCATTCCCAGTAAATATCGACAATTGATATATTATCAAGAGGTTAAAAGTTTGATATCTGTAGGCAGCTGGCCGTGCGTACACTACGAATATCAACGACTGTGCGATGTTATATATCAAGATATCCCTGAGGATAAATGCATCGGATACTAGTAAAGTAACGATACGGATGGAATCATAACGGAAGAAATAGAGAATGTGACAATTTTTTACTATCTTAACGTTGCCTTTATCCGAGACCGGTCGTAACAAATTGCCTCTAAAAACGACCCAATAGTACGTGAATAAATGACGTGTCTGTGGATTCAAAACGTGCTGTTGTAGTGTCGAGACGACTAGTCTTAAGTTTTATATATGATTGGACGAAGAACCAAAGTGAACTTTGAACGGTTTTAAAACGTTAGACTATATATATGAAACCAGAAGACTGTTATACAACTGTGATCTAAGCATGACTGTGCCCTCTCGGGCCGGCCTTGGATATGTCTACGAATCGTAGCTGGCACCCAATGGCCCTCGGGCTGACTCAGAAAGTCAAAAACGAAAATTGAGTCCAAATTTTCTTCTCAAGTTGCGAGCTCCAATGCCCCCAATCACGTGTCAGCAGTGTTTTCACTATTGATTGAACGTGACGAGAGAAAGTCGATTACACCTTCGTCAATGGCTGCAAGGTATGATAGCAACTCATCGACATCAGTTCAAATAGAATTATATCATTTTTCAATTCGATTACTGCACGCAAAATTTACAGAACGAATAGTCAAGTATAGGATCTGTGTTTAGGGGGGGATAAGGCGGCATTTCGATTCATCTCGCCCGCAGCAGAAAAAGTCGTTGATGATCAACGTTAGCTCGTTTCAACCCACACACACACACAGGAGGTTTGCTTTTGTCTCATACGTCGAAAAAATAAGAAGACTGTTCAGAAAAGAAATAAGACCGTTACACTGTCTGCAGATGACAGAAACTCCATCCGTCGCGAACGAATATTTTTTGAAAATTGTAATTCGATCCGCTAGCGCGCGTGGACGTATTGAAGGTAAAGGTCACCTGTGTTTGACAGGTTGAAGTTGAAGGTCGAGCCTGTGCGTAATCGCTATCGTAATCGTTGACGCGAAATTCTACTTTAGAAATACCATAGAACTCGAGTTCTACGGAAAAACAAATAACGAACGACGAAAATGATTAAAAAAAACGACACCTGCAACGGATGTAATTTAACCGGTATTTTAGGACGGCGCGGAAAGAGCGATTTTTTTCGTGCGGTGATCAGAGCGGGTTCCAGTCCTGAATTATTGATGCTAAACTAAATTCGATTTAATTTTATTCTAATGGAGGAAAATGTTCGGGCAATTTTCTCAATTTAATGTGACAGAGAAATTCTACCGAATGTAACTCATCCCAGTTTGGTGACATTTCCATTTATTGTAATAACGAGAACGTATCAACACATTTGCCAACGCGTTTAAACAGTTAAGTGTTAATTTTCATTTCTATTTTCATTGCATTGCATTGTTTCGTATCGTATTGTATAAGATGGATCTGGTCGGCTCCGGATTTGTAGGCAGTTCGTGTCGATGCGGTCGCTGAAGCTGAAAGCCTGGAAACCAACTCGGGAAAACTCCTTAACGGAAAACAGAAAGGTTTTCCGCGTTTTGTCTTAATTATTTATCGAAAGAACCGAGCGCGGCGCACGATGAGGAGGGGTGGAGTGATTAGAATTACATCAGAAGAGGTGTTTCTACGTCTGATCTCGACAATGTAGCGGGGAAAATATTGAATGAATGCGAACATTTCTAAATAAGACACGATCCACGATGTTTGACCCCGGGTCATTTCCATTACGTCTTGCGCAAAATAGAAAAATATCTCTCTCAAAACGGCGAAGAAAATCAATACACTGTATTACCTTTAAAAATGTTAGGACACCGGGCAGATAGATCGACTGCGGATCGATCCTTGGGTGTCTTTCAACAGACGTACCAAAAGAAAAGGCTCGGCATCTTCTCCAGCGACCAGCGTACCACATTCTCCATTCATTCTGCATACAAATGGCAGAGTCTTTAAGTAGCTTTCGATGGGGGGGGGGGGGGGGTTATATAGTCTGAAAACTGTGCCACAGTGTTGTTAGTTTAACATTCTTTAATACGACAAGACCCTTGTAAGATGGATTGAACATTCCGACCATTTTGGAAGTTTGAATACGAATCACAAACTTTAAACATGTTTAAAGCTCGATTCCGAAGGATTAAACAGATACGATTTGCATAAGAATCATCGACTTTATTTCTAATTCCGGTAGATTGTTCGCTTGTTCGAGTCTTGTGCAGATTTCGAGGCATTTAAACCTGAAAACATCGACGTAGAATCCCATCGTGTATTAGAGAGAGTTTTGCCTTTAAGCGCAACAGCAAGATCGAATTCTTGACGTCCATCAATAAAAAGTTTGTCTCATCTCAATGAAATGAAATGTGCGCCTCTGTACACGAGTTCAGAGAAGAATTTCAAGAACTCATTTGTTTATTTTGATGCTGCTTTTTTTAGTTCACAAATATATCTCGGTAAAGAACGTGAAGCTGATTTGGTGTTGAATATAATGTTATGATAGCCAATTTTTATATTTATAAAACATGCATAGTTCAATAGCAGTTGTATGTTCATAATGCATACAACTCTATTCACTAGGAAATCCAGAACGGGCATGTTTTACTAATGGGTTTTTCAATGTAGATTTGTTATTGTTTAGTTTTGGCTTTGCAGTCATTTAATGTTGTTTGCCTTTGTTACTAGATCAGTTTATGTCTCGGATTAATAAGAAATATTTTGGAGTTAGTTTTCAAGACAATAGAAAAATCCTAAGGGATTAGTCAAGTGTCAACGTCTACGTGTTTGGAAACCGAGACAACTCCGGGCTTGTTTCTTAACCAGGTTGCTAAGAACATTAATTCTTGGGGGCCTGGTGGGCGAATCAGGTCCCGAGGTTAGTCGTCGGCCCTCCCCAAATGCGGTGGCGTTGGTCACGAGAATAGTCCCTTGGAAACCAAATTTTGGATAGTATAAAAATAAGAGACATAGCTGAACTAGTGGGAGAGCACCTGGGAAACCAAGAGGGGAAGGAACTAGAACCCGAAATTGTAAAAGGTGTCGATAAATAGGAAAGACGAAAGTAACATAATAAATAGTTGTGAGTATTTATATTCGAAGTATTTGCATCTTAGTCGTTTATTCATTTTTGGTCTCGGGTCAAATTCAATTTGTGTCGTTGTGCGGAGCTGAGGAAGGATACGCTCTCCCACGATATTTCGGTTCCTTCTTCGGGCCGCATAACAATAAGTCACAGGTGCTCGGAGCCGGAGTCACCCGCTAACGAGCGACCTTGGAGTCATCCGTTAACGAGTAAAACACTACGCACCCAAGCGCGTATGTTTACGATTGTTCTGAAAGTGGTGTGACCTCTTTGTACTTTGGAAACAAACAAACAAAACCTAGAAAAGTGAAATTTATTGAGTAAATCTCAAATTGCTGCGATCATTATACGATTCAATTGAGCACCGTCTTAATTCCGAGAGATTGAAATCAACTTTCGTTCTTAAGATTGATTCATAATTCATGCTCATTTGATATAAATCGAGGCCTTGCACAATTTCCACATTTCACACGGCGATATTTCATGTAAAATTATCCACGTCGTCGTAATGTGTCGATTTGATTACAGCCCAAATATATACGGTTGATATATGGACTGTCGGCGCGCTGCTCGAAACTTCAAATCGTATTAAATAAACGGTTTGTTTTTGAGGTAACGATCTTAAATCGAATCACACTCGACCTCGAAGTCGCAACGAGTGGTCACAAAATCGCCATTAGTCTCAATTAGCGGCTCCCGATACCCTTCTCTGCGATCCGATAAAAACACGGTTACCACCGAGGCGACGGTCATTTGTTACAATTATAAACGAATGTTGTCTTCGTTACGTTCATTTCGCAGTATTTTGTCCGCAATACGTCTGGTTCGATTTGTCGCGTTTACGAAATGACTCGAATAACAAAATGCGTTTCACGACCAATAATTTTCCTATCATCAAATTGACTTGAATCCTATTTTGCTTAGATCCATTTTTCATCTCATCTGATTCATTATCATATAACCTCTTCAATTACAAAAAGATGGATTTTTACCTAGAGGAAGACAAGATATAAGAGAATCTTGCCCTTTGAAACTTATTTGCCTCTCGCTGAATTTGAAGCATAAATATCTCAAGAAAGCGGTCTTTGTCCCTCTAATCTAAAACTAAAAAAGACCGACATGAAATAACGCAGTCCGGAAAAAGACTTTTAATGAATTGCATCGTCTATACGAACCAGTCCATCCTTGATCTAGTGCTCGTGTACGTATCCGTTATTTATGGATAACCGGAGGTCGTTTTCTAAGCGATGCGTGGCGGAAGTTTCAACTTCGTCAGTTTCTCGCGTATGCAAATGACACTTTTACTGGGTCCCGACGGACAGATAAAGTCTACCGCAATGAAACCTAAACAGCCTCGAATGTACTGTCGAGATCGGGTCTAATCGAATCATTCTGTACATAGCCGTGAACGTCGATTGCCATAAACAATCTGGTAATGATGGAGCGCGCAAAAGTGCGATGATTACTCGTACTAATATAGTTTTAAGCTGCAAGCGGAAAAATTCGTCGGTGACGTTCGTTAAATGTATCGCAGAGAGTATAGAATTTATGAAAGACCTGAAACTAGTAAATCTTAAAAGAAGCGTTATGAAGTATCGTAGTTTCTCGTAGATTTCAGAGTTTATGGTCTACCTAGGATTTAGGAAGCACTGGGTGCATTTCAGAGTGTGTTGAAACTTGTAGTGTGTTGAAATCAATCTTCAAATATTTCCATAAAGCCAATAAGGCGCTGGTCGGGGGGGGGGGTATAAAACCACATTCATATCAATTGAATTTGATAGCCTCTATGAGCCAGCTACGCAGTCACTACTTAGATTTAAGACCAGTCTAGGACCGCTCAGTCATATAGCCAATCAAACAACTTGAGACCAGACTCGACATTTAAGACCGCGATGACTGTAGCCACGACTGTGTAACTGGGACTAAGGTACTCTGATAGCCCTCGGAGCCCTCCCATTGCTCCGAGGGTCATAAATCTTTTTGAAAATCTAGACCCACATTTACTACGTTCCGTCTTTGGTATTCCAGTCGGAAGAATACGGAGAAGGCGGTCAAAGTTCCGTCGATATTCCAATCGATAGTGTCTACTGTCTAGCGCCTGACCCTGGATCCGTCGACCCTGACAGTAGTTATCACAACAAGCCAGATCACGAGGCAACGTCTGAAAATCAGTTCTGAAGTTTTAAAGCAAAAGATTACGTTTCGACGAAGCGGATTTGATCGTTTTCGATGAGTCGCGTGGAGGAGTAGTTGATATCGTTCTGAAAATCAGTGGCAACATCGGATCATGACCTTGGAATAGAACGATATCTTCTACAGGTCGCGTAGCCACGTGCCTTTCTAAAGTATCTGGCGCCTATTTTGATTGACATGATTTACACGATAGATCAATAGCCGTATCATCTTCCAACACTAAACGTGTAAACAAACCGCGTTTGATTTGCATACCGATTAATGCCGTATATGGAATCGAAGACTCCGACAAGTCCCGAACTATCCCGAGACTGACCGTCACAAATCGGACGGCCTGATTCTTGAACTCCTGAGCTCATATCAATACCAGGGCTAGTTGAAGAAAGGAGTTTGACGTTGAGCATCGCTGGCAGAAATTCACTGTGAGGAAATGAATGTCGAAATCACAATGAAAACAAAGAAATGTTTTAAACATTGAAAATTTGAAAATTCATTGAGATCTCCGAACTTTCGATTTTTTTATCATAAACTTCCATTCATTGAAGACGGTTTTTAGCGAAAAACTGAAAATCGAGAATTTGAATTTTTAATTCTTTCAATATTTCTGTTCACATGGTTTGACTCTCCAGAGAACCAGTCTTTTAATTTCAAACTTTATGGGAAAATTGTGTTGGTCGTGTCGACAGTTTGTTCTCCAAGTCGGAAGATACATGTGTATTCTTCTGAAGTGTCGTGTACTGGCGCAAAGCGAGTTATTAGTAAGTTGTTTTTTTTTACGATTGGGGTCCCGCAAGGTTACAGTTCAGCTACCTTCGTCAACTCGACGCGCGACTTCAAAAAGCAATTCGAAATGAAAGGAAAACAGTTCCAATTAAAACTGACAAAGAAGAGGATATTTCAGCTGGGATTAAACGGAGCCGTTAGCTCATCTGCTAGCTTGCGAGGTGCTCGTCTCTTTTGATAAAATAAGCCGTTACTAAAACCAAAGGTGGAAAAGAAAAGTATTCGGAATTAACGCCTGTAGCTGCGCGACTGGTGAAGTAAAAACAGAAGCAGCGGCGGCGGCAGCAGCATCAGCAGCTGTGCTACATCAGCAGTGTATCGATCGACGAAGTCGGCCCTCGAGTTCCCCCCATTCTTCCTGAAATATTCAATTATTCATCTTATCTATTTATTACAGTGACAATATGTGCGATATAAATACATGTACATTAGATATGTTCAATTACCAAAACCTGTATCCAGCCTAGAAGCGGACTTCAACAAGTCACTCTGCACACAAAACAGAAATACAGAGAAAAGGGGAGGTTTTTATAGCACTAGCCCTTTCCCGATAGAGGTAATGAACCCAATCACCTATTCGGAAATACATTCGCCTATTCTCGAAAAAGTGGAGTTTCATAGCACAATCGGTTCCGCGAGAGTGGAGGTGGCTTGACGTAGGGAATGACTAAGCCTTGAAAATGGCACTGGATACCCAGATCAAATCGCGTAAGGCTTGGAACCTGATCCAAATTCAAATACACCCACAAAAGTGTTGAGAACCGACTCCAGACTCAATATCAAACCTACACACACTGTGGTTTAACTGGAGTCAGGTGAAAGTCGCACATCTGCCGACGCCAACACGTGGAACTGGATCCAGCAAAAGTTGAATAGATTGTAAAATATTTACATCAAAACTTCTCGAATTTTATCAGCATTATTAAGCTATATCATCATTATATTCTTAGATATCTCAAATATGATATCGTGTGCAAAATATGCGTTGACATTTATTTTGATGATTGCGGGAGCAGTTCTAATCTAGAACGCTTAATATATTACGATGTCAATCCACTGTAATAAAAGACGTTATTGGCCTTGTCGAGATATTCGCATTCCCAACTCTGTCGCATTCTATCTTAACGAACAGCTTCAGCCGATGAAGTCGATTTGGAAATTAAAGCGAACGACGAGTTCCTGTCTGAACGATATACTTTTCTGACAAGTTGAATTAGTTCAGATCAAATATTCCTCGCGGAACAAGACAGTGTATGAAATTGCTCTCGATGCGAGGCCATCCGTTGCCATAGCCTACATTTTAGAGGTATATGAGGTATATGTATAATCAGAATTTGCTGAAAACGATGAACGCTTCTTGGGAAAGCTTAAATAAATACTAAGAGTTGTTTGATTCCACTTGAATTGTTCATTTTGAAAGAAAGATTCTATTTCCATCGCAAAATGAATTATACCCGTTGTTTAAGATATATACTCGGCGTAGACTATGAGGCGATGAAAGGCAGTGTTCTCCTAGTCGTGAAGAACGCATACAATGCGGACTGGTTTGTGCATATTTACTGTATCAATCGTAAGGGTTGATTTTAGGCTCGATTCTCGACTCCGAATATTCAGAATTTCCGTTACAGCGCTTACGCACATTCTTACGCGACCTCGATTTCTCTGGGAAACGAGAATCGCTGTGACATTTAGTTTTTGTCTTTCTCAAATCGGTCATCGTTTCGTTGTTTGAAATTCCCCGTTTTAGATTTCCGTATTTGATACGAACGAAACAATGATTCGCTGCTACGATTTCCTATCCGACCCGCCGCCTGGGTGTCTCCGGTTTCCGACTAGTAAAACACCATTCCCATTTCAAAAGCGCTATTATTTTCAACGCCGTTCTTACTGTACGCGACGACAAAAGGAGGTATGACTTACGGATTTGGAAATTATCCGAAAGCAATAAAAATGTAAATGTCAACTGTGTTTGTAACAGTCGGTATAGAGAGATACGACGTGCAATACTGTGGCGTGTTTTGTATATGTTGTTTTGAATAACGTGACGTTCGTTGGTGTCAAAAATAAATGCAAAATGAAGTCCCACTCTTACTTCTAAGATACGTCGTATGGTTTACATCATCTCGAGTAACGCAGTTTTACACCCTGAAATACTCATCACCGACTGAATTCTGACAGAGAATAATGATATATAACATTTTTTGAATAAAAAACATTTTTATCTAGACAGCACGCAGGCCCGGGGACGATATTATGATGTATTCGAAGGAAAATAGAAATGTTTAGAATTCTCTTGCGATTTTATTCAAAACCCGTTGAGATTAAAACTGAAAAACTGAGTTTCGTTAAAAAAAGATGATTGAAATACTTCTTGATTTGAATGGACGGTTTGTCGATTAAATATTTCATACTCAGTCTGATCTTAACTATGTTAATTCAGTCTGACCTTATAAGACAAAAAATCAGTTAGATTTTCCCTGAGTCTCGACCAAGGTACACTATAGGTAGTAATTATGTCCAAAAGTGGTCTTAAGTTGATAGATTGAATAAAAAACCAAAATGGGCTTAGACTCAAGTTGTTACATTTGTTATAAAACCAAAATGAGCTAAGACTGGTCTTATGTTGTAAGATTGGTTATAGAACCAAATGAGCTTAGACTAGTCTCTAGACTGAATGTCGTCACGGACTAGCACTCACTTGCCGGTGTCGGGTGAAGTCTAAACAACTAGTATCAGCCGCTACAGGAAATGAACAGTTGTCTGTGGGGTTATCGAATTTGCAACTCAACCTTAATGACGACGGTTCATCTTCGAAATGCGACACTAGCTCGGACCACTCGACAATCAACGACTCAGTCAACATGACGACTGCAGCAACTCGCTTATCTCCCGTAACTGGGGACAACAACACGACACAACACAACAGATAGTGTCTTTATCCTCATGAGGAAAGATGGATGGGTTTGTGGCGTCGGTGGCCTCGCACTTCCATCATATCGAAGAAAAAAGAAAATGAAAAAACTTCCGTAAGTTTTTGGGTTTTTTTTTAATGTATGCCTTCACAGAACTCTCAACGACAGGAGTCTCACAGAACACGCTGGTGTACCCTTCTATTTTCATGAGTTACTTTGAATAAAAGATTTGTTAGGATAAAACGAATAACTTCGATTAGCGAAGACTTGTTAGATCTAATGTCTTCGTAGTTTTAGGTTTGAGGTGAACAATCAGAACAAACTCCTCTAAGACGGAGATTCAACCTCTCTGGCAATCGAGTATCCGCTAGGTGCGCTATTGTGTGGTCTTCCTCTAGATTTGAACACTTTTGGCAATCTTCATATTCTGAAGAATCGAATGACCCAGTTTGCTGAATTTATTGAAAAAAAACAGGCTTATCATCCCCCCAATAGTTTATATTGTGAATAATGTATTCATGTATTGTCAATAACTTTGTTGATTTCAAGAAAAATTTACATTTTCTGTTGTTTTGTGCCTTAAGGCATATTTCATAATCTCCATACATTGCTGGGGAGTGAATAAAATCCACTAATTCGATCGACAACACCCACATGGCTACTGTCACTTCTATATACAATCATCCATAGAACTAAACTGAATTAGACGATAATGAATAGATTTATTTGAATTTAAGAAGGACCCGGAATCGTTCATGGCCTCATGTACACTTTCGCTTCTTGGTGAATCCTCACTTGCCACAGTCAGTTGCTGAAGCCTCATTGCTGAAACATTATCCACACAGCGATATTCTGCCACGTGACGGCCGCGGGATTTCATTTTCGAAGGAATTTCTTTCATCATTTAACAGAGATTTTCTGATGATTTTCCGATGATGGAGAAATGGCGCATTATCGGCGAGACGCAGACGAGACCTGCTCCGAATACACAGCGCAGATAGAGAGAGAGAGAGAGAAAAAGCTAGTGTCACTGCGCTAGATACAACTGGGGAATTTAATCTAACAAAGACCCCTGAAGCAGAATTTTAATTTAGTCTCACCAGACGAACGTCTTGTTAAAGAATCGCCACAGAGCAAGAATTACAAAATGTGCCATTTTTCATGTAGATTCTGTTGATGGCAAATTGAATCTTCGAACGACGGATAGAGACGGAGCTAGAGACATCAGAATCGTTTTAATAATGTCGCTTCATTTTTGCAATCCAGTCAGGGATTAATTTTGTCCATACAGCGACTTCACAGCCCGTGGTGAAACGATCTTTATTTTCTGGCCTGTAGTTGACGGTGTTTTTGAATGAAAAACTATTCATAATTTACTTGTCAGACTCTGTAGTCAGAGTCTGATTCTACCGTAGTCAGACTCAAAGTGTTGGGTTGCAAATAATAAAATCGGCTCTAGGTAGACAGCAATTGCTTGACGTACACCGTAGTTTTAGATTCAAGACAAGTCTAAAATGTATTCCAAAATGTGGCCCAATAGCCGAAAGCTATAATAACTAAAGACCAGTCGCAAGACATTTCTTAAGACAGCTTTTGGACCTCGCGACGATGCCACTGGGCCGAAGTTTTCCAAGTCCTGGAAGTGGTTGTATCCACATTGCTCTACGATCCTAGTTTACCCCCACCAGCCAGGCATGATGATTCGAATCTAGAATTGTTGATAAGGTCGTGATCATCCCTGCGGCAGGAAAAACAAAAAAAAATAGTCCTTCAAATTTCACCGAGGACTGCATTTTAACCTTTACATCTTTGAGTCGTGTGTGAGACTTTGATGTACACTGACTGACATTCTTGGTGAATAGTGCACCTCATTCTGAAACACATGTCTCATCTCTTTCACGTTGACCTTTCATAGAGACGTTTACGTTTAACACGTTATCACGATTTCCCGGCGATTGATTCGCAGATTATTCGGCCACGTCTGATTCGCAGTGTCGGATCTATTCACTCGGCAATTTTTAAAAACTACAGCGCACAATCTAAACATCAAAGCAAATCGAAACGTCGATGCGGCCATGTTAAAAGGTTCGAGAAGATCTGATGGTTTTTTCAAGATCTTCAAAGAGTCTCCCGGTATTCCGTCTTCAAGACAGACGTCGTGTATTAAACAGAATTTTATGCGGAAAAAAGCGCCTTAATGCTCTAACGATGATATGAAAGATTATAAGATTTAGTTTGAAGAAGATTCATCATCATATATTTTCCGTGTTTAGATTTCTAGTACATGCGATATCTCGGGAGGTAGGTTTTTGCACGTCCTGCGAAATCTGTAATTGGTGACGATCACAGATTTAATAGATCAACGCAGAATTCGAGCGCCCGTCTTCCCGTATCTAATTGGTTTAGTTGTGTAAGTTGTTGTACGCGCAGTTTTTTTAAGATATCGACGATTAATGCCGTCATTTTTGTCAATGACGAAGGTCAAGGTCACTGATCGAATCTAACACATAAATCGATCCTCGCATAGGCCTATGGTATCGGCGCCAGACACGGATATTTCTCTATAAAGATTCGAATAGACGACAGTATCGTATTCCTATTTATTCCGATAGTGATTCTTATTATGAATACCATCGGGTTTATATTTGCGTTCAGGTCCCGTTTTGCGATGGCTATTGCTGCCACTTACTCACTGAACCGTAGTGATAAGTCTACTGTTACCGGTACCTAACACGCATCCTTCTGTGTATATTACCTAATTATCATTTCACTAATTAGACCAGTAAATCTGTGGTCATTACGTCCTTTGTTCAGCGGATGATATCCGGTAATGATTACTCAAAGGTGCAATCATTTCATAAACAGCGATTTCCTGAAACGTGAATCAAACTTAATTTTAAATTTGAATTCACAGTTCCACAGAAACCTTGACTCTGGACCCAGTTCCACGCCTTTCCTCTGGACTCAGTCCCACAGTGTACATTGATTCTGGGCCCAGTTCCACAGTTACCGTGACTCTGGACCCATAGTTCCATAGTTTAGAGTCGACTCTGGAGCCAGTTCCACAGTTTATTTTGGATTACGTAGTAACTGACAAATATTCCTTATCACTGTTAATAGGGACCAGGGTCCAGTTTCACAAAAAAAGTTAAACTCAAATCTTTGGTGTAATTGCTTTTGGTTACTTCATGTTTTTCAATGAGGACAACAATTCAAACTTAACCGTTTTAGGCTTAATTTTTTTCATGAAACTGGGCCGTGTTCTGTAGTCGAGTCAAGTCCCAAAAATGGTCTCAAAGCCTAAGATTGGTCACTACGGCTCCAGGATTTTGTCCAAAGAATAACTTCGATAACCGATCCATTATCAACCCCAGGTATAAACAGACAGACGCACTTTCCGTAAACTAAAAGCTATACCATAAATACTTGGTTTTTAACTCCCACGTCATTTGAAAGTTGTTTTTCGTCTCTAACAAATACGGACTATAAAGTCAAAGCCATTTGCGCAGAGATAAAAAACGGACAGAAAAAGATGTATTTGTTTCGTGTCTTTACGCGCGGGCAGGAAGCTTAAAGGAGCACCGACATTTATCAATGTCAACACGGTGTCAAAGAGTTGTCGACTGTTTGTGGGAAAAAAAATCACCGACAAACAAGATAACAGCCGTGTAGAGCGCGCTAATAACCATCACCTATACCACAACTCAGTAAATACTACCTCCCTCGGTTACAAAGTTACAAAAACCTCTCCTATTTAGTTGCCGTGTAATGATAGGCTTTGTATTGTGGCTTCGTTATCAATCATCCGATGTCAAGCCATACAGTGATTGAGCGGTCTGTGATGAAATGTGTTGAAACTTTTGGGTTTTTAGACCTTCCGCATCAGCGCTGAATTAGACAGCGCGAAACGCGTCCATTTCAGCCGTCATCGAGGTACAAACACACGGTTATAATTACCCTGTGGTTTGAATTGTGATTGAAATCGAACGAGCTGCGAGCAAAAACAGCCTCGATAAATGATGTCGTCGATGACTTCGCCAAATTGAATACGAACATGCGAATATTTATTACACTCCAACCATTTCCATAGTGTATAGAGGTAAACAGTACTTACAATTATTTACAAAAACTACAGGAAATAAAAGTATTTTAAAATACAACAAACGTTATTTACAGCATACTATTTACATACTACCTGAGGGATTTATATACATCTAGACCTAAGTTGATAAATCTAGCCAGTTTAAAACTTGGATTTTTATCAATTTATTCATTTTATCTAACGATTTATTTATTTATTTATTTTACCATCACTGAAACCCATAACAGTTATTAGAGGGACAACACAAAATTTACAGATGTATAACACGGTTTAAAAAATTACAAATTCAACAACACAATATACTTGTTTAAATGAACAAACAGAAAATGACATAGTAACTTATTAGAACTATCCGCGCATAGAGATATACTTTCAAATATAAAACTTTAGAAAAATACAAATGAGAGCAGTCATTCAGTAGACAAATTCAATTTTTTAATAAGTGAGATGACATGTATAGTAGCGACACCTAGTGTATTGTCTGATTGATGGGATACTACCGTACTGTGACAATACAACAAAATCCGAAATGTTTCTATCAGCTCAAGTAGTTATTCAACCTTTTAACTAAATGTTTAAAGTCATCTGCAGGGATACCTTTAGAGCCGGGTTTGTAGACTGGTTTTAGCTCTAACCCGCGGGCTTATTTGATTGCGATTGAATTGACTAAGCCCTCGGGTTCCAGTAAAAACCAGTCTACAAAACCTGCCCCTGGAGATGGCTATCGGGATAAAGTCGAAACGAAAGATTGTTCGAATATAAACGCTATCCTGTTTATTTTATGAGATGAATCTCCTATAACTGTGGGCTAGGTTTGAGCATTAATTGTCTATTTTCCAATTTTCGGTTATTCGAAACAAAAGACAATTTCAGCTGAATGAGTATAAACAGTGTTTGTAATTCGTACGAAGACCTCCCGCCTGCGGTCCCAGTATTCACACAAATAGCGGAATGATAATAACTGCTTGAGGACACTGTGTTTTCACTGTATTTCTAGCCCTGCTCTACATATTGTATGTATCCCATTGTTACTCTTGCTCATAGCACGGCACGTATTTACCTCCCAGGGCAAATATATATTCCTTCAAAGCTACATTCTTATCCTATCCCTGGATGTTAACGGTTTCTACCGTAGTTAAACATACCGGATGTTGCGCATGAGAGGAGCCAGTTACATCTCAGTTCGTATTTAAGTCGAACGAATCGGAAGTACTGTCACATCGTAATCCGCCAAAGAATATCGAAGAAAGCCGAGAGATTTTCCGATAATCACCGAATACGTCGGGCACGCCATTCTCCGGACAAACTTTCCGAATAGAGCTTAAAGCGTTGTCAAACGGAAGGACAAACATCTATATTCATAAATAATTAATAATTATATGCCCCGCAAATCGAAAAGACGATTATATTTGAGGTTACTATCGTGTCTAAGCACCGCATCAACTATGATGTCATAAGAGGAATGGCAGTAGCCATCTTGTCTAAGCACCATTCATGATGTCATAAGGGGCGGCAGGCGCTATGTCTGGATGATTGGTACTGGAGGATTGTAGATGCCTGAACATATTGTGTATACGTATGACGAGCCTTCACCGATTGGTAAACAAACTATGACGTGACGTGTTAGAGACCTCTATAGGCGCATCGCAAAACGAAATGAGGAATTAGGAAGAAAAGCCGAAAGAACAGAATGAACCGAGAGTTTGAACATGGACTGACTATAAAACTACTCGTTGTGTTTCATTGATGTATGATCTCGCGGTGTTCGGTGTAGTGCGCGTGTTCTGAGTGCAGTTGACGGATAAAATGATTGAGTACGTATAAGACCCATTGACCAAACGGAAACTCTGGTCGCCATTCTACATCGTTCTGTCCAGATTAACAAGTCAGATAAAACAATCCCAAAAAATATCGACAAGAAAATAGTTACTTTCGAAAAGACATCAGTAGTGTACGAATAGGTCAATCTCTACTCAAGCAGGACCCGTACAGGTTTAACTCTGAAACCGATTTAGGGGTTAAACCTTTTTGTAAAATGGGGACCTGTACCATATTTTACGCTTTGAGTCTACAACAATTAACTCATTATCGATGTTAGTAATCGTGGACCTCGCTTCACTGTTCTATATGAGTTAACACAACTGTAGGATTGGATCCAGGGACGCGTTCATGATTTCCATCTAAAGGAACTAGCGGTTCGAGCTAAACTTCTACATATCTTAAAATAAAACGTCTGCAGATTTACGACCGATGTGTGTACATTTGCTACTGGACTCCCCGAGTGAAAAATCGACTCGATTATTTTCAATTAAGCAACACCATGCTAAAGATATTTAGATGTGGAACCAGGGGACGTTGAGTCCTGAGGATTTGGACGATCTTATAGATTGATAGCGTACAAAACCCACGCCACGTTCTGACCAAGAAAAATGCGGGTTTACAACGATTTTTAACATTCGAAAAAATTGTCTTCTCAAATTTGATTCATATATCTCGGGAAAATGTTGGCGTCAAATAAACACTGACGTTTAAAAAGCCGATTATTCATTCTGCAATTTTCCAGACTAAAAATGAATTTCCACTTGAATATCTTTCTGGGAGGCGAAAGAAACAGACATACAGGGGGTGATTCCGTGAAATTCGCCGACTTAAAAGGAGTTTTCGCCCGGAGTTTTGGTCGGTACCGATGGCAGTGCAGTTTATGAGGAGGATAGCTCCCTCGAGATTTCTGAAGAAAATCGGTTCAATGCACGATAACTTTCTGCGAAAAATAGATTTACAACATCCACAAGGAGAGATACTCGATAAACTTCGTCTATCATCTCTCGGTGTCTTCTAGCAGTTGGATAATTTTTCTTTTCCTTTACCAGAATATCGTCATCGATTCTATAGTGGGAATTGTTTGTCTCAAAACTCGCGAGGACTAAAGATTGAGTGACACCTATCTCTCTCCCTCTCAGGATAACAGCAGGATAATAGCGACGTGCAGAGTGGAAAATATCCGATATCACCGCCCGATAATCGTCGACGAAAAATACTTCTCAGAAAACAAAGAACGAGACGAGAAGAGAAATGAATATCCGTGATTGAATTGAGCTTATTGAAGACGTGAACTAATCGAACTAGCTGTAGATTTTACTTGAAAGGAAAGTTAGATGTTAGATTGCGAAATTGTCAGAGGAGGAAAAAACCTCGATTTATTTCTATTGCTGCTGCTGCTTCTGCTGCTGCTGCGGCTGGGAAGATCTTTTAGTTTCTAAGATAACAATTAATGAAACGCTATTCGCGTAATAACGTTAATTTAGTATCCCATCATACTGAAAATAAAAAGTCTGAAATATTTCTTTAGGTTAGCGGTTTATTCAACGTTTCGACTATATCCCAATAACGATCTTCAGGAATGTTCAAGCGTTGTGGCAAAAGATATATACTCGTTCTAGAATATAGACTAATCAGGCAATCATATGTGATACAAACTCTATAGGAGGTCGTGTTCATGATGTTTAAGTGCATGTTCAAGTTTCTAAGAAAGTCGACTTCGATTTTTGCGACCACCGCCTGCTAGGCTTCTTTAGTGTTTCGATGATCGAGATGAAACTACATGTAGTGAAAAGAAACGACATAAGTGTATATGTATAACTCTCTCACTTGAAATGTCGTCTGACAGATAGAGACGTTACATTTAGAATCAATAAGGCAAATCGCAGAGGATGATTAAAGGAAGACGAAGACGAATTTTATTTTGTAGTTTCGAGATAAAAATCGCGTCCTCAATCAATCAAACATCGGCGAAATTAGTTACAAAAGTTAATTACCGGATTAAGAAACTGGCGCGTGTGTAGATACGCCATCAAACCTGCGAATAATCTTGACGGATCTTTGGCTCGTCTTTGAGGGTTATTCGTTTTTTTTTTTACAAACAAGAACCCAGTTCTACCACTGTGTCATCGGTTAGACTCTACTCAAGACACTCGGAACCGGGCCCCGGTGCCGGTGACATAGACATAGCTAAGCTAAGTCTAAAGACCAAACTAATCTCGTTTCGATTCTATTGCCAATTTGATAACTTAACGCCAGTCTCGTCTATATAACCGGCACCAACGTTTCTAATCTAACCCTTGTGTAAAATTGCTTCTGATGAATTTTTCTTTACCTCTCGCATGCGTCAGATGAACTTATGCAAATATCACGGGTTTTATATTCCAACTTGTGGCGCTATGATTGGTTGGATGACAAGAGGCTGTCTGTACAGTATGTCCTTCTTTCGTGGTAAATAATGATATGATATGATATGATATGATATGATATGATATGATATGATATGATATGGTTCATTCTTTAATGACGCCATTTAAATTTTACGATAAAACATTGAAGCGATACGTCTCAACAAAGGGGTAAAATATGAGACAAAACAGACAAACAAAACACAAAGAGAGTGAGAAAAGATGACATTTTAGGTGGAAAAAGAGGGGTTGACAGGACAAGTTCAAAGATGATGGCAACACAGTGAATATATTAGTGAATTCATTTATATGCCAGACACCCTAATATTGGCAATGGAACGAACATTCGTGTCCTAAAAGTATAATCTGTGTTGTCTGTCTGGCATTTCACCTAGCTGTGAGTTTTAATATGTTATGTACACAATCGCAGCGGATTTTGTGTCCAACTGATCTGCGGATTTCCTGGACCGAACGACCGAATTCTGTAATATGAATCGACTAATTCATGATTACGACCGACTGGAAGACGTTTAACTGTATTCAGTCGGATTCATAGAATATTTACCGATGTTCTCAACGTATGATGGAAACTGGATATAAAATCCCACAATATGAGAGAGAAATAAAGTCTGGAATGTTTCCTTCAGCTAACTACTTTATTCGACGTTCCACAAGATGACTACGTGTCATCTATCCGGACATGTGTCACTAACTCATCAACAAATTAAAAAATCGGCACAGCCGAGCCCTCTTATCATGTACCAAATATTACTTTTCAAGTTTCCCTCCCATTTTATATTGCTACCTGCGCACTTAATGTCAGGAAAAATGAGCCCCTTCCAAGATTTGGGTGAAATACCGAGTCGTCATTTCACTCTGAATACGGTATACCTAAAGCGCTGACGTCACATGTTCTTTACATGGAGAGAGAGCATTCGAAATATCAAAGTGCTTTCCACGACAGATATGTATCCCGATTTCCGAATTTCCATACCTATGATTTATTAGGCTTCGGTCGCAGGATGGCTCATCGAGCCGGGCTAGTGGCCAGTGGTCAGTGGACCAGCTGCGGAAGGATGTACGCCTAGAACGGGTGTAGGAGCCATCCCGTCTATGTTAATAACGGAAAAACGTACGATGACGTCACCGGTGTCAGTATTCCCGTTGTAGGATATCACTATAATACGCGCCAGAGCAAAAAACTGTCGATTTCTACCGAAGATCAAGAGATGAACGCGCAGCGGTACAGATACTGTGTAACGGCGATTTACTGATGCAGGAAATACTGTGTAACAGCGAATTACTGCTGATCCATAGATCAACGTTCTACATTTATCGTTAATCGATAAACTGACCGACCAGATGTCCGATTCACTCGGTTAATGTCATCTTAACGATTGAGGCGGAGAGAAAAAAACTGATTGATATCGGGTGGATGATTTGTAATGCCCCGCTAGCTCGACTGACAGACAGCCGGGTGGGGGTTCGCATGCCCTGCTAGCCAGACTCTGACAGACATTCGGTGGGGGTTTGCATGCCCTGCTAGGCAGACTCTGACAGACAGCTGGGGGGATGCATGCCCTGCTAGGCTGTTCGACGGAGTGTTCCTGTGATGGGAGTCGAAATTGGGGCGGAGTGCTTCATATCGGAGCCGACCATCCATTGACCGGATATAAGCCACTTGGGGTGATATAAACGAGTTCAATGAATAAATCATTCATTCACAAATGACTTAGTCTCGGTCGCAGCATCAATAACTAATGGTGTTTTGTTATAGTTGTCTGGAACGCTAACACCAGAAGAGTAGAAATTCACACAGTCAAAGTAATACAGTATGAAAATTCATACGTAATGCATTTTACGAGAAAGATCCATCAGAGATAATAGAACAGTTTCACAATTTACTGATAACAACCGATTTCAAGTTGTACTATTTATTTGAAATAACTTATCAATTTGACGTACAATAAATTTATTTACAATGTTTCACGAGTTGATTTTGCACAACTGGGTTCAGTGCCGCATGTGAGTTCGGACTTATATATCATCAGAGTTAACTGCAATTAGAGATGAACTAATTCAACTAAAATACAAAGTCCGATGAATCTGGAATTATGTTTCATTGAAGTTTTATTTCAGCATAATGTTTTACGAATATATTTAGCGGAAATAGATTATTAGGGTTTTCTGACTTTCGTCGAAAACCCTCTTGAAATTTTGTTGATTATTATTATTATTATATATTTTCCGCCGATTTCGTCAAATAAAATTCATCTTCATTCAGATTCGGCAACTGACAGCTTCGAAACGAGATGTATAAATTGATACTGTAATAACGGTCTCTCTGTACCAACAGATTGTCTGAATGTACTTTCCATCCTATTTGAAACTTAAAATTACTTAATAGGTTACTGTAAATAAAGAATCGAATTGAATTGTTAGACAACAAGCACCGGCGAAATAACAGTTTGTGACGTCATTTAGTAAGTAAATAAAGGATGGCTCCGAGAATTTCCAAATCACGGGGACTATACTGGGGTTAGACCATTCAACCAAAAAGAGGATTGCTCCGATAATATCCAAATCATCTCATTTTATTTTTTCCATCGAATACCCGGTAATTAATTTTTCCTTTCGATCACATGCATCCAGAAAACCCGTTATCGCTGCTTTGCAGCTATATTTATCATTTTTATTATAAAAGATTAAACATCAAGCATGACAAGCACTTGCCAACAGAATAATAACGCTAGAAAAAATGTCTCAAGGATGTTGTAACACTTTTAGATGTCTTGGATGAAAATATATAATGTCATTTCACACAAAATGGTTTCATAAATCAACGTATTTTTTGCGTAAACGCGAGCAACCTGTTTGCGTTTATTATTGCCATTAACTAATTGGATAGAAAAAAATCCATATCCGACAAAGATAAGAACATAATAGCTTTTTCCCGTTGTGTGATTCGTGAAAGGAATTTTGTGCTCAATTCGACCAGAAAAAGAACATTTTTTAGAACGTAATTCAATGATGAAAAGACGAAAAGGACGTAAACAATCAGCAACTTCCGCCGTTCAGTGATTATCAGTTTATATTTACAAACACCAGGTTCATGGTTACAAGGCTGCCTAAAGTCTGAAGGCCGTGGTTCCGTCGCGAGCAATATGAGTCCATTAGGGCTTATAGTCTAATCAGTCTTAGGTTAGTGTTAGTTTTGTTAGATCCGAAAGACGTAAAGCAAAAAACAACTGTATTTGACAAGCGGGTTCGAGTCCTGCTCTGGCTGCTTGTGGTTCCGTCCTGAGTAATGTGTAACCAATATAGAGTTAGTCTTCGGAAACCCAGAAAAAACATGTTTCAGTGCTTAGTGACGAGTGGGTTCGAGTCCTGCTCGGGCAGCTTTCATCGTGACTCCGTCAGAAAGCGAGGATTAGTCTTTGGATACCACGATCTGACACGTAAAGCATGGTTAAAAACAAATACGCGGGGGCGGATATTTTGATGAACCGCCCAAGCAACATCTACACATTAAATTGGAAGTATCAAATTCACTCTTTTCCTGACATGCTTAATTAGCATATGAAATCACATCCGTGCAAACCGCGTGGTTTCGACATTGGGCTGTTACCGTTCAATGTCAAAAACTATTGTCTGAAATTTGATATCTTTGATATTCTATACGATTCCGTCGCACGCCAGCGCGACTCGGATATCACGTCACAACCGGTGGAGGTCAGATTACTGAAATAGATGAAAAGGATACGAAACGCTGCCCTAGGATTGCGGTTTGCACTAAGACACATTTCAGCTGCGAGTCGAGGAATGATGAACTTAGTGTTGGCGGCAGATTTCAGATGAAAAACTGCGGGGGAGTTTTATCTGAAGCCACGCAGAATAAAAAGCTACGGTTTCTAAACGCGTTTCTAAAACCGTTTCATTTATATTTCCATTCGACACAGTGAATATTCCCACACAGCAGCGGGTGGGCGGTTCTAATATGAAACAAAAACATTATACAATATTTCACTGTGTCGGATTTGAGATACGACGCACAAGCAAAAGGAACGACCGAAATGAATAGAATTCCTGTCAAAATGTGATCGGAATTTTGAGGATTTTTTACGCTGTTTTTGTGTTGTAGAATATCTATCAATCTTCCTTTCTATAAATCTTCACGCTGAGACGTCGCTGAAATCATGTAGAAATCGTTGAAGAATTATTTTCTTGCGCCGTTTTCTTCTTCGTAAATTCAAACGATTTTCGAAAATACGAATTCCGTGTAACGATATGATTAAGCGTCGCGCAGCCGAGATTCGAGATCTTGTTACCGAATAACGCGTTCAAAACGCGATACATCTCACTTTTACCGTCAAACCCGTGACAGTCAAACATCCCGTCTAGTTGAAGCCAGTTACGTCAGAGGCCTGTAGTGTGAGCGGATCTAATCCTCAAATTGGGTTAGTCTCTAATTACACGTCACTTGGTGTCGGAGTCAGAATTCTACTCTCAACGTACGATACAAAATCTTACCCCCTGAGAATAATAAGAACCCGACTAGTTAATTTTGACAGTCGGACCTTTCGAATAGTCATCTTCAGGAATACAGCGGAATACTCAAGGTCTATTGGACACTATTTTCATTTTCAAAATCACTTTCAATTGAGATAATTATTGCGAGCAACTAACTCGAAACGGAATAGACCTACAAAATTACTTTCGATTACGAAAGAAAATGTTCTCCCAGTTGTCTCCTCGAAATCAACCTCCAAACCAATCTGGGATAACTAGTCTATTCCTAATTATTTAACCCGGAGAAAAGAAAGATTGGACTCTTCATTCTTGACATTACTTTTAGATAAGAAAACTGATTTGTTCTGAGTTAGTGACTCGAAATTAACCTCCAAAATCACTTTAGTTACTTCGTAGCCTTAATTAGTCGGTTGATCGGGGAAAAAACTCAATTCTCTTTACATTTTTGTTTCCGGACGGAGAAGTACAGAGAATACATAAAATCGATGAATGTAAAAAAAGTCAAACTCGACAACTAAAAAAAAACCTGAAACGTGTGTAATTGACGTCTTCATCAATGTCACTTCACTTCCTGTTGCTCGCTACTTTTTCCAACGGAATCCGAGTGTAGGTGCGTTGACTTCCGGTGTGTCACGTGTCACGAGGACCGTCTTTTTTGTTTCCGCGTTGATGAGAAGGCGTTTGAAATCATTTGCTCAGAAAGCGAACAACATCTTATAATATCATGCTTGTATCAAATGATTCTCATTGTTCAAGTTAACCATCGGATAAATATCACGATAGCCTTGAGAATTCTACACCGAGAAAAATGAATAGATAAACTCTAAAATCTATGGATGTAAAATCGAGTCATACTCAGCAACTAAACAATAACTGAAACGTAATTGACATCTTCAACGCCAGGACTACTCGGTTTTTATTTTCAATTCCTGCTTCTTGCCACTTTTTCTCTCGCTCTATATTTAATACAAATGTAGATGTGAACATTTCCGGCGCGTCACTAATTGTCACGTCTCATACCGAGTCATACAAAGCGCTTACATTTGAAAAAAATATTTGTAGTATATAAAAATATCTGTCGTAAATAAAAGGCGCTCCAAATTTCCCGAATTAAAAGGATTCTTGATAACCTTTTTGTCCTGAATTCTGGCGGTAACGTTTTCCCACATTTCACAAGAAATGGAATTTTCCCGAAGCCGCGCGTGCACGATATATTGCAATTTTCATAAATCGCGAAAACGATCTTTGATAAAAATTTCGATGACGCTTCTCGAATTCACGCGCGCAGTAGGCCGCAATTAAAGCAATTATCAGTCGAAGTTGGATTTAAAAAAGCCCGAGGCATATCGGTAATTTCAAGAAAAAGAGTTCTCGATCCGAAACCAGGAGACGTAATTCGTAATATTCTGTTTTCGTCGCGTTCTATCGGCTGCAGGTATCGTCCATTAAAGAAGAAACCGAGAATCTTATAGAATATAATTATTCGAGATGAATTTTGATAACGGTGAAGTTTCGATATCGAACGCGTTACCGTTTAAACAACACGGCGTCGTGTTCACCGATGAAAACGTCTATTCGATGAGACAGCGTCGAATTAGGTAAAAATGGTGCTGAGATTCTTTCTTCGAAAATTTGCGTTCTACTAATTATACGATAAATTCTTACTCGGAGATAAGCTACGTATCAAATAAAATCATCATTGACTAGTCGACCAAATGAAGCTCTCACCGCCATTTTGTCGCGTGGAAACGTGGGTGGGGAGTTAGCGAAGTCGTTAATGAATCTGCCAATCTGAAAGCGGTGAAATTTGGTGTTCTGGAATTCAAAAACGAACTGATGAAATATTTACTCAAAAACTCGTCCGTTCAAATATCAAAGGTTTTCCGACTAAACAGCTAATCTAAAAGTTTTCCGATAAGTACAGAGAGATTGCAATATAAAAACGGTTTCGAAAAATAAAGAAAATTATTCTAATATCGTGTAGGAGAATAGGTCAGTTTCGAATGCAGCGAATATACCAAGCTCCAAAACAAGAAAGGTATTATTCGTTATATGAATTTGTATATTTGTCGGTATTATTCACGTCTGGTAATATACACGGGCTTTCATGCGCTTAACATGCGAGGAAATTGACTTAAAAACGATAAAGAAAATATCTGAGAAAAAGGATGAAAAACATCAGATCGACTCTATAAGTAATAATTCGAATCTGGTCTAGCGTGTCGGGCGGTTATTACAAGCGAAAACTCGAAAGAAGAAAATAATCGACGGGGGATGTAGTTTTTCAACATAATCACAGCAACTGTTAACATCGAAAGAATCGTGGTTTCTATCAATTCGCTTCTCGCATGTTCGACCGTCATTTTCTACACGAGCTCTGAGACATGCAGAACGATGTTTGGCCCCCGTTACATATAGGTTTCCCGTCACATCGACGCGATTTATGGACGGGCGACTATCCGTCAAAAATATACCAATTTATGACCGTCATTATTTTTTCCTTTCTCCTCACAGATGACGCGATGTGTGGAAGACCACGATGGGATTACTGATTGATTCGTACCGCGACCCGAGGGAGGAAATCTTTGACTTCTTGTCGTGCACTACGAAGGATAAAAAAAAAACGGCAACACGACACAGTTCGAGAAGTCGAGAAGATTTATGATGAAAAACGATTTGACTCTTAAAAGCATAATTGAATCAAACAAATCAGTTCAGGTTGCCACGATCGCTACAATAACGGGTTCGAATCCTGAATTTTTGCCTTCTCTGAATTCTCATGCACGCCAAGACATAATTGCGACGAAAGGTTTTATAACTTTATTTCAGACGAGTTTCATGCTCGGGTCAATCTACTGAAATTAATGTAGGGCCTACAAATGTCGAAATGAATACGACAACTATATCCAAACAAAATGGCCGCCTGACTCGATCAGCAGTCGTTCTGTGTAAGAATTTCAACAAAATGCTGCATAATCAAAAGCTTAGCCTGCACAGTTAGAGTTTAATGTATTGTGCTGTTATACGGATATCTAAGCACGCAATTAAGCATTAAAGACCATTCTCGAATACTCATCCGTATTATACGTCATTAGACATACGACATTCGTCTTTCTGTAATGGCTATATTTCGTGCCGCATGCTATAGAGAACGCTGCACTGCGCGTGCGCACTGATAGGATGAATCAGTACCGCGGTCGCGATGAATTGGCATATCAATTATCAACTGATGAATCGACGCTATCAAAAATCCTTTATATGATCTTCCTTCTTATCTCTCACTCATTCCGACTTCTCGACACATTGAGATTAATTGCAATAGACCATTTTATTTGTAGAAAATAGATCCTGCTCCGTGAAAAATATTGTTCCACAGTTGTGTGGGTTTAATTAGATTCTGAACCCAGTTCCACAGTTGTGTGGGTTTAATTTGATTCTGGACCCAGTTTGACAGTTGTGTGGGTTTAATCTGAGTCTGGACCCAGTTCCACAGTTGTGTGGGTTTAATTTGACTCTAAACCTAGTTCCAAAGTTATGTGGGTTCAATTTGACTCTGACTTGATTGCGATAGACAATTTCATTTGCAGAAAATAGATCCTGCTCTGTGGTTTTAATATTTAACGCTTGATTCAGTTGCATTAGTTGTAAATGAGAGGATGCACAGTCACACGGTTTGTTGTATTCAGTGACGTGGTTCTATGTTTAGCGTTTCGTACGGAAAACTATTTTGTGAAGTGATTTCCTAAAGCATTGCTCTTTCCAACACTTCAGTTCTACGACATTTACTTCTGCGACATTCGACACTCTCTCCGCTTCCCTTGACATATTTCAAGAGTACTTTTTTAGAATTTGCTTTAGGAAACAATTTGTCGACTGATTGGATCAGCGGCATTACTATACAGCGAGCTACAGGTTGACGGTATGACGTAAAACGAGTCCCAAGTAAACAGAAAAACATCGCGCATGCAACGTACCCGTCAATCTGCTAAAAAAGTAGTTCGCGTCACTGCGCAAGAATTCAATTAAGTCGATGAAAAATGTTTTGTTGAATGTTCGTGCGGAAGCAAACATGTAGTAAGTCCTGTCAACAAATTAAATTGAAGTTCTTTACATTGTTGTCATATAGATATATAGCTGGTTCAACTTCATCGGAGAATTTAACAGATACGTACAGTAACGCCCTCTTCATCTGACCTTGACTTGTTTCATTTGAAAAATTAGAATCGACAAGAGTGATTGAATTATGTTTACCTTATATGGTAATCGTATTTTGCAGAATGACAACATTCACTACCGGCAGGTCCAGTCAGATTAAACCCACACAACTGTGGAATTGGATCTAGAGCCAAAATTAAACTCAGACAATTATGTCGCTGGGTCCAGAGCTGTGGAACGGTGTTCAGAGTTAGATTACACCACAAACTGTGGAACCGGATCCAGAGTCAAATTAAGCCCACACAACTGAGTATTACGGCCCAGGGGGCATAGGAATGAGGAATAACTAATATTGAGGTCATTAAGTGCACCAAAAGTCGTGGACGGAATCTAGAGAACCATCAATCAGAAGAAAGAATGAGTTTTCTTACATATTAACGGCCGGTACTAATCATAAAAGTGCCCATAACCGGGCGTCGCTTCGATTACAAATTGAGTCATTACGGATCAATAGACCGTCTCGAAACATTCCTATGCGCTATGGCGTTTACAGGGCGACCAAACCAACAAGATAAAATGCGAAGGATTGATCAGGGAAGTGTAATTGATACTTATTACACTTCCCTGCATTGATTAAGCACTGTCCGTGTTTGTATTCACGATATAAAAGTTCCACATTTCAGAATTGCAAAAAGAGTCCGTAGTAGACTTTTCGACTCATCTTCAGAGCCATCTTCAGAGGCCAGTTGCACAGTCCAACTTATAGGTTTTTTGCCTAGTCTGAGACCAACTTAGTTTTCCATTCAAACGACTTAACACCAGTTTTGATATTCTTGAGACCCTTTTGGGGTCTTAAGTCTAGACTGCGCAACTGAGCCGAGGAATATTAAAATTATAACAAAATCATGAGGTACGTGTATATGAGTTTTTATCGTGGGATTTTATATTATTGGGTCAATCTAATTGTAAGAGAGAGGGGGAGGAAGGAGAGAGTAGAGTGAGAGAGGGAGAGAGAGAGAGGGAGAGAGAGAGGGAGAAAGTCGTTAACTGTTAATGTAGAATTGGTGCAATATCGCACTGGGAGTGTTTACAATTTCGTTCAATTGTAGCTGGTTATTGCGTTTACGCGACCAGGATAAAGTGATAATGAGAATCGTCCGAATACAAAACGCCGGCTTCAACGAGAACGTCTAATCTACTTATGCACAGACAGCGTGAAGGTAAAGACAATAACCTAACGTAAATTGATATCGTTTTCAAGCGATCACGGCAGAAATTGCCGCCGCCAGTTTTTATGATCGTAATGACCAAACAGTCTGGCCGTGTGCGTGTAGTTTATTAGCTATGAATCAATGAGCTTTCAAGGCCGGTGGAGCCATTGACTTCATCCGAATATTCCAGGTAGTTGTTATACGCACCTGTCACGTGACAAATCGTCTGCGGGGACTGTGTTTATGTATTTGATCGATAACCGATCAATGATTTTTAGGCCGGTGGAGCTGGTGACCTTATTTGAATATTCGAGGCGCTCATGATCTCTTATGCAAGGCCGGACTGCATAATTTAATTACTTTTCGGATTAGTATCTTCAAGGTTTTGGCGTAACCAGTAGCCTGTAATTTCATTTACATATTCGAGGAGGCGTGACATCATCGTTTGTTTGATTATTCAGAGCTAACATTTGGTGATCATCAATAAATGCCTTCCGGGTTCCAACAACCAGGCTCTAGTTGCGCAGTCATGACTTATACTAAACCAGTCTTAGACCATCTTGGCTCTTTAGCCAATCTTACAACATCAGACCACAAGCCACAACTGCGTAAACGGGACCATGACGGTAATTTGAATCTGGCGCTGGAACCTTTTATGAACACCATTAATTGAGTTTGACCACTAAATATGGTAGTCACGTGAACAATACAAATGACTATAGTCACGCGGTGAAATTGGTTGTGGTGTTGTGGATGCAGACAGTATAGCGCGGTTACGGAATCATTTCAATTGGACCGTCATCTTTATAGCTACATGTGGGAGGATACAAAAACAAAAAGACTTTCCATTATCGGCTGATATGTCTTTTTTCTCCTAGATCGAACTAATCCGATCACGAGACTAACCTAATATGGTCACACGCAGCTAACCGCAGATTAACCCAGTTCTTACTGATATTCACGCATAACCGCTACTATTCTGCGATTGCCTGCGGGTTTCCTCTTATTCCACACGTTTTTTTACTGTCGCATTCATTTCGGCGACGGAGTTCACAGAGTCCTTTGTACCTGTTCTCTTATACTGCGTCTCTTTTTCCCATTCTCTCGCACAAATTTTCTTTCTCTCCTTCCCATTATTCTCCCTCTCTTCCACTACATATCTCCCTTTGTACCTGGTTCACCTTTCAGTTTTTGTCAACTCTCGCCTTACTTCTACTCCTCTCCCCTCTCTCCCTGTCTTTTTAGTTACATCTCCCTCTCCCTTGTGAAGCTCTATATCATAAACCCTTTCCTTATTTTTCCTCATCGCTTCTTCCCTCCCCTTTCTTCACGTGTACCTGTTCGCCCTCCTCTCATTTTCCTCCTCCTGACCCTGACCCCAACCCCATCCTGCAATGTTGCTCTCCGGTCAAGTTCTCAATCCGGAAATTACTCATGACTAACAACGGCTTCTACTTTTCTCTGACAGACGCTTTTTTCTCCGTTCACCGGCGCCGTTCATTGAACTTGCTTTCTGTACGCAGTTTAGCTTTTGTCGATCAATGAACCTAAACGGTGATCGAAATGGAAATTCTCAGTTTCACGCAGAATGACATCTTCTAAAAGGGCAATGTACTTTTAAGAAATCCATATATAGGGTAATACGATTGACAAGTGACTTTCGATTGAAGCAAAGATCGACTGTAAACTAAGATAGTAGTGACGTTTAGACTGATCTTTATGAGTCGTTTTCAAACAAGACAGCAGTGACGTTTTGGCCATTTCCAAAACTCTTTTGAAAAATGGCTCAAAGAATTAAGTCGAAACGTCATTACTCTGTTGGTTTTTCGTGTTGTCAATTTTTCTTGTGAATCTTCGCGTTTAATGCATCTACATTTAACACAAACTTCACGATTTTCTTTCGCAACTAATGACGTCATCGATTCCGTGGATGGACTGTGCAGACTTTTTTGTTATTTTTGAGCACGAAGACAATTTTCTCGGCAATCGCCACCAGTGCCACTCGAGTATGGATAAGAGATATTACGTGTAAACCTCGCCAGATGACGTTGATTTTTTTCGATGTTCTACGACGCTCAGCAGATTATACGTTATACCCCCGATATACCGAGACGCCGACCCCGATATCTATTGGTGAGGATGAGCTCATGCGTGACGGAGTTGTCGATTGGTGAAATGTTTAGGCCTCTCCGCCGCAGAGGTCAAAATCATTTAAGCTCCTTCCTACTCCAAGATCCAAGAAACACCTTAGTTCCTTCCTATCTTAAAGTCATCTCAGTTCCTACCTATTTAAAAACCATCTAAGCTTCTTCCTAGCTCAAAGTCATCTAAAATCTCGAATTCATAGAATTTCGAAAAAGTTTCTTTTTTTTGAAAAGTCATTAGAAATGTAAGATAGTCCTGACAATGGACTCTGGAAAATGATAGTAATTTCTAATGAAATCGAGTTCACCTATAGAGTATCTGTTTACACAAACTCTCGGTGAGACTTTATGTAAAAGAATGTCTGCAATATTTCATCGCATCAATAAATAGTCGCTTCTACTGTTCAGATTTTGTGAACTCATGACCCTCCATGTTTGTTTTGCGTGAACGTTTCTCGAAAGAATACTGATCGCTTGAGTTCACCTTGGCGGACGATAATCATCGCGATCCGAACGCATTTATTTCTTCTGCGGTTTCTTTATCTTCTGCTCGGGCCGTTGTTGCCCGGGGACCGCGCGCGCAATTTCTATCCGCGAGAAAACGAATCGGTTTCCGCGGCGGGGACAATAAAGTATGATCAGCGAGTACCAGCAGAACGGGCGATATGAGTACGACACAATATCTGTGAACGACCGACACAACGTTCCAGGTGGAATGATGGAAAAGTCTTGTCGAGACCGATCAAGCGTGCTTTCATATTTTACATCACACGTCACCAGAAACTGCGTGTATGTGTCTGTGTATGCGTATGAGCTCGTGCCGTTCGTTTCTAAGATCAGAGACGCAGTTGTAGAAAAAAAACCGGCTGATCACGAACTGATGAAAAAACATCTCGAGAACCTATCGACAAAGTTTCTCTGCGATGACATTACGCGGAAGAAAGAAAAGGTCGAACATTCCCCGCTGGTGCTCGGCTTGAATCGACCTCATTAACGCGCCGTGTAAAAGCGTGGACACTGACTTATTCGACACCGAGAACACGAAAGATCAAAGTAATCGAGATTTATTTCGCGAACGCGCGCGAAAGAACATGAACTTTTTGAATAAACCGGTGACAGACTCCCGTCTAAATCATCGGCAGTACGAATAAGGTAACGTCGACTGTGGCAATCGAGGATTCCGCTCGCGGTGAGTGAGGATCCACCGGGTGTCGCTATTGTGCATTCGGACAATGATGCCGGAATTCCACTTGAAATCTATCCATAATTCATTCTCAAATTCTACGAATAATAAAGCACGAATGGTGAATGTGAGATTATCAAGAGATTTGCTTATAGTTTTATTTTATGTTGGAGGCTAAAAATCTAGAAGAAATTTAATCGAAAATTTACTGAATTCTGATTACTAAATTTCTGTTACAAAAGGGGATAAACAGTACGCGTTTAATGGGCACACCATCTAGCAGGATCCTGGAGCTACTGGGTCCTGGCCTTATAAACACGGCATCCGTTCAGAGATTCGGTAGAAATGTTTTATGATTGTCGGTGTCAAAATCAATCTCATACACAATCACGTAATCATCGCCTCGACGATGAAGAGGCGACCGCGGTAAGCGGGTATTATCAACCCTGGAGAATGATTCGTTAAGACTATTAGAAACCCGACGAGTGTCGTTTAACACCGCATACAGATAACACTGATCATCAGCTGCAAGGGTTTTATTGTAATTGGGCCAATAAAAGCTACAGCCCGATTAGATGGTTTCAAGTACAGATCGCGTGAGGTTACAGAACACCACATGACCATACACACTGTGCTGCCATCTGCAGCACGGTGTAATCATCAAATTCATAGCGGGTTGAAATTCTGGGCCCAGTGAGCTCAGATTAATTGACTACGTAGGTTAAACTCACAGTTCTAACTCACACCTGACTGTGGAATTGGATCTTGAGTTCAGAGTTGGGAAACTGAAATGTAATATGTTTCTTTTCTGTACTCTGAAAATCCCAGAAAATAGCTGTTACTCGGTTGACCAGGTAACCTTATCCCGTCATGACCTTAAAAAGCGGGACCACTCGCCAGAACTGTAGGTTATCCTCCGGCTGAGTCGATGTGTATAGCCAATTAGCTAAAACAACGTTTGTAAGTACTCATACATATACCGACTTCAATACCAATCCCCCGGGGGTTAAGTTTCTCTACCAGTAGTTAGTACAAGTTTGTCAAGTGTCTCAGGTGTTCATGGACGACGACTTTTACGGAGAATTGAAACTGAGCGGATTTTTTTCAAGGTGACATCAAACGGCAGAGCTCTCGGTGTGTGATTAATTAGGTAATAGCACTGTAGCAAGCGAGGATTGCGCCCCTCGCAAGGATCCAGCAGATATCCTGTGGTTACTCGTTATATACATACTACTATTCGAGGGTCTCTATACAAAATCAAAAACGATAAGAAAATTCGTTCTGAGATTGATGTATTCCAACACGATCGATTTCGCCGATTCATTTCAGCCTCATCAGGATGTGCAGAAGGCATAAGCAAAATAAACAACTATTTAGCATATGAAAACAAGGATTTACACAGTAGTTCATATTCTACTTCGGTCGGATCATTGTTATAATAGCATGGTAGATTTAGACTGGAATAATTAGGAATTGAAATTTATTTACATGGTATATGGAGCGGGACTATACAAAATAAGAGAAAATGGAAATTTTTCTGAATGAAATATAACGAAGTTATAACCAAACACTATTTACAATATATTTTTCATCTTATTGGAGGGATTGACCCTGTTATTTATTTGAATAGCAGATTTCGTTTGATTTTTTTATTCGGTGTCCCTTACAAATACACCACACTTGCCGGGAACGTAAAAATAACTATTGGAGACAGGAATAATCTTATCCATTGGACCACAAATCCAGGGTATTGTTACGCCATCTGTTGTGCGCCGCGTGTACCCGATTTTATGAGCCAGACAGACAGGCGCTTGTACGGTCGGAGCACTCCGCACGCGCTCGCTCGTTAGCACAACAACACGGATCATTAAGAATTGATAATTCAGTTCAATGAAGGAAGAACGACACAATTTTATCGAATGAAAGACGGCGGCAACAGCGCGAACGAGCGGTATCAGAACATAACACCTGCTCTGAGTGTAAACACCATTTAGCAAACCACCGCCATTTATCAATATTGCTTTATCTTAACGACTTAAAGACGTTGTGATGATGGCGCCGTTTCTGAAGATAACATCCTCGCGTAGCATTAAAAATGCATCGCAAAACTGCGACGAAAACTATTTGCGTTGCGTTGAGATCGTAACGACAAACGCCGTAGTATCGTCGAGCTTCGAGGGAGAGGCCGGGGAGCGTGTAATCACAGCCTCGACAAAGAGACGAAACGACGACGAAAATGAAAATCTTCGAGACGAGAAACAACGACGGCTGCCAGAGAGAGAGAGAAAAAACATTCTTCATCTGTCGACTACGAAAATTGATTTATCCGCCGAACTCACGTTTTCTGGTGACGTCACGTACTGCATCATTCAATTAACCACGAGGGGTCAATGTATCTAGTATTCATGGAAAATTTGCGAACGAAAAAAAACCGATCGTGAGGGGCCAAAACACACACAGGTCATTTCAGGAACGTTAGGTGCGGCTATTTCCCCCCGTTTTTCATGAGTACGCATGCGTGACTGATGTCCATTACACCGGTATAAGTGTGAACATCCGGTACAGTCCTTCCACACATATAGACTATCAAAATGGAAAATATCACCAAGAAAATGTTTTGTATGCATCACGAAATGCCACACCACGATTTTTAGATCACGTTATTCCGTATGGGGATTTAGTGGTAGATTTAATGGTAAGGGGACTGTGTGTCTCATCTCAGCTGTTACTGGGGGTGGGAGGTTCACACATACCCCTTTTAACACACTGCAACTTTCACTCAGCTTTCAGTGAAGTCATATCGACAAAGAGACACAGCAAGGACTGGCTGAAACTTTAGGTTAGCGTGTTGTGTACTCCAACACCTTGTGCCCATAACTCCTACAGTCAGTGAAGTTCACCAATAACCCTCATACTGCCTGTCCCGAGTCACTCGCTTTAGTTCGCATTACTTCATAGGCTAAGCGACGATCGTTGAAAGGGATTTTCTGTGAAGAAGATTTCTTATGTCTATAATCGACTTGTCGAGTAAGAGATATGCCATAGATTTGATTTAGTCACTCCGGTAAAGTGGTTTGCAAGAGGCCTCAAGAACGATAGAATACCAATTCAATTGACTTCGTTCGACTACGAGGACCTTTAATGAAAGATTTCATTGCTCGATGCGCGTTTAACAAGAAGCGTTTAGTGCTACGGCTTCTACCAATAACCAAGTCACTACTCTCCCCGTGAGTGAGGGTTCACCGAGAACCTATCGTACTCATCGGTGATCGTTGATTGTCCTACCGCACTTGTGAGGGAAGAGGGGTTCACCGAGAACTGTTCTGTTCTACTCGCTGCTCTCCCACCACATCTGAGCGGGTAAGGGGTTCAGTGAACCCTCTGATATGATCATCAGTGGCCTTAGGGTCGAGGAAGGGATTATAAGGAGCCCTATTACGGCTGATCTACTCGCCGTTCAGTCATAGCTGTGAAGAGAAGGGATTTCACTAAGAACCCGTTGCTCTCATCAGAGGCATCGAGGCCTTAGTGAGTGTTGCTCGGTGACTGTCACTAGAGCCTCAAGGTGGTACGTCTGTTAATCTTTTATATTTTGAAAATCTGATTTCTGTGTAACTAAGAATTGTTCTAGTTTGATATTCAGAAGATGTCTGCAGGGAAAAAATGATCGTTCTTTTTACCATAAGGAGTGCACGTCTCTAAAGCAACCGACGAATGAAATTCAAACCGTATAATCCACCAATCTCTGGGCTCCAGTCGCGACGAACTCAACCCGAAACCATTTTTGAAATACGCTAACCGTAATAGGGCAAACGCTAGGATTTTGTAACCGAGCTATTATTGCGGATATCACATTCTATGGACGAGAGATTTATGGCGGGCAGAAAAACCGGCAATGCTGCATATTGCAATAAAACATTTACGAGTAATCTTCGCAATATCAACTTCTCCCGGACATTTCTCTGTATCATTTACTTAATTCGCTACGAACGTCGTTTATATTATTTGTGTGTCGTTTACCAGAACGAATGAAAACCGATACGAAACGACGAAAAACACCAATTAACTTCCTCGACCGAACTAGTCCAGCGTGTGGCGGTACTCTGGTGAAAGATGAACGCCGAGAGACCGACAAAGAGATGAGGAGAGGGAGAGGGAGAGGGAGCGGGAGAGGCAGATGGAGAGGGAGAGACAAAGAGATGAGGAGAGGGAGACGGAGAGGGAGAGACAGATGAAGACGGAGAGGTTGAGGGAGACGGAGAGGGCTTGTGTACCGACTGACCAATATCAAACTGCTGCAACTCTGTTCACAGGGATTACCGGTACCGGTTCATCTGTGAGATTTCCCATCAGTCCAATAGCCCCGGTCGCGTTAGTATAGAAGTATCGAATCGAACAGCAGCAGACGACATCGAGTACAGCACAGTACACTGAAATACAGCGACCGTCGACCGTACCACTTCACACAATGACTTCAGATTTCAAAATATGTTTATACTGGGCTCATCGACAAAATGAAACCTTATAAATCGGGGTTTAGATTTCTGCTCAAAAGTTGAATCATGTTTACTATCAGATATTCTAACAATGTATATAGCTTCAAGTAACTATGTAACTTTTGAAAGACTAGATGGGTACAATTTGCAGTCATATTTTGAATGGGTTTTACTTAGGTTAGATTGCTGCATTTTGCTATATGTCAGTATCAGATAGGTGTGTGATATAGTATATCGTCACGTGGACGTCAGCCTGTCGCTGACAGCAGATTTACTGGGTATAAACACCAGGTACAAAATATTCAATCTTTAGATACCTATCGGTTCCGCCGTGTCTGAAGTATTCAGAATTTAATTACCCGTAAAGACGATTTGGTACTAAAACAAATTACTTTTTAATAACGCAGTTTGATCTCGGTCGGTTTTAATAAATTAATGGCACGGAACGTTGATTTGATCTACGCTTCGTTTTGCCTCATTAAGTTTGGGTTTTACGTAAAGCCTGCTGCAGACACATAGCGATCGCATTTTAGAAAAGGGAGAATTTCCTTTGATGATTTTTCTTTGATGAAGAAAATTCAAATGTTAAATTATTCATTAATATTACATCCTATAGTTACTGATTTTAGTATCAGTTCTGGTAAACTTAACATATTTTTTTCTGGTAGATTTCATTACCCTCAGGGTGGATACAAATCTGGGAATCCAAAATGCCCTTATATGTCTTAGATCTCCCCGGATTTATAAGATCCATAGTGGGGGCTTTCTAATCAAGAGGTTCCATCTGCCATTCCTCAGCATGAAAAACAAAACAACAAAAACTGTATTACCCTGACTAGTCACGAGAAACGTCAAAATTCCCTGCTTTCCCTGCAGGGAATATTACATCCGAAATTCCCCCGATTTCCCCTGATCTGTCAGAATCCCGAATTACTTATCATACTCAACATTAAGATCAAAAACCTACTATCTGCAGATTAAAAGAATTTAAAAACAAGAATTTATTTATTCAAATTAAAATATATAGAATACACGACGTTTCGATCTCACCCTAGAGATCATCGTCACATCTTGTTTTTAAATTCTTTTAATCTGTCGATAGTAGGTTTTTGATCTTATTATCCGTTCACCACGTTTGAGTTTGGTTATCGTTCTATACTCAGCATTTTTGGCCTCGAGTTTGTTAATCAATGTTATGAAATAAAAGAAAGTCAACCATCCCTCTCTATCTCAGGAGGGTCAGCGCGAGTGATGATCTCGGAGGCGACGATTAAAAAAGCTCGAACTGGATGTAAAAATATCGCCGACTCACAGTGTCTGGTCTTCACGGCGCTGAGAACGGGACAACAAGGGACGGAAGTGAGAAACAATGCAATTAGTGACAAGCACTTGTCACAAATGGCCGGGGACATCGGAGAGAGTTAGCGCCAACTGTAACTGTTGATGAATAATCGTCTCCTGTCTCGATGTTTAATAAACTACGAATCGATCTACACGACTTCAACAGGCGGGGAATGTTTCGTGTTTACGACAACGCACGAGATTCACCGCTCCTGTCGACGGCGGCGATTAGTACCTGGCGCTCGGTACATCGTTCACCGCAACGGCACAAGAAGAAACGACGGTGTATTTTATAATTGCTCTCAACTCGCTGATTACAAGTTGACAGTCGACAGTGTGACAGAAGACAGAGATGTGAAGATGCGGCGGTGCGTGGGAAGAAACACGGTTTCCCTTTCTGTTGAATTATATCAGGAATAAAGTGACACACTCCACCAGTTACACCCGAGAACACCCCCTCCCCCCTCCCCCTCCCTACTTGACACAAATTACATAATCACACAACTTCGGAACTAGATCAATTCTACAGTTCTACGGTTTAATTTGACTCAGAACCCAGATCCACAGTTGTGTAGGTTTTAATTGACTCTGAACCCAGTTCCACAGTCGTGTGAGTTTAATTTGACTCTGAACCCAGTTCCCCAGTTTTGTGGGTTTTATTTTGACTCTGAACCCAGTTCCGCGGGTTTAATTTGACTCCGAATCCAGTTCCATGGTTTTGTTGGGTGATTAAGATGTCATATCCTCATCTCTAACTCGAGTCAAAAATTAAATCCACAACCGCAAATTCGCGAGGTCTAACTTGGCATTTATGAAACATATTTTTGTTTACAGTTCCTTGCAGGCAGGAGATAGAAATGTTCGCCGTTCGAAGGACAAACTAATTTCGACTATAATTGAACTGTCAAAATCTGTGTAAATGATATTTGTTAGAGACACGGGGAGAGGGAGAATGGAAAGCCGATCATATCTTCAGATTGTCACACACGATGACTGAGTATTCTCCTACCCTACTGAACTCATTCTGAAGCAGCGGCGAAGCTATGTCTACGTTAAGGATACGGCGAAAGGTTCTTTTTTAACTGCAGGGATAAAGATTCCTGGATGAAGACGGCTACAGCTAAGTCATAAAAGACCCGTCGAAGGTGAAGGGAAATCCGGATATATCCATTCTATTTCCACATCGTAGATATAGACAGAGTCGAGTTCAATATTCTGAAACTGATCTTCTTTCCTAGGAATCCTGAAATTTCCTATCGACGATAAATTTTTCTGCTCACCGAAATTCACGAATTATCCACGTACAGAGTTTCTTTCAGTAGAATCTGTAACCGGGATTCGTTGCAAAAAAAGAAATGATATTGCTACGACTTTAGAACCGGCCAGACATCCATGCAATCAACAGTTGCACATATGTATACATACATATATATATATATATATATATATATATATATATATATATATATATATATATATATATATATATATATATATATATATATATATATATATATATATATATATATATATATATATATATATATATATATATATATATATATATATATATATATATATATATATATATATATATATATAAAATGTTCCCATCTTATGCTCAGACGGCACTTGTTCATTGATGACCCTTATCGGTTGCCATTTAACTGGAATACTTAGATATGTTTTCATACCACAAATAATGGAAGTGATGGGATTCGAACCGACGAGACGGCAGTTGATTTTTTGTCACCACCCCCAATTATGATTCCCCAAGGAATTATTGGTTATTTTAAAACTGCTATCAACGAACGAGTCTGCGCTGAAATTTGTGCATGATTTCCCAGCGCCCTCGATGGTATTTGTGTTACAACCGTTTTTTAGAAATGCCGCGTGTTTTTTGTCTGTTGTTTGTCTTACAGACGTTATATTGATAAGCGCTATAAACTAGTGCATGTAGCTTCGACTGCTTCCCAATAATCTGAAAACTGAATCTTTAGTTCAACCAATCAACCAAAAAGGCAGAGCTCGACTAACAACGACTTCCGCAAGAAATCAATAAATACCAATTGACATTTCCGTAATTTTTAATAGTAAAAGATTTTTGCCACTAATTCATAATAATCAGCTTAAAGCAACAACAAGAAAAATGTTATCATCGAAATAATGAGACCCCAAATCGTTTTCGTCGATGTGTTATTGGCTCCGTTAAGTCCAGTTCCCTGGTTGCAACCGGAACCCTTGCAACAACTTAGATCGAGGATTTTTGTCCACAAAGTTTCAAAAAGCGCCGCCTTAACGACCATTAGTTGGTCGTTCGTACAACTAATGACGTCATCGGTACATCCTCGCTTGATTGACAATCCATTGGCTTCGTCAATGTAAGTGATTCGCTGTTTGGAAGAAAAGAAACGTGGAAGCTAAGCATCTTTAAAAAATGTGAAATGGGGCATTACGAAGTTGATCGACATGTCATGTATTTTGATATAGAGCAAGGATGTAGTATGGCTATAATAACATTTGCTGGAATAATTTAAGAGGATTCTGGACAGCCTTGTTTGATTTAGCGGAAAGATTTAAAGGAAACATTAAAGCAATAAAAAGGTTTTCGGAAATCTTTTCTATTTGGAAAATTTCAATCGTGGATTTCATTAATTAAATAGTGATATAGTAAACAGGCGAAAACGGCGGGAATCTACGTTCTTCATAATATGGCTCGAAGGACCGGGTGTTTGACTCGCAATTTAGATGCGGTGAGTTCGAACCCCGTCGTCCGCGTTATTTTATCATCTACTCACGTAACACTGTTCCGGGCATTCGACTATTTCTAAACTCTCGCACATCCCGTCGACGCCGACCTGTTTGATGCCGATACAGTCCCCTCTCCAACACGACCCATTCGAGCTTTCACTTCCTTGAAACACGGGAAAGAAACTTATATAAACGCATACAAAACGAAGTGCTAAATTCTGAACTCAGTTCAGCGGTAATTAGTTCCGATCCGATTCAATTCGATCTTCAGAAATTGTCAGTTTCAAAAATACCAATCTATTAAGAAAATGAAACAGGACTCGATAACACTACCTTTCACCATGATCAAAACGCCGACGATTGCGACCAATATTTCAATAGGGGCCATCTTTATTTTATATCATCACCTTTTGAAAAAAAAGAAAAAACACGAACAGCCGAATATATTCACCACAGGTGATAGATTATGATTTCATTAAAGAGAATAAGGAAAAGAGAAAAATAATTCGATTATTTTCTTCGACGATCTCTGAAATCACCCCACCCCCAACCCTTATTCCACCACGCGCGTCAATTCAATTGCTCTCATAGGATTTTGCGCGATGGAAATCGATCAAATCGTGTTTGATTAAGGTTCTTGTAACGACGCCAAGAGCTCGTTAATGATAGCTCGCGATATCATTCGAAATGCATTTACTATTCACACACCAGACAATATTAGGTTCAAAACTCTCTATAAAATGAATGGAGCTTCAGACGCGAAACATTTCCATCGGAAATTCATCAAAATGTTTTTACTTTTCTTATTTCATTATTATGTCATATTTAGTAATATCGGTTTCAGATATGAAATATTCTAGTATGTAAGTGAGTATAGGAAACGAACAAAATATGTTTCTGTAAAACTGTCCTTGAAACAAAGCTATGTAAAAAAAATCTATTCAGAAAATATGAAAATAACTAGCCACTGAATCGTTATTTTTCATCATCATTATCATTGTCTATTAGCATTTCTTATTTAACATTACTTATCATTATTACTTATCAATATTTATCATCATCATAATCATCATAAATCTATGTTTCTCCCATGTGACCTGGACGTCCACACAGGCTTTATGACTCTGTTCAAACCCATCATCAATTTCCAATTTTTACCGTGTTTAATTTTAACCTGAGGTCATTTGATGGCAAAATAGATAATGTTATGATTAACAAGGAAAAAGTGTGTATATTTCCAAGATGACGGTAAAATTGACGTTTGTCTTAGTGAGAGTTTGCTCAAACGAATGAAATAACAATCTGTCACATTTTTAATGAAATATATCTTGTTAATGTATTAAAACTTTTGAGAATTACCTAAATCAAAAAATTGTCACTGAAATGTTCCAGAAATAGAATCCCGAAACTGTTCGAAAATAAACAAGATATTTCTGTGAGAGATTCTTGTTTTGTTCGTTTGAGCCAACTCTGAAAAATAGTATCAACTTACCAAGTAAACGCTTATATTGTTCCAATCTCGTGTAGTACTGTGTGTTACGTGTATCGGGTGGTCCTCGGAGCCCATATGTTACCCGAACTCGCCTCAGTACCCAATTTCAGTGATCAATGCACAGCTCTCAAATCTGAGCCGGGTTAAATCGATTTGACGTGATGAAATAGTGATATTCGAAATATGTTATGACCGAAAAGGCATGATTTATTGGTAACCGTTAATGAAACGAGTTGACAAAACAATCAGTCAAGCCCAGGATTCAACGTTTCGACTGTATCCCAATTGGGAAACTCTTAAGTTGGTTCTGGATTTTATGTTGTATATATTTCTATATTTCATAATTTTGTTGTTACTTTCATATTCCTGATGATGACTATTAGGTCAGTGGAAAGGTTAAATGGAATATTTACAGCAACATTTCGGATTCTTTTTTCTTTACTTATCGTGAGGTTTTAAAACTAATTAATCTAACTCATATAACGGGGAACCGAGTCCTGTCATCAATTGCTATCAATAATTAAAAGGTTCTATGAATAATTTTTCGGGTCGTTTCATTTTGAAATTATCATCGCTGCCGTCTTCAAAACCGTAAGAGTTACTTATAACGATAGATGCCGTAAAAACGGGGTTAATTTTCTATTCCGATCGAGCGAAACAGAAACCAGCTGAAATCAGTTAAAGCATCATCATCAAATGATAATAGATTTTTAGACTATTTGCCGTTATTGTAATTGACAATCTCTGCTGGAAGGAAATTAAGGTCGACATCGAAATAAAAACCGGGAAATTTGCAGCTGCGTCGCGCGATCAACTGTAAATTAACCGATGCAATTTAAAAACACCGAAAACCAATGTAGAAAAATGTATGTTTTTCGGGAAGTAATGTTTCTGGTGGTTGCGCAGTTCCGCTCTTGTTTGGTTTGAAGCGAGCGACGGTAAATCCGGTGAACTGATTAGAATACCCGAACGCCTCTAGACGCGAGCTAGGCGATGTATCGTTTACATCCTGTGGGTAAATATTCGAATTCTAGTGTGGAATTACGGCAAGAAAACTAATCAGTTTTAATCAAAATTATTCAATCTTCCCTCCCGGCAAAATTCATTCCGAATAAGCGAGATCCAGCACTCCACGTTTCTGTGGGCTAAGGAGAGTCACTCAGAGTCAACTTCTTGAAAATTAACCTTGGTAATCGTGGGTTGTGAATGGGCATTAATGAAATAATGAAATTACATCGTGAATCGAAATTATGATTAGTTGCTTTTGGCTACTTTTACTGCCAAGGAAAAAAACCAAGGCCCGGTTGCACAGTCGTGACTTAAGTGTTAAAGCGGTCTTAGCCATGACTGTGCAACTGGCCCCAGTTTAACAGTTTTCCGTTGAAATCTAAGGTCATATTTTGAAAGCGAATTAACTTCTTCGCTTGAGTCGATCTTGACAGGAATCTATGAAATTGGGTCCCTGATGATATGATTCTCGTTCGTAAAACATTATTGCACACACAGAGAGGACGCGCGTGAATATGATACGATAATAGATCGTCGATAGAACGATAATCATAGGTGATTTTATTATATCGTTATTGACATTTCGGTGCAAATTGGAGAAATTGTGTAGTCGTATGTGCTGTTTATTTGTGTTCGGTGATTTGTATCGAATTGCACGCGACCGCAATCTGTGAAACCATAACTCCACGAATCCGCCCAGTAGAGGTTTCTTACATCCTCGTCCTGTTTCGATTTGACTACGCCATATTGGTCAGCAAACATAGTAATAGATATATGATCATAACAGACCCTCGAAGTTTGTAAATCCCCTTATTAGTCGTTGTTTTATGAATAGTCTCCAGGATCCAGTTCTGAGTAAAAATTTTTCATTTTCAATATGTAAAATCTTAACTGACAACTGTGGAACTGGATTCTCAGTCGTTGCCAAATAAACTATAACGTGTTTGACCTATTTATACTCAATGAATCATTGCGCCACCAAATCTGACGATGAATTTAACGATTGAAAAACATCACTTTTTCAATATTTATCAAACGCTGTATTTTTTTCTGATGTTCTTTCGACAATTTACACGACATCTAAATAGAAAACTATATCTTCCGATGTTAAAATCAGCATTTGACGAAGGCGAAATTGATTATATATAGATGGTAAAGTCTATTAGAATCCGTTTGACCAGTATCCAGTGCGGAACTGCTTGCATTTTCCGATGTGGCCCTTCACTCCTGTATAGTATTTTGACCAGTACTGTATCGAACAGTAGTAACCCTGACAACAGTCGGACGATCGCAGACAAGATTTGGCGCATCGGTCGTAATTCGGGGATTCGAACCAACCGTTACCCCAGAAATCACGGCGTAGCCTGAAAATAAAATTCAAGGGCCAGTTTTATAGACATATAGGAGCCAAGGAGTCGAGTGGGTGGTAATTCTTTAGGTCTTATTATCACAAAAATTGATACACTATTCAAACATATCTATATGACCAGGACCCAATTGCACTGATAAGATTTGACTCAGAACTGTGGAACCGGGTCCAGTATATGATGTCACCACGCCTGATTGGTTACTATCCCTAATGGTCACCGCACTGGCCAGTCAAAACTTATTCTTTAGGACTCATTCCAGTGCAAAGGTTGAGACGCTTGACTGACAAGCTGGAGGTACCAGGTTCTAGGCAAGCCACGTTTCCAGCCCAGCCAGCTTTATGTTTAGTGGCCAGGACTTTTGTTGGAGTTTTGATGGCACTTTGTCTGAAAGCTTTTGCCGTCTTATTTTGAAAATGGAATTTGTGTGTCTTACCTATTCTGGATGAATTCCCTTGATCCGTCTTCGCCGGGGTCGTACGAACCTATAAAACATAATACAATACACAAACTTATAATCGAAGCAAATGAAGTGACACCAATTCGCTGTCAAAAACTTCGGAAGCGAAATGAGCCATGGTCATAACACACATGAAATACGAATGAACTCCAAAGCCGTTTTCTAAAGCCGATCATCATCTTAGTTCTAAATCTAACAACTTAAGACCAGTCTAAACTTATTTTGGTTCTATGGCCAATCAAATAACTTAAGGCCAGTCAGCTATTTAAGCTTACAACTTAACAGTCTGAGCTTAATTCTGGATAAGTTATCAATCTAACAACTTAAGAACAGGTTTGAATACTTAAGACCACTTTTAGACGTAAATCCTGAATGCGCTAGTTGGTGTAATGATAAAAGTCTGAAAAAAATTATAATTTACAGGAATGACGTACAGAGAGTGTGTCACGTGACCCCGTAGTTAATGGAGGCAAATATTCATTTGGTTAAGTGGAAATCGAGGAATAATCTTGCTTCCGGTTAATCGTTTAACAATCCGTGGTCGGCAAACAGAGCAAATACATTAAGCGTCACTTTATTCGACAAACAATCCCTCAAACACTCACACACATTTGTACATCTGAGTCGTATACCTTTCTTTCACAAGATCGCATACAATTTCCCTTCGCTAAAAGTGCATACAGTGAACTTATCGTTGTTTTTCGGGGGTTCATAAAAAGAAGCTATGGGTTCTTTCCAGCTGAACCTTAAGGTTCTCCAGCACGCCAAAGTGATAAAAAGGGGTTCGTTGTTATATGTGATTGAAGCTTTCAAAGAACCAAGAAATTGCGTTCCATTCATTTACAGGTTGAGTTCATTCAATTTTACTGCAAGTTCGTCATGAAGTAACTCGATACGTGGGATTGAATTAGAACACCGTAAAAACGTCACCAAGTTGAGTGTGATCTTGAAAACAAGAAATTCTATTTCGCTTCGGGCTTCGCCGTTTTATTTTTCACATCGAACTGGATCAAAAACGCGACAACAACGTGGTCGTAATTTTCAGAAATCTCGACACGATTAACACCGTGACTGAGAACGACTTTGAACCGCAATTACGTTCGAGGCTTTAAAGGCTACAAGTTCTAATCTTGAAGCTCGGGATTTCTTTATAGTTTAAAGGATAAATAAAACAAGATGGCGGCAGGGAACATTGATATTCTCGGAGGTGGTTTGTTTTACATCGCGCCTTTAGATCTAAACCCATTGTTTTTAGAGGACTTCTACATCAACATCTACCCGAGAAAAAACTACATTAAACTATCGGACTATTTACACGTAGAAAACGATAAAAAAGTTATAAAAATGGATAAAATGATCTTCAACCATGTAATATATTTACTTCCAAAATTTCGATGTATTAAATAAGGCAGCCAAAAAACCCCAATCAGTCGCTTACCCGTTCAGACTGGTTGGAAGATTGTTTGAATGAACCGGAACCGAAATTCCCAATTATGTACTTCGATTAAAACAAAAAAATATGTAAACCTGACCGACGATCAGACAACTAAATAGCTGTACTTCGATTTCCGATTTCAAAATCAAGTTTCAAGTTTCGCTCCCGGCAGGTGTGGTGGGTTTGTAAGGGACACTCAATCAAAAAATTCAAACGAAATTTACCAACCAAATAAATAACAGGGTCAATCCCCATTTTAAGATCAAAGAATCTGATGGGAAAAAAGCCCATAGTTCGGTTCCTGGGTCCGTAATTTAGTCTAAACAACAACTAGGCTCGAAATGACCATAAGAATGAAATGACTAACGTAAAATGTTGCTTTCTGTAGCCAGTTACATGCATCGGGTCGAATTGAATGTGGTTAGAGCGTTTATTTCGACCAGGTTATGATGGATTGTTATGTAAATTAATTTGAAACTGAACGCTTTTCCTTTCAAATAGTAGAATGAAACGCTATTTAAATCGAATGTGACAACCATCGAAGCAAACAAACTCTATTTTTCATCATTACGGGTTTAGGTAAAACTCCATCAAAATCTAATCATGAAATAAACATTCTGGATCCAGGTCCACAGTTGCAGGTTGATATACAATGTAACACCACGTATAGTTCAAAGATTCAAAAATGATTTTAAGTTTTCTACGAATTCGGGAGAGATCCTAATTCTTTTCATATCTAAATCTTAAGCTTTCTGTTACGGGAAACAAAGATCCACAGAAAAAATTAGTCCGAAGTCGTTACGTCTTCGAGAAACTATTTCTGGAGTCGACGCCAGTAACGCAAGATAATTGACAAGAATCTTGATCCGTTCTTCGAAGCTTAAGGAAAATTCTGATACCCCGCAATTGCCACCGCATCTTTCAAGTTCTACTTCTGCAAATTTAAAGGGTTTTAACGTCACTGCAATTTTCTTCGAGTATTATAATAAAATCTAGGCTCGTAATTTAGGAAAAACTGTGACATAAGGATCTGGTACTTCAGTGTACGAATCCGATAGCGTTTGCCGTCAGAACGCGAGGTTTAGAGTTCCTAGCTCAGTCGACTGACGGCTGAACTAAGGGCTTTCGGAGCTAGCGCGCCCCGGGTCAAGATTTCCATTAGAAGACAAAGGGAGTCGTTTGATAGAATTAACGATAAAAGAAACGACACGGCATTCTAACAAGTTGCGACATTCAGTCTGATCCAACACACTTCCAACAGAATTAGAACTCCACGTTCGACTGTGGCAATCGAGGATTCCACATGTGCCAAGCGAGGTTCCACTAGGGGTCAGTAGTGTGCATTCGGACACTTCTCGGTTTCGATTAGAATCGTTCCATAAGTTTTCGAATTCTGCGACTGGTCATTTGAACTATATATGCTAGAACTCTCGAGATCGCTCTGAGTTTGTCAAGTGACACAAATCGCCTAATGTTTTATGTCGGAGGCTTTGAATCTAAATAAAAATTACTAGAAAATGACTATTTGACCGAGCAATCAAACCCTGGTAAGCGAGGATGGGTTCCGTGTTCCTACCAGAGTTTTTTTTTTATGTCATCACGCATCAAAGTATATTCATATGTTACAAGTTAAGCATGAACCATCACTACCCAGGGGGCGACGCTATCGGATTAGAATCCCGCCAAGGACGGTTCAGTTGACTAAGGTCATTTTTGTTTTGTCAAAATTCATATTCGTTCATGAATCAATAATGAAACTCCGTTTACATTTCCCCGTGTTTATCGCATGTATAGTAGTAGAGTTAGAATTGGTTTGTTATTCTGCAATCGTGCGGTGGATAATTAAATTCATCAGCTATTCTTCAGAAACTACCACTGATATTCGCGTGCGTCTTGCTCACAAACCCAGTCTCGGTTTAACACGTCGTGTTCAGTTGAGTTGGCGTCGAAGTCACGAAACTTAAGGAACAATAATTCCGTCATCTTTGAGATGACCTGCATTACGGATTTAATTATTAGGGGTCTCGGCCACAAATTGTACAGCCATTGATTTGCAGGAGTCATTCGTTTTATCAAAATTTATAGAATATTGTATCAAATATTGTATAATATGCAAATATTTATACCATCATTAATTCGATGAAATAAGTTAAGCAATTCATTCATAATTTCATTTCGTTATATTCGCAATGAAATAATTGGCATTATCCTATTCGGGACAAAATTCTAGGTTTGTTATGTAAACACCGGCCCTCCGTCGTGCAAACGTCCATGACGGACCGTAGCATATTTTAGTGATATCCTTTGAGACACTTTGAAATACGATGACCCTATCCCACATTATAGATGGGGTCCCTGTGCCCTGTCCAAACACTATAACAAATCCCAGAATCACCCCAACATGACTTAGACCTGCGACGTCAAACATAAAGCCATTCCCGCTAACTACTTAACCGTCGTCGAAGGGAGAGGGCGCCACTTGCTGGTCATAACTGGCGAACTACGAGTTCACAGCGAAGTGAGCGTCGCAAACTCTCGCGCCGAAAACAAAGTTTTTGATTACCCTAGTACTTTCAGTTGCAGTGCCTCTATTCTACGTTATCATTATCTGATGACGAGAGTTCCATACTGGCAGCTCTCAGCCAATATGAAGTACAATAGTATGAGAGGCGTAGATGTTGGCACAGAATCTGGTATTGATCGAAATGAGCAACGTTTGGGGCCGTGTTCAATACGGGAACAAAAGACTCGGGTAATTAACTAGTAAAATGTCTCTTTTGTAGTAGAAACGTCTGATGGTTTTATATTTAACCGACCAACCATCCTTTATCGATCTGTTTACGGTACAGATGGTAATATAAACATGAAGAAAAACCAGCGATCGGCGATAGGTGCCCCACCCATTCTAGCTGTTTGAATAAAATATCTCGGTCAGAAGTTGCCTGATACGATAGCTTTTTTACAAAATAATGTGATATTGAATAGCTAATATTCGAAAAAATGTAGTAGACTCTGTTATACTCGGTAGCTTATAAATTGGAAAGAGTAGATCGAATACCGAATCAAGATTCAGGACCCAGTTCCATTGGATGAGTAAACGTTTTTTTTTTTTCAATAGTTCAATTCTTCGAATTTCCTGGTGTTGAATTCCGTGTTGCATAATATTTCAACTAACCTTTCAATGCTGGCAGAGCAACAGCACAGCAAATGTAACAAAGCACAAGGCCGGAGAAGACAACAATTGTGGATGATGTCGACATGATTATTTCTGCTCTGAAAATGAAAAAAAAGATATGCATAACAGGGGAATTTATTTTCGGTACAAATATAATGCATTAGCCGGTTCCTTGAGATGATTCAGTCGTCATCGACTGAGAGATGGAACAATTGGACGAAAAAATATAATCGAAAACTTAATGTCCTTTGTATACCCGTTTTGACTTCATGTTGGTCGCATTAGAGCACGATGTCGTATACGTTTTAACAGCGGAACTGAGATCTAGAGTCTAATTGAATCAACACGGCCGCGGAACTGGGTCCACTGTCAAATGAAACCCACGCAACTGTGGAACAGGATCCACGGTCAAATGAAACCCACGCAACTGTGCAACAGGATCCTGAGTCAAATGAAACCCACGCAACTGTGCAACAGGATCCAGAGTCAAATGAAAGCCACGCAACTGTGGAACTGGGTCCAGAGTAGAAACTGGCCCTAAACAAATGTGGATGTGAATCCGAGTCGAAACTGTGATCACCAAACAACTGCGGAACGGGGTCAAGAGTCAAATGTTTTCAGTCAAATGCTACAATTACAACTGCTGCTGATTCACAGAAACTGTAGAAGTCTCCGTCGTGTCCCAATTAGTCTGCTCAAAACACGTTTAGATTTTGAAAATGATTGATCAATCTCCACCAACTGACTCTCAACTCTTGCACGATTTTATTTCGCAAACGATTCATCTTCATGATGCGTTTTCTCATACGCTAAATGTTCATGGATCGGGATTGACGATGAGTCGAGAATTGTAAATCGTAAATCGTGAATCGATGAAACATGATTTTTGTAAAGATACTTTGTTTCAATTGCGCGCGAACAAATCTAAACAAACACTGAAAACGCTCAAAACTAATCTAACAGAGTTTATTTCACCACCAGAAAGGGATTCATTTTCCTGAGTACCCCTCCTAACATCCCGATATCCTGTGTGCATAAAGTTTTAAAACGTCTGAAATGGAACCAGTTTTGACATTATCCAGTGTGGTTTCATATAACATTCCATCATAAACCTCGAATGCATCCGAATATTATCGTGTCCTTCCTTACAGTTTCCCACGGAGTTTCAGCTATTTCTGCCACCACGAGTTCAAAAGGTAATAAACATGAAAAACATTAATATCTTAACTATCCTTGAACGGCAGCACCTACGTGGCGTATATCATCCCTATTTTGAACATTGGACTGCAATTAAATTCTAGCTCCACAGTTTGACTCAAAATCAGTTCTTTGATGTGAGTTGTTTAATTCAAGAAAAACATCGTAATTCAAAATCCGTTCCGTCAACTCTTGAACCGTGAAATCTGATAAAGATGATGATGATGATGATAATAATGCTAATGATAATTGTAATAATTGATTTTCATATATGGCGCTGTGATGCGTAATTGGAAAATCACGGCGATTTACACAAAAGAGCATAAAGAATATACGTATTAAGTAAATTTTAATCAGGAACTGATTCTGAAGTTGAGAATCACGAATTACTGTTTTCTGAGAGCGGGCAAAGTTCAAAACCTACGCAAAAAATGACACCGACGCCGACGCCGCTGCTGCCTCGTCCAAAGCGTGCGTTTAATTTCGTCGCATGTTTTCTAATGCCAATCGGATTTATGAGAGTAATTATGAAGACAGTCGTCAGTGAGATGGATGTAATAAAACCCGACACGCTCTTATTCGATCGGTATCATTGGAAACCACGTGACGACCGTGATATTCCTTTTGCAAGGTGCCCGAAATTATGTCCTTGTTTAAATCTCTTTTGGTATGTTTACGTTCACAAAAAAATCCGTTGTCAATAGAATTTGTATGACCACCGATATGGCGCAACCACTCCTAAGATAACACAAGCTTCAAGATTTCTATAGACGCTATTCTATTACCAAATTACATCACCCTTATGACGTCATCTCGTTGTTGTCTAGTTGCGGTTGAAAATGCCAATTATGACATCACCTAGTCGTAGTGGGGCTATAGGATCTCTAGAGAACAAGGCTACGGCGAAACATGGACTCATAAAAAACGAATAAGTCCAACGACGAATTCATCAGACGGCGGTGGAAGTGTTACAGGTGCAATACGAGACAATCAACAACAACACCTTGCGACGGTCCAGATCACGTGATTCAGCGCACTTACTTCCACCGGAAACGGTAAATGGGACGGGGGAAGTGCGGACTGCGTCACGAACGAGACGAAGACAAACTAACCACCAATTCATCATCGATAGCACAATCAGTTTCCGACGAGCGGTAAAATATTTTCGGTATTTTCGCGCGACGTCTCGAAGAAGGAAACCGATGCTTATTATTCGCAGATATACAGAAAACCTGTTATTGTGAAGTTTCACTCGACACAGTTATCTCAATCCCAGGCAAATCACAATTATCTTAGAACCGTAAAATATCAGTTTCATTGTATTTGCGAAAAGTGACTCAGTTCTACAGTTGCGCGAGTTTAATCTCTGACTCGGGATTCAGTTCCATGGTTGTGTGGTTTCAATTTGACTCTGGACTTAGATCCACAGTTGTGTGGGTTCAATCTTATTCTGAACCCAGTTCCACAGTTGCGGGTCTTACTCTAGATTCAGTTTTCCACAGTTTTAATGGTTCTATCTAACACTAACCCGGCTCCGTTGAGCCCAATATTATGATGATTCTAGCTATGATTTGACTTGGGGTTATTTTCTAGTTTTTGAATCGCCACTGCAATAGTTGACAATGAGGGAGAATTATAAAGAGTTATGCGATGTGAAAATAATTGGTGCAGCTAATGACGAGCTTACGGTCAGTTCACAGTTCAGTTTAGACGCTTTTAAATGTGAACGGTCAGACACGGCAGGCTTGCCCGCAGTAATGACAGAAATAAGCGTGCATTTCTTGCTGAAAGTTCCTTCTCTTTTTGTCAGAGTTCGGCATTAGTCAGTCAGCACCCCGAAGGAAAAAACTTATAACAAGTCCGACATCTGATAATTTGCAACCCGTCTCTGTAAGGATTTCAGAGATCTACCAGAGGACAATTATAGATGTCCGTAAACACCAGAACACAATTTCATCGTTCTGAACACCCGGTCAAACCGTTTTGTTTACACAGTCAACAGAGAGTCCAATGAACTCAATTCCACAGTTTCGATGAAAGCAACATTTGAATATCATGCGATATGTGACCGTGCACCTAATTACAGACTGTGTGAGACTGTTAGCGGTACAGAAAGTATATTCAGAATTCTTTCATTATAGAAGCAACCGATCATGGCGTGTTTCAAATTTATTGACTCTGGAGTAGAATTGAACTATCAACTATGAATAAAACCTATTTAGCGATATTTACTTCACGAACTGATATAAATATTACATAATATGATAGATCAATGGAGAATCTAATGGACTCCTTGTGAATCGGCGAGGCAACAATTCCGCCTTTCTTTCCCGGAATACTGGCGATCGTCAATACAAATAGTTATGAATTATTCTCCATATGTTTATAACAGTCTCTGCCGCAATTCTCTTCGAAACAAAAATAATCAAATGATTTATACATGAATTGATTTCTGAAGCATCGCCGATTTGGTTCGTGATTAACTACGACTCTTTAAGATTAACAAGCTGATTAAGTTCATTGCACCTGATGATGCCTGCTAATCAACATATGAAAACGTTGTGGTTCAAGCTACAATAAATCGAAAAAAATGAAATCTCGTAATTTCCTGTGTTCGCTATTTCATTTAAGATCTAAAATGATTTGTTTTTCTCAACAAAAAATAGTTTCAATTCAGCTTATATTTTTCTTATAAACATATTCATTACAGGAAACATTACCGTACATACAGTTACATCTTACTTAATCAATAAATGCAAGTTAAATCTTACTTAAGAAAAGCGGACAAATATTTCACTGTCCTAATGACACGATTCCCTGGACTCAATTTCGCTGAGTTTTATTTAATTCGAAAAACAAGAACGATTAAATACAAGGTCGTAACATTGACTTAACTAAATGAGAAATCATAGAATATTTCATTCAAAGAGAAGAGCGAAAACCGAAATGAATAGAATTTGAATTAAACAATCATTTCTATGGTGAACTTTCTTAATTCCGAAAAAAGTGAAAAAAAGAGCCACTCTTACCAGTAGGTTAAAACTCTTAGAATTTCCAGAGAGGTAAAGTAAGTTGTTGTTGTTAGTGATGCTGCGATGTCTGTGATGCTGCCCGCTTCCTCTGAGGTACCTGTATTGATAGATGTTGCAGCGACCGTTTCAGTTTTGTCGATCTCGTCGATAGCGTTAACTCAGCGAACAGAATCTGAATAGTCTCCCTACCACAATTTATAAGCGATCAGTTCACACGGGGGCTGCGATTTTAGCACTTATTACTTAAGAATATATCATAATTACAATTAGTAACCATTAAAATCTGATCGCATTTCTATTTTCTCATTAACGAATGCGTGTGTAATTCCACTAAGTTGTTTTCGAAGTAACAGAAATTCAAATTGACTCTTAGCTAGTTTCTCGAAGGCGTACATAGGTGTGAGGTTACCAAGGATATGCTGTTTATTTTGACGAGTTAACCCGACACCGCTGCGGACTGTTTTAAGTAATTATTATGTATTCTTAGAAATCCCTTTCCCTCTCTACCCGCCTTGCCTCCGGTTAAGCTCGATTGTAAGATATGAAGATATTTAAAATTTTAGCTACAGCGTCGTTCACGACGGTTTCTTCTCGAAGATCAAATTCTGTAATTCGATTCTGATTTCTTTTCCCGTCATCAGATACAAGTAGAGATTAAACGAGTAATTTATCATTAAGATGTCGGTGAAAATGGCGAAAATGTTTTTCAATTCTGGATTTGTCCAGACAATAGGACTGAGGATAAATGTTGGGAATGTTGTAACCATGAAGAATATGCACAGTAACAGAACCAACACGGTTACCTGGTTCGAGTATTTCGATGCTTGAGTTGTTTCCGATTTGCCTTTTTTTCTTAATAAAGTGATAGAAGTTATTGTGGACATGACAGTTAACGAAGTGAACGGGCCTATAGAGACAAGAATAGACGATAGCAAGGGTTTGGTAAATTCGGGAACATTTCTAATGATACAACCGTTGTCACTTATATCAATGGTTACAAATAAAAAACTAAAGCTCAACGCTTCAAAGCAAACTACGGAGAAACATAGTTTAGACGCTGTATTCGGGCTCCAGAAACGAGGACCTCTAAACGGAAAACAAACGACACACATTCGCTCGGTAGCTACGAGGACCAGCGTCCACGGACTGCTCGAAAGACCAACTGTTACAAAATACTCAAGAAATATACATTGAATTCGAGTCGGCGGTTTGATCAGTAACCTTCCATAGAAAACGTAAGATATAACGTTTAAATACTTCATCGAATAAATGAACAGAACTAAAGTGTCGCAGACGGCTAGTTGAACGAACATACGACTGAAAGAACGTCGCCATAGTTTACGTTGCCGCATAACTATCACGATGAGCAGATTACCGATGAATCCGAGAATAAAACAAAGACTAGCGAATACGAGGTAATACCAAAGGTAGATTCCGTTTATCGTAGTTGCAGCAATTACGATGGCTGTGTAGATATTAGTGGGATATGTGCGATTCTGAAGATTAAGTAAAGCCACAGCCATTGCAGTTGCCAGACAATACTCTCAATTACAGCTCACTAATTACTGAAACTATATCGAAAGTTATATAGATTTCACAAACGTCCGCGACTTCTTCTTTCTTTCGTAAATTTAAATGACCTTCAGTTTCCCTACTCGCGTCGTATATGAAAATATCAAGGTAAATCAAATTGTCCCCAGAATCCAAAATATTCGTTAGTTCTTCAAAAACTGCACATTATGCTCACCGAAATATCTTATTCGACGCGTCAAATCCGACGATATCGTTGATAAACACCCAAAACTAAAGCTAGGGACACATGCACATTATCTTACCAATATCATACTATCACATTTACACACATCAAACTATCATATTTTACCTAGCTTTTTTCCCATACCATACTATCACATTTACCGATACCAAACTATCAAATTTACCTTTACCAAACTATCACATTTACACATATAAACTATAAACAATAAACTATATCAAACTATCATATTTAATCTGACTTTTTACCCACCACCAAACTACCACAATTTACCCATATCAAGCTATGCTTTTACCAAACTATCATGTTTTACCAAACTATCACATTTTACTTATATCAAACTCGAATCAGAACATTTAACTATATACATATACTCATTTTACACACGCTGTTAGCATAAAGACTATATTGCCGCAAGATGAACTGTAGTTACTGTATAAACTAAAAAATGTTTTAACCTAATGGTTGATTGAAGTCAGCTCTCCGTGTTTTCGTCGAGGAACTTGCAGTTCGTTTAGGAAATATCCGATTGTAAAACTTCACACAGTCAGAGGTTATCGGGAAATGATTAGATTCAATAAAATCATTAACTACAATTGATTGAAGTAGATTTATCAAATATATGTTTTATTTCGTTCTGTTGGTGATTTCGTGATCGATGGAATGCATTACAACTGCGAGGAATCGATCGGTCATCAATGCCAGTTCCACATTTTCATCTCGAGTCCGGCCCGTCAAGAATCGTCGCAGAAATATATTCACATCCTACAGAACTCTAGGCTTATTATGGGATAATAAGTTTAAAACCATCTATATACAGAATCTAAAAGATTAAAAACGAATATTTTTTTCTATTTATGAAGAATTCAAATAAAAATATACGACCTTTCGAACTCTCAGTATAGAGGTGTACCCCTCATTTTCGTTTATTATTTTTAGCATTATTATTATTGGCATTACTATCGTTATCATTACCATCAATCTTCTTCTTTTTTTTCTCTAGGGGCCTGAACGTCCTAGTGATTGTACAGCCTTTGAGGCTCTGTTCAGGTCCCTCATCATCAATCTACTTATTTGTTATACATTATATTTGTAATTATAATAGATGAGATGAAATAAATTACATTACATTACATTAAAAAATCTTTTAATCCGGGTTATTTTGGTAGGCCGCACCTATATTGCACGATGATATAAACCTACTACCCCTACATGCGGTGTATATCCAAATTCCACATCTAAAGATAGATCAAATAAATGAAAATAGTTTACATGGAAATAATTGGTGCAGCTAGTGACGCGCTTACGGTCAGTTCACAGTTAAGTATAGACGAACGGTCAGACACGGCAGGCTAGCCCGCGGTAATGACAGAAATAAACATTTCTAGCTGAAAGTTCCTTTCCTTTTTGTCAGAGTACGCCACTAGTCAGTCTCTCTTCCTCTCTCTTTCTCCCTTTCCGTCTCTCCCTCCCTATCTCTTCGATTTGCTTGTTATCTCTCTCCGTCACCGCCAGTCTTGACATCGGTTGGACTTGATGACGAGTTGTGCGGTTGTTTTGATACAGCAGTACTTTTAATTTGTGGCCGGTCACGACGGTTTCTTTTCGAAGATTAAATTCTGTAATTCGATTCTGATTTCTTTTCCCGTCATCAGATACAAGTAGAGATTTAGCGAGTAATTTATCATTAAAATGTCGGTGAAAACGGCGAAAATGTTTTTTAATTCTGGATTTGTCCAGACAAAAGGACTGAGGATGAATGTCGGGAATGTTGTAACCATAAAGAAGGCGCATAGTAACAGAACCAACACGGTTACCTGGTTCGAGTATTTCGATGCTCGGGTTGTTTCCGATTTGCCTTTCTTTCTTAATAAAGTGATAGAAGTTATTGTTGACATGATGGTTAACGAAGTGAACGGACCAATAGAGATGAGAATAGACGTTAGCAAAGGTTTGGTAAATGTAGGCACATTTTTGATGATACAACCGTTCTCACAAACATCGATAGTTACAAATAGATAACAATTACTCAGCGCTACGAAGCAGATAACGGAGAAACATAGTTTAGAAGCAGTATTCGGGCTCCAGAAACGAGGACCTCTAAACGGAAAACAAACGACACACATTCGTTCGGTAGCTACGAGGACCAGCGTCCACGGACTGCTCGAGAGACCAACTGATAGATAAAACTCAAAAAATATACATTGAACTCGTGTTGACGGTTTGATCAGTAATTTCCTACCGTGAAATGTATAAGATATAACGTTGATGTATTTACTGAAATAAGCGCAGATGAGAACCAAAGTGTCGCAGACGGCTAGTTGAACGAACATACGACTAAAAGAACGTCGCCATAGTTTACGTTGCAGCATAACTATCACGATGAGCAGATTACCGATGAATCCGAAAACAAAACTAACACTGGCGAACACGAGGTAACACCACAGATAGGTTCCGTGCATCGTAGTTACAACCAGTACAATGGCCGTATAAACATTAGTGGGATTTGAGCGGTTCTGAGGAATGGAACTTGCAGTCATTGCATCAACCAATCAAACTGTACTCTCAATTACAGCTCACTGATTATTGAAACTATATCTAAAGTTATATACATTTCACAAACATCGACGACGCGCCTTCTTCGTTCGTCAGTTCAAATGACCTTCAGTTCTGTACCCAACGTTGTACATGAAAATATCAAAGTAGTTTCTATTGTCCTCAGAATCTAAGACTGTACAATATGCCCATCGAATTATCATATTTGACGCGTCATTGATTAGACCCGAAAATAATGCACATCATTTTACCAATATCAAATTGTCTCATTTACACGCATATTTAACCTAATTTTTTACCCATAGCAAATTATCACATCTACCCATAGCAAACTATCATGTTTTACCACACTCACATTTTTCCCATATCAAACTAGAATCAGAAGACACACATATGCATGTTCACACGGCACAAGGATGAAATCCTAAAAGTTTCCGTGAGCTAAAAGAAGTTTGTTCACGTTTCTACTTCATCCTTATAGTCAGTGGACTCTACTAGTTGAAGAAAATGTTGATTCTTAGCGTGGGATGTGGTAATCAATACTAATAAATCTTTTACGTTTTAGATCAAGTTGATCCCTTCCTAATCATATAGAATTGTACAGTAATACGTCATTGTTATTCGATACGGAAACTGTTAAATAACAATCAAGCATAAATTACTAATTCGTCAAATCGTAAATGTTGCTACGCTGAATGAACTGCAATGTTGTGGCCATGTTCTACCATCTGTTTGATATGAGTGTCCACTCACAACGAATCGACGAGCTGTCGCGATCTATCAGTAGCGAGAGTTACTGGTTTTTTTTTTTTTTTTTTTTTTTTTTTTACATATAAAATTTTATTTTACAAAAGGAAGGCTCCATAACAACTACATCACACTCACTGGAGTCAGGTGGGGGACTGAAGGATATTTACATCATATTCCAAGCAATCATAAATGTATATTTAATTCTTTTCAATTCGATTTAAACGTTATTCATTAACACTGGTTAGTAACAGTCGTATATATATAATAAGACAATTCAAACTGCATTAACTGGAACATTTCACTACACATCATACATACATCGTTTAACTCTTTCCAATATTTACACATTATCCGTAATGACACAAATTATTCTTTATATTTACAAAATAGAAATACTTTTGTCTAGTATAGAAATATCAAGTCATCATTCACAGTCACATGTATAGTATGTATAAAACGATTTAATTGCTATTTACAGAAACCTAAACGCTCTTTTCTGACCTTACAAAATATCATTAATCGTACAGAGTGCTATTTCATTTATAAAGTTATTATTTCCGTTGCATCTGATCAGTGTTTCATTTTGAGTCCAAACATTAATATTTTTCCTAGCCGTAATCTCCTGTTTCAATCGTTTGGCTATAAAATTACGAGCATAATTTTTCATATCTAGTTCAGTTTCTCCTGCGCATGCCTTGCGATGATTCTTATACAGTTACTGGTTATCGAACAGTTTACGCTTCCAATCTCTATTGCCTTTTTCATGAATTTTGTATCATATATCTCTCATAACCGATAGGTGCGTACAACCAACCATCTTTAAAATACCTCTCAAACTACGATGTACGATATCAAAGTTCGAAAAAGCAGTGCCAGGAGCCGAACTAGTTCTACACGTTGTGAGTCTTACTGACAACGATGATAACGTATATATTAGGGAAGGTTGTAATCTATTCGAAGATTAGTAATATACGGGGCCCGTGTTTAATCTACGTTTAGCGCTGCACTGACGGCCATGTTTCTTGCTCGAATCAGATACACCTTCGCCATCTATCGGTTTGAAGATTCAACCTAACGTTTTGACATTGTGCCACATGCGAGAAAAGTTCTAAGTAACTTAACGGGCCTACAATCTACACCAAAAATGAATACAGGAATGGAATTACTAGACTTTCAGTTTTATGTATATGTGGAATTCAATCGAACCAGCCTTAATGTTGACTAGAGAGCAGTAGGTTCCCTATCGATACAGAGTAAACGCACCTGAAACAATTCAAGCAATACCTGAATCGATTTTTGTATTTACGCTTTACATGACCCATGCAAACTGTAATAAAAAAATGTTTTTTCGATTGAGTTCTATTTTTTTTCTATAACGTGTGGCTGATAGCTTTTTCGAGAAAAGGAAAAGTTTTGAATTCTCGCGCGAGAAAACCAAAATGTTTTGAATTCTCGCGTGAGAAAACCAAAAGTTTTGAATTCTCGCGCGAGAAAACCAAAAAACGGGCCAATGTGAAACATTTTTATCGTTGCTTTAGCCGTACAGAAAATTTTTCAGTATGGCCCGAATCAGCCACCATATGATAGCGGGGACAAGGTCATTAGACAATTCATTTGCCAATCATATTTTGATTTCGCAACAGTTGCGATTTTGGAATCCTCGATTATCTTATCTTTAGTTGACGTCCTCCTGCGCACCTGCAATCCTTGCCAAGGTTGCTACGTTGATTATTCCAGAACCTTTTCGGTCCTGTAAATAAGTTGATACATCTTTTAAACTACTGGTCGTATGGAAATTCTGTGATGCTAGGTACCCATTCTAGAGGATGGGCTTTCCAGTGGTACCAAACATAATTAGTTTGGAGCGATTGATCTACGTTGAAAACGTGAACTAACTAAATTTGATATGGATACGTGGAAATATATATGCAATGAATGTTGTAGTAGTTGATGTGCTACCGCTTGCTAGTGTAGCTTACTGGTTCATTATACTTGCCAAGTGATTTCAATGTGATCGATGCCACGAAAGCATTGCGATTGAAATGTACGTAGGAGGAATTGAATCGTAGAAAACCGACTGAACTACTAGCGCCACGGGCGGATTCTCACTTGCCACATGTGGAATCCTTGACTGCTTGACGTCTGTCTGTGGTTGAATATGTTTTCCCAGTTATTTGCAGTTCCAGGTTTCTCACCCCGAATCAAGATTCGAACCCATGTCACCCGATTGACGACCGGCAATTTGTGGTTGAATTTTTTCATCTAATTTCTATATAAATTGTATTCATTGTGGCATTTCATAAAACCTTTTGATTTAAAAATTATTTTTCGCTTGCTGTGAATAATATTTGAACTTGTGCCGGATGTTTGGTAGATCGAATGATTTTCCTATTTACTCTCAAACATCAATGAGTATTGACTGTTCAAAAATGAAACTGTATTTAAACTCGATGGAAATCAATGCTTTTTCATCTGGAAGCAGTGGCTGTGAAACTTGCAGTTCTGTTCACGATTGTGAAAACCAAAGGTAAGACTATGATGACATATAGATGATATTCAGCATCGTTTGATACGGAAGCGTCCTGCGGAAATATTTCATATTTGCAAAAGAGAGATACAGAGGTCGTCCAGAGTTACCTACTCTTCTCAGTTCAGTTGATTTCGTAGCTTTATTCCGAATTTTTTTACACACGTCACCATGAAAAAACATTGAACCTGTTGATTGTATTTTCATCGTTTTAACTGGTGAAATTTCACAGAAAAATGCGGTTTTGTTTTGATGAAATATAAGAATTTTCAATCGTATAAAATGAAACTTGCGCTGAAATTCACTTAACATATTTTTCTCCAAAACTAGATAACAAAACTGGGCCGTACAGGGGCTGTTCATAAACATTTAACTATTTTCAAATATTTTAGGTACGATAGAGGAGAATGTCGATTAATCTGATGACTCGTGTTTGTCTAATCGCTGCCCTGTGCGCGTTCTGTATTGTGTCAGTAAATGGTGGTAAGTTTACGATTGCTGAAAGGGCATTTTTGTGGAAGGGGATGTTACTGTGACGTCGTTAGTGTGATGCGAAACTATAAGTTTGCTTTGAATAGGAAAAATTTGGGTTTCGAAAAATGTATTTGTATCTAGCGAGAAAGAGCTCCTTCCTGGCTCGGTAGGGACTGGCCATATTGGTCAAGGATTTTGATGAAATTATTTGGGAAATCATTCGATCACGGCGTGAAAACATATTGAATGCTGAAAATCGATATCAAAGATGAAAAATAAAACGATATCACAACAACGCCCTCGAACCTGTCCAGATACTGACTATATAGTACATTCATTATTCTGTGGTTGTATACGCAGGATGTATTGCTGGTGGATTCGACTGTAAAAAGTCTGGCGTCTCTTGCTGCCGCGGAAGATCTTGTGCCTACAAAAATACTTACACTAAACAGAGAACGTGTATAGCGTCATTTATAGCAAAAAAATTTAACCAAGTACGTATGGGGTTTAAGATGAGGCATTCACAAATGCTCGACTCATGTGCGTCCATTCCGCGCCATGTGATTGATTTGCTGTCTGATATTGTGTTTTGCAGGCGGACAGGTCATAATCTATAGAATCCGGTCACCACACATGAACCGACTTCATTTGTAACTCGACCCAAGAATAATGGTTTTATATCTTCATTTATAATGGATGAAATAAAACATTATTGAAGATTAAATTACGATCTTTACTTTATCATCATTGTTTCATACAATGTAGGGTTGAAGACTGATTGATGTCCAATCCGGTCAGCTTTGAGTGTCTTAATAGGAACGCAACACTATTGTATGTTATTTCTGTATTGCAGCATATTATCATGTAAGGATGCATTGGAGGATATCACAGAGTATAGTCAACGCAACATTTTTTTTTTGGGGGGGGGGGGTGAATTACATTTTCTTTTTGATTGCATACCCTACGTACTTACTGAACTTCAACAGAAGTTGATACAAACTTCGACTCTATCACTGAAAAACTCCAAATTTCTAATTTGCTAATTATGCTATCCAATGCTATCCCATGCGTTTCTATACGAAATCGGAATGTTACGTATTTCTGACGGCTTGTTATTTCTGCGCGTTTCCAGCCCTGTTCACGTTAAATTAATTTCCCGAACATCATTACACGTACCACCAGCGCGACGACAGACTCTAATTGTATTGTCCATGTAATGAACCAGTTCAAAAGTGGTTAAAAATGTGGGCCGTGGAATTAATTACCACTGACTCGTTATTCATTCTTATTAGATCATGGCCTATATGGAAAAACACCGGCGATAATGGATTGCAGAATTATGCGGAACAAAACCAGTTTTGCCACAAGATCTCAGGAAATTGATTCAATTGAACATTTCTTACTCATGATCTATGAATCCATTTACGGGAATAACAAATTCAAAACCCCGGGCAGCTTTTTTCACTACCACGTTATATTTTGTTATAAAGTTCCAATACTGTCTGGCACAAATACAAAAATCTAAATTTCAAGCCGAGATTTTCAATTGAATGATAGCCAACAATCTGAGAAACGGTTATTGGGGCTACCGATCTGAGAATCAATGGACACTTCTGCAAATTTATGTATAATTTTTAGAATCCGGATCCGTACTATTTGAACAAACTCGGTCCCTCTGTACACAGACAGAGTTCAATCTCCATGAATACGTAAACCAATAGAAAGCTCTTTTTCTCTATTTATTGTAGAAACCATTTAAAACGGCTGAGCGAACTCGTATAAGTTATAAAATATGTTGAATGCAATAAGCGGCTTTTCGCTAAACCTCTCAGTAGCCTAGCTCCACTGTGCTAGTGCCGCTAGTGCCATTCAACGCAGGAATTTCATACAGTTTAGACCGACCACATAGTGTTAGTGCGCTGGCCGGATCGTCTCTCGTCTTACAAGCTCTCTTCTGGTATGTAGCCAATCTCTTTGTATACATTTGAAGTGTACGGGTATAACATCTTGGTTAAATATCGATCGTACGTCGGCGTTTCCATCGCGACAATTTTGAATAAATTGTCATTGTAGCGACTGCAGGCACTCTGAATAGACGCGACGCAGACAACAGAGCTGCTCCCTGACGCACGCTCGCGAGAACACTCCTAGCGTTTTTTGATATTGTTGGATTATTGTCAACAGCACGTTCATACATCGGTTAAATTTCGGTCGAGAAAAATGAAAACGGAAAGCGAAAACGACGAGGATAATAAACTGAAAATTGTGGAGGAAGAAAGTGAAGTGATGATTCAGGAGTCTGAACCGAAACGGGCAGAATGGGGTAAAGAGATCGATTTCTTTTTATCGTGTATTGGATACGCAGTCGGTCTCGGTAATGTATGGAGATTCCCGTATCTATGCATGCGCAATGGAGGCGGTGAGTAATGCACCATGACGTCATCCTTTCGAAGAATCGATTTATTTAAAAAAAGAAATGTTTTCAATTTAAAGCTATTGATTGAGCTCCTTTACGAGCTGAAGAATTCATATGCGAGTTTGCGTTTGAAAAAATGCTCTTTATTTGACTTGAACATATTCTTTTACTTATATCAAGAATTTTGATGTCGACGTCTTTCGTCTAAATTTGAATATTTTATGCAAATTTTCAGCTCAACGTGTTGGTATCTAATTCCCCATTTCAACTTCTTCCGTTAAACGAAACTCGTGTTCTTTTCTTATATGTATAACGTATTACTTGCGACCAGTTGGAAATCGTTTGGCCATTATGCCTTCATATCGATTATCGATCTAATTTAAATATCTTATGCTAATTTTCAGGAGCGTTTCTGATACCGTATTTTACGTTCATGGTCCTTGCGGGGATGCCTCTGTATTTCCTCGAAATGGCCATCGGGCAATACTCTGGAAAAAGCCCGATCACAGTATTTGACATTTGCCCGATGTTTACAGGTAAATAGTGATTGTAAACTTTGAATTTTAAGTCGACATGTCTACTATTTTCATATAAATTACAACAGAACAAAAACTGTAGCCCCCGAGGGTTAAAATATCATATATATCGCGAAATAAAGTTCTTATCGAAATAGTTTTTTTTCATATTGAAATTCGACGAATAATGACTTAGACGATCTATGAACAAGAATATTAGAAAATTACCAGATTTCTTCATGATATTTCTAAAGCTTTGAATCTGGTTTAGAGTTTGTTTTGTATACAAATATCAATATTGTAAAACGCTTTACCAACTTGGCGATTATGATTTCGAGCGAGATTTCCATCTATTTGTTAATTTCACCTATATTCCAATATGGCTCCATTTTTGTATAGACTCAATACGGTAGAAATAACACTTTGAAATGCAAACAAAGGCAGGCTGTTCAAATATCACCCTGACTCATGCATTATGTAAATGAAAACCCCGACAATATTATTCAGTTTCAATTTTGCGCTGACAAATCGACCAAAAATGTACTCTAGTGGTGAAGAGATCATTAACATGACGCCATTTTGGATGTCTAAGCGGCTGAAAAGTCACGGTTTGACGGACATGGTGTCATAAAACAATCCTCGAAAACGTAAATATCCCATAGTTTTAGTTGGGATTTTTTGATTGGTGTTTTAGAATTAGATTTCCCCGGGGCCCAATTTCTCGAAAGAAAATGATTTATGCATAGTTGCCATAGACACATGCGTTGGAGCGCACGGTTCCGACTCGGAGAGCTCCTTCGTGTGGCGAGACTGAGTGATAATAAGTGAAAGAACAGCCTCTTACAGCATCTTAGATTCTGACGTGAAACAAAAGAATTTCAGCAAAAAAGACTAATCTGCGCCGTTCTCTCAGCGTTTCGCTTTTAAAAAGGCGGCAGTTATCATGTTCAAAAGGCGTTCAGTTTACGAGATAGATTGCTATTTACATGCACTTGTAAACAAAAACAACGTGTATTCTAATACATAACCACGCGCGACTTAACTTCCTTTATCGGTGAATCGAGTCCGTGTGAAATCCCTCAAAGAGAAGAATAGTCGTTATATTCATGATTTCACATTACAATTCTCTGTAAGCATTACGTATTGATTCATAGCCATCTCTATGACAAATCATTAATTGCATAAGATGGGATAGCTTAAGTATATTAACAATTGAGAATTTTGCTTTTATATTTTTCTTCCGATTTCGCGCTGTAATGCTGCTACAGCCGAAACAACCTCCCCGAAAGTAAGATCTCTTTGCCGTAGAAACGGTATAAAAAACGATGGTAGATTGATATATAACTGTATATAATAGAAGAAAATAATGCAAAACGTTAGGAAAATGATGTCCTTGAATTAAAAGCAAAACATATACATCAAGGAACTCCGACCTGGTTGTCAGATAGATGAAGCATAAAGCCTTCAGGGTACACGCGTACTTAGACTCACGGGAGCAATAGCAGCGAATTGTTAAAAACAAAATAAACAAACAACAATTTTCTTTTCGTTCATGTAACTAATGTTTAGAGTTCATGAACGCGTTCGGTTATTTCCGTCTTTGCTTGAAGAACTTGGCGAAGTTTCTTATGTGTTTTTATCGAATTTTATCGCTATTAGAACAACGTCTTAAGTCGTAAACCGCGCAAAGGCAGATAGCACTTAACGCTCTGTTTAAAGGGATTGAAAGAAACTTAATGGGCGCATTAGAAACACCTTGTATCTTATTGTACGTAATCTTCACAGATTTGAAATCAGAAATCATCGACGATTATTGAATCGATAATTCAATCGGATTGAAAATTCAAAATTTATATTTGATGAAAGATTATTTCCAATGTGTTATAGAACCTGACATAGTAATCAGATTAAATGATAATGGGAATGATAGTAATTGATGTTAGACGATCAATTAATCATTCCATTACTGAGGGATATTCTCCTGATGAATGAATGGTGGTGACCGTATACTCGAAATAGATTCCGCTCAAGTCGGCTCTTTCGGGACCGTAGTAAACTGTCCGACTTGAGCGATATCCGAGTCGGATGTTATATATTTCATAGTGTCACGAACAACAAACATCCGAGTTGAACGGTAAATCCGAGTTGAACGGTAAATCCGAGTTGAACGGTAAATCCGAGTCGTTAAGATCCGACTCAAGCGGAGTTTACTGTTTATACAATATTGCTTCGCGTGTCTTGAGATTTCTGATTTTTTCAGGACTTGGTTACGGAATGGTCATTGAATCGTTAATGTACACGGTCTACACGAGTATCATCATAGCATGGATCATGTACTACCTTGGGATGTCGTTTACGAGCTGGGTTCCCGTGTGGGGGCGCTGCGACAACGCCTGGAACACGGAGAACTGTATCGTGCCCGGTGGAGATCGAATGAACCCGAATTCAACAACATCGACGAATCACAGCTCGACAACTAATCAATCGATCGTTACTACAGCCGCATCCAGCTTCCGTATCATTCACCATGGCAACGATTCGTTCTTGCCCTCCAATACATCGAATACGTCTGTTCTAGGAAAACCGATGTCATCAGGAGAGGAATTCTGGCAGTAAGTGTCTATCGTATTCAAATTGCCTTCGATCTGTCTTTCAATGCGCTCTCTCTCTTTCTCTCTCTCAATTCAAATTGAAGAAGTCTTTTTTCTCAACTGTGCATCTAAGCCGCCTCGCATCTGGAATCAATCCATGCAGGCATCGTCTCCCAGATTATATTTATATCTACATTTCTTTTTCGTTTTTCTATCAATGTGCGTTCGAGCTTATCCATTGCGGTGGTAGCTGATTACAACAACGACAAAATTATTTTGTAAAATGAATATATTTTTTGCAATAAAAACGTAATTATTTGTGAAATAAGCTGCCGTTTTACGTAAAAGATAAAATATGATTTTACTTTGTAAATGAAGAAATGAAAAAATAATTTAGTATTTTCATTGCGAAAAAAATGAAAAATCGAATCCAGAACAAAATCACGTTCTGCGAATGCTGCTGGTTGAAAAACCTCTTTTCTTGAACGCTTCGAAATCTATCTGGGCCGAATCATTTCAACAGCGCTTAAAGGCGTGTTGAATGTGTCTAAATATATACATATATGTATTTTTTTCTAAATCTCAAATTTCGATGATTTTGTTTTAAGACGCGTCAGTCAGGCCGCCGATATATCTGTTTGTTTTTTAATATCATAAATGAATGAGCTTGTCGATATTCATCGACGCTGAAATTACAGATATAACGTTTTGGAGCTTACGGATGATATCGGGAATCTAGGAGGCTTCCGCTGGGAGCTTGTCGTCTGTTTGTTTGTATCCTGGATAGTTGTTTTCCTGTGCTTATTCAAAGGCGTCCGGTCATCAGGAAAGGTAACCGCTGAAAGCATAGAAAACTCGCACTAACGACGATGAATCGAACAGTAGATTTTTTTGCTACAGGGGCGGATCCAGGAATCTAGCTAGGGGGATATTCATATGAAAATTATTTTCACGAGTCGGCTTCCCGAGACGTATTCCGACGTGTAAACCATGGGTTATAATTAGAGCCAGCGTTTAATAGATCACAAAATCTACTCGTCGACTAATAGAACATAATTCTACCTTAAGAACAGTCCACATGACTTTTGTACCCTACTTTTTATCTTTGGGTAAACCGACTAAAACATTCCCGAAATCCAACAGACCTCGCCTATGTATTTAGGGTGGGTCGATAGGCCTATATAATGAATTTTCCAAATTTCAAAGATAGATCTCGAATTATTCTGGAGGTATTTAGAGGGGTTCACTGGCGACTAGTGAACCCCTGGATCCGCCCCTGTGCGATGTTCATCCTCGTTTGAGAGTTTTGCTGTTCAAGTTTACGGTGGTTTATTACAAAAGTAAGAATCGGATATCCTTCGTTCGGTGTGAATATTGATCCAGGCCGCGGCCTTCCTCGCCGATATCGGGTATAGAACTAACGTCATAGCGCGTCATAACGGCCACCAAAGCAGAGTGACATTTCTGATATTCCCGAACAATGTAAAAACCTACTGTTGACGAATTTAAAAGCCAAACATGTTTAAATCTTATCTAAGTCACTGCGTTTCATTCTTCGTCAATTTCTAGAAAATGGGTTTCTGTAGAAGTCTTGAGGCCACGTGCTTTTCTACTTGACCACCCGTATTTTGCTACTTTTTACTCGCCTCACGTCGGTGCACTTTCACTGACGTCACATCGACCTGGCTTTATGACGGCCAACGATATATTGACGTGCTATGACGTCACACCTCTGGCAATTCTCGTTTCCTTTCTTCGATTTTTTGCCTACGAATTAAAAGTAAAAACGATAATCGTCAGCCATCGTTGAGGTGAACCGACGATTTCAGTTTTCTTACGACGATAACGTTGAAATGATTGAAGTAAATCAGTGAACGCAAAGACAGGTAGTTTTAACTAGACTTATTCATCTAGATTTATATAGAGAGCTGTGATAACCTAGAATCACATTGATGAACGTGAATTATATACTTTGTAGGTTAACTGATTTTATTAGAAATTACCAGCTTTCGCTACTGGTGAATAGTTGTTTCATCAGGTAAATGCTACCATTCATCAGAAGCGAGCGCTGTCTGTTTTTGCGTTCCTTTTCACTAACAGCCGAAAAATCTGGTTTTCGTGAAAAACGAATTTAAGCTCAAATTGGTTTAAAGTTTGAATTGCTGTCCCGATTCAAATTCCCGAGATAACCAATTAGCGATAAAACCAATTTAAGTTCCGACTTTTTCGATGAAACCGAACCCAGAGGCCAGTGTTGCTCAAAGATTGGTTGAAGATAACCGACGAATAAATACCATACAGTAACAATGTAATTTTAATTGTAACTATGTTTACTATTTACTTGTTGAATCTAACAGACTTTTGGGCAACTGGCCCCAGAGGTAACGAGAATCGCCGGAGAGTCCTGTTGAGAAATGAACCGAGGAAGGACGACGGTCTGCGATATTCGCACGAGTGACGCGATTCTTTCCGATTCGTTTTGTACTCTTAACTACTGTTTCCCCTTTGGGACTTCATCGACTATCACAACCAAAAACAAAAAAAAAACTGATTCTGGTAATTGAAAAAAAAAAACTGATAATCAAATGGTCGCTTTATCGACTCAGAAAAAAAAGTTGCTGAAGAAACTCTCGTCTTTTATAAAAATTTTCGTCAACGTCCGTTTTATTTCCATCCAATAACCAAAAACCTAGTAATAGATTTTCTTTCATAGATTGCAGAATTAATCATCAGTATTTTCGACGTACTTTTTCCACTACGACTTCGTTTGAAGATCTTGTCCATGATTTTCACATCGAAAACATCGTTCGATTCGTACCAAAAAAAAAAAAAAATGATTCGATAATTTTTTTTTCTTCAAATTTTTGCCGAAATTTCTTATCATCGTCAATCGTTATAACGACGATACTCGCATGCGCTGCGTATTTTGATTTGTTAGTATTTTGTATTTTTAGGTGGTGTACGTGACGGCTACTGCTCCGTTCTTGTTTCTGATCGCTCTATTCGTTAGAGGAGTCACTTTGCCCGGTTCTTATGATGGTATAATGTTCTATATTACACCAGATTGGAGCAAACTTCTCTCGTTCAGAGTAAGTATATGACAGACCCTATTGTCACCAGTCAGCGGTTGTAACATATTTAATTAAGCCTTAAATTCGCTGACGACGGCTTATGAATATATAGAATTTAAATGAAATACTGTCTCGCTGAGCATGCCAAATAGAATACGATTACATAAATTTCGATTCAGGATGAAGTTTTACGCGATCTTTTTTTTGGTTGATTCGTCATTTAATGAATGATAACAGCGATGATTGAACTGCGCGGCGGCACGCGAGGGAAGGGATCGCTCAAATCGCTAAGATGGACAAATTATGGGGCTTAGAATGTACCGGTTACTTATGCGGTGTGAATTATTTTCGAGTTGGGTTGTGTTTCCACAATCTACGCATTCTCCTGCTGTCTTTCCGAATGGTAGCTTGAGTTACTAGTTCAACACATTTGTAAATGCGTTTAAATTGTGCAAATGCGGTCAATTGTTACATAAGTGTCATGAATCGAATTGAAAAAGCCCACAAGAACGCTTGATTGGTGTGAACGAAAAAAAAAAATAAATCCATTCGAGTAGTTTCTGAACATCAGTCCGATAGATTTTGACATGTTTTTCGGACGAGTTTTGTATTACTGTTCTAGGTCGAGCATGTTGGATTTCTGAGAAATTTCTGCGATGATTAGAAAATTGCAATTCTATTTTTAGATATGGTCTGAAGCGTGTTTACAGATATTCTACTCGTTAGGGGCGTCGTGGGGTGGTCTAGTAACGATGGCTAGTTACAATAAATTCAACCACAATATATACAGGTATATTTCGGATTTCCCATTCATTCATTCATTCATTCATTCATTCATATTCCAATTTCACTAAAACAGAGTCTTTTTGATTTTTGATTAACAAATCTCGATTTCAAGCTTTTAAGATTGTGTATTAGTCGGTTTGAACTCTATTAATTCAATTTTTCACGTTTTTGAGGGTAAGGGCTATTTTACAATTTCGATTCCAATTTATATTCATCATTCTTCTCTGTGCGAGATTTAGGTGAATAAATAGAAAACAAAAGGAGAACAATAAAAATCAATGATACATCGTATTGATAATTGTTGTTTTAACAATTTCACAGAACCAGCCGTGCAGGTTCCTATTCAGAAAATTCATAAAATAAACATACGTATATAAGCGGTTTTCAACAGTTGTTTTTGCGACATGGTGATTTTGTTGATTGATGTGATTGCTGCAGCTGTGACAACTTATACTGTACAGAATAACCTCAATACTCGAAGTTCAATTTACTGAGTGCCATTTCCCCCTACCTATTTCAGGGATGCGATAGTAATTCCACTGGTGACATGCGGCACAAGTTTCTTCGCCGGATTCGTCATATTTAGTGTGATTGGTTTTTTGGCTCACGAAGCGAATTTACCAGTAGAAGAAGCGGTCACGTCGGGTACGTTAAAAGCACGGATCGCTAGTTCGTGATTTCACTATGAAATCCAGTCTCCTATATAACATAAGGTTACACAAACTTCTGTTACATCCATACGCTAGACTGAGTTTACCCCGGAATCGATTGACTTCGATCATCGCGTTCCACAGTCTGTGAGTTAGAGTTAACTCTGGCCGAGTTAAAATCAGTTCATTTTCAATGAGTTAACTCGGAGTAAAACCTTAACTCACAACTGTGGAACTGGACCCTGTTTACCCCGGAATCGATTGACTTCGATAATCGCGTGCCCCGGACTCCTGGACCCAGTTCCACAGTCTGTGAGTTAGAGTTAACTCTGGCCGAGTTAAAATCAGTTCATTTTCAATGAGTTAACTCGGAGTAAAACCTTAACTCACAACTGTGGAACTGGAACCTGTTTACCCCGGAATCGATTGCCTTCGATAATCGCGTGCCCCGGACTCCTGGACCCAGTTCCATAGTCTGTGAGTTAGAGTTAACTCTGGCCGAGTAAAAATCAGTTCATTTTCAATGAGTTAACTCGGAGTGAAACCTTAACTCACAACTGTGGAACTGGACCCTGTTTACCCCGGAATCGATCGCCTCGGATTATTGCGTGCCTCACTAGTATATTACGAATTACAAATGTTCTTATTCTTTCAAAATCCATAGGAAGCAAAAACAGTACATATATATATTATGTACGAGTATGAGTAATATATATATTACTCATTAGAAAATTAGATTTGTACTGTTTTTTGCTTCTATGGATTTTGAATTATCTAGACTCTCTGCCTAAGATCTACTTATTCTTTATTCATCGTTACAACGACCAACGACCTGCTCTCGGACTACCCCGGTATTCGCATTGTACCTCGGATTGATAATTTATTAAGAGTAGGCAAGTGGAGTAAACTGTAAGTCTAATTAAATCTATACATCCTCTTATGTGTCACGTATAGGTCCAGGACTGGCGTTTATCGCGTACCCGATGGCTTTAGCTAAGATACCCGGTGCTCCGATCTGGTCGGCGATGTTCTTCTTGATGCTGTTCACAATCGGATTGGATACGGTGGTAAAGTATTTCACTATCTTAACCTTGCGATTTCTTAAATTATTCAAATTAATCTACCGCGATGCATTTCATTTCGGAAATTGTGGCTCCATGAATGTAATTCCAAACTCGAATAGACTGACTCAGTAGAGAAAACTATTAATGGGATTAATGATAATAATAATAATGATGATAATATAGTAATGATGATATTCATTTACAGTCCGTTACATGAAATACAACAGACTTTATAATGTCCATATATAAAAATTGGGCAAAACAGTAGGCAGATGTATAGAATACAGGGTTTCAAGCGGTCCTTCCAAGTCCTTCTTTGTCCTTCCTTTGGAAAATGTTTGGACAAACATCATCTTTGTCCTTGTTTTTGACTCTAAGTCCTTCCTTTTGATAAAAAAAGTTTGATGCTTCCAAATTTGATATGGGGTATTTTATTAGTAATTAGTATTGGTAATTCACTTGTCCGTAAGATTGAATATACAGGAAAGTGTTATGGAATTAGCCTGGTATATATGATTGGTCTACATGACTAGTATTCCGTCAAAGGCTTTGCAAAAATGCTTCCCTATGGGGCCTCATTTAACTGGAAAGTACTTCTCTTCAAGTCTAAAAGTCCGTCCTTTTGGGTCTAAAATTGCCGAAAAATTCCTTCTTAATACTTCTTTTTACCCTGGCCTTACCACTTACCACCGGAAACCCTGAGAATATTACCAAATAAGATAATATGTACATTAGTAAATAGAAATGTAATTGTACAGATGTTCGAGTTTGAATCTTTTATAGTGCTCAACGATTAACCAAGAACTGGATGCTGCGCTGATTAAAATTGTCGTCCCATTTTAAATCTAAATCAAATCGCTATCGATTTTCTCGAATATTTCAGTTTGTGTCGTTCGAGACTTTCATCAGCGCTTTCGTCGATAAATTCCCGGCGATCAGAAAACGTAAAATGTTGTTCGTGATCGGTTCATCGATTACCTGTTTTCTTATGGGTCTCATATTCTGTTCAAGAGTAAGTATTTGATACGCTCCATCTTGATGTAATTCCCTGATGGTGATTAGGCATTCTCAGACGATGGTGAATGTCTGAACGGGCACATCAGGGCTGCTGCTTGATGTCTATCGATGAACTCGCATTTATATTTAGGATTTTACGATTTTTATCGACCACTCGTAGAATTTCAGAGACTAAGGATGGATTTCAATCGAATCTAAGAAATCCTAGCATCTTTGTCCGAATGCGCACCAGCGAAACTGTTGGATCCTCGCTCGCCACAAGCAGAATCTTCAATTGCCACAGTTGGACGTAAACTGCTCATTATAGTATCTAATTATGATGTTTTCTGTGATTTTAGGGTGGTATGTACTGGTTCCAACTAATTGATTGGTTCATGTCTATTTTCACGGTGCTTGTTATTGGTATATTTGAATGTATCATCATCTCTTACATATACGGTTAGTAAACCTACAGAAAGCGTGAACGTATTTCACATGTTTTTTAATTCAACGCTGATAGAAATTCGTGGATTTTTGTTTTTTCGTTTATTTATTTATATGTAAATTATGATATCAATCAATGTCGATCAAGTTTTCGTATTTCAACTAATTCCAGGAGTGAATAGATTTTATAACGAAATTGAAATGATGATCGGATATCGGCCATCAGTTGTGTGGAAGGGTTGTTGGGGTTTCGCTATCCCGGCGTCGTTGACGGTGAGTCGGTGAAATTGTTGAGAAAAAAAGGGCAACAATTTTTGCGAAGGCGTTTGTAATAATGAACTTGCGTTGATTATGTTAAAATACCGTGATTTCGCTACTAGCGACCATTATATTAGCTTCATATCTGCCAGGTTTAACTGATTTGCCACCAACATAAGACGTCTCAACTACAAATATTCACAATACCATGATAGCAATTGACGTTGATTTTGGTTCCGTGGCCTCAATTTTATGTGATGCATTCTATTTTCCTTTTTTAGATCTTTCTGACGTATCTGTTGGCGGTACAGGTTTGGCCCTATTACGGATCGTATAGATACCCGACTTGGGCGATTGGTATCGGTTGGCTGATCGCTTTTGTCTCGGCGATACCTATCCCGTATTGTATGATAACTAGGCTATACACAACTCCGGGAACGTTGAAGCAGGTAACTAATACCTTTACAGCCGTTACTAAGTTGACGCTCAATCGGGTTCTAACCCCAGCGCGTCAGAGCACTTACCAGGATTATATCAGCTATGAGTTTGACAAATTCTCTCTTTACTGAAACCGTGGTTTTGGCCTACAATTAGCTCTGCCCTGGTAAAAAATTTTCCCCATATTCTATAGATGAATCCCTAAACCACGCCTTAAGTAGTGTCCGGACTGGTATTTAATATTTCATAGAATCGGGGAAAGACTGGTTCAAATGAACGAACTCTACATTTCGTCCTTTTCCCGTGAGCGTAGAGGCAGCACCGTACGGTCAACTAGCGGAATTTCCGCGGGCTAGTGAATGCACGATTGACCGTTTAACTTCTTCTTTCGAAATTGAAATAGTCATTTCCAGTTTATCGAAAATCAATATCGACGGTAACAGAACAGTTTCTTCTGTATTGGATTGATCTAAGAAAAATAACCGGGAAATGTTTTTGATTCTTTCAGAGACTTTTCAGAGCTTCGCGGCCTGCGGCTACCTGGGGTCCAAATATACACAAAACCGATAATCAAGACGAACAAATGATTCCCGAAACAATTGTGCTGACGAAATCCAGCGATGAGCCGGATCTGATAGTGTAAATTTCAGTTTTTTTTTTTCTATTCATTTATTGATAATGATAACAATCGTAATTTATACATGTGAATGTATGTAAAAATCAAATGCGTTGTAAATATCATACTCGTAAAAATAAAGCGTTGTTTTGTAGGGTAAAATGTGTTCATTAACGGAATTTTTGTTCCACGTAGTTTGTGAGGTAGGCCAGGCCCGTGCCAATGATTTTTGAGCGCCAGTCCTGCAAGTACTATTTCAAAAGGGACACTCTTTCACCTGAAAAGTGCCACTCTCCCATTGAAAAAAGGACAGATCTTGCATAAATATCCAAATTTCGAAAAATCCCGAAATGTTTACCCGACACTGACTTTTAAAGGGCACTTTGAAAATGTTTAGGGGTTCAGCCACTCCGTCGCCTCGAGCCTGTAGGCATCAAGTAACTCAACATTATTGAAGTTTTGACGATCAGGTTTTCGAAAGTGTGATAATTTCAGTTGTTTTTGTGACACATGATTTTATCATGTATTATGGGAGAATTAAAGTTCTCAATTTTCATGAGCCTAAAGTGCAAGTGCCTCTCCTCTCTGAAGATAAGGAGTAGTGTTGATAACTACCATGGAGAGGTGTTTTAGATTTTTCGAGCCTTTACCAGAAAATACCAGACCTAAAACAAACAATAACCCAACCGTTATCGTGAACGAAGCCGGTGAGATAACAAGCGTTCAGAAACAAATAAAAATGAGCAGTTTTGAAACAGAAAAAAAGCTTACAAATCTTTCAGCTGTAATATCGGACACAGAAAACATCGTGTACATTGACCATGCATTTACTAAACAAATTGATATGATGATTTTGGTTGGAGTCAAGATGACGGGTCGACGATCTGTGAAACAGACAATAAGAGGAATATAAACTAATGTATATATAGATATGTAGGTACATATCACTCTGAAATAGGAATTATCTGCACTGTGCCATAAGGTGAGTTAAGTGCTGAGGACACCTAGCCTTATATCAGTCAAGAGTCCTGTTAACTGGCCGTCGGTATAGCGATACCGATATATATTGATCGAGTGTATGCCTGAACGAATCATAAGACAATTACATCGGGTCCGGTAAGTCCGCACGAAGTTTATTTCACAGTCTGGGATTATATGTGGAAAATGTTCTACCACCATATATGATATATACATGTTGTATGTGATAAATCCAAAAAACAAGTATGATCTTCGAACCGGTACCGTACCCGTCATTTAGTTTTTTTTTGTATTCTATCATGAAAATGTTCAATTTTCATACAAAACGCTACAAAACATTTTGATACAATAATTGTATGAAAACGCACCGGGGGTAGAAACAGTAGAATGAGCGATAATAATTATTATTATCGCTCATTCTACTGTTTCTACCCCCGGTGCGTCGTAGACGACACTACAAACAGAATGTATGTACCCAATACAGAGACGTCTCTTGAGCGTGCTTTGACTGTAACACAAACAGGTATTTTTGTTGTTTCCGTGCCATGAATTTACGTTATACAAGAAAATACAAGACGCAACACGACAACCGTAAGAATTATTCGTCAAGACGATTCTCTACGAGAACGATCTGTTAGTGGAAATGCGTAAGTAAGATTGAAAGAGTCATTGGTGTTTCTGATGAAACACAAACATACAGAAAGAATAATCGAGGTATCTCGATCTATAACGCAATCTGGATCGAAGTATCGACGATTTGAAACTACCGTTTTGTTAGATTTGAAGTGATTCGGCTTTAAGTTTCAGCTTGGTGTGAAGACGAAGGATAAGTTGTTACACATAGCCGCCTACCCAGGGGCGGATATAGGGGGTTCTTAGGGTTCTGGAATAACGTCGAGCTTTGTCTGTGCCCCTTCGAGATGCCCCTATTTCCATCCCTATATCATTTGGCATGATTTTGCCTAGTAAGTGCCCCTGAAAACAACATGTTTGATGTAAAGTGCCCTTTTTTGCCGTGACTTGAGATAGAACGTTCCCTCCCCCATAATAATAATAGTAAAATCTTCTAAGACACGAATTAAACAAATCTTGTGGGTAGCCATTTTTGTGGAAAACGTTTTTTAGGAAATCAATTTCTTGTGAGAAAACAAACCAACTACTGCTTATGGTATATGCTCTATGGAGCAGACATTGGATTAAGCCAAATTTCCATTTTTGCGGAAACATAGCTGAAAAGTTTAGAATCAAGCTAGTGTAAGTTGATTTTCTAAATACATGAGAAGTGAAGGTACCATCATCCGTTGTTGGGAGCGAAATATACGTATCTAGAAATGGAAGTGTAGACGGTCCTATTTCTGAAGTAAATTTAAGATTTGGGTGTAGTGCATTTAGATTCTCCAGGAAAGATGCATGTATTGAATCACGTCTGAATACACAGAAAATATCATCAACATAACGTAGGTATAACGATGGCGCGAAACTTTTCCCTGAACAATCATCTAGCAGCTTAGATTCAAAATAAGCCAGACAGAAATTAGCCATAGTGGGCCCTAGAGGGCTGCCCATTGCAACTCCATCTACCTGTCGAAAAAATCTATCGCGATACATAAAGATTCCACTTGTTGCTATTTTCATAAGTTGTTTAAAGGTAGCCTTATCAAAATCTGGTTTAGTAGTCATAGATATGGTCTGCTATAATATTGATAGTTTGTCCCAATGGTACATTAGTAAAAAGTGACACGACATCAAAGCTGATCAGTATATCAGTAGGTTTGAAATAGAATTGTTTCAATCGCTCCAAAAAACTGGAGGTACTGTCTAGCATGTAATTAGAAGGAATATGTGGTTTGATAATATTGTCAAGGTATTTAGCCAAATTATACTCTGCTGTGTTTAACAAGGTCTGAAAGGAAGACCTGGTTTATGAGCTTTACAGAGGCCATAAAGTTTGCCTGGTTGGCTGTTTATGTAGAGCCTTTTGTCTTAGTAGTCAAAACATGACGAGACATCTCGTTGTAGAGGAGTCGTATTAAGCAGGGGTCAAATAGGTAAACGCGAAAACTGGTGCGTAGGTTAAACATGATTTTATCGATATACGAGTTTTTGCTACGAAGCAGTCCAGGTAAATCTCTCATTAGTCCAGGAAAATTACTCATTAGTCCAGTTTGATTGCTCATTTTCCTGTTACAAAAATTACTCATTCATCGGTTGACGCTACTATGATCTTGCAGTATTCAAAACATCAAATAGTCTAATTATTCTTCGCCAAAAAATGCGAACATGTCGCTTCATGTTGCGCTCTGTATCTTCGCCATGTTCAAATCATGTGACAACGTCGCGATGGCTGATTGGCTGTTCGTCGAAAAAATGTTCGATAACATCAGCTCGTCGCCGTGTTGTGGCGGCAGACGTTACGACATTCACTAATACAATGCTCGATATCAAAATGAAACGTGTTTGATTGATATTACATAAAAGTTCCTTCTTCAAGATATCGTGGACGCTACGGTCATGGTCGCCACAGCCGCTGCATTTGAATCATACCTGAGTACTTGGATTAACGCACTGTTCATGGTGCATGGTTGATATCTTATGGCTTATAGTTTTGGGTTTAAGATCGAAGTACTTCAAGCGCTATATTTATTATATTTCTTATGTAAAGATCGGACGCTAGGTGATATTGCACACAACTGAACTAGGTGTCTATATTCTCAGACGAATCGATCGCCATGACAACTACTAAGGAGGCCATAATTTGCTGCAACAATGATGATGACGAGCAATCGTTGGAAAACGACAAAGTCGTCAATGACGCACCGCCACCGAAAGCTAAAGAACAATGGGGCAAAGAGATCGACTTTTTTCTGTCTTGTATTGGATACGCAGTTGGTTTGGGTAATGTTTGGAGGTTCCCGTATCTATGCATGCGCAATGGAGGCGGTGAGTAATGCATGTCAGAATAGACGACAGCACGGAGGGTGTCATTCATTGCTCGTTGATTATCTATTTTGCGTGCAATATCTCTCCTCAAATGGCTGTAACACTAACATAGAAAAAACAAGTGATTTACACAATCAGAGATCAGGTTCACAGTTCCACAATCATTTTCGGGTAAATTTGACTCAAGAATTTAATTAGTTCATTCCTAAAGTTTTAACTCTGGACTGAGTAAAATCTTTTCAAACTGTGGAATTGGGTCCTGCTTAACGGAACCATCTAGAGTTGATGGTTAAATGCTTTAATCTTAGAGTCAAATTCTAATCAAGAGCTATGAAACCTGTGGTTGTTTAGTTATTCAGCATTAGCCCCCGGCTCTGTTGTTATTGTTCGAGCTTCAAATTCTTCCACGATTTTATCATTTTAGGAGCGTTTCTGATACCGTATTTTACGTTCATGTTCATTGCGGGGATGCCTCTATATTTCCTCGAGCTTTCTATTGGACAATACTCAGGGAAAAGCCCGCTGGCCGTTTTTGATATAAGTCCGGTTTTTTCAGGTAGGTTACTGTTACGAACTGTGTGAAATATTGAGCCAATACCTTAAGATAATAACTGTATAGCACTGTAGAGTTTTTCTTCAACTTCATCGATGCAGTTAGGTAGTTATAATTCAATTGCTTCCAATCTATTGTCTCATCTCTACGGAACCCTTTGGATTCTGAGATTCAGAATTGATAACACATTTTGAAAGAGTCTGAAACATGTGCTGTTCTCTAAATCAGACTGTAGGTGCAGTTTTCGCTAACCATAAAATGCTGGTGAACATCATTTTAGATGATACAGGTGCTAGACAAAATTACGGATTATCATAATCATTATCATAATCGATACATTATCGACTAGACTAAAATAAATATTTTGCATACATTAACATATTCAATGATCCTTGATGAAATAGAACAAAAAGTATGATGAAATATCAAGCTACAACCCCCAGTTGATCGGCGGTTTCGAAGCTTAGATTAACTCCGAAACCGCCAGACAATAAACTCTTGGATATAGAAAAAATTAACCCCAATCAGTCACTTACCGGTTCAGACTGGTTGTAAGATTGTTTGAATGAACCGGAACCGAATTTCTCAATTATGTACTTCGATTTGAAAGAAATTCTGAAATTCCTGTTTCGATCCCGGCAGCCGTGCCGGTCTTTGTAAGGGACACTAAAATCATAAACAAAAATCAAACAAAATCGACCAATCAAATAATTATAGGGTTAATCCTTATTAAAGTATATATGATTAAAAATTGTGGGTTTCTACTGAACTCTAAATACTGAGATTAATATCAGTCTTTCAGTTCATGATGAAATATCGTTGTAGGACTTGGCTATGCAATGGTGATTGAATCACTCATATTCACAGTTTATACAAACATAATCATAGCGTGGATCATGTACTACCTGGGGATGTCGTTTACGAGCTGGATTCCCGTGTGGGGGCGCTGCGACAACGCCTGGAACACGGAGAACTGTATCGTAACCGGTGGAGATCGAATGAACCCGAATTCAACAACATCGACGAATTACAGCTCGACAACTAATCAATCAACCGTTACTACAGCCGCATCCAGCTTCCGTATCTTTCACCATGGCAACGATTCGTTCTTGCCCTCCAATACATCGAATACATCTGTTCTAGGAAAACCGATGTCATCAGGAGAGGAATTCTGGCAGTAAGTGAAAAAATCGTTCCCCGTCTTGATCTTGTAAAATACTTACCATGATAGATATAGTAGAATAAGAACGATTCTCGTTGGAGATAAGATTAATCGGAGTAAAAGTAAATTGAAAACAGGTTGCTAAGATGAAGAAGATAACCGGCCTTGACCTTGAAAAAAAACTTCAAATTTGAATAAACTCAACCCAAAAAAATGTTTAAAAAAACTAACTTGAAAGTTAATCGACGTCTTGAAAATAGCATTATCTAAGCGTTGCTTGGACCGATATGGTCGACAATGAATAGTACATGTTCCCTCGGCAGGGATGCGAACCTGATGGCATCTAGACCCAGCCACGGCACGAAACCCTGCCACACTAGACCGGTTTAGCGCACGAAAGTCACTGAGGCAAATTTCACGGATGAACTGTGAATTAAAAAATCCGGGTTAAAAAAAAAACAGTAAAGTAATTTTGGATATGAATATATTGAGAAGCAGTCTGACCCGATTACTGATGACGTAATGCACATCCACTCTCACAATATCCTATTTGCAATTAAAAAACTTTAAGTATATGAAAATAAACCAAAATAAAGAGCCATGAAATGCATTTCCAATATTCGCAATTGTAATCGTTATTTGAAACACCAATTTCGATGACGTAGTGCACATGGATTCGCACACTATCCTATGATTGACCCTGTATAGCAGTATATGATATTTTTGTAACGGTTTTTACGGCGTCGGATAATTTAGATTTGCACGTTCTAGATTTGTGTTAAAACTGAGAGCTATTGTAGAAAACTTTGATACAAAGGTTACCAGGATGATACAACTATTTAAGATGAAAAGATAAATCAAAGAGAATCTGTTTATTGTTGAGAACTGTGTACTCAATAAGGGCTCGTCTACGAAATGGCGATGAACAAGAAATGGCTAGATGTATTCTACGTGAAAGCAGTAAAGAATCTTAGTTGCTGAAACTATTTTAGTAAAATTTCCCCTAACTCTCTACGTGTAATACACCAGACGGGAGACGAAATAAAGCTGAACGCACGAATGAAATAACGCATAATACGATGATGGTAGTAATATTTGTCACGATTTGGTGATAATCAGCTTATTTACTTTTTCATCGCTGAATCGAGCGGTAACGCAATAATTATATGGCAGTTTTTTGTCGCATGAAATCCTATGTCAATACAGAAAGAAAAGCTTTCGAAATGATTCCGCGCGCTTATGATCTAATCTGATGTTTTGACTAGATCCTAATATCCACATTCAGGAATACAAAGGATTGTCGAAACATTGTTAAAGTACCTCATTAGCTGATCGAAAAATTTCCGTTACAATAATGCTATATGCATTGATAACAGTATGCGATATTTATGGGGTTCTGTGTGAGTCGATGTGCACTACGTCATCAATCTTGGCGTTTCAAAATAATGATTACAATAATTGTGAATTTCGGCAGTATTTTGTAGTTGAATACATTTATTAGCTCATATAGAATGTTTGTGTTTTAATTGTTATTCAAGAGGATGTGTCAGCAACTAATCGGGGCTAGACTGGTTGCCGGTTGATTCCATTCACTTATTGATATATTCAAATCCAAAATAACTGTATTGATCCTTAATATTATATTGTTTATATCATATTATTTATTGTCGACAATATTGAGTAATATGTGTGTTATTTTACAAGGCATCAATAAACTTTCAAGTTAGTTTTCTTGTATCTTTCAAAATGTGGGATTTTGTATTTTTGGCTCTTTATTTTTGCCTAAATTTACTTGATAAGAATAGATTATGATGGTCTTCTATACTTTGAAATTCGTATGTTCACTGTATTATTACAGATATAAAGTTCTGGAGCTTACGGATGATATCGGGAATCTAGGCGGCTTCCGTTGGGAGCTTGTCGTCTGTTTGTTAGCCACGTGGGTTATCGTGTTCGCGTGTTTATGTAAAGGCGTCCGATCGTCAGGAAAGGTAATAAAACCGTTAGACGACAATGTACTGACCTACAGAACTCCATCCTAGCCTGCCAGGGTTTGGTTTCCGCGCTTACACAAGCGCGAGCTTTCGGCGGGCAGCAACAAAATCCTGGCAAGCGACAGAACTCTTCATTGTGATAGAATATCAAACAAGTGATCATCGGATTCCTTTGTTTCCAGGGCTCAGTTTTATGAATAAGTTGAAGTTTTAAACGGTTAGGTTTGAAATGTAATTCTCATTTTTTGAAGACAAAGAAACTGGGCCCAACTGAAAGTTACGGCTTATACAAATTAATTGATAATAATACTTGTGTTTATTCTAAGGTGGTGTACGTGACGGCTACCGCTCCGTATTTGTTCCTGATCGCTTTGTTAATAAGAGGTGTCACTTTACCCGGGTCTTTGAACGGTATCATGTACTACGTCAAACCGGATTGGAGTAAACTTCTGTCATTCAGGGTGCGTATTTTGTCTACTTTACGGTTCCTGTTCGGTAAATAGTGTAAATGTTGTTTTGATATCATCGCTGGGAAATTGCCAAACAGTCGAATTGTACATGGAAAAGTTCTTGTAATTTCAATGCAATGGAATTTATCAAGATTATCATAAAATGTCGTAAGTGGAGAAAGCGGTGCACAAAACGTATCGGGTAATGGCTCTAAAACCGGTGCAGCCCCTAATCCCAACATATTTAGGCCCGTTTCGAGGACAGCGCTTTATTCCAAAATGGCACAAATATGTTTGGCAAAATGCTCGAAAACACTATTAACGCCAACCAAAGTTTTCCCGACCTTACCCTAGACTCAAACCCACAACCTCCGTTAGTGTCAAGTTAGTGCCCTAACTACAGTGATTGAACTGTAACTCAGGATTTGTCTGGTCAGTACGGTGATCGTTTGGCTGACAGTAGTGACTCGTATCGTTGACCCAATCAGTGTTTTCTAACGGACCAATTGGTAGGAACTTTCGAAGATAGTTCCGGTATATTTCCACCGAAAAGGTATTTTTCTTTTAGGGAAAACTAGAATGTTAACAAACTCATGTATAAAACAATTCCAGAATATCTTTTTTCAATACTGATTATAATGTCGGACCATATGTAAATTTCAAAATTGTTTCGCCTAATAGAAATGGGCGCTAAAGGCTTCAGGGGGTTTCGCGGGAGCAACCCCTTGATGCCATGAAAATAATTTTTTTAGATATGGTCGGAAGCTTGCTTGCAAATATTCTACTCCCTCGGTGCAGCGTGGGGTGGCCTCATTACAATGGCTAGTTATAACAAATTCAATCACAATATATACAGGTTTGTTTTAGGTTATTTCAAGGTATAGAATTCGGTATCTATTTCTCACAAAATCGTGGCCTAAAAATTACTGTGAATTTGACGCAGCTGTTTAAAATATTGGACATCGTGTGCTGCTAAAAAATTAAATTAAATCCTTTTAGATTGACAGTGCTTCCAGTTAAAAAATAGTATTTTTTCGTTGTAGCTAGTTTAAAATGCCACAATTCAAAGAATTACTTACATTAGTTTCTTCTGGTGTTCATCAGTCTAAAATTGAGAGCTTTTTTGGACCGACGAAAGGCAGTATAGAAAATGCCGGGAATATTTCAATTTTTTAAAAAACTAAATTAAATTCAGTCATTTATACGTGTATTTATATTTTCACGGATATTGGGATATCGTTATTCGATAACTGTTTCATACATCGCAATTACTTGAACCGAAAAAGTGTTTTTCGCTATTTCAGGGATGCGATAGTGATACCTTTTGTAACATGCGGCACAAGTTTCTTCGCTGGATTCGTCATATTTAGTGTGATTGGTTTCATGGCTCACGAAGCGAATTTACCTGTAGAAGAAGCGGTCACCTCGGGTACGTTTTGCAGGACTGTTTAGGTCTAGTGATTCAAGATTTTGCGACCCAATTATCTTAAGATTTCTACATTTATATTGGTTCTTGGGCTTCCATGAGACCCATATTCTCGTATATACTGTATGTCTGCCGTTCTGTCTGGGGACTGTCTTCAACTACTTAGCTTCGTTTATTGCGGGACGATGTTGACGAAACTTGACTATAATGATAGTATGGGGGTCTGTGCAGTGCAGGGAATGGGCCCAGTGCTCAACTCAATTAATTACAGTGACATGACCTTAAACTGAAGTCAAAATTAAGAAAATCGTCGAAACAAATTTTGCTCTTGGTCCTAGAAACAACATATCCAAAATGCGATGGGAACGAACGTATGGTAAATTTGGGAGTTCGAGTTTGAGGGTAAGAACCGTTATCGCCTATGGCTTGTTTTCCTCTATGATTTACACAGGTCCAGGTCTGGCGTTTATCGCGTACCCGATGGCTCTAGCTAAGATACCCGGCGCGCCCATCTGGTCGGTGATGTTCTTCTTGATGTTGTTCACAATAGGATTGGATAGTCAGGTAAATGTTTAGATTTCTGTTCACGCAAATCGTTACAAATCACATTTCTGATTTAAATCCAGATTTCTGTTCACGCAAATCGACTTTTCAACATTTTGAATTTCAGTTCGTTACGTTCGAGACTTTCATCAGCGCTTTCGTCGATAAATTCCCGACGATCAGAAAACGTAAAATGTTGTTCGTGATCGGTTCATCGATTGCCTGTTTTCTTATGGGTCTCATATTCTGTTCAAGAGTAAGTATATGTATATATCTGTACCGTGTAGTTGTCGGTTAGAACATCGAGATCAATTCATTAATGACTCAACTCAATTATATTATAAAAAGATCATAAATATTGTATGAGATTAACTTGAATTTTGTAATGAACACATGGCTCCCAAACTAACGCTTAATTTGATCCAGTTCCACGGATTTTATTCAGATTTTTTCCCGAACAAAATGGGCTTATCATCATTATTAATTCAGATTCGTGAAACCGGGCCCAGATCTACCACGGATTTTATGTAAACCTAATTTATAAGAATAATCAAAATCCCGATCTATAAAATATCCAATTTCCAGCACCACGTTTATGCCTCGCGTACCACAGTAGCCTTCCTACTATCTCTCACCGAAACGCCCGTTACCAAAAGTTTCCAATTCAGAAGTTTTTTACTTAAGTTTCATTCAAGTTAAGATACTTACATAAGAAAAAAAACAAAGGTCGTACAAGATTGTCCAAGAGGGATCACCCTAAAAGAAAGCTCATCGGAAAACATGAACTCATTTTTTTTGAAATACAGAGAAGAAACTTATGAATTTTTGAGTTTTTTTAGGTATTAATAATTTCTGTAAAATTTCGGGGCAATTTGACATTTCAAGGAGGGGATGCGCATTCGCTGCACCCTCCCCTTCGATCCGCCCCTGAAATACAACAGCACATAATATCAGATTAATGAAAGATGGTTTGTTTTCCGTTTTTAGGGTGGTATGTACTGGTTTCAGCTGATTGATTGGTTCATGGCTCTGTTCACATTACTGTTAGTCGGAATCTTAGAATGTATAGTCATCACCTACGTTTACGGTAACCTCACTTTTCTATACATCCACTAATCAAAAACTATGAATCGATAGACAATATTGATAATCGCGATGAGATGTGATAAGTTGTAGAGATAATCATCGCTCTGTGGGTGGCTCCACTTATGAACGTCGGTGTGCGATCGAATAAAGATTATTGTTTGTATATTTGTGTATTTGATGCAGCATCGTCGGCTCTGCGCATATAGCCAATATCAAAGGTCTAAACCTATCCTAGTATTTACCTAGGAAATAACTAAATCAAAGCTCCCTGGCGGCCCCGTTACCCAGCATTTACCCGAAACCAAATCAAATCTCCGGCTCCTACCCCCCTCTCCTCCATTTTGCTCTCGGAATACATAAAATCAAAGCTCCCCAGTCCCATAATCCTAGCATTCCAGTGGTGAAATAACTGGTTACTCCTCAAGATACACACCGGGTTATCTTAATATTCTACTCTTAAACATCGGAAAACATCGTAAACGGTCTAAACATTTGGATACCGTGCAGTTTCGTAAACATGTATATAGAATCCAAAGTCTGGGAGGGGTATACATAGCTCAGGCGTAATAAACTCTATGTAACCTTTTGAGCACTTTGGTAGTGTTGCGTGTGTACGTAGTAAACCGCGGCCGGCGGATCGTTCCCTTAGTAACCGTCCGGGCTGCGGTTTCAATCAATGATGATATACGCTACGACGAATGTTTTTTATGAGTATAATTGAAAATCTAATAAAACGTGAACATCATTTTCTAAATCCCGACAGGAGTTGGCAGGATTTACGGCGATATAGAAACTATGATTGGTTATCGACCCTCGATTATATGGAAAGGACTGTGGGGTCTATTGACACCTTTAAGCCTACTGGTGAGAGACTACTTCCAATATTGTTCCCGTCGCTGTAAAACATGTAGAGGATGCCCCAAAAAGTGACCCATTTTCGACGAGTTATTTTGTCAACGATCGGATAAACTGATTTTATTGAAGATTTTGGCCAAAATAACCGTAGCGAATTAGATCAGCAACGTCGGTAAAATATTTAGAGATTGGTCGCAAAATGTGCGAGTTCAAAATACCATGTTAAAAATGCGATATCATTAAATTACGATGAAGGTCGCGATGCTCGGATATTTCATTTTCTACAGGGTTCAGTTTCACAAAAGAGTTTGACCAAGCTTAGACAAAAAGACTGTCGTGCACTGTTTAATCACATCTAGGCTTGTAACACTGTTCTATTTATTAATATCAATTCGGTCGTCTTCATACCATTCAAAATGCTGCTGCTCCTCGCCTTATTGTGCAAAAACGTAATTTCTATAGTATGATGCCAGTTTTTTTTTTCTAACTGCACTGGCTCATCTTCACCCGTCAAGGGATTCGAACCCACTACGCTAAAGCTGTTCCCCGAACTGGTGGAAGCGAGTTCGGGAGTGATACCGGGAACCTGGCAAGCGAGGATTGCACTGGCTACACTATTCAGAAACGCGGAGAGTTTAAAACAGTTGGTTTTAAAAGCAGTAATTGGTCTTTCCCTCTGTATATCAAAGAAATGTTGTCTCTTCATGGACCAAGTCGATACCTTCGATCCACAAATCCGAGTTATTTTGCCTCGTCTCGTGTACCTTTTGATATAACGTTTTTACGGGGGAAAGCTTTTGTCTAAATTCATGGAACAATCTACATATCAATTAACGCAGCTGTTGATGAATTTAAATCTGGGTATGAAAATATACCTTTTTAAACAACATTCTATTAAAATATAACTGCAAAGCAGCGATATCGGGTTTTCTGCATGGCCTTGTTCGTATTCTTGTTTTTGTCTGGTTACTGTCGACCACGATTGCTTGTATGCTGACGGAGCCGAACAATGCTATGAAAATGATCGGAATTTTGAATCCTCTTCAACGGTCAACACGGTTGCTGTTGATGAATTTAAATCTTGGTATGAAAATGTACCTTTTTAAACAACATTTTATTGAATTAGAAGGATGAAGTATTTGGCACAGGCCGAAAATGCTCGTGCAATGGCTATGCTGTTGGTTTCTTCGGGATTTCAGTGAGGACAACAATTCAACCTCAACTGTTTTAAGCTTAAACTTTTTCGTGAAAATTGACCTTGTTTTGAATTTGAGAATACGTGCATAATTTGCGACCGATATTTAACTTGCGTTAGTTTAATCATATCCTAAATCTAATCCCTAAAAGTTTTCAGTAAAATCAGTTGATTTTACACTGAGAAAATACTTGTCAAAATGCGGTGCACTTTTTGGAATACCCGATATATTATAAAGTAGTACATCAAAGTTGTTGTTTTTTTTCGACGGAAATTCCACTGTTTATTGACCGTGAAAGAATATTCAATTCCTCATAGGTCACGCATAGACAGGAGATTATTCGTACATACAGACAAAAAAAGGCTGTTTTCTTTCCTTTTGTTCAGATATTCTTGACCTACGTGCTGGTAAAACAGGTTTGGCCCTATTACGGCACGTATAGATACCCTACTTGGGCGATTGGTATTGGTTGGCTGATCGCTTTCGTATCGGCGGTACCTATCCCGTATTGTATGATAAAACAGATCTATCTTGCACCGGGGACATTTAGACAGGTAATTAATTGAAATTCAAAATACGCCACGAAATTGTTTTGTTCTGGTGCCAAAAACGCGGATTATCCCCACGCGACCTTTAAAAACCTAGGACAGCAGTGTGAAATGTGTTGTCATCATCCGTGACACTTGAAAAGATAACTTACGAATCATGTACAGGAGATAAGCTAATCCTGTTACTGATAGAAGTTGCGAAAAAAATCCCCTTCCCCTGAATGGGACTGAACAGGTTGAGAGAAAAGGTTGAACTCAGTGAGCTGAAGGTAATCTGTTGATAATACACTGCTGATGCTCAGCAGGTTGAGAAAGAAACCTTGAACCTACCACGCCCTTGACCTTCAGCAGATTAGAGACCTCAAACCTGTACAGGGGATCGAAATATCTCCCTCTCTTTGGGCAGGAAACATCCATTTTTGTTATAAGAGGGAAAATGTTGATGAAAATGTCGTCTTTTTTCAGCGATTTGCTCGTTCATCTCGTCCGGCGCCGACCTGGGGCCCGAATATCGTTAAGGAACGAATCGACGACGAAAAACTGATAATTCCAACATCGAATTCATTTATTCTCACAAAAATATCCAAATGATCACCGTAATTAGTTAGCCGTAGTAATTAATATGCACACATATCTATAATTTCTTTTTCTAGCATTGAATAAAGTTCTTGGGTTGTTTTTTTTCTTGTATATATTTCGATTGTTTTCGTTGATTGTGAAGTCGGAATTATCACGAATTTGTGACTGTTCCGTTGCGCCGATTTTCATTACCATTGCCATTTGTCTTTTGGCGTTAATTTCCGTGAATTTAAACCGTAACGGGCGTCATTCATTTACAACTGAGTAACCCCTTTGAGAGTTGAATGGATCTTGATTTACGTTAGTCAACCGGCTGGATTCCATGGTATTTTTCCACTGACTTGCCCTGGCGAATGATAGTTGCCGCGCAGTACAATACCGCTCGCTGGTTGCCAGACCTCAGAACTTGTTTGCACGTCACAGCTGTTAGACGCGCTTTCTGATAACTGTGTCAAACTATTTGATCATGAAGGAAATTGTAACAACTTGTTGTAACGAAATGATGGTCGAAGAAGATTGTGGGAAAGGTGACAATGAAAAACCAAAAGCTAAAGAACAATGGGGCAAAGAGATCGACTTTTTTCTATCGTGTATTGGATACGCAGTTGGTTTGGGTAATGTTTGGAGGTTCCCGTATCTATGCATGCGCAATGGAGGCGGTAAGTTTTTAAAATCTATCTCGCGCTATCCGTTTATTATTTAACGGGTTATTTTAGACTCGATCGCGGCTTGAATGTTGCCGAATATATATGATATATTCGTTATGTTTTCCGCTGATTGCAGGTGCGTTTTTGATTCCGTATTTCACGTTCATGCTGATAGCCGGAGTTCCGTTGTACTTCATCGAGTTAAGTATTGGTCAGTACTCCGGAAAAAGTCCGCTCGCTGTCTTCGATTTGTGTCCACTATTTTCCGGTAAGTGAAAATTGAGTAGTCGATTTTTTTCATCACTTTTAAGTGAATACTCAGCTGTATTATATAGCGATTGACCTGAAGTTCCGAACCACTTAATGTACCATCAATTGCCGGAAAAAAATTCTAATCATTCTTTCTCTTTCTACGTAAAAAAGATCTACATTGATTTTGTTTATTAAGGTCGAAATTCTTCTTATTTGAATTTAATCGTTTTGAATCATATTCGAAATTTCGTTGCTCACAACACTGGTAAATTTCCACTCGTTTTCTTACGTTTATAATTTGTCGCGCACGCGCATAGCCCAAAGACTGTGTCGGGTTTTAAGTGAATTTGTTTTCGTTTGGAATTTCATTCACGAATCGAGTGTTCTACTTATTGTATTTACGAAACTTGCCGAACGTGTTTCGACGGAACCGGTTTTGACTGAATTGTCTCGTATTCCGTTATGGCATCTCTTTGGGGGGTATGTTCGGGCGCATTGTCTCCTATGGAGAACGAACAAGTCGAAATTGACTTTAATCAGTAGGCTAGTAAGAAAGAAAACAAGTTCATTGCCTGAAAATAATAGTTAAAACACAAGTTTGTTTTCAGTCAAACAGTATTCAGAAATTGCCAGCCGACACTATTTTCCAACTGCCTTTTTTAGTCAGAACTTGCTTACTGATATAGTTTTGAAAATTAAATCTAGCTGAAATTTCACATTTTCCGTGAAACATCGATCACGCGGCGTTGAGTCTATTTTTACAATATGTACATAAAACATGACTCATTGAACTCCCAGGTTCGGGTAATTTTCTATCTGAATCACGTTTTCATTTTGCGGAAAATATTTCCGACTCGAAGTTTGACACCAGTGGCAGTAAATCGGTCTGATTTTTTTTCACCCTTAATCTTCTCGATCGTTAGATAATCGTCGAAAAGAATCTCACGCGGAGTAATCTCGAATTCTGAGGTCAACGGTGACTCGTTTTTCTAAATATTCTGTCGTCAATGTGATAAAAAAAGAATCGCTCGGGCGTGTGGGGCTACGGTAGTTTAATTAAGAATACGTCTGTCTATGTATTTCGTGTGCGGCTTGTCTCCGAAACGACAAGAAAATACTCGCGAGGGAAATTCCGTTTCTGAACTCGAAGGCTGAATTTTTAATGTCTGCAGTGACGGCCGGTGTCGGTGCCATATGCGAGTGGAAATTTCCATTCTTCGCGCTGTTCACGTGTTACCATTGAGTCGGTTTTACTATGGATTTCATTATTATGCACCGCTTAAAGCTAATCGCATTCATCATATTCACTGGAATTTACATAAAAGCGTGTTCGATATTCTATATACTTAAGTAAATCCGGTCGTGGCTGTTCTAACGCGCAGTTACGCTTGCTTGAATTTCACGAAATGGTTCCGATTATTAACGTCACGCTGTGACCTTGAACTTCGAAAAAATTGAAAATTCATCCCGAATTATTTTCCTTATAAAACAACGAGAAAAATACATATTTTAAATGAACAATTCTTTCTGTGTTATTGTTTTTATTTGGTCTCCGTGTTTTGAAGCTAGAAACAAATATGTGGCGCCAAATATGAAATCAAAAACAATTCCTCGTAAGAAAAACAACGTGAAAATCGCACGAAAAAAACCCTATGAATTTTGTTTTTCAGGTCTGGGCTATGCCATGCTTATTACGTCATTAATTTGTACAGTGTACTACAACATGATTATCTCATGGATTCTGTATTATATCGGCATGTCTTTTACAAGTTGGAATCCTGTTTGGGGAAGCTGCGAGAACTCGTGGAATACAGAAAATTGCCGAGAGTCTGTAGGCAGCCTAGGCCTATCATCACCAAACTCTACCGTCTTTAATGAGACTCTGCACAACGTATCATACATTTCTTCCCCGAATCACGCCTTGTACCAATCGAATTTCACCGCAAATCATACGAATTTAACGAGTAAAAAATATATGTCTTCAGGAGAAGAATTTTGGCAGTAAGTTTTCTTTTTCAACGCAGCGAAGAGCGAAATCTCCCCGCGCTCTATCACTCTCTATCTCTCTTTTTCTTGCTCTGTTTCTCATGTCACGCATCAGGGTCGAAGTCTTCACATCATGTTGGAGTTCGTTTTGGCGACGGTGGTGGACGGCGTGGTTCTTGCGCTATTTCAGCGAAATAGAAATGATAGATTGTTTCGTTTGACATGTATTTTTCATAGATTTATTTTTTCGTCAATTTTACAGATATAACGTGCTTGAATTGACCGACAGAGTCGAGGATTTAGGAGGTCTCCGATGGCAGTTGGTTTTATGTCACACGGTTGGATGGCTGATTGTCTTCGCCTGTTTGTGCAAAGGTGTTCGATCATCTGGCAAGGTAAGAAGACATCACTAAGCCATCAATTTCATTAGAGATAATGTTATGAAATTAAGTCTTTTTCCCAATTTAATCAATTAATGAATATAAGATATATGAATAAATATTCAGTACTCTTGTGACAACTGATAAGAAAAGCTGACAAGAATTTCTAGAAGATCCTTCTTCTTATTTCGTGCAACTCGTCCCGGGATTTTTAGGAGACTACGATTTTGCTTTTCAATTGATGTATTTCTAATAATAATCGCACAAGCTGGTTAGACCCTGGATCGAATGATTCGCAGATGGTATATTATTCTATTATCGAAGTAAAAGTCATTGTGTGTCTATATCATTTCAGGTTGTCTACGTCACGGCTACTACGCCCTATTTGTTTTTAGTCATCCTGCTGATTCGAGGCGTCACTTTACCAGGTTCAACTGAAGGCATTCTCTATTACATCAAACCAGACTGGAGAAAACTTCTTACTTTCGATGTAAGACTAATGATATGACGATTCATAGGCAATTTCGATACTGAACATAATCCCCCAAACCAGAGGGAAATAGTTCATTAGTTAAAAATGTCGGGGAATTCAGAGACTTTACTTTAATTTGGTAAATGTTAGGTTTAACGTTTAATGCGGAGGTTTCCGGTTCAAGCCTAAGACTGCATTAGGAAAGGAGATCTTTTAGGATGAATTACGTCTGATTTGCATCTCGTGAGAATCCCGACTGAGACGTGACTAAACTATTGAATTATCTCTTTGCAATACAATAAATTCTATTCATGAGAAGATCGACGCAAAATGTCGCCAAAAGGAATTCGAACAAAAACGGCTTTTTACATCTCCTACAATTTCGCTCATCGTGACACAGTTTTAGATTGACATTATTTTGACCTATTATTGGCAGCCCCATCTCCAACCGCGCGGAGAATAAATAGACCACAGATCCAATTCATTATATCACACACCTGCTACGTAATATGTGGTCCAATTTCTAAGCATAGTTAATTGTATATACATAATTTATTTGCAGATCTGGGCCGAGGCTTGTCTTCAGATATTCTATTCACTTGGACCGGCGTGGGGAGGCATTCTCACGATGGCTAGCTACAATAAATTCAGTCATAACATTTATAGGTACGTAATGTCTATTCCCACGCACACTTGCGACTTGTAGAATATCGCCATGTTGTCGTAAAAAAAAATGTCGCTAGGCGTAGGCTGATTATTCATATAGATGATACACCAGCCTATGACAGATGGTTTTACGGTCTATTATGCCGTTTTAAATTATGTTGATTATCGCACATATCGTCGCGGCCATAATCTACATCTGAGTCACTATAAGCCTGACGACAGCGGTGGCGTTTGTCATTACTGACAAAGCTGTGACATTATTCAATGAAACACGTCGACAGATATTTATGTCATGCGTCTACTTATTTTTTTTTTCCAGGGATTCTGTACTGATACCGGTCATTACTTGCGGAACGAGCTTTTTCGCCGGTTTTGTCATTTTCAGCGTAATCGGTTTCATGGCTCATGAGGCGAATGTTTCTATTGAGGAGGCCGTCACATCAGGTATATACCGGGTGAACCCGCATCTCACCACCCTGTGCCCTCATGCATTAATCAACCCACAAGTTCCCGCATATGAACACATTGTGCACCAATCTATATTCCAATAAAACGTCTATATAATATAGTAATAATAATAGTACAATGACGATTCAACTGAAGTCACATGAGTTTCAATGTTTCCGTCTTTAATATTGACAAACCTTTTAGAATCATGTATTAATGGAAATTTAGAATTAAAAAGAATGAACGAAATTATGGCCACAAATTGAAATCTGAAATTATATTCATTTGAATTTCAAAATTCATTGTGATTAAAATAGTTTTACTTTTTCCTTTAATACAATATAGGACCTGGTTTGGCGTTCATAGCCTACCCGATGGCGCTAGCAAAGATCCCTGGAGCTCCGGTCTGGTCCGTGCTATTCTTCTTAATGTTACTCACAATCGGGCTAGACAGCCAGGTAAGAAACAGGTTGGATAAAAAGGCGAACGAAAAAAAGAATCCGCGAAATTTCAAAAACCCCGAATTTACATTATTCATACAGCTCTGAATGGGAACTGCGTGCAATCGTGATGGACGCAATCATATCTAGTTCCCTTCAAAAAGCTTTTTCAAAAGCCTTTTCTATTCAAAATCGTGTTTAGTTGTATTACGCAAATTTATTGTTAGATAAACATTGAAAACATTCTATTTGATAAAAGTGCTTTTTGGGCATTTTTTTCCTAATCATATTTAATTTGTCTATGAAATACAACGAACACGTTTTCATCGCGATCTAGTTTCTCTGTTTAGTTAATTATCGTTGCATATTCAGCGGCGCAGTATATCAATCAATTTATCATTCCCTGCATAGTTCACAGTAATGCAGATATCAATCTACTCTCCTCAACCTACACAGTGTCGCCCACCCTCAGCCTGGACCCCGCCCTGACATTCGATGGTTTATCGTCATTCTTCCGATTTCTGATGGTCCGCACTTCGCCTTGTCTTCAGAACTTCCCCTAGATATTTTCATTTCAAAATGTACTTTTAAAAAAGACTACAAACGCCAGGCATTATCAATATCACACAAGTGATCGTATAAGTCCACACTTCACATGTGTTCAGGACTTTACCTGAGACGTTTTAAATTAGAAATGAACTACTAACACCAGATATTAGACATTTTATCACCACACAAAAACTGATCGTCCAAACTTCACATGTGTTCAGGACTTTACCTGAGACGTTTTAAATTGAAAATGAACTACTAACATTAGATATCAGCACATCTTCAAAAACTGATCGTCCACACATCACATTACAATAGTGAATATCTGTATAATGATGTGATTCATGGCTGCCGATTGATGCGCGCGCGTTATTGAAACTATTGTTGAATTGTATTTACAGTTTGTAACGTTTGAAACGGTGCTGAGCGGGTTCACGGACCGATTCCCCAAACTACGAAAAAAGCAGATGCTGTTTACTATCGGGGCTGCAGTCATCAACTATCTACTGGGTTTACTATTCTGTACTCGGGTAAGATACATTATCAATACATAGAATATATGAATGACAGTAATCGATCTGCATTTTTGTCATATTCCCAGACAATGTTTTGGCTAATTTGTTGTATTTTTTCTAGGGTGGAATGTACTGGTTTCAGTTGGTAGATTGGTATATCGCTGTGTTCACGTTAATTACAGTTGGCATATTAGAATGTCTAGTTGTATCTTATCTCTACGGTAAGAATCGATTCTTAAAGAAACGACCTGTAGGGCGGGGGGGAGATTTCTGCAAGAGTTACGGTGCGATCAAATCTTTCTGGTATATGAGCTACTTTTCAAAGCTGTGAGTTAAGAAATGAGAGAGCTGTGAGTAAATAATTATATACACGTGGAACTGTGTCAAGCTAATCTTGTACTGCCACATTTATTTGGTTCGGTCCTTGGCGAACTTCAGAGTCACAGCCATCTATTGAGACTACTGACTTTTTCCAGAGTTGCACTCGGTAGTTGTTCCAGGGTTAAAAACTACTCGGCTATATTGAATTTCATTGTTTTTTGAACAGGATTGGATCGACTATACGATGATATAGCTCAGATGATTGGTTATCGTCCTTCAGTTATCTGGAAAGCTTGTTGGGGTTTCTTCACTCCGCTTATTCTATTGGTAAGTATACATGTCGAAATTGATAACAGCCTCGCGAAGTTCAAGTTGAAGGTTGTGCCAACTTTTTAAGATCTGGTGAAATACAGGACCCAAGTTGAACAGTTGCTTTTGACTTCATCCTGTAATTGTTTTGAATCTGGTCATGAATGCGCAACGAGTTCTAGGGGCTAGTTACTGGCGTGGATCCTGATGGGATCCTGGCGTCAGAGTTAGCGTTATCCGGGCTGGCGTTCTGAAATCGCTCGTCCACATAACGAACGTACACCACGTCGAACGGAAGTTGACTGAGACGCACGCGCATTCAGAACTATGCAGATGAACCGCGGTGCAAACTTCATTTGACATTTTCACCTCCGGTCGTTGTCTAAACCTGTTAAAACTGAATACAAATTTTCCATGAATACAATACATTCAATATTTAATACAGTTGTGTCTGTATATGTTCACGTGTTTGCTACGTGAATTATTATAAATAATTTATTTAAACCAATGTAAGCTTGAATACGGCAATCTATCGAATTGTCCCGACAACAAATTAGCGAAATGCGAAGTCTTTGTGAACATAGCGTGACCCCTGGGTGAATGATAGTGCCCCACAGAGTAAACTGTCCGGTAACAAGTAATCAATGCCTATTCAATCGCATACATTGTCTCGTCGTGAAAGGGTTGGTAGTTCACAGAACTAGACTAACTTCACAAATGCTATCATATTTCCAGGTGTTCTTGACATATGTGCTTGTCGTACAAGTGGCGCCATCGTACGGCGATTATCACTATCCGACATGGGCGATCGGTTTCGGGTGGTGCATAGCCCTAGTATCAGCGGTGCCAATACCAGTGTTTATGGTGATAGAATTGTACAAACGTACCGGTTCGTTAAAAGAGGTAAGAAAAACATATATCGCTGTTACTCTCGCGTGTAAAGCGAGAATTCCACTTGTGGCAAGTGAGGATCCACCCGGTGCATGTAAGCGTTTGAGCGTTTAGAGGCCTTTTTATGAACACTCGATTAGTATATTCGAGTATGCAAAACGTTTTTATGAGCATGGATTATGTCATAATCCGTCATTTTTATGAACATTGGTTATCATAATCGATTAGCGTACTCAGCATACTCGCTCGCCGAGCAAGTATGCCGATTATCGAATCCAACCGATATGGTGTTCTCGGTAGAAGTCGCTACTGAGTAGGCCATAATTGAATAATTTCTACCTGGCGTTTTTATCAACCAACATACCCGGTTATGCTAATTGACACTAATCGGCTATATAATCTAAATAGCTAATCTATTTCGATTTTGCTGGTTCATAAAAAGGCCTTAGGTCGTGCGTTGCGGGTCGCCGGTATTTCATAGTTTGAATAAACGATGACTTTCTTTCGTTTTCAATAAGCGAAAATTTTCGACGATTGTTCATTTTCAGAGACTGCAAAAAGCGTGCCGTCCAGCTGAATCGTGGGGGCCAAATATCGATTTACCTCAACAGAAACAACTGTTAGAAATGGCTGACATCATCCGTAAAGATGAGGAAATCGACTGCGTGGTAAAAGTGCTGAAAAAATAATATTGTTCTTCTAGTTGTTTGTTATTTATAAAGTCTGGTTATTTTTCATGAAAAGAATTATATATTCTATTAAAAATGGAATTCTTATATCATATTGATATGGTATTTTGATAGCGATATACTTTTTAATGACGGTCAATCACTAGTTGAAAATCTAATTAATTCAATTAATCGTTTATTATTTACTGATTCAATTTGAATTAGAAGTCAATTAGTTGCTAATTGCTCGAATTAATTGTTATCGTTATTACAAATCATACTGCTCGAATATTATATATTTACTAAATCTGACACGTGAATTAATTAAATAAATTATTTAGTAAAAATTTCGGCACCAGGTGCTTCGATGTAAACTGCTTGTGGAAAAATTTGATGCGAATTTTGCCATTAAAAAGTAAATCTTCTTTCATTCCAAGAACAAACCGGTTGCAAAAGGGGCGTTTTTTCTATTGAATAATGCTTTGCGATTGGTTGTTCTGAAAATGATCGATTTTTAAAATTATTGTATTATATTTGTAAAAAAAAGTTTTGTTACGTTTTTTTTTCTATATAATCAACTATACCACGTGATAATTAATCTTCTTTTGCGTGTTAAATGCGCCTTTTCGCGTTTCGAAGCAAATACCAGGGATCTTAATTCAAAGAAATACGAGACACTTTTCTTTCTATGCATTTTATAACTCGCAAAAATCCGACTGACTTCTTACTCTTGACATTGGCTTTGTTGACCGTGCTGAATTCCACACTAACAAGTCGATTTTCTTAAAGAATCGCTGTTGAATTCTAACTCACAACTGTGGAACTGGGTCTCGAACCTAAATCTACAAGTGATCAAATCAGGGGACGTTCCATAAAACTACTCCACGTTTCGTTTTCAGTATTTTTTCGTGACCTGTTCTATGAAACAGGCCACTGATTAAAAGTTATATCAGAAATGTTTACTAATCCTGCATGGTAACAGGACTGTTAAGGGCCTATGATGTAACTGTATATTTATTGTATCGTATAACTTTAACATCTCCATAGGTCTCTCTAGATCTCCTTAGATAAAATCTAGAAACGCTAATATCATCAGAGCGGTGAAGAAAACAACTGAAGAAAATATCTATACGCTTTCTGGGTGTGAATCCTAGTATCCTAGGTATTATATATTTAAAAAAAACGTTTTTTTATATATAGTACCTAGGATACTGGGGTCAAAAATATTTTTTGTCAGGTCCCTGTGGTGTGAATTGGGGGCTTTTAAGTGGAATCATAATGGCCTTATGCTTTGAATTAAAACTGAAATCGTTTTCACCCATTAGAATGTTGATATAAACACAGTCCTCCATCTTTCCTACTTAGTTTTTTATAGAGACGCTTGGGTTTGATGAATAGAATATTAATACTAGGCTTCTGAAGTGTGGTGCGCCTCCTTGCTTCAACTTTTACTTGTATTATTTTTCAAACGTGGAATTTAAAACTGTGTTGTTATGACAAGTATTTGTTACCAGAGAGAAATAATGTTAATTTTCCTATGCATGAAAACAACTTGTAAACTGATGAAAAAGACTTTTTTGACACATGAAATAAAAGATTTCGAAAATTCTATCAAGATTTTCTGGTTTTTGATCGACAAGGACGAGGATGAGGACAATGGAACCCATTTCATTTCGAGTCGGCTTCAACAACCAACATGTAAAATTCGGACACCAACCACTGGAGCCGCGTTCATACGGAGACGATTTGGCCCTGGCCTTAATGGGAACGGTTCTGGCCTGAGCCAAATTGGCCCAGATTAACTGTTCACACGGGTGCCAAAATGGGCAAAACAGAATTTTTTTCAGTATGGCCCGAATCAGCCACCCAATGGAATCGTCAATGAACTGTTGAAAGCTAGTAGAGTTGCATAGTTGAAATATTACAAATCTATACCCTCCTGATCTTTCATGCAAATTACCTGCCACGTGACAAAACGCTAAGCTACCTGGGCGCCACTATCCGGTGCAAACCGAATTTTATTCAACGACTGTTTTATTCACAGATCTTCAATGAAACCGTCGTTTCTATCATAAGTTCAATAACGTTAGACAAAATAGTAATTGCGTTGCCTAATTAACTAATTTCCGAGTAATTGTTTTGAATGGTTTTTCATAGATTTTATGAATTCCAAATATTTTCCCCAAACCCGCGCCCGAGTGGTTTATACGAACACAAGAACTTTATTGGTTTGATTTAATATTAAAGCTCGGAACAATGACAGAACACTAAGAATTACGATACAGTGATGGCAACCAGTACAAAAATAAAGTGTACCAAAATTAAAAATTGAATTAAATTTCTAAGGTAGAGGGGCACAACCCCATGAGCTCCCTCGGACACCGCGGCTTGGTACCGCTAGCACTTCGCCGCTTTGCGGCTCCTTGGTCGAAATTCCGCAGTATGACTTTCTTTAATAGTATAAAGGTGCCCTTACAAAAATAGAATAACCCCACTCTCATAATTATATGTGATTCTTTTTATTTGATAAGTATCAACAATAGCATAAGCTGGTTAAACAGGCGTTTAGAGACGAAATAATTTAGGTTGTGTTCTATTATATATGGTGTTATTTTGCTGGTGCCGTCAAAGAACAGTTAGTTATATGCGTAGACATCTAAACAACCGCGTACTATACGCATAATACTAACTCTGTTCTATTCACGTGATGCTTAAAAAACTGAACCTTGATTTGGTGTTGGGAAATTACTGCTGATAGGAATAGATATCTTCAAAGAAGCGTTTAAGAAAGTTCGTCGTTGACTGGTAGATCTTATTTCGGAGTATAGGCAGACTCCAGAGTGTTGAAAAGCACAAGTTATCATAACATTTTTGTAACTGGAAAATTCGTTCGTGTGGCAGTCAAGAAACGACTAAGTAATGATATAAATCAACGAGTGAGAACGATGATAAAACATATAACATATATATTAATTTCAATACGAAAAACTGGAATATTAGTAAAACGTGTTAATGGATGGTAACTGATCTAAATTCCAGAATGGCGATGGTGTTAGAAGGTATGTCTCAAAAGGAGATACTGTTAATGTTACGGAATATAAGCGGTGGTCGCGACATTTTAACCGGTTCATTCGCCGATAATCAGTCAAATTCGGATAATATGACATCTCTGTTTACCGGCGTATCGGGAATCATTCTGCTGATATTCACCCCGATCGGGATAGTTCTGAACATACTCAGCGCCGTACTGCTCGCCTATGAAATCCGGCACGCCCGCATGCGAGCTAGCACGTCCCAAACGACACTATTACTAAGCCTGTCCGTTGCGGATGGGGCGTTCCTGACATTTTTGCTTCTGACGACGATTTGTTTCCTATGCGAACAGGCGACATTCGGATTGGTAGTTCTGTTCCTGATGTACTTGTTCTATTCCATCTCAAGGTGGATAGTGGTCAGTGTTAACATGGACAGATATCTCGGCATCAGACACACGATATGGGCGAGAATGTATTGCACAAAATCAAAAGCTAAATTTCAGATATTTCTGATGGTGGGTCTCGGCGTCTTTGAGTCAATTGTGGCGTTTATTTTGATGAAGCTGGTAATGATTTATGGCGTGTTCATCTTACAGATCGTCCGCGGTCTGATCACCTGCACGGCTGTGGTCGTTTTAAACGTCAGTCTGGTTGTGTTTGCGTTGACATCGGCATCACCCCCCACGACGCCGACGACACCCACCGCGCCACTTCAGATGGCTACCGGGACGACACCGCCCAAGACAGGGCAAAAGAAGACCGCCGCTAGTCGTAGGGAAAGCGAACGCTCGGCTAGTGGAGTCCAGGGTATTACGTCAAGAACGACTAAACGCCTCCTGGCGGTGTCGATATTGTTCATACTTTGTGAATCGCCCTGTTTAATTATAAGCTGCTACTATTTGTCTCATTGTTACGATGGGTCAGACCCCCACAAAGCGCTTCTTTCATCCCCGGCAAACTTAACTGATATTGGGCTGAATGCAACCAGTAGTAACCTCGCAAACCTTACAACAAAACCGTGGACAACAGACTTAATAAATGATACCTGGCTCACTTCAACCTTCGCAAACTCCACAACTAAAGCTCCCGAAGATGCAACTGTTTGCGATGTATTTTTCGGAATCGTTTGTGCTCTGTTCGCGTTGGCTGTGACGGATTCGTCGTTGAACTTCTTCATGTACTGTCTCGCCGGGGAATCCTTCAGGAAGAATTTCGTTAAAGTTTTCATCCGACCGCTGAGGTGCTGTCGTAAACAGACCGTGTCTTATAATCACCATCCTCCCAATTCGATCTAACCGACAGATTTTTTAATACAGAGATTGAATTTGCTTATAAACATCGAATCCGTACCGACTGTGTCTGGTTCGTCTCAGTTCATGTGAAAGATGGATCCAGGGTACGCTCCTGTCAGAAACTCAAACATTAGGTATATGCACTGCGGCCGAATCGAAGAGGCAAATTGATAAAGTCTATTTTTGGCCGCAGTGTTTGACCATGTAAATACGAAAAAAGAACCAGCGGATCCATGAATTACATATATCAGTCTTAGGTACATCAATGATCTAAGTCCCAACGAGGCCTGGCTTAGAAACATCAATGGTATACGCATGCTTACAACATTATGTTCGGAGAAGGTTTTTATCATCGAGTATACATAGGTACCTGTAGGAGATGGATAGTGGCGAAGGTACCTGTGAGATGGAGTAAATGAAGAGAGGGCCTAGAATAGATCAAATTCTTCATAACTCACATTACAAATAACGGATTACGGAGAGTATACCTTGATGACTGTTTCTAGCGAGAGAAACTTTCTTCACGAAGCCATCAATAGAATCTTGTTAGATTTGATAGCTTCAGCATGGATACGCCAGTTTTTTCGAGTCTGATGTTAAAAAAGAACTTGTAGCGCAGCATTGCGTTGTGTCTACAGTGGGTTTTTCAACGCTTCGATTTATGAAAATTAAGGGCAAACAACATTCCCAACCGTGCGGTACTACATAGAACCGAAAAACACTCGAATGAAATTACTTTCTAAATAGGTTTCCCACTTGTGTACGGGACCTTTTTCACAGAAAAATGTACATCAACACCACAAATAAAGTCTCAAATCACGAGCAAAGTCCTGGAGTATGGTTCACTTTTTGAATGCTTAAAACGGCCCTCGGGTCAAACTCCAACTGAGAACCGGGCTGAGAACCTTTCGAATTGTGTCTCAGTTTTTTTGTTGTGTTAATGTAGGAGTGTTGTATATATACATATTTCCCCGCACATATTGAAAGACGGGACAATTTGTGAGATTGACTGCGATGATAATCACGGTGACTAAAACACAGTGAACCCATAGCCTACTGTAGGCCTGCTGGGTGATTACACTTTAGACGGTGGTGTATAGATGAAAAATCAAGGACCGTGTTTTTTGACGCCTTATAAAACGTTACCATTATGAAACCTAAACAATGTTAACCATTCAGCGTCATTTTACAAACGACAACCGTAAATCGATGTGCAAAACGTCACAGGTTTATGTGTACACATACAAGCTATTTGGCAAAATATTATTGATAAAGATGTAGAATGGCTCCCTGTGATTATATAATGACCTATATTTGAACGTCGAAATGTTATATTGCATTGAATATCATGATAAGACGTATTGTAATAGTAAATGATGTATGATTATATCAGGAGCGGCAGGCATAAATAGAAATGATAAATAAATCGGGTTATTCTGTTAAATGGCGGATGTATACACGATTTGGAAGTCTGATATAAAAGTCAGACCCTGACATGGGGATGCTAGTGGAATGACGAAGCTATCTACGATCTGAGTAGGGCCGGCGTGAATTTCATCGGCGGCTACAAGCGGTCTATATAAAAACGTGTAAACAAATAATTTCAATATTCAAATGTTTTAGAAAATATGTTCGATATTAGGGGTATGCAGGTTTCATGAGACTAGCAATTTATAATAGCATAGCTGTCATATACGGCTCCGCATCCACTGATGGCATATGTATAAGGTGACAATTCAATTCAATACTTTATTGATCCTTATTGCATTGAAATTCCCAAATTCAATAAAGTTACAAATTTTAGAATAAGAAGATACAAAATACAAGACACATGGGTAATTCATACAGAATAACATGAGTAAGTTATTTAAATGACGATGTCTACTTAAACCCAGACTCAAGTCTAAGATACCGAGTGACAGCCAAACCGGGCCCCGGGACCTGGCCGCTGGCTACACGATATGCTCGAAGTCATGATGAAGCAGACATCAGAAGAGCTCTTTCTTCGTCATTATATATCATCATTATCAATTACAAATATTATTACTTAATTGATTACTATCACTACATATATATTGCTATAGTCCCCTATTCTTGAATCGCACCCTTTCTTCAACCATGGAGGCAATGAAGTTGCAGACCAGCCTAGAGCGAAAGTGAATCGAAGTCGGTGACAAGTTGACAATTTTTTTTTAATTAGACCAGTCGAAGACTGTATCATCTACCCAATCGCCAAATCTCGTAATTCCCCAAATTTCTTAAAACTTCGATTTCAAATTTGCAATTCCACATTAGCTTATCCCAGAAATTCTACATTTTTTCGCAGGCGTCAAATAATTTATTTAAGTTAATTTTCTTGTTATTATATGTTTATGCCACCATTACTCGAAAAACCCAAATAAATGCATAGATCGTCTGACATCATACTACAATTACATCAAATCAAATTATCACTGATTTCCCTATCAGTGTCATGTTCTAGATCGACGTATCTATACGTATCGGTCGCATGCTCTGTGTTTCGTCGACTTTCAGAAAAAAAAACACTTTTTAAGTTCAGGAATTCATTCAATTCAGTATTCAAAAGTGTCTTACTTATTTTTATACGCACCGGATGTACTGTACTTGTCTTCCGGACGTATAACGCTCCTTAGTTTGCATGACCGGGGTCAAGGTTGATTACGAATTTCCGAATTGGTGGCATTATACTACTTGTGGTTTCATAGTTTTTCAAAAACCTCACCCGGTTTATCACCCGCAGTATGATAAGATTGACGACGCATATATTTCTAGAATTACGATGGATGATTTCTCGAGATAGTATGTCGGAATTAATTCGTTTCGTTAATGAGTTTTTTTTTAAAATTCTAATGAATATTTGCTACCGAGGTATAATCTCAAAACAGGTTTTATTTGATGGAAATCAGGACCGCATGACATTTCCATTAAACACGAATTGGAATCAATTCTGACATAATATCATATCAAAAGAAATATGATTTTGATCAAATTGATGAGAAGTTTGGCCGTCTTATTCCAGAGATATTATGCCAGAATTAATTCCAAAAAAAATATTTGTTTTTATCTCACGTCCCCAGGATATTGTGATCTACTGATTTTTAAGCACCTAAGTCTGCTGTGTGTACCCCACCCCCTCAGACGATCCCCTTTTGAATGTCGCGAAGTCTGGACTAAAACTGGTCTAAAATTGAAGGTTCAGATATTTTTCAAAGAAACAGGGGGCGGCAACGCCTGGACGAATACGTTTTGGGAAAATGTTGAATGCCTAGACGGACATATGTGTTGATAGCTGCATTAATGAATTAAAACTGGGTTCGAAATACCGAATATGAACCTCGGACGCGGGATTCCCCGTTTATCATCATTTTTACGATGTACTTCATCAGTTTGTAATAATGTAGAACACGCGTCCTTATCTAGTGAAGAAACTACAAAAGCACATGTCTCCGTCGAAAAACAGTCATACTGTTCGCAATACTAACTCAATTTACGTGATACTTAAAAAACTGAACCTTCATTTGTCTTGGGAAATTACTACTGATATGAATGTTATCTTCAAGGAAGCGTTTAAGAAAGTTCGTCGTTGACTGGTAGATCTTATTTCGGAGTATAGGCAGACGCCTTGTTGAAAAGCACAAGTTATCAGATCATTTTTGTAACTGGATTATTCGTTCGTGTGGCAGTCAAGAAACGACTAAGTAATGATATAAAACAATGAGTGAGAACGATAATAAAACATATAACATATATATTAATTTCAATACGAAAAACTAGAATATTAGTAAAACGTGTTAATGAATGGTAACTGATCTAAATTCGAGAATGGCGATGGTGTCTGAAGGTAAGATGTCTCCAGAGGAGATACTCGGAATACAAACGGTGGTAGCGACATTTTAACCGGTTTATTCGCCGATCATCAGTCAAATTCGGATGATATGACATCTCTGTTTACCGGCGTATCGGGAATCATTCTGCTGATATTCACCCCGATCGGGATAGTTCTGAACATACTCAGCGCTGTACTGCTCGCCTATGAAATCCGGCACGCCCGCATGCGAGCTAGCACGTCCCAAACGACACTATTACTAAGCCTGTCCGTTGCGGATGGGGCGTTCCTGACATTTTTGCTTCTGACGACAATTTGTTTCGTATGCGAACAGGCGATATTCGGATTGGTAGTTCTGTTCCTGATGTACTTGTTCTACTCCATCTCAAGGTGGATAGTGGTCAGTGTTAACATGGACAGATATCTCGGCATCAGACACACGATATGGGCGAGAATGTATTGCACAAGATCAACGGCTAGATTTCAGATATTTCTGATGGTGGGTCTCGGCGTCTTGGAGTCGAGTGTGGCGATAACATTGATGAGTCTGGGAATGATTTCTGGCGTGTTCATCTTACAGATCGTCCGCGGTCTGATCACCTGCACGGCTGTGGTCGTTTTAAACGTCAGTCTGGTTGTGTTCGCGGCATCACCCCCCACGACGCCGACGACACCCACCGCGGCGCCACATCAGACGGCTTCCTGGACCACACCGCTCAAAACAGGGCAAAAGAAGACCGCCGCTAGTCGTAGGGAAAGCGAACGCTCGGCTACTGGAGTCCAGGGTATTACGTCGAGAACGACTAAACGCCTCCTGGCGGTGTCGATATTGTTCATACTTTGTGAATCGCCCTGTTTAATTATAAGCTGTTACTATTTGTCTCATTGTTACGATGGGTCAGACCACCATAAAGCATCTCTTCCATACCCTTCAAACTCAACTGATATTGGGCTGAATTCAATCAGTAGTAACCTCGCAAACCTTACAACAATACCGTGGACAACAGACTTTAAGGACGATAACCGGCTGAATTCAACCTTCACAGACTCTACGCCTAAGGCTTCCGGAGATGCGACTGTTTGCGATGTATTTTTCGGAATCGTTTGTGCCCTGGCCGTGTTGGCCGTGACGGATTCGTCGTTGAACTTCTTCCTGTACTGTCTAGCCGGGGAATCTTTCAGGAAGAATTTCGTTAAAGTTTTCATCCGGCCGCTGAGGTGCTGTCGTAGACAAACCGTTTCTAATAATGGCCATCCTCCAATTCGAGGCTAACCGACCGATTTTTGAATGCAGAGAAGGAATCATTTATTTCCCGTTAAAAACTTTTCGCGTGTTTATGTTTACATTCACATTGGCGACGTTGACCTTAGTGGTCACTCCAACCTCGTGTTATGACTGTTTATTCCCTTCGCGGCCGGAGGATCATCTAACGAAGAATGGTATTTTTCTCTATGAAACTAATGACTGTGACATGTTAACCGCCCATAACCTTAATTTGCTGAAATTCTCAATTATGTTACATGATTATATATGCATGTGTTAAAATATTTTTGAATGTTTACTGATACTTTCATAAATTACCTTTCTATGTGCTATACCTATCATTGATTGTAGACACTTTAAGCTAATATGATTTTAGACATTCATAATTATGTCAAATATGTTACAAACACAACGCAATGCATGTTGAAATTCAAATTAGACGATCGCTTATCATTATACTCAGTATACGTTAAATTGCCTTCTTGGATTTCATGTATAACGCTTAATTACTTTAAATTTTCCTCCCATTGCATAAAAACGAATTGGAATCAATTCTGAAATAACATCTCACAAAGAAATATAATTTTGATTACCGGTAAATTGAGAAGTTTGGTGGTCTTATTCGAGAGATATTACGTATGTTGGAATTAATTCCAAAAATATTTTTTATCTCACGTCCCTAGGACGAAGATCCGTACATCACGGATATTGTGATCTCTTCAGCTGTAAGTCTGCCGTGTGTGTACCCAACCCTCAGTGAATGGCGCGAAGTCTGGACTAACCCGTTTTTTTCAAAGTCTAAAATCTAAGCTTCAGACATGATACCATAATTCATTTCCGAAGAAAAATGTCCGGGGGTACTGCGACGTGCCACAGGGGGCGGTGACGCCTCGCCGGATGAACATGTTTTGAGGAAAAATGTTGAATGTCTGTTGAACGTCTGACAAATAGCAAGTTGATATCTGCATTAATGAATTAAAACTGGGTTCGAAATACCGAATATGAACCTCGGACGCGGGATTCCCCGTTTATCATCATTTTTACGATGTACTTCATCAGTTTGTAATAATGTAGAACACGCGTCCTTATCTAGAAAACAAACTACAAAAGCATATGAAGTAAAACAGTCGTTTATTATTCCCAGATATCTAATTTCATGCTTATAAAAACTAAATATTATTTCTTATAAAAACAACATAGAGTACATTAACAAAATGTTCAATGACTACGGATAAAAGACACCATAGTCGTCTTCCGCACATGACGAGGTGCCTAAAGAAATCAATTGATATCGTCAAAAGATCAGAAATATATATATATATATATATATATATATATATATATATATATATATATATATATATATATATATATATATATATATATATATATATATATATATATATATATATATATATATATATATATATATATATATATATATATATATATATATATATATATATATATATACATGTCAAATTTAAGATTTCTTAAGACTTTCAGCTGAATCAAAATAAAAACTTTCTTCTTTCAAAATACGAGTCGGAACATTTTTGATGGGGACAGTTTAGCATCAACTGAAAAACTTTACCCAGTATTATTTCAAATGAATTCGAGTTTTTTTGTACTTAAACTTAAAATAACATAAAAATGTACAATGTTACTAAAATACAGAAAGCTTTAACAATTACTACATATTTTTCAATAAAATCAAATATGCTTATTCTAAAACAACATCAAATAGAATTTACAAGGCAATATTTTACAATCAGCGCAGGAGCGAGTGAGAAGGAAGAGAGCCAGTGGAAAGAACAACAGTCAATAGAGTTCTTGTCAATAAATCTTAGCTAGCAGGAGGCACATATATCACTTCGAATCTGAGCTATGCTAACGTTTAAAGGGCTGGCTGTTCACAAAGTACAGAAAAAACCTCAACTTCCTTGGCCTAGATTTCTAAGTATTATGGAGCTCCTAGAGAAAGGAGTGGTCAAATTTTGACCATCTCTCATGCATGCCTTCATATTTGATGGATCACCCTTGTGAAGCCACATTTAACCACAATGAATATCTGTAGCTAGCTTGCAGCAACATTGCAAAACGTCTTATAATATTACAACATTACAGTACGTGAGAACATGGAAAATATATTTCCAACATAGACCCAGTTTTATAGACTAACGGTAGTTCACCGTTGATAAAACACTCTATCAGTGACGATAAAATAAGGAGAATCTCACAAAAATAATGAAAGACAAAGTCCGAATTATTATATTAAATTTTTTTTTTCTCTCGAGCCGGTTGTTTATTTGACGTTTCAACTATATTCTAATAGCCGTCTTCAGCATTCGGTATTCCAGTGATGACTATTAGAATATATTCCAAACGTCGAATAAACTAGTGGCCCTAGAAAACAAAGATACAGTGAAACCCGCTTAATTTGGATCAGTTTGATTTTCGTCTCCCAAGTACAGTTGAACCTTCACAACAGACACTAAGGGTACACTATGATCGAGGAGCGAAGGATATTACTGTGGGGACAGCCACTGCCAGGACCGGGGTGAAGTTGACCTCGTTCTGTTAAAGGTGAAACCACGTGTTTACTGATGATTTTCAGCATGTCCCAGCTAAGATATTTACATCAATCAAGATTTTGATAATACGAAACTTGTTTAATCCGACAATTTCACTTTAGCCCACAAGATTTGTATTACCGAGGTTCCACTGTACTTATCACCCATCAATTCATAAATGTATGCATTATGTAAATGTCTTATTTGGATTTCTCATAAACCAATATCGCATCTGATCCGAATTGAACCGGTTCAAGAATACATCATTTTACCCAATTTCCCACGCACGGAAATTCTCTGAGACATCAAGTTTTTTACGCGATAAATATCGTATCAATCAATAAATCTCTGACATTCTTCTTACACCTGTCATCAATCACTGCGAAAATCTGCAGACGCCGCGTGAGCTCCCTCGGCGAGTTCGGCGTTGTGACCGCTGACGAGCGACGGGTCGCGACCGACCGCTCCAGACGGACCGCTAACGAGAGCGTGATTCGCACCCTTCGCTAAACTCGACTGGTGACCTTGAACCTCGACGTAATGTTCGCTGAAAAACGGAATCAATTCATCAGTTATAGAAGGTGGAGAATTCCAGAGCATCGGGACAAGTGAATTCCAAAGCAACTCAGATCTGATCAACCCAAGAACACTTTCACCCAAAACCGTTTGGAACAACTTTATCAACAGGACAAGAAACGGAGCTGCAATTACAGGGTCAGGAGTGATATTTTACAAATTAACAACAAAATTTGTAAGCTAATGGAATTAATTAGATGTTCGAGTTTGGCGCTTACATGAGTAGATCTCTATCGGGACCTTTAGGTAGAGTAGGATCCGGTCCGTTAGCTGCACTTCTGTTTTCAGATCTATAGCCATCTAAATCAGTTACGAGCACATCAACACGAATAGGTCTGAAATAAACATCGAAAAAACAATATCAGTTTACGCATATTACAAACATCTGGTTTCAACGTCCTGCACCAGATTTCACAGTTTTGAGTCAGGATTTGTCTCATTGAAAGTGAACTCAACTCCTAACTCATAACTGTGGAACTGGATCCTCAAGTCCTCAATAGATATCCTCTATTCCAGAATAGTATTTTCTGTAAACCTGATAGAAGCGGCTGGTAGAGAAGCGGCCAATAGAGAAGCAGCCGATAGAGAGTTTGTAATCCGGAATTGATATTCCTAAACCGGAACCTGCCTCAGTTTTACTAACAGCTCGCGTGGAACTCGTGTCAAACTGATAAATTGAGTACAAACCCTGAAGCCGTGTGTGTTTTATCTCTGTTGATATTAACAGGTGAAGGAGTGCGTCTTGATATCAGTGAATTAGCAGTATTCGGACGACTGGAGCTCGTCGATTCAGAGATACCCGGATAATCAGACGACGAAGAACTGTGAATCAGCGAACGAAAGAAAAGAGAAACATGAATAGTTTTCACAACAATAACATTCCAATAAGTTTCCAATGCCGAATTCAACAAACCTGGGTCTATTTTCCGGTGTTGGAAATGAAACATTAACCGCTGTTACTGAAGCCGGTGCATCTGAAATGAATTAACAATTTATGAAATTCATCGGAAATCTAGTTACGTTCACAGATAATTTCTAGAATTACAGGTACCTGGTCCCGAAGCCGAGGCTGGCGAAGCTGGTCGCGGTGAAGATGACTGGGTAGTTGCGCGGTGCGCTGGGCTACCGGCTCCGGATGACTGTCTATTCCGTGCAGTCCTGAAAATAATCATAAGACTAATTTATCGATGGGGATCTAATTCTACAGAGTCATCGGTTTAGATTTGACTCCTGAGTTAAAACACCGGAACCATAGGAGAGATGAAGGGGTTAGTTTTAATATACCTGCTCTCTTCAGGACTACTCATTGATTTCAATAAGATATGAGTCTTCGCTTCGTCGAACTCAGAAACTTCCAGAGCCATTTCAATTATTGTAGCAGCCAGTTCACTGTACTGTTTCTTAAACTTCTCTGTCACTTGAACAATAGATACATTTCCTGTATTTAATTGTCTTCAGGGCGAAGCATGAACAAAAATCTTAAATTTTTGGGGCATAAAAAACACCGAATTAAAGATTCGTAATTTTTCTTCACTATTTACATCTTTTCTTCTCGGTTTCAGAAACTTGCAGTTTCGGAGTCGGACTCGGTGTCACGCGCTTCGCAGGAGAACTGGCTCCGGTCGAACCCGCTGAAGATCTAAAAACCAAAAAAAAATAAACGTTATCAAATCGAGAACAGGAGTTTCTGCTATGTACAAATTAGTGATTAAAAATCTTCGTGCAGCTACGTACCCAGCTTGTGAAGAGGTGACAGTGGTTCTCTTAGGAGGGCTATGCTGCTGCTGCTGCTGGCTACTGCTAGCATACCCAAGTTGTCCAAGTTGTCTACGAGCATTAGCCACATTACCATCAGCACTAAAAACACAGAACATTTTATACTTAGCCGTGTTGCAACACAGAACGACATAAAGGGGCCATTTTTAATCGGGACCTCGTCACTCTCAATGGCTTCAATGATTCAGTAAAATTATGAAAAGCATATCTCATTCACAAAGATTCAGATCGATTCAGTATAAATTAAATACTTTGTCCAAGGTTAAAGCAGCAGCATTTAAATTCCGCACCACAAGCAACGCATCGGACCCAATGTATCACAGATTTGTTGAAGCTCAAAACATTGAGTTTAAACAACTGTTTAGATCTGATTTATATATTTATGATTTCAATGAAAGCAGGGCCAAGAGGGTAACAAACAGGAACATGCACATAATCAACCAGTTATCAAGCGACTATTACTAGTAAAGGCTCTGGACTATAGACCAAGTCAAACCTACTAATCCATTAGTAAAACTATGAGGCACAAATCCATCCATAGATCTAAGCAGCGAAGATGAAATGTAATCTAGTTCAAGTATAGAATATGTTTATTGTAAAACAGTGTGTTATGAAAGCGATTAAAGTTAGTGAAGTAATTTCAGTGTTTTTCTCTCGTACGCGATCAGAGCTGCTTGAATGATATCGACATCGACTTTAGGAAACTGAGACTTCAAACGCATCACGGTTTCCATCTTAATAGATCCGGTACGCGTCGGGAATCGCTTCGTCGGATTCGTTTCGAGTTCTCGAGCGGCGGCGGCTAACGACAATTTCTGCCTGAAAAATAAAATCGTCATCGCAGAAATGAAATAAAAAATTGTATTGAGAATTTGGCAGCAACTTGACATTTCATCCCTCAACCAAGCCAAACTCAAGGCAATATAAGCAGGCTTGAGGAGGCTTTATTCATAATTTCAAATTGGAGAGAAGAGAGAGAAAAACCTAATCTACCGTTCTTGCAATATAATTATATCAGACTTACACATATAAGACAGTATTGATCATATCCAATGACTCTAAAGGGAATCTACTCTTCAACTCTCCCGATAGACTGTTCAATTTACGCAATTTAGCTCGAGTTTTCGAATCATCGAATCCACAACTAGAAACAATAATCAAAACGGTGTCATACGGAAACCAAACAGGAGTTTAAATCAATTGATTTCGAACGTTTAAACGGTTAAGTCAAATTTGAAAACAGGATCCTCTGTTGTTCCGTAGTTTGACATTGAAATTTGACTCAAGAGTTCAAATAATTGAAAGCATTTTACTCCACAACAGGTTTTAGAGGGGCGGCCACCCATTTCATTTTACATCCACCCATCTGAGAATCAAGCACCCCTTAAAAAATATCTGCTGCCCATACCTGAGTGGATGTTAATATTCTATCAATGCTGATAATTGCTTTGAAATATATTGAGCAGTGAAAAATAGAAGATTCCACCAAAATTAAAGTTAATTTTCGTTTTGCTACTTCAGCTGCCACGATGTCATTACGCAGCCCCTTTAAAATTCCATCACGGAGAACACTGGTAAATGAGCTAATTTGAGTCAAATTTGAACTGAGAACTGTTTGAAATTGATCCTGAATATTTGAATACTTACCCTTCAAATATGTCGTTTACGACGTACGCGTTTGTTATATTAGAATATTGCGAGAGATTGAAACGTTTCCAAGTACTGTTAATCAGTTTTCCGGACGGCATGGCGGAGCTACCCTTCGCGGCGGAGCTGCCCTGATCAGCGTACCACGGATTAGACCGTAGACTCTTCATCGTGTCCGACTCACTGTTATTATTCCTGCGGAAAAACCTTCGATTCTACCCTGAACTCGACAGTCCCTTTTTCATGCAATGCAATCTCATTTCATCCGAATTATTTGAAATACATTCGTTTTCATAAATGATTAAATATTTGAACTTCAAATGCTTCCAATGAGCGAGAGAGCAAGGGTTATATTTCTCAAAAGCAAATCAACGAACAAAATGCGTATTCAACATGCTTAGTTTCAACTGACTGTCTATAATTCAATTGAAAAACCCCACAAATATGAAGTAGAGATCAAGAGAGTAGTGACGTTTCAACTCATTTCTCTGAGCAATCATCAGAACTATAAGAGTAAACTAAGTTTTATGAGCCATTTACAAAACTAAACGAGTAGTGACGTTTAGACTTAATTCTACGATTCAATTTTGTTTAGTCACTATTCTCTTAGTTTTGAAAAAGGGCACAAAGAATTGAGTCTAAACATCGCTACACTCTTAGTCTCTACTTCACAACCGTGGATTTTTCCTTCAACAAGTAGCTTGTTAAGTAACGATAAATCATCGAATTCTGAGTAATTCAACAAGCAGCATCTAATGATTGCAGAAAATCATCTCAGAATTGAATGATTGGCAATAATCGAGGAGGAATTGAATGTTTCTCTTACGCTGCCAGACGTTTTTGAATCAGTGAAACTGGCACAGAAGGACTCTGCTGCATTACGCCTTCAGCTTCAAACATCTGACGAAGATTCTTGCGAGCTTCACTTTCATAGTTGTTACACCTAACAGCATCAAATCAACCATCAATACATCATCATTCCTTAGCAACATCTACATTTCTGAATTACTTTATATCATTATCATGTTTTTTTTGATGATGAAGTTTAATCAAAACTGAGAAAACTGTCCGAATAAACTGTTACATCATTAACTGTGGGTTTTGCTCATTAACTCTGAATACCGGTACTAAGATAAATACAGTGAATACCAGTCAAATTAAAACATGTGTGATCCTATTTTCAGCTCATTTGAACCCACATTATTCCACAGTAGTCAGTTGAGTTCGAATAAGGTTTTGATCTAAATAGGGATTGTCTGACTTATCTATAAGATTGATTAACTAATTGATTTGATTTGACGTCCCTTACTTTTCCACCCGTTACACCTGCCAGGAGCGAAAACACGAATCTCGGATTTTGAAATCGGAAATCAAAGTTCAGCTATTATAGGCGGATGGTTGGTCGAATGAACGGAATGTTTTGTTCGGTCAAAGTACATAACTCGAAATAGTGGAACCTTAACTCATGTGGAACTGAATTCAAGATAATTTTACAGATCGGGATGCGAGGGTTGAGGGGTTGAGGGATTGAGGGGTCGAGGGGTTGAGGGGTCGAGGGATTGAGGGGTCGAGGGGTTGAGGGGTACTCACGAGGATAACACGTCCTGTATCAGCGACTGCTCGGCAGACGGGAATTCCCGTTTTAATCTATTCACCGCCGGGTTCGACGTCGATTGTTGCTGGTTGTCGACGGTCTCCTGGTATCCGTGCAACTTTAGATCTCTGATCGTAGCTTCTTTATCGTTATTATTCCTAGAACACAAAATGCATGAATATGATTGAAGTCAGTAGATAAAATAAACCTTAGGTTTCGCGTATAAGTCCCATTTCTTGATTTGAGTATAAATACCAGAAGAAACGTACTTGGCGAGACATTTTTTCAAGGCGCCATCTGGTGCCGAAGCGAACATCGATTTCAGCGTCGCGAAAGTGAATTCGTCAATTTGAATGAAACTTGTTTCCTAAAATAAACAACAACAGTTCGAAAATTAGTCTAGTTTAAACTAAGCTCAATTTTAGCGGTTTAGTTCCTAAATTGTACTTTCGTTTGATGTAGCTCAGGGGCTGCAGTTGTTCAACTATTGGTTAGAAATAACCAGCAGGTTAAAATACCATAGCAACAATGAAACTTTTAACCAACTTTTTTAAGCAACTGGCCCCTGGTTTTGTTCGCAGTTTTCTTTTAAGGTTCTTACATCGTCATCGTCATCTCCGCCATTTGCAGCCCCCAACTGGTGAAGAGGAGTGTCTGTCGACTGAAAATTGAAAAGAACGTCTCAATTCGTAAATACGCTATAGAAGAAACCTATACGCGGGGAAGCATGGAAGCGAGCATCCTCCCACTGCAGGGACTCGAACCTGATGGCATCGCTACACTCAGCCACGGCACGAACCCCATCCTCCCTCTGCAGGGACTCGAACCTGATGGCATCGCTACACTCAGCCACGGCACGAACCCCATCCTCCCGCTGCAGGGACTCGAACCTGATGGCATCGCTACACTCAGCCACGGCACGAACCCCATCCTCCCTCTGCAGGGACTCGAACCTGATGGCATCGCTACACTCAGCCACGGCACGAACCCCATCCTCCCTCTGCAGGGACTCGAACCTGATGGCATCGCTACACTCAGCCACGGCACGAACCCCTGCATCAGTAGACCGGGTGCGCAGGTACATGCGCAGCTTTCCGAACGAAAACTTGCGGCACCAATCAGATCGCTCGTTGTATAATCGTTGAGGCAAATTTCAAGGAAGAACTATAAATGGGAAAACCCGGGCTAAAATAAAACGGGATTTCTGATTGGCTAAAATTCACATCATCTGAACTGCGCATGTATCTGCGCACTCGGTCGATTATGGCAGGGTTTCGTGCCGTGGCAATCTCGATGCCATCAGGTTCGAATCCCTGCCGGGGGAGGATGGGAAGCGAGCGGTGTGTTTGAAGGTGGGGTACAAGCAGGATATGAAAATTTCATTGTCTGATCAGTGAAATAAGATGACGATTCATTCACATCTACAGTTTAAGATTCAAACTTGATCCCCGGATTGCATCATAAATGATAAATTTGCATCAAACAGGACAACCATCGAACCGGATGTTGGATGCAGTTCCATAGCTCTCGGTTTCAAATATGACCATGACAGGGTGGCCCCTTTCCACAAAATAATAAATTCCCTGATTCTTCCATTTCATAATGGAAAATTACCCACACGAATCTGAGGAATTTCATTTAAAATGTTACAATTCATATATTTCTTATTAATCACGTATTGAGATTCCCTGATTTTTTTCTAGAGTTTTCCAGCATTTCCAGGTCAGTGGCCACCCTGCGTATAAATCGAACACAATTAACTCACATTGATTACCTGCATTCCGTGAGTTGTAACATGTCCGGATGTTTTGGGGAAATATTGCTGAGCAGCGGGTTGAGGGTGTGCAGCTGCTGCGGCCTGCTGCTGCCGATTGGCCTAAAGATAGAAACAATCATGAAAAAATTAAAGCAAAGCTTTGATTAAAATAGCAAATTATCGACATGATCAACATGTGATCAACCACTCTAATAACAACAAATATCTAATATATCGTGACATCACTTTCTATAATCAAGATAATAATTGACCCTTTCAGTGCCGACTAATTAATACTCGAAAGTGCTAGAGATAATTTTTAAAGATTCCAGCCCAATGTGCTGAATAACAGTGCATCTACACCGCGGCGCAGTATATTGTTAGTTACTAATATTTCCATATGCTTGACAGATTCTGCCATCTTTCAATAGAGATAAGAAACTAACAACATCAATACACCGTGATGCGGTGTATAAGCAAAGTCCATCACCGGTTTATAAACCGCACTGTGGTGTAGACGCACTGAAAGGGTTTTTCAAGCAGGGCCAAATTTCACAGTCATGAATTCTCGGATGAAGAAAAAGAAATTAAAGGCAAACAACAAAAATAAACAATCAAATTAACTAATCATACAACAAACAAGTTCCTGGAAATGAAAACCGATGTTAGTATTTTCTTCTGATCTCGTCTTAAGTCACCTTAATATGGATTAGGATTAGGTGAAAACTTGTTTGAGTCTGTGTTAAGAACTGTATGCTATCATAAAGATTTAACCCTCAATCCTCCCATTCCCTCAAATGTACATAACATGGTGACCAATATCTAACCATTTACGAATTCCCCGAGTCTTTAATATTACAACACAAAATTCCCCGAGTAAATCTACCGTAGGTTAATGGAGAAATTTCTTGGTTTACAATTCATTCATTATTCATGAATCATAACGTGTGGTCGATAGGATCCAGATTCCCAGAGTTTCCAGGTTTCCCTGTTCCTGTGAGGGAGAAGTGGCCCACTTTCTACTTAAAATAGTTATCAAACAAAACCAAATCTGTATCAAACTGATCAGGATTTAATGGGGTTTCTATCGATTACTGCTAACATCAAAATGCTGTAAAACAAAATCAAACAAAAAACAACACTAAGACCTAGAGTTGAACGACAATGAGAGATAAGACAGAGTCTAACCTCCTGCTGCCTGGCAGGACTCGGTTGTCTGGGGCTAGCATCAGGTCTATGATGATGATGCTGGTGTTGATGATGGTGGTGAGTTGCAGCTGGCTGAACAGCGGGAGATGCAGCCTGGTTCTGTTTACTGTATTCGTACGAGGACGCCTGCTGATAGGTGTACCCTCGAGCCATATAACCCTAACAAATAGATTCATGATTAACAAGACCGCAAAAACTACTATAATATGATCGAGTGAATGACCCTAAAATGAGAATTCATTTATTACTACAGGGTTGATGAAAGAAAGGCTGAGGCAAAAGTAAGCACTTTTTCACCTTTTTAAGCAATTTCGTCAGATCAGGACAGGGAGAGAGAGATCCCGGAATTTACACACAGCTTGCTTTTTAACATCATCAGTAGTGTTTTATTTGTGAGTTGTATGCGTTTCTAATTACCTGTATATGTCTTGAGATAGCTATTCGAGGATCGTCCCATTGCGTGTTGCGATTCGAATGATTGATATAAAAACTGCAGAATATTAATATAAAACTTATAGTTTAATTAGAATCAGTTTCTTGCGCTAATTATTACGACGATCTGTCATTATTTGACAGTTCAATTAATGCTCGGTTATTGAAACCGTTCATCTGTAAATAACGAACATTATTCGTTAGATTCTAATCCGAACTTACTATCTGTTCGAATTCGCGTCCCATTTTCTTTCCCATCCCGGTGGAAAAGGGAGTTGCCAGTACTGAATCTCACCAGTCGCAGCCATTTCCTGGTTCGAAAAAAAAATTTCCGCTCAGCTGGGATTCGAACCCGATATGATTGGGTAGACTCGCGTGCCACAGTACGAACCGTGTAGTTCACGCGCTGGCTTAGACTGGTTGCCTGTACTATTCAATATGTGAATATAATATATATATCCTCCCCCGGCAGGGATTCGAACCTGATGGCATCGAGATTGCCACGGTTCGTGCTGTGGCCGAGTGCACAGGTTCGAATCCCTGCCAAGGGAGGATGTCCGTGCACGCGCACGCTGACCGGAATTCGAAACCAACTATCTTTAATTAATATTGCCTTGTGTAGATTCTCACCATTAAAACCATGTCACCGACGAGAAAAAGACAAAAAATCCACAAAAAGCAGCAGAAGTTCTTTATAACAGAAATAATCAATACTTTTATTGACACATATAAATAACATTTACAAACTTTTCACTATTTACAAAATGTACACTTCGATATATTTACAGCAGGACTCCTTTCACAAGAATTACGAATTCATTGAAGACAAGTGTATAAAGAGATTGAAACTTTTTGTGACTAAGTATTTAAGTGATGAAGTAGTTCAGACAATTATGTGTAAAATCATTGGATAACATCTAAGTTTCTGACAAATTTACGAGAATTTTAAGCACTTTATACATAATAAGGAGTAGTGATCAATTTTGGTCCCCTGAACTCCATATTACAACACCAATACATTATTGTTTTAAAGCTGTTTTTCCTACTCAAAGACTTTTATCTAAAGCTCTGCGGAATGGAAGAATTCTAACAGACATAGACTTCATTCCTCAAATACAGAATAGAAAGTGAAAATACAGACTGAGACAAGATGTTTCTTGCAACATCAAAACTTTTTTAAACAGCACAACAAAGTTAAATCTTTCTCATGAGACAGCAATAAAAATACTCCACTTTGAGGCGGTGATAGCAAAAATACTGATACAGTGAAACCTTGTGTTTATAAAAATACGACTTACTACACAATCATGGAGTCAAAAATATTTTCGCCTAAATACTAGATTTCTCTAGAAATTGGAGCCAACAAAAGTAAGTCGTCGTAGTTGTGACGATAAACATAATGTTGATGACTTATCCAAATGGCGACTTAGTAAATTGAACTGGAAATACACAAATTGCGATGCTAAAAACGACTTATCTAAAATCTGGTGATAATCGAGTTTGACTATCGTGAAAATAAATACAGGTTTCACTGAGTTTCAAGTAAATACCGGTAATTCATAAATGCGTTCTATGATATTTTGACCGTGGTTTAAAGCTGATATTTTTCTCTACACAAATGTCACATTCTTTCGTGAAGTACGAATAACAGACCGAGTTCAACAGTTGTATCACGTCTCAACCCATAGCTAAGCTCGTAAAATTAGATCATTCAATTCATATGTTCAAAACCATTTTTCCAAAGTCAAATATTATTTCAACAACTAGAACTGGCTGAAAACACAGGTAAAATGTCTGCGATTTCTCCCTGACTGTTTTTATCTCTTGCATTGAACTGCTTGAACAAGACAGCACTCTCCCGCATTCTCACCGTCGTCTCCACTATTCCCCTTACTTGATTTAATTATCACAGAATTCTATAAGCACCGTTTTGAGATTCATCCGTACATGACGTAGCGATGATAACGTATTGTATTTGATATTTTTTACCAGTAAAATCCGTTGAACTGTAGGTTATTTTACCTGAAAATAAAAATACAATATTGATTTCAGTTTTGGTAGTTTTTTTTATCTGTCCATTTCTCGGGTGGGGCAATCCATAAGCAATTTCCCAGATAGATTAATTTACACAGTTATTCAAGGTTTTGATTGGAGCCCAAAGAAAGCTCAACACAATCAATAATGAGCAAAAATAATTTCTTAAGGTGAAGAATCCAATAAAGCAACAGACCGAAGAAAGTGGTTTTCAGTTGGCATATCTTGATCTATAAGCGGATTGAAACTAGCGAGGTCTCTCCCCCGCGGCCCGTGTGAATACTAACCAGCGATGATGATTCAGATTGTCGACTAAACGCTGATACGATCGGGTAACACTATCGGTCGTAGTCGGACCTTCTTTCATGTATTTGTGGACGCTCATCGCGACAGCACACGCAAATCCTACAAACACGTAAAAATTGGGCATTAATTCAAATTTAAATAAAATTGGACAAAAACCATGAGAAATTTCCATCTTCATTTAAAAGGATGAAGATTCATCTAATTTCTATATAAATAGTTGCCAGTTTAATTCTGACTCTAATTGAGTTTAAACTAATCTATTTCCAATGTTTTAAAGCTTGAGTCAAATACTGTCAATCGATGAATTCCAAGCTGAATGAGGTTGAAACCGGATTATAGGTAGCAAACAAAAACCTGACACCACAAAATAAATAGACTAGGATTGAATAACATAACAAATGAATGTAGAGAAGCCAAGATTACATACAATCGCTTCCAAGGAATGTAAACTCCAGTACAAATATAACGTAGAACTTTTTTCTCAGACAGAAATGTTTTGTTCCAGATGTTATCCCAGTTTAATGCAAGTGTTTTTACCAGGGACTTGGCACGAATCCCATTGGTGGTATGGGTGTGTATATTTACCTATCGGTACAGCTGAACGACGCAGACGTGCTGGTAATCTCTTCATCAAAGCGACTTGAAGAGCGAATCCACCGCTGAGACCTGTCAAAAATACAAACATTCGAAACATCAGTAAACATCAGGCTTTCTATCTACAGAGGCACTGAACCCTGAACTCAGTTCACTAAACCGCAGCCAGGTGGCAGCGCGGTCGGCGAACAAGTCCAAGAAGTACCCCTGTAGGTATACATGACATGAACACATACATCCAAACGTTTACACAAGATGACAAATATGATAATTGATGATTTTCATTGATTTTGTTTGATGTTGATTAAAATAAATGCAGAGAAAATAATTCGTAATTCCAAATGATTTTTTGTTAAACCAATGACAAGCTTCGGATGTACTATTAATTTTCAAATTAACTTAATTAATAGAGGTTTTAACAACTCAGGAATCCAAGTAAACAGTGCAAAATTTATCTCTCAAATTAGGGATTAAAATTGCTATTACGATGGTTGATGAAATGATAATTAGCAGCGAACGATTGATATTCTTTCTCTGATTTCATAATGAGAATGAGAGCAGTTTTAGTTATTTTTTGTTAGAGCTGAAATGAAAAGAGGTCACACAATAACCTTTCAGATCATTGTATATCAACTAGACAAGTGAGGCTCCACGCGACCTCGCCCTCGTCCGTCCTCTCTCTCCGCACATGTCCATCTGCTTCCGTAACCACGGCGACAATATCGTCATGGAAACAACATCATCGCATTGTATTTTTTCGTGTAACTATTTTTTCCGCAGCCGTTGAAAGTGAGACATCGCGATGTCATTCTGAAATTAACGTCAGCGTTAGGAAACAAACAAGCAACGAACTACCACCAGCAGCAGGAACATGAACCACCATCGGATTATTACTGTGGCTCAATCAATGATGGTGAAAATTTAAAACTATTCCTTGAAGTGCTAGGAGATGGATGTAGATAGGTGTGGGGTGTTATCCAGCATGGAAAATCGATTATTTTCCAGCTTAAAAATTGCATTTATAGGGTAATAAAAAATCAACGAAAATTTGATAAATGGTTTCATTAAAGAAAATGGTTTCGATCCTGCAAACAAATTCCTTCTTTTTATTTGACCCAAATTTATAACTAAATCTAGACCAATTTATCTATGTCTGGGTCAGTTTTACAGATCAGCGGAACTATTCGCAGTCTACATTCCAGATGAGTTAACAGTGCTTGGCGCTGAGCCAGACTGTGCACGTGAACAGCAATGTCAAGGACATAAGTGTTCACGCAGTGATATCACACACGAAGGAGATCGATTGTTATTACACATCTAATTATTACCATAAGGACATAAATTATTCTGTGAGTGTACTATAAAACATGCCTGATGACACGTAATAATTCACCGAAATTAATACCTCCCCTCAACTTAGTCTTGCCGCGATATAATCCTATTTAATAATCCATTTAATGCAAAAATTAATCAAATTTTAACCTCCATCTTTCATTAGGCCCTATATGATATCTCAAAGCTTATCCAGGATGAAAATCTTTTAAGTTTGGCATTTATTAGGGCTATCTGTTTATCTAATAATATTCCGTAAAAAATTGTTCCTGGGCCTAGCTAGCTAGAAGGGACAGGGAATGGGTTTCCATTTCTCAGTCCATGATGGGAATGGCCTAACTCATGAGTCAAGACTATTAACATAGAACTACAGAAATTTGGGTATTTAAAGCCCCTAATCAGTGACCAGTGTCAATGATGCCAGGCCAGCCTAGGCCAGTCAACCGCACCCTCACCCTCTCGGTGAACGCTTATTAGACTCATGTTGTTAATAGTCTAATTCACATCTAAATAGGCCTACCAGTCCACCAAACAAATTCATTTTTGAAGAATTCTTCGAACAATCCGATTAAATAAAAAATCAATTCAGTACATTACAATCATGGCTTCAAACCACAAACCTGAGAATCTTGACTTTTAAAGTATCAAGATTTAGATTGAGAAGATCCAAAAAAGAGATGTATCTTCTCAAAGAGTTGGAAGTTACCTACTAAGAGAAACTAAATACTTACTCAAAAATAGTGAAGCTGTAGAGACCATAACTGCTTTATTTTGGGCGTTGACTGCGCTGGAGTTTTTCTAGAAAATAAAACATACAATTGGTAATTTCTAACCAAAGAATGGGGGAGGGGGCGGGGGATGGATGGATTATTCGCCGGCGAATTTTCAGCAAAGGAAAGTGAAATAATCAGATAATTTACCTGCTGATTTTGTTTGGAGGCAACTGCGATCGTTTCTGCTAATTCTTGCATTGCTAATGGTGCCATCAAACGATTCACGACTTAAAATAGAAGATTGTCTCAATAGAGCGCGTTCAGTTCCCAGTGAAATATCCCGAGTCAAATGAAACCTCAAGCTCATTTACTATCTTATTACTATGTACTAATGGCCTTGACCTCTGAAAAGATACCATGTTTTGTGCACGTGCGTTCAATGTTTACATTCTTCAAACTCGAATCTCGATGTGAAATTTTATTCTAAGATAAATCGGTTAGTTTTTAAATGGGGGATTGAAGGATATTTCGTGTATTAAAGAGGTCCCGATTCGTATTTGGGCTTTTTAGGAGAGATACGTGTATCGGAGTGACGGTTAGATTTAAACAGGCAGTGCGTGTTGTTCACGTGCACGCCGGGTGAAGGTCGAGAATGCCGGCTAGCTCGAATGACGTCACCAGGAAACCGCCGTTCACCGTTCACTGTCCTGATAGATTTCATTTTTCAGACAAATATTCTCCCGTCTTTATAGGTTATACACGTTTTGTTATGAATAAAATATGAAAAAATAAAAATTAATTCTCCGATGAGGGAATTTCAGGGAAGCCCATTGAATGACGACATTTAGGAAATCCCGAAATGCTTACGAAATGACGTCATTGGAAAACTACTACCTGCCATCATCGCACGATGTCGAATGGAAATGCGAATTGTAGCTCGAATGATATGTCTTTATTGCGGAAAGGCAATAGTAACCGCGTGAATGCATTTCAGAATAGCCCCAGACCGATTCTAATCGGGGTCGGAGGAGGAACAGCGTCTGGGAAGGTACACAGTACCAGAAAACCATCAATTCAATACAATGCCAATCAACTATATTCATACAATAATACAAAATTAGCACCAATTAAGATAGTCCCACTCACCCCGAAACCTTTCCGTAATAACTGATTATGAGGTCTAAATCCCAGTTTCACAGAGAGTCAAGGCATAAGTCAAATGTTGGTCTTTTTGACACTACTCTACTGATTCTTTCTAGTGAAAGGGTTTTTATGTCAGTTATCCTAACCTACTGCTACTTCAATTTAGAAATTTTTATATATAGATAATAAAAGAAACATACTTCTTATCACTTAAAACTCCATTAAAACAGGATGAAAATAATATGAAATGTTATAAACGTAAGAAATGATATGGATATTTTGCCAATATTGTATTATTCATTGCCAATATCATTCATCATTGGCATAATATCCACTTTATAGATATAATGTGACTTCATCGTAAAGATAGGATATTTTTCTGTTTATTCATAGAGTTCAGTTTGCAAGAAGATCGTTGAACAGCTTGGTCAGTTAGACGTGGCTGATGAGATGAGACGTGTTGCTGTTATAAGTCAGGATAATTTCTACCGCACGTTGAATGAAGAGGACAGTAAACTGGCGGAGAAAGGACAATTCAATTTCGATCACCCCGGTAATTATATATCATTGATGCTCCGCTCAATTCGGTACCATTTGGGGCTGTAAACATTTTTCCGACTTTGTAGACTCCGCTCATGTCAGACCTTCTGACTTGAGAGTCTGAGTTGGATGGTACAGTAAACTCCACTTAAGTCAGATCTTTTGACTTGAGAGGGATATCTGAGTTGGATGGTACTGTAGACTCCGCTCGAGTCAAACCTTTTGACTTGAGAGTGATATCTGAGTTGGATGGTACAGTAAACTCCACTTAAGTCAGATCTTTTGACTTGAGAGTGATATCTGAGTTGGATGGTACTGTAGACTCCGCTCGAGTCAAACCTTTTGACTTGAGAGTGATATTTGAGTTCGCTGGTACAGTCGACTCAAATGTTAAGTACCGGTATGATCTTAACTGTGGAACCGAGTCCTGTACTGAATTTTCATGGCATGAATTCGTGCGCATGAAGTAATTTTCATAAAAAATTCTTTTTTTTTCGTCCACAGATGCATTTGATTTTGAAGAAATGATCGAGACTATACGAAAAGTGAAAAATTTGACACCGAAATTAGAAATTCCGATTTATGACCACGCGCGCAATTGTCAGTAAGTATCAGAGCTGTATAAAGAAGTATTTAACTGTTTGTTCATAAATTGAACTTTGATTCTGTTCTAAAAATACTGAAATTTCAATTGAAGATATGATTAAGATATGAAATTCATTTGGCCGAAGTCGGATATCAGTTAAAATAGTGCACAACAATGTGTCCTCAAGCTTACCATATCCTAAGAGACCATTCACAAAGTATTTGTACCAGGGGTCGGTTGGTTGCTCAAAAGTTGGTTAAAAAGATAACCAGCAGATAAACAAGAGACTTGTAAATGTCACTATGTCAACTATTCACTGGTTAACTCGGACCCCGTTTTGAGCAGCTGCAGCCCCTCAATTAGCATTATGTCCATAGGTCGAGTTTTTATCCCTATATCATCTATATTCAGTGGTTGCTGTTTGTATCTTCATGATTTTTTGCATACTGATAGCCATCTGCATGAACCAGTGAAATGGGAGGAAATAAACCAGAAAACTTATTTCAGCCATCTGCAGCAATAGTGACGCAAGAGATCGCATACCGCATAACATTCTAAAACATTCTTCTAAATTGAAGGCCAATGAGTCACAAAAGTTTGTTCTGGGCTAAAACATGGAGTTATCACGCGTTTTTCGCTAGTAAAACATGTACATATTGTACAAACATTATTTTCACCTTATTTCTGACTCTGGTCATTAATCTTTAATTTTTAATCTTTCGTCAATTCTCAAAAATTAAAGATGTTCTATTTTTGTTTGTTTTCAGGAAGGAGGATGAATTGTTGACTATTTACCCATCTCAATTGGATGTTGTTTTATTCGAAGGTATTTTAGTGTTTTACGACAAGGAATTGCGTGATTTATACAACATGAAACTTTTTGTCGATACGGATCCAGATACTCGACTCTCTAGACGAGGTATGTCACTCAGTAGTATTTGGCTTTTTGCCATTCAATCAGTAAAAAATGAATTCCTATCCAAAACTGCACTCAAAATCTAAAAATACAATTTGAAGTCTGTTAGGATTTCTTCAAGATGAAACTGAGTTTTATAGGTGAGGGGGCAAATTTATCTGTGGGAACATTTTGAAATTTGTCGGTTTTTAGCGTTGGTTTCTCATCGATACTCGGTCTATGAAACCAGCCGCGCTTTATCTGAAAAAATTAATTTGCAGTAAATTCTGTAAAATATCTTCAAAAGTTACCAAAAATCTACATCAAGATAAAATGCTCGCAATAAAGCTTCTTGATTAGTGGATTCATCCAGGTTTTATCTACAGACAGGAATGTACCGTACTTAAAATAAACTTCAACTATTGTTATATTTATGTACTCGTACAAACTTTTCTAAAAATCAATAACAAATCGCGTCGTGGAAATTTCCACTAATGCCGGACAGCACCGTGGCGGCCTTCGATGGTATTTGTACTTTGAATTCATTGGTTGTATTTATGTTTTGAATCGATCATCTGTCCGACTTGGACTTTCATCTATTTACACGCAAAGATAATAATAACAAAAACCCTCACTTCACACTGATCTAATAGCGTACAGACATTTTGACCTAATGATTGATTTCAGAAATATTTCAAGCTAGAATTTATCTCTCGCTCATCGATTTGTTCTTTCCAAATAGAATTCATACCCATTTATACAAATTAAAAACATTAAAAACGAAATTTATTTTTCGAAAGTTGAAATAAAGAATTGAAAGATGCAATATTTCAGACTCTCTCTAGAGACCGTCATCATTGCTTGTTTTTAATGATCTTAGTTTTTGTATAGTTGGTCTTAATTCTTTAAACACATTCAAGTGTAGCTATTTTCAACTATTTTTCTCTTGATTTCGTGGTGTTAAATTCCATGTAGTTGTACATTGTATTGTTTCAGTGTTACGGGATATGAATGAGTATCAACGCGATTTAGAGCAAATTCTCAATCAATACACGACGTTCGTCAAACCGGCTTTCGAAGAATTCTGCCTACCGGTTAGTGTCATTTTATTCCTGATGATGGCGCCTGTGTGAACTTAACTCAGCGTTTTACCTCCTGGGGCTGCAGTTGCTCAAAAGTTGGTCAGAGTTAACCAGTGGATAGTTAACATAGTGACAATTAAAAGTTTATTGTTACTATGGTCTTTATCCAGCGGTTATCTTTAACCAACTGATGAGAAACCAGCCCCTGATCTTTTTCTTTCTGTTAAATGAATATTCAAGGTTGAGTTCTGTAGACTATTTCTAACTTTAAACGCGAGCCCAGTCGCACAGTCAGGACTTAAGTCCGAAAGTGGTCTTAAACCAAATGACTTGCATTAAGTTAACTTAAGCGAGCTTAGACTGATCTTGAATCTAAGTATTGACTGATCCCTGACTGGGTTTAACTCAGCTATTAGTCCCAGTCCCAGCCTTGAGACCGTCGTGGTTCTTGCATCCTCTATCTTTTCACATCTTTTAACAAGTAGCGTTTATTTCTTTCAGTCAAAGAAATACGCTGATGTGATCATTCCACGAGGTGCTGATAATAACGGTAAATATCTCTGACATTTTTCAATTCTAGTTCAGTCGAAGTCCGTTACAACTGTCACTGAACAGTATTTTGTGGGTTGTCTATTTTTCAGTTGCTATTGATTTAATCGTGCAGCACATTCAGGATGTTTTACGTCCATCTCAACGGAAACAGTCGACGGTAAAAAGAGTTCGTCAAATATCGGAGACCGGGAGTGGCATCAATCGACCTCATTAGCATCATCATCATCAGCAGCAGCTGCAGGTTTTATCTGAAAATACCGCGTTCAAATCCGTTTTTAATCTCGCAGCGATTGGAGATGAAAATGGATCCGATTGATATTCTCCACTGTTGTAGAGGCTTGACAGAAGATTCATGAGTTCTCATATGAGACTTCTGCTGTAACAGTGCCTCATTTATCGTCGATGGGCACTTGATGTTAAAAATCAGGTGCAATGTTGTCAAAATATTCTTTATAATAAAACAATGGCACAATTTTGTTGAACATTCTAGAAAATGGTATTTTTCCTGACACAAAAGGGCAGCACCACTGCCCTTCTCTGAATAACTTACCCATATTTAGTTCGGATCATGCCTCTGGAGCCACCCTCCCCTGGAGCTACCTTTGTGAGAGAGATTGATCGGTTTCATATCTTAAACTAAAATCTCGAATTTGACATTTGTAATTGCGATTTTGGGGTAAAATAATGCCCAGATGATGGTTTTAACTGATGTTATAGATGGGTGTTTGATCTAATGTAGAAGGTCTCCAATGAGTCTGATGATATTTTTGTATGTAACATATTTGTATGAAATATTGTATAGTTCTGTAAAAAAATTATCATTGTAAAATGGTCAATGTTCAAGAAATCAAACTCAGCGGCTCGAATTGATATTTTAGAGTCTTCCAGCAATGATATTTCTCTGAGAAATATAAAAAGGAAATTTGCTGTCAATTCATCAATCAAGCTGATTAATTAATACATGTTATATTGGGGGGGAGAGATGAGAATAAGGTTTTTTGGGGGGGGGATATAGATAAGGACATCCTGGTAGCTAATTCGGGCCCGAATCGCCCGTTGGGAAATTTAAAAATCCTGGCGATGGGTCTGGTAAATGGGGAGCATGTGTTTTAATGATGATGGCTTTAATATCTGTATATCAATATGTGTTTCTTCATTTTGAAGATCGACACAGTTCTGTTCTGTTTCCTCTGAATTCGAATGACTGAGAGAGAAATGTCAGTTTAAAATATTCAAATGTTTTCTGTGCTTTAGTGAAATATTGTTTGAGTTGATCGTGAATATTGTGTCAATTCAGGGAACAATTTTGTGTCTAAAACCAAATAAATCTTAGCATTTTCTGATGACATGAAATGATTTGTATCTATATAGTGTTTTTAGTATATATAGTATATACGCCTACATGTATTTTAATTGTAGTGGCTCATCCAGGATCCAGTTGCACCATTCTGTGTTACGTCTCATTTTGTTCTTTTTCAACTACTGGGGCCAGTTGCACAGTCGTGACTTAAGTCAAAAAGTGGTCTTAAATCTTAAGACCAGTCTTAAGTTCTTAGATTGGCTATAGAACTAAGTTGGTCTTAGACTGATCTTAAGTCTAAGTCATGACTATGCAACCGGCCCCTGTACTTTACATTCTGTAGAGTGGAACTGGGTCCCAGTGTTAAGAAACTAAAAAAAGGCCCATGTTACGAGTTAAGACTGACTGTTAAGATTGTCTAGTACACCAAAATGACTGGTGTTAAATCTAAGCCTTGACCCATGGAATGGAGGTTGCTATCCTGGGTTAGAGTGGTGTACGATGTTTGCATAATGTTAGTCATTATTAAATGTAAATATAATTAACTTAATAATAAAATGTTGATTCGTTATTTATTTATTTTTATCTTCACTTCGAAGCAGCTCTTCTAGTTCTATTTCTAGAAGTGCGCGGTGCACGACCAAAATATGACATCCACGCGGCAGTTTTATAGACTGGTTATATCTCAAACCAAACCCATGAGATAACTCAATCGAAAATGAATTGAGGTTAGCAGCCTCGGGTCAAATTTAATACCAAACTTCAAAATCGGACGCAGGGCCACGAAGAGAGAAAAAGAGTTAAATTGAATGGAGAAGTTTTCCTCGACAGATCCATTGAGCCGATGTTTTACGAACTCAATTTGATGTCTGACTGATATATTTACGGCGAACCATAATGCAGCCCTGTTTTATGGCCTGTTATTTTCGTTAACCCGGGGGTTAAGTTAGCCTCCGGGTAAAAGTTAATACTAGTCTATAAAACCGCTGGTTTACAACAGTGAATCATCATTTTCTAGTTGTCCACAGTTCGGTATCACTGGTAGGTGTGAGACGACGAACAAACCTTTCACAGATCGCTCATGCACAATCTATAGAATGACCAAATTGGTCAGTTTTGGATTGTTCTGGTGTGAAACCAGTTGTGGCACGTACGACAAAATGTCCCGTCATAGTAACATGGCGGCTTTTTGGGCTCCGGGTCTGGACTGTTCGGTACACGCAAACATTTCGATGAAACAGTACCGCTTTTCCTGGACACGGTGTGAATGGCATTTATATAGGGCATCAACTCATCAGAATAATCAACCAGAAAAGGGAACAACGGCCAACAAACTAACTACAAAAACTCAGTTTGCTACTGACTCGAGATTGAACCTGGAGACCCGGGCACGAATGCTATACATCAGATCGCGTACCCAAGTATGAAGTGTTAATTACCTAACGACCGCGATCTCAATTCGATCAAGTTGGACTGAGATATGTGTCGCACATGAATCTCTATTTTCCGCAAACCCAATGAGATCGAGTGTGATGACAATATCAGCTTGGATTCATGAACATAAACAGCGATGATGATCATTATAGTTGTCAACGCTGGGTCTAATGTAGCTCAGTAATTCATGTCATGAATTTGTCATCACAATGTTTTATATTGATGTATTCACCGAGTTATTGTTATACGATCATTTATTGTCTTGTCTCGCGACACAATTTCTCGCTAATGATGATTAAGGGAAGCTGTAAATCAGGCGAATACTCACCACATTGACAGCTCATCAAAAATATCCCAGGTCAATCCTGACACGGTGACGTATGGATATGCCGGGACACTTTTTAAACGTTTTGGGGATTTAATAAAAAGTGACACCGTGTTGTGGTTCATTTTTAGTGAAAAAATATCTCGCATGAAGTTCTGAACATGTAGACGATAACGTTTTGAAAGTTTCTTAAATGTTTTATGTCTGGTGTTTGTGGTTCACTCCGAGAAGTCGTGAACTGGTGTGGCAGGATCCACTGTGACTGGAAATGTGCTGATGAAGGAATGCCTAATTTCTGGTGTTTGTGGTTCATGTTCCAGGGTTGCATGGTCCAGATTCACCCAGTTCTGGGGTTGCATGGTTTCGTAAGGCAACACTCGCACGCTTAAACTACATGTAGCTACTAGTGGTCCAGGGCAGACAGCAAAGCCGTAACTTAACGCAATACCTCCTACACCCTAAAGTGCTGCCGCTATACTCATCGTTAGCGGACTTTTCATACACTAATATGAACTTACCCTGGCAATAGACCAGCAATGGGAATAGCGGCAGCACCATACGGTATTAGGAGGTTATATGTTTGGTTGCCAGTGTTGGCTCGCGTTAGTGTGTAAAAATTCCGCGAACGATGAGTACAGCGGCAGCACCATACGGTGTATTGATGGCCCGACCAAAGCCCCGCGACCTCATTGAACCAGGCTCGAGCCTTTTTTTTGGCACAGTCGACTCCTCGGGCCATGCTCCATTACGATGGTCTAACTGGAATCCGTGAATTGGGACCAAAGGTTTGTGTTGTTGTCCGAAGAATTGCGATAATTCGAGTTTCATTTTCTCTTACAATGGTTCCTCGTGTTCGAGAGTCGAGATCGATTCGACTTGAAGCATTCGAGTTATTAGGAGTCCACTGTGTTTACTTTTTGCACTCTATAAGGGTCGTTTTTTGTTAGTACGAGTCTACCAGCTAATTACAGCGCCAAAAGAACCGAGGGTGAGGTCTTCACTGACCAGTATTCATTCTGCATGGGTTTTTTTCCAGTACACCGACCTGTCGTTATAGTCATCATAGATACTTCCTTAGTTTATCGGTAATCGATAAACGTCATTTTCAGAAGTGTCAAGTATGTTCTTTTTGATGTAAGGGATGGACTAAAAACGTTGCTTCGCCAGAAAGGAAATACGCCGGTACCTGACTTAAAATGTCAGCGTGAAAATGCAGTCATCGGGAAACACGCAGATACCTAATGATGCTTGGTGTACGTGCTGCATGTGTAGATGTTACTCCTAGTTTTCAACTGAAATTCTTTGAGAAAAACACGACCCGCATAATTTGTTGAAATAATCAACATAATTTATTTATGCATCTATTATCAATAGGGATACGTGCAATACATGTATAAATACATAGATAATGAAGTATGATGTGTGTCCCAATGGTGGACTTACAAGTCAATCTACATGCAAACAGAGACACTCATTTCATATTTACTCATGCGACTTATAGCTATTTTTTTTACAAATAAAATATCAGTATATAAAATAAGTGAATCATACATTATAAATGCCTGTAGTGGATAAATTCAGCCAAAATTCGGCCATCTAAAAATGCCAGTTAAAATTGTCAATACAGCTAAAATATCGTTTTCGCATTAGAAGTTGTACTTGTAAGAAGTATTTTATGGTTGAGATGCATCATGCTCCCCGAGACGTTGAGTCAATTAGGATCCAAGTCATCAGCGTTAACACTATCTGAAAGTATAGATCAAAAACGAAAGGTTATAATGTGACAATTTATCATGTGAACTCATGTCCTGCATGGATGATGCAACATGGAACCTTTGAAGTCGAATGGAAGAGAGAAGGGAGAATAGGAGAGAGGGTGGAAGAGGGAGGGAGGGTGGAAGAGGGAGGGAGGGTGGGAGCAACAGAAAGAGGAGGTGGGAGAGGCAAGGGGAAAGAGGGAGGGAGAGAGGGTCAGAGAGAGGGAGAGTGGGAGAGAGGGTGGAAGAGAGGGTCAGAGAGAGGGAGGGTGGGAGAGTGGGTCAGAGAGAGGGCCAGAGAGAGGGAGGGTGGGAGAGAGGGTCAGAGAGAGGGCCAGAGAGAGGGAGGGTGGGAGAGAGGGAGGGTGGGAGAGAGGGCCAGAGAGAGGGAGGGTGGGAGAGAGGGTCAGAGAGAGGGCCAGAGAGAGGGAGGGTGGGAGAGAGGGTCAGAGGGAGGGCCGGAGAGAGGGCCGAGAGAAGGAGAGTGGGAGGGAGGGTGGGAGAGAGGGTGGTAGGGAACGAGATGAAGGGGAGAGATATAGGGCACTGGCAAGTATAACTGTGGTCTGACACTGAAAAAAGGCCAAGTACCACACTACTATGCGCTGACCACTGCTCTTTATCATCATGAAATATCATAGTTACACGAAGCCTTGCATTATTGAATTATAAATTGAATATTGAGATGGAGAGTTCCTCTACTGTACGACAAGTGAAACCCCAACAAACACTCACCACAGAGTACTTAATGATTTTCAATTTCCCCCTAATCAAACTTTCATCTGGTTTCACAATGATTAATATTTAGTCTTAGATGTGATGGGAAATGTAGCAAGTTTCAATAATTATTGATTACTGGGTGAATAAAATTGCAAATGAGTTAAATCAGAAACTAAGTCATGAGAAACCAACCACACATGAAATAAGGTTTAAAGTCGGAGACCTAATTGTATTTAGAATCAAAATGAACTTTACTAGTTTTTAGTCTTACCTTTACTCGATTGGCTATTGAAACAAAATAAGCTCAAACTGTTAGATTGGTTATAGAAATAAATTGATCTTAGGCTAGTTTCAAGTTGTTACATTTGATACAGCAGCAAAACGAGCTTTGAGTGGTTTTCGATCTAATAAGTTGTCATCTCTAAGACATGAATATCAGTTCACAAGATTATAATCCATTACTAGTCGATACAACATTGCTATATTACAGCGCTAGTTATTAATCTGTCAGACATGAATAACCTTGACTTATCTTGCCTTTATTAAGAACTGCTCATAGGCTTTGTTTTTAGTATTATGTTGATACATTGAAGCAAACAATGATAATATTGGCTGAATGTTGGTATATGTTCCTTAGAGCTAAACTGATATAGGAACCACTGAAGTAGGAGAACAGAATCCAGAGTAAATTAATTAGAATTGAGGCATAACGTAAAAACAATTCCAGAACCCAGTTTCCTTTAGAGTGGCCAATCCAAGTTACCCCTGGGGGATCAACCTGGATGACAACCACCATAGTAATAATGAGAAACCATAGCCGCGATTACACACACTCGATTTTGAAATGTATCCTGCCCCCCCCCTCTCCCACACGTCATCTATGAAACTTGGCGCAGGTATTTTTCTGATATCTCAACGTTAACTGCTAGCTAGAAAATATTTGCCAATATTTGTTTGGTGTAGGGGGTTAAAATGGTATGTAAACGTATCAAGTAAATTTATACAGACTAAATTCAACTCGCATAATTCAACAACAACATTCCGCGATAAAAATGATAATGAGGACTAAAAAAAAGACATCAAACAAAGATATCGACGTTTAGACATAAAACTGATGTGTAATTTGTGTGCGACGTGCGGCGCGTGCCGGCGATTATAACTGAAATCATTTCCAACATACAGGAAAATCGAATCAACCAAACATATCCCGAGACTGAATCATTAGAACACAGATCAAAGACTTCTGCGATTGGACAACATATCGCAATATGTCACACTTACCTATCAGGAATTCAGTGACAACAATTTCAAAATTCGAGGCAAAGGTTCTTCTGATCTCAATTTTAAAATTAGGGATCATTGAATCAACAATTATTCCTAAGCGGCTCATCCTTTATCTTAAAATATATCTAAATAACTAGCGAATGGCTTGTAATTAGCTCAGAATTTATCACTTGTAACTCTAACAACTTCTGTTGTATATAAATCAGGGGCCGGTTGCTCAAAAGTTGGTTAGAGTTAACCAGTGGATAGTTGATATGGTGACAATTGAAATTTCATTGTTACTATGGTATTTAACGGCCGGTTATCTTTAACCAACTTTTGAGCAACTGGCCCCTGAAGTTTTACTTGTATATATTACACCTGATGAGGGGATATAACTTTGTGTAAATAAACTGTTATTTCTAATTAGAAAATGAGGTTTTTATTGTTATCGCTTTTATGGATATTTGAATCATTATCAGTTTGTGGAGTATGAAAATAATACAAACGTTCATCTAAGTAAGATTGAACAGAACAGCGTCTCAATCCCATCTCCATCTCCCCTCTCACTATCTCTATCTCTCAACCTCTCTTTCCATCTCCTCTCGTCCGACCCGCTCTGCTTTTCATCCCACTCCCCCTCTCCACTTTCTCCTCCCTCTCCACTTCCCCTCTCCCTCCCCATCTCTCTCACTCACAGTGACATTGTCACTGCAGCTGTCACTAGCGATCGAGCGTTTCATCAAAGTGAACACAAGTGCTATCATTAATCGGGAATAATCAAGACGAAACTTCAATCATCCGATAACACGTGAACGACACACAGGGGTAAGTTAACAAACAACTCTTTTACAGATAAAGCCAGAAATACAGGTAAAGATATTTCAACAGTAAGAATTCAGGCGAAACAAATACTAAAACAAAACCAGTGGGAAACTTAACAACCAATTTTCGAGCAAATGGCTCCGTCTTGGTTCTGTATTAAACTCATCCTTTTTGATAATGTGTCAGGTGCGTAAGGCTTCTGTTAACTTAATAAGCAGAAGACGACGACGTTCTGGTTTAATGAAGTCTAGAGACTTATCGCAATATTCCGACGAAATCTTAAGAAGATTTTACATCGGAGGGCGTGAACATGTTGCGAGTATTAGAATTAGAAACACCGTTTTGAGCGCTGCCGATATCACTCTTTAAGCCGCTCACAGATATCCCCTCAGCATCGAGCTTCAATAATTCCAGATTATACATTAACGACGCGTTTTTTTATGAATTGATGAATAACGTAATTAAAATTTCACAGCCGTTAGTTACTGATGAATAGATCGTTGATAAATCAACATTCCCGCCTGAAATTACTACCAGAGAAACATACAAAACTTCTTACAAAAGATAAATGATTATTTCAATTGCTGGGTTAATGTCCAAATGATTAATATTTTACGATGAGGTTTATAGCAAATAAGGACCCATAAAACAATCTTAACATTTCAACTTCGTGTACATGCTCTAATTATCTTAATTCTAATGATTAATGCTTCATCCCAAAGCAAAAACCTAGCACGCATTTGTTTAGCTTTATGAACTATAGGGGCTAGTTCCTCAGATATATCCTCAGTATTTTACTCCACAACAGGTTTTAGAGGGGCAGCCACCCCTTTCATTTCTCAACCCCTCTGATAATCAGCCACCCCTCGTAAAATAACTTCTGCCCCTACCAGAGTGGACGTCAATATTCTATCAATGCCAACAACTGCTTTGAAATATATTGAGCTAATGTGAAAAATAGAAGATTCCACCAAAATTAAGCTTAAATTTTCTATATTTTTGTGGCTGGGAGGATTGAAAGCCTTGCTACTTCAACAGCCACGATGTCATACATTTAACATCGAATGCAGTCCCTTTAAAATTCTAGCATATGGGAAATCCTGAAGGCCATATGAAGATGATGGCCTTGATAGTCCAAAATTAAACATCCTCATCCTATTTACCAGTGACCCTCTCAAAACTGAGTTGACAGTCGCTAAACCCATGGATAAATAAGTATTATTAATGTCACAATGGGCTGGTGTTTAACGGAAGTTCGTTGATGTTGCATATTTGCGTGGCACTCAGGTTAACACGCACAGACAGAAACAAAGTCGAAGCTTTTAAGGAAACGACATTCTCTCTCTCTGAGCGAGAGGAAAAAAAAGCCATAAATGCTCCCCTAGAAATGACGACGATTTTTGAAACGGCGTTATATATTAATCCAGATAATCGTACAGTTAGCACGTTCGCGCTGCAGTTAAACTCACTCGAGAAGAACTTAGTAAAACTCATAACGATCTAAGTCTTTAGAGAATACTTCAGATCTGTCGAAATGTTTACTGAGAAGACGCATCCACTGCACGCTGGCGTTATGCGCAGACATTTTCTGTTAACATAAAGTAGGAATTGAAATTCAGGAATACAGAATTTCTGAAGAAGACTAGTCAAACATTGAATAAACTACTTACTAGTGCAAGGAAACATTTTCGGACTTTAATTTTTGTTATTATCTTAATATAATTGTCACAACGCGGATGAGATATCGTACTTCCTAAGATGTCGGGTAAGTTGCACATTCAGTATCAATAGAACTAAGACAATCTTTAATTGGTCTTGAGTCTGATCAATGATTTTACCCGGAAAGTTAGCACTAATCGGGGCCTATCGTCCACAAGTAGACAGTTTTTGTACTTGGTCAGCCTCGACACTATAGAGCTGATTTATAGGTGAGTATTTCACCGCACTAGTCACACACAGAAATCATCACTCACTCATATCTCCGTTATACCTCATAATTGATACCTGAGCCAGAATTGAGGTATAATAACACATCGGGAGATGACGGATGATAAGAAGATAGCAATTTATTCAGATAATCATAAGATTGTGAGAAATTCCAATCTAAGCCATGGAGGGATTTGTTAAATTTTCGTTTTTACTCTTGAAAACCCACTAATTAAGACACACAAGGAGTTAATCAAGGAAATATTTAAGTTATTTCCATGATGGTTTTTCGCCATATAGCATGGAAAAATAGTCTCCTATCCAGGACTTGTAATTGCTTACAGAGTTAAAATCAGTTTTTTTTTCCGATAATTTACCCGTAAAATTCTAACCGAGAACTGTGGAACTGGATCCCGATACTAATTGCGTCCAGATTTATGATAACCCAGTTTTGGGACTAGACTGTGACGAATTCTGTCCTAACCTTTTAGACCGGGAACTCTGGAATTAGAGCCGACAGATCTCCAGTGCGGTTTTTGTCTCATCGAAGGAAGGTCTGAATTCCGACGGATCCAGAAAAAAATTGTACTGATATTCGTAAAAAAAAAAAACACTGTTAGCAATAATTGAATATGCATGAGTGTAATTATCTTGCATCTGCGGAGACTGCGGAGACTGAGGAGACTGAGGGAGTGTGATGCCACACTGTCTGTGCTTATATCAACTCAACATGCAACAGTTAGTTCTCAGTACAGCTCAAAATCACTTTAGTTCGGCCCAGCTCAGTTCAGCTCAGTTTAGCTCAAGTTTAGTTAAGCTTCTATTGACCTCAGTTGAACAAAAATTTAGTTTAGCTGGACTAGATTTCAAAATGACATCAACAAGCTTAACTGATCTTCATTCGAAAGGCAGAACTTTCGAGATGAAAATGAGCTCAGACCGGTCTCCGGTTCAGACTGTATGATTAGCCGCGATAAGCACTGCTCAAACTCGATGGCGATTCATTTATAATGTATAATCAGTCTAAATGTTATTATTGATTGAATCAGTTGCGTCTGATACGTCACACGTGATATCTCGATATCTGAGGAAAAAAAACGACATTATTTGAACGTTTTAATGAGATTTTATCGATAAGTAATAAATCTTTGTTCGCCACGAGAAAAAATTGTCGCAACAAATATTGACGGTTTTATGAAATATGGAAATCCTCAGGAAATTATCGGAAATCTATCAACAGGTTAATGATTATTAGGAGGGCTACCTTCGATGAATGACCCAAATTTAAGGGCTCTGCTTGGGTCCAGTTCTACAGTTAGGTGGGTTTGATTTAATTCTGTAACCAGTTCAACAGTTGTGTGGGTTAAATTTGACTCTGGACCCAGTTCCACAGTTGTGCGGGATGAATTTGACTCTGAACCCAGTTCTACAGTTGTGTGGGTTAAATTCGATTCTGGACCCAGTTCCACAGTCCTATAGGTTTGATTTGGCTCTGAATCCGGTTCCGCAGTTAGGCGGGTTTCATTTTGAAATGTAAACCCACAATGGCACGTATGTCTAACAGGTTTCTGGACTGTATTTGCAGATTTCTCTGGCAAATATCAGATCTATCTCGTCACTGAGACGCTAAACAAACTATCTCGCAGAGGATTCTGTCAACACAACATCAAACATTCATAAAATATCAAACAACTGCAGCTTTCATCCTCAAATAACTTGAATATTAAATTAGTCTAGCGACATTTATAATTCTAACTGCGAGATCGCGTGTGATACGTCGTTCTTTTCAGAATCTAGATTATCCGCAAAATGAAAATTTGGCATAGGGAAGTGTTTCGCTCGTGCAATCCCAGCTGAAATCAGCTTAGTGAGGATGTAGGATGTAAAAAAACTATTCCTCATCTCAGATGAGTCTTTTCCCCGAGGTACGGTTAATCACAGATAGGAAACCATGAATCCCATCGAAGATCGTATTGTCAGAGAAAGTGACAAATTACAGTGTCTCGCGATAGTAACTATCATTCGGTCGAACCTCCCTCGGTAAACGCAGCGTGGTAAAACATTGCGTAACGATTATTAGTGTAAATTGATGGATACTGATAGCGCTACAGGTTTTAATCAAGTTTCTCGGAACACAGACAGCGGGAAACGAAAACAACAATTAATGGAGTTTCTTTTTAAAATAGACAGAACTACTTTCGCACAAAAATTCGAGATTCTAATCATTCTAAAACTTAGAATGAAGAAGTCAATATCAAAGATTTGAGACGAGATTAATGAAATATCTAAAATTAAATTTTGTTCGCATTTGGAATTGGATTTCATCGAAATTCAGAATCTTCTTTTAGATTTTTTTCCTATTGTTATATCTAAGACTCCGAGGCATAAGATAGTTACTGGTTGGTCACAGGTGCGTTTGATAGGGATGGAACTCAAGATAAATATATTAATGAATTATCGACTGCACGAAGAGAAAATCAAAAAGATAGGATTTTCATGAACTTATCTTCATTGACAGCTGATACATTGCACACAATCCATACGAGAGCTTACACTGAGCAACTGGGTCCTAGGTTAAGATTAGGTGGTAGAATCAATTCATCGAAAATAAGTTAATCTTAAATATCACTGAGGCTTAATAATCAAAAGTTTCTTACTTTGTACTCAGTTTAGAATAAACAAAATTTTCTCATTTGTGTGAAAATATCAATTTAGGATACGTTTTTAGCTTCAACAGGAAGGCGCCTGAAACATGTGATTTATATACATTTACAATTGTCTTGTTTTTTATTCTTATTTTATGTATTTTATTACAATGACATGTGTGATATAAATAAATACATATGATATGGTGAATTACCTTAACCTGCACCCAGCAAGGTGGACTTACAAGTCATTCTATACACAAAACAGAAATTAGTTAGTATATGATTTGCCAATACTCAATCTTTTTGAGTTATTGAATGCAGACATACAAAAATTTACAGTAGTTCATGTAAGTAAAAGTGAATTTTTCCTTGTCCGTGCTTTCACGAGAAAATTAGCAATTGTCATAGAAAATTCTACATTACGATGATAAATAATTGATCTTGAGATCTAATAAAGTTTATCATCGCAAAGTGAAGTATCGACTGTTCTGTTGAATAGAAGGTGAATTATTGGTTTGTGAGACCAGTTTTACTGATGATTGCACAATTATTAGACAGTCTCTCTCGTCGTCTGACCGTAACTGCTATTATTAACAGGCGTACCTAGTACAAGACATTGCAATTATAATATACAAGAAAATAACAACCTCTCAAGGCATAAACACGTCATAAAAACCCACAGCAGAAAGGTGGAAAATAATATCTTATTGGAAATATGAGATGTGAGACAAGTGAATTGATTGACTTTTTCAGTCTAGGGTCGATGAGATATTCTGTATAAACTAATACACAGTGTTTGAGTTCTCGGTAGACCTTACTGCGTTCTCAGCAGTTCTGCAGTTCCCAGTTTGACTAGACTTACTGTTAAATCTAACTCATTAATAGTTAAACACATGAAATTCATTCATTTTTCAGTGAAACATGTGGTCAATAGCATTATCCAAATTCCCTGAGTTCCCATGTCATTTGATAGAATAGTCAAATTCCCTGAGAGTTTCTGATTTTTTCTAGATTTTCTGATTCCCTGAGTGTTATCCCTGTTTTCTAGATTAAAGGCCACCCTGTATTAAGCTCAAACATTTTGTAACACAGCAAGGGCAGAAAACAATGCCGGGGTTAATCGTTAGTTCTGAAAACAAAGTTCCACTCGTGACTAGACGAGAAGATACACAATATGCGTGTATGATGATAACGAGAGAAATCCAACAATAACGAAGCCAAGATTGAAAAATTCTATATCAGAATAATTATATTTGAGGAGTGACGTTTGGGCTAACACCTGTTAGCCATCATCAGGCCTACTGAGTACGAGTACACCTGATGATGGCTAACAGGTGTTAGCCGAAACGTCGCGCCTCAAATATAATCATTTTGATATGGAATTTTTCAATCTTGGCTTCGTTATTGTGGGATTTCTCTTGTTCCACTCGTGACTGTTGAACTCGGGCTATAACTATCAGAGTGAGTTGTGATTGTGAGTTATGATTGTGAGTTGCTATTGATCACATTCGATGTTTTAACTCGCGCAATGTACATTAACTATACAAATAACATGTCCACACAAATGTCAATTTCGTGGCGATCACAAAATCAAATGCCAGAAATCATAGTCATAGATGCTTCGTGACTTATCGATAGTTTTAAGCTTACTCGCGAGTTGTTTATCTACCGGTATGGACCTCACAGAAACAATACTCAAACCAAACTTCCATAGTGAAGAATCGCGAAGTCATGAACTGCAGAATCAGTGAGTAGAATTCTAACATATCATGATTTCGTTTGACGTGAAAGCGGATTATTATTCATGTTTTCTAAACAGTCGTCGTTCGAAATCATGAATTTCATGATATTCGCTGTCTGGATATCACGACCGTCACGAGCTTCTAAAAAACCGGTGAGCTTCAATCGAAATTAGTTCATCTGAATTCTTATTATAGGGTAATACACAATTGTAATGGTTTACAGATGAGATTAAAATGTTAATATTTTATACATTTGGAATGAGAGGTTTAAACCCTTAGGACCAGTCCACAGTTGTGAGTTCACTCATTGAAAATGTACTCATTTCATAAATCAGGGCCCAGTTTCAAGAAAAAGTTTAAGCTTAAAACAGTTAAGTTTGAATTGTTGTCCTCATTGAAAACATGAAGTAACCAATGGCAATTAATCAAAAAATTTGAGTTAAACTTTTTCGTGAAACTGGTCCCAGGGGTGATTTAATTGTTCATCGTAATGCTAGACGGTTATAAGCACATTGTGCAAGATATTTGAAAAGATGAAGTTGAATCGCAGAATAAACTACTATCTCAAGGAAACATTTCACACGGCCGTTACCAGAGGGTGGTAGGGGGTGTGGACGACCCCCCTTTTAAAATCCAAATTCCGCATTTTTAGTCCCAAATTCAGTTTTTTCACATACACGGAAATTCAATAAACATTTTGTTTTAAAATGTCCATAAAACGCCCTCAGACTTTGTTTTTCGTTGTTAAGCGCGTGGTTTCGTTCGTTACGACACAGACTCGGAGCGTTTTTTATCCGATGGTTATATTTGAAAATGGAAACTCTATATCGAATTCTAAACCTGTTGAAAATATAATCAGACACAACGGGATTTCAAATGAATATTCGAATCTAAATGAGTCCCTAGGGTTGAGATAAGTGTCGTTCTGTAAAGCTATACATTAGTCTAGATTGATGATTGCCAATTTTAGGGCATTTTAGAAAAGTGAAATTTATGTAGCAGATTTTTGCATTCATAAAAATGGCAATACATAATACGGCTGTGGTCTGTTATAAATGAATTGATGATTAGTGTTTGAACAATAAAAATTTCCTCAGCTCTTCATCATCATACGCTAACGATTCACGCGAACAATTAACAGTTACGAAAAAAACCTATTGAAAACTTTGATTCGCGTCATTAATCAACGTCCGTTTATTGATATCAATATGGATCGTAAAACAGGGCGTCATTCAGTCAGTCGATCATCCTCTAAGACTAGCGAGAAAAAATATACACGGTAATTTTTTCTCGGTTATTAATCACATTATGAAACGAACAAACGGCGATTCAGACATTCAACAAATCATAATTGAGTGCGGCGTAGTAGAAAAAATTTCATTTGATATGTTCAGATTAGGGAAACAACTGATTGAGTTGTTTTCTGGTTCGGTCTGGTTGAAAAAAGTATCGCAAGAATCATTTAACCCTCAAAGGCTCCATTAACAAATCACAATTTCATTGAATTTTTCTGAATTGTTGATAACATCGAGAATAAGAAGGACACCATTAGTAACTAATCATAATTTTACTGATTTGTTGAAGTCACTGAGAATGAGAAGGTTGCCATTAGTAAGTTGTAACTAATCATAATTTTACTGAATTGTTGAAGTCACTGAGAATGAGAAGGTTGTCATTAGTAAGTTGTAACTAATCATAATTTTACTGAATTGTTGATAATTTAGAATACGAAGGTCATTAGTAACTAATCATAATTTTACTGACTTGTTGAAGTCACTGAGAATGAGAAGGTCGCCATTAGTAAGTTGTAACTAATCATAATTTCACTGAATTTTACTGAATTGTTGAAGTCATTGAGGATGAGATTAATCATAATTTAACCAAATGTTTGAGAATGAGAGAAGGTTCTTAATCTTTTTTGGACCCACTGTTTCTAACTATCTAAAGCTTATTGCTCTTTTTCAGGTGAAACACATAACTAAAGAAAGATGGCCGACACGACGAACTCGAAGATGGTAAACACGTCGACGACTAGCGCCGCGCCAAAAACCTGCGGAGATTTTGGTTTGGCGTCGTGCGAATACACGCCGCTCTACGCTATACCAGTCGTACCGATATCGGCGCTGACCATCTGCGGAAATCTATTCAATATAATAGTGTTAACGTTCACGCGTGGTATGCACAACAATCCTGGATATTTCATGTTCAATTTAGCGCTAACCGACTTATGCGTCGGCGTGATAATGGCGTCGTTCATGGCTCCGAGGATTCTCGGAGGTACGTGGCCGGCGACTCGCGTTCAGAGCGACATCACCGCGTTCTTCATCCAGACGACCGTCAGCGTGTCGTTGATGTCGCTGACCGGTTTGAGCGTCGATCGGTACCTCAACATCAGTCGACCGCTTCACTACGACCGCCTGATGTCGAAGTGGCGTTGTATCGCGATTCTGATCGGTATTTGGACGCTCACCGGCGTTCTGCAGCTGCCGCCCGTGTTTTTCGGTTGGGGCGTATTCTTCTACGATTCGCGGTCGTTTCTGAGTTATTTCGACTACGCGCACTCGTGGGAGTGGACCGTCGGTTATAACCTCATCTTCACCGTGCCGTGTTTGCTCGCGATATTCACGTGCCACGTGAAGATATTCCGCATCACTCGACGCCACATCGACGCCATCAACGCTACCACCGTCCAATCAAACGCCAACAACAAACAACGAACGAGCCACAAAGCCATGCGCACGGTCGTCATAACGATAACCATGTTTTTCATATGCTGGACGCCGTTTTGTTTCGAGCAGTTGTCGTACTCGCTCAGCGGGAACACCGTCGCCCCCTGGCCGCAGGAAGTGCACATGCTCCTCTTGCTTCTCATATTGTCGAACAGTTTTATGAATTGCATCATTTACAGCACGACGCATAAAGTTTTCCGAGACGGAGCGCGCCGGATTTTACGCACGGTTTTCTGTCGTCGCGGCTCGAGACCTCGCGTCGATCCGTACGACAACGAATTGAGATCGCGCTCTAAATCGCTATCGGTTACTATCTCCGTGGTAACCGATCAACAAAGCTGAATCCACGATGATACGACGAAATCAAGAATTCAAGTAAACTGGAATCGGTCTCGACTCAGAATTGCGAAACATTTCAATCAAGCTGAAATCATTACTAAACCAAAACTTTATTCCATAGTTAGTTTTCTAGGTTTTCCAGGTCAGTGGCGCCACACAAATCACTGTCAGCTCAGTGGTTGAGTGTTTCTTGATGTACGCGCCAATGATATTTGTGCCTCACTTCAAGTAGTTTCTAACTTCAAAACCAAATTTCAAGCTGTATCAATTGAAGTACAATTCACTCATATTCTTACATTCAACACGATGTTTACCGGTTTATATAATCTAAGATAAATAGCATCCGTGGAAATAAAAGATCAATTTTCATATATTTGATATGATTCATTTTCAAAGGCAAGAAAATTATATAATATTGAGTGTCCCTACAGATCACTCATTCCTGAGCAGTTGTCAGGGAGAAAATTTCATATTTTAAGGAAGCCTCCGCATCACTTTCATATCCCGATTGCAGCAGACTCCTCCTAAATCGGTACTGTTTATCTCCATTTTGGCGTAGTCTACTCTACAACCGTGAACAAAACAAACAACTTTGAAGTACCTATAAAAGCATTTTCGATTTAGAAGGAATTTTCGATAAGGAATCAAGGAGTCGCAGGGACTCTGATATAGAGTTTTTACTAGTTCGACAATGTCATAGAAATTTTACAGAGACCACCATCAGTTGGAGAGAACGGAGCCACATTTCACAGTTTCGGGAACTAGCGGAGTGAAAAGCCAATATATTCACAACATTTTCCAATAACTTCATTCGAACGAACTATCGATGTATTTACACGAGAAACTATTATAAACGAAATCCATCAATAATGCAATAAATCAATAAATAACGCAATAACGTTCGTCGAATTATTGCAAAATTACACGCGGGAAACAAATGTTGAGGAAATTAAGTAAATACATATTGACTCACTCTCTCCTGCGCACACCCCTTACTGTGACAGTTATTAGTTGCTCGATTTCAGCCACAAATATCAATGACAAACTGCAATTTATCAAAACCATCTGCCATTGAAACGGACATTATTAATTTCATTGAGCTTTGAATCAATCTGAAACCTGGAGCCACCCTCTCTCAACAGGAATCTGAAACCTGGAGCTACCCTATCAATAGGAATCTGAAGCTACCGTTTCAACAGATTCTGAAGCTTGGAGCTACCCTTTCAACAGATTCCGAAGCTTGGAGCTACCCTTTTAACAGGAATTACCAGTCTGGAGCCACCCTCTCAGACAGCATCTTTCATGTGTGACCGTCTACACCTCACCTGCGTTCCACCCATCTACAGAACCCCGCAGTTTTCCCTGATTTTTCCATGTGATTACACAAAACTCCCAGAGTAGATGGAGAAATTTCTAGGTTCAAAATGCATGATTTCATTCATTTTTCATTGTATCATGTACCAATAAAGAAATACGTGATCAACACGGTTATCTGAATTCCCCGAGTTTTCCAGACTTTTGGTAAAATTTGTCAAATTATCCTGATTTTTTCTAGAAGTTTCTGATTCCCTCTAAGTGTTACAGGTTAGACATTTGAACTGCAAACACATATATTCACCATTTTTTTGTGCGATATTTGGACTAACACTTTAAATGAAGAATGTTTCTTAAGTTTCACGACTTACCTTAGTTTCTATACTCCGGTAAATCAATACCCATACGGTCAATATTTGTTGCATAAGGATTCGTGCAATTAGTGAAAATTTTTCTGGCTCTGGTATAACAATCATACGGTCTCCGCGCGATGCCACGAGCTGAAATAAAACATCGATCAGAAGTTTACCTCAATTCACTTGTTCCACTTGTAAGTATACCCCCCGTAATAGTTACTTCTCAACTGTGTTAGCCACTTGAATATTTTTTCTAACCTTACCGATGCGTAAAGGGAATGCGTTTGATGCAAGAAACTCTTTAATTGTTTTAGTGGGTTTGTCGAAAATTCTGTCGTTCACAACATCGACGAAAATTTCCTGAAAATCAAAACGAAAAACTTGAAACTCAGACAAATTCTCAGTCATTGTGGAAGTTTCAAACGGAATATGTCAAGTGTAGCTTGCCTCGCACTGTCGTGCTATGTTTTTCCTACTTTCATGGCCCCGGAAATTGCTCGCTGCCCAAGAAGATCTATTGATCCCGCGAAATTAGAGACAAAATCAATTTACTGTAAATAATACTTACATCGCAAACTTTTCTGACATTGCGAATCAGGAATTCATCTTGCGACCGACTCCAACTATTCCCCTCATCAATTTCAACGCCTAAAAAATATTCAATTGAATGACTCAAAAAATAGCAGAAGATATATCATGATATTCGATAAAGTACAGATCTCCTAACCTGGTGGATTCGGTAATATTCTCTGATTACGGATATTTAGAATGGTAGCCGGTTTATCGGGGGTCATCAGCGCCGTCCAATCTAAATCACATTTTCCACTTTTATCATTACAACTCATTATATAATTCGAAGACGTTTCATCGGAATTTTCACCTCGAGTCGTCGGAACGTCGACAGAATCACCGTCCGAGATCGAGTGCCTTTGAATCGGTAAAATTTCACCGTCAAAAACGTACGAATTTCGAGAATATTCATCCACAGATTCTGGACTAGTTTTCGAATCCGAAGTTCGATCTAGAATGCATTTTTTAGTGGGCGGCGCTTTCTGACTGACGTCTTCGAACATATCTCTCTGAGTATCGGTGGGCCTTTGAAGAGACGACCGGTCGCTTTCACCGGAGCTGTTCACCGAAATGAGTGAAATCTGCGAGACGACGCCCGCTTCAGCTGTGCACGAAAACATGTCTTTTTGCGTGTCACACGGCGTTTGAACGTGAATTTCGGCGCTTGATTCTAATTTAGAATTTTCAATTTGATGTCGCGAAGAATCAATAAGAAAGTAAGCTTTCAGGAGATTATTCATGTGCTCCTTCATTCTCTTTTTTTTCCTCGAAGCGGATTCTCGTTTTTGAGAATTTTTGGTAACTAGCCACCGTTGAGTGAGCGAGGTCCGAGCCGTGAAATATTCCGATTGTTGGCTATCGCACGTATTCACTCCATTCATCTCTAGTCCAAAATACCTACACAGAAAAAGAATATTTGAAACCATGGTTTTACTTAACTTACACACACACACACAGCACGGCGTGACGCTGATTTACCAAAAGAAAATATTCGTATTCGAATAGCAATGGTGTTTTAAGTGGTTGTTTTATGTTTTTTCAATCAAATATGGACATTTCAGATGATGCCGGCCGATATGATGGATGTTTGGGCGACGAATCTCCGGATGTCTGTCTGTAAAAATCATTTTTACGCGTTTGTTTATTATACGTTTTTTAATCAACGACAACGGAGCAATAAAATTTCAGTTCAGTTCAGTAGGTAAAGGTTGTGTACATATAACCATTAGGGACACCTAACCGCAGTTGCTCCCAGTTAGACCCTTAATGACAATTTTTAACATAAGGTGACTCTCACTTTTAACTTAGAACACAAACTTTTACTTTTTCAAAATTGTTATCCCGCGGCGCCCGGAGTACTCCGCATTCGAGCCCGGAAACGCGATGAATTCAGAGCCGTTACTAGTCAGCGCCGTGGAGGACTATACGCCGCACTAACTACTCATAAACATAACCTATAATCCGAACCACTGATTATAAACTCAATAATCCTTAATACGATTAGAATTGTAAAACATATTGTTTAAAACCGAAAACATCCTATTTTAGAAAGCGTAGGATTTCTGTAGTAATTTCAGATTAGATGAATCAGGTAATTCATTAAAAATACCCAAATATATGATCGACGTTCCACACTTCAGTTCTCACTTGTCGTTGACCGTTTTGAATATTCGATGTTCTGCCTCAACTTGTTTAATACCTCGGCTAAATTCAAGTTTTTAGGATAAAATCATACCGACCGCAGGTAATTAGTGACCTAAGTCTTTGTGTAATATCGGAATTTATGCCAGTGAATGTAACTGTGGAGATTTTTGCGGCGTAAATGCACAAAATAAGAATTTATTTTTGAATGTTTGGATGAAATTGATGTATTGTGTATCGTATGCCGACTTTCGTTGAAGTATTTTGAATTTTTTGAGCCACCGTTCTGTTGTTGTTGTTGTTGTTGTTTATAACCCCAGGCCTCGATATTCTTTCTTTATGTTCTCCTACAGTTATCGGTAGGCCTAGATCAAATTGTACAATAAGCCTTTCACTTTCAGTTGAAACTTTTCAAAGGTCTTCCTTAAATTCTTCGTTCATGAAACGGCTGTCTTTAATTAATAATAGGCCTCTAAAAAAATGTAAGTAGGCCTAGTGTACAAGCGAAGGCTATTCCTAAGAAGTGGCTTAATTTTGAGCCTTTTTTATTTTTAAAGTAGATATGAGAATTTTTAGACTTTTATGGTTTACAAATTTCCAGGTGACCAATCATTTATAGGCTAGGCCTATTCTACCACCTTGAGCATGATTGAAACTTGAGGCTAATTAGATACACACCACACATTGTAATTAACTAAGGAAACAATTCACGCTTACTAATTATTGGATTCACTGAGCAGAAAAATGAGTAAATCACAGAGGACTCAGTGACTCAGGCTGTGAGATGCATGTTTACACGTACTAACCTGCCTGTTTGATAGTCTGATAGTACCCTCGGGGGTTCACTAATCACAAACTGTATATCACCAATCACTGGCTAGCGTGTGGTGTAAGGTGTTTTGAACTCAGCTGTGGTTGTGAATTCATTAAATTTATTGTGCAGTAAAATCTCGAGTTATTGAAGCTTTGATTATCTAATAACGGTGAGTTTGAGGAAAGCTGTAAATTTTGGTCAGGATTTTGTTGTGAATTCATTTATTTATGAGTAAGATTTTAAAGATTTGAGTTTCTGACACATTAGAGAGGGCAGTTGCTACATTGGAAAAATGTGTTGAAATGGTGGTCAGATTTTTCAAGCATTCAATTCTAAGAAATCTTTATTTAGCCTATTAGGGAAAATCGAATGTTGTCGGCTGGAAGTGCGAAAGACTAGCGGCACTGTGAACAGAAAATTTAAGATAGAACAAGGCTTCTTGCCCTTAGGAGTGCACCTTTGGGATTTATATTTCGACTTTTTAAAGATTTTTTTGCAAAAGACTTTGGAGGGCACATTGAATTTTGAAGGAGATGGACTAGTCCACCTGACAGTGGTCCACCCCCTAAATCCACCCTCGGAGTATGTGGTTTATATAGGCTAATACAGATAGGAGTTCAGTCTGTTGCCCTCATAGTCCAAAAATACAGGCTAGATACAAACAATAATTATATCAATGGACATAAGCCTAGTAATAATGTCTAATGGACTAAATCAGCCACCTAGGCCTATCTGTCCTTTAATTACTAGTCACTGAGTGAAGAATGAGTCGGCCTTTTATCGGTATCCATATTTATTCAAAGGGCACTGAATGTATATTTGATTAGAGATGTCGGTATAGACTAAGTAACATTTTGTCGGCACATTCAAACTAGATTTCTGTAAGAGTAACAGGCAGAATCCGGTCGCTGAAAAGTTGGTTAAGGTTAACCAGTGGATAAGATTTCATTGTTACTTACTAGGCCCTATTTATCCACCAAATTTTACGAACTGATGTTTTTTTCGTTGCAGTTCTGAATTTGTGAAAAGAAAAAATGACAATCGGAAAAGGAGAACGCAGTACATCGCCGGTACATGTACATGTTAACGAGGAGACGCCGGTTCATGTACATATTAAAAAAGGAGCAGCAAGTCGAAAAGGAGCAGCAGAGGTAGGTCAACGGACAAGCCATAACGTTATGGGTCGCAATTGAACTCTTCGTTTCATTTCACTGCTTTTTTTTCAGGCGAGTAATTTGAGGTCGAGCACTGCCTTAGCGAAAACGAGATGTCGTAGCCCATCCCCTGGCCCGTGGATCCCACCCCCGGGTAAATCAACCAGAGGATCTAAACCACTCACTTGGCAGGTATGTACCGATACTTAGAATCAACTTCGATATTTACAGCAAAATTTGATAAATTTGGATGTATTAGAATAAGTGACCATTTTAAGATCGAAATCGTGAAAATTACTTGAATCTTACTACATGCAGAAATATTTGAATTATCTAATGATAAATAATTTCACGTCTTGTTTCCATTTCTCGCATGTTTTATTTGCGTGTTTTTTTTCGCTTTGCATAATTTGTTAATTGCTTTGTTTGATGAATTTCCTGCTTGCAATTCTTTAAAAATCTGAATTTCGACTATCAGTAGTTTATTAAATTCTAAAACTATAGACATAGTTAAACAACAACTAAAAATCTGCCTGATCGCTAGTTTGCATTCTAAAACGAAATGTAGTTTTTGACCAAAAAAAACTAATCCTCGGGTAAATGCTAGATATTAATTACTAAGATTAGATAACTAATGAAAACTAAAGTTGACCGATAACTTTAATTGAGAATAAAAAATTCGAGGACTGTGAAAATTCTGAGAAAGCTGAACTGGCAAAAAATTATTGGTAAGTTTAGCGTAGAAAAAATAGCTGTTAATTTTTCGAACAAATTTGACTCGTTTTGGACCATGTCAAGGTTCCGCAATTTTGGGTTAAATCTTAATTCTAGATTCAAACTCTGGAGATCCGTGGAACTGGGTCCTGGATTCAGTTTCACAAACGGGATTGAAATATTCTTTCAATAATGAAGCTGAATTTATGGGCTGATGGTAGATCATCTTTTGGCCTGTCGGAAAATATTCAACATGTCAAGTTTACTACGATGTAGTAATGTTTAATACAATCGACCTTCAATTCAGAGTTAATGCTGTTTAAATATCGCTCCGTCAAACAGTAGAATTCAGTCTCATCGAGGGACGCTTTATATTTCTTTTCTTTTTTATGAAAGAAAGTCATGGAATGAATTGTATTATTGTTTTGACAGGGTCTAGTTTGTACACACATTCACCTAGTAAGTCGTCGGTACTGTCTTTGTATAATTGTAAAACATTCTTCGCTTGAAAACTGAATGAAAGATTGTGCCGTTTTAGTTTATTGAAATTGACTTAGTAATGACACACATTCCACGTCAATAAACAGGTGGTTGATTTTAGCCAATATTTGTCGGCCCTGGCGTGTGTGGTTTATGTCACTGTTTTAGTGCCTTGATTATATATAAAATCACTGGTTGTTTGACATAGCAGTTAAAACAATCTTGAGCAAAAGTGATTATACTTTTTCATATCATAGATTTAGCAAATTAGGACTAAATCAGCTTTGAAAATATACCTTATAATCTATGGCCAGTTTCACAGTTGTGAGTTAAAGTTAACTCTGACCTCAGGATCCAGTTCCACAGTTTATGAGTTAGAATTGATTCTTGGGTTAATATTAGTACAATCTAAATATTTCAACACCAGGAATTACAAGGAATCCAAAAAAACAACTCAGTTCATTTTAAACTTTGAGATCAGAATTGTCGAACTGTGGGCTGACGAGCTGAAATCAAGTAGTGCTCAATAAAACATCTTTTCTGGTTCCGATGAAATTATGAAACGGATTTAGGAAATATGATTAATTTTTCACTGTTTGTTCAGGGTAAATCAGGAAGATTAGAAATACATCAGCCCCGTAGCGGATCCGGCGGGGAACTCGATACCGATGAAGAAGATCAGGTCGAGAATAAAATGCGTCAATACGAAAATAAAATCGATAATTTGATGACCGAAATGGGAACTTTACGCAATGAGGTAACGATGAAAATAACGAACTCTTTTCATGTTGGCAGAACAAAGTTTAGTATAAAAATCACACTCTAGGAAAGAAAATAAGAGTGAAATTCAGTATTCCTGAAGATGACTATTAGGATGTAGTCGAAACATTGGATATGAATCAATAACTCGAGGAATTATTTTGCTTCTTTAGCGTGGGATTTTTTATCATAACAATATGAACTCACAGGGTGGCCACTGACCTGGAAAACTCGCGGAATAAAAACCAAAAAATCTAGAATAAAATCAGGGAAAATTTGAGCAATTTGACAAATTTTATGAACAATCTGGAAAACTCGGGGAGATCTGGTAATGCTTTTGACTACTTGTGTTTCTTTATCAATAAGTGATTCAATGAAAAATGAATGAATTGTAACGTTTAAACCTAGAAATTTCTCTGATTCACTGAGGGAATTTTTAGTCATCACATGGAATAATCGGGGAAAACTCAGCAGGGGAATTTGTAGCGAAGTGTCTAGAGAATAAAAAAACTGACCCATGAAACGATTGTTTTTTGTTTCACAGGTCGAATTACAGAAAACTTTACGAGAAGTCGATAAAAAGGACGATTTATTGGAAGAATCTCGACGGATTCTCGAGGAACAGGAGGAAAAACTGGGCGAATATAAAGACGAACTCGAAGAAACCGAACGCGAGAATCTGATCTTGCGACGCAGCATGGAACGAGGTTTAGAGCGTGTCTGCGACGCCGAGATGAACCGAGCCGAACAGGATCGATTGACCTCGGAGAAAGAGGAACTGATGAAGAAACTCGTCGAGGTTGAAATAGACGGACAGGCGGCGGCGAAACAGTGCGCCGCGTTGAAAGACGCGATACGTCGTCTCAGAGAGGTACGGTATATCGTACCGGGATCAGTTGTACAGCGGGGACTTAGTGCGGGATCTTAAGACTAGCCTTAAGTTGTTAGATTGGCTACAGAACAAAAATGAGCTTAGACTGGTTTTAAGTTGTTAGATTGGCTACAGAACAAAAATGAGCTTAGACTGGTCTTAAGCTGTTAGATTGGTTACAGAACCAAAATGAGCTTAGACTGGTTTTAAGTTGTTAGATTGGTTATAGAACCAAAATGAGCTTAGACTGGTTTTAAGTTGTTAGATTGGTTATAGAACCAAAATGAGCTTAGACTGGTTTTAAGTTGTTAGATTGGTTACAGAACCAAAATGAGCTTAGACTGGTTTTAAGTTGTTAGATTGGTTATAGAACCAAAATGAGCTTAGACTGGTTTTAAGTTGTTAGATTGGCTACAGAACAAAAATGAGCTTAGACTGGTCTTAAGCTGTTAGATTGGTTACAGAACCAAAATGAGCTTAGACTGGTTTTAAGTTGTTAGATTGGTTATAGAACCAAAATGAGCTTAGACTGGTTTTAAGTTGTTAGATTGGTTATAGAACCAAAATGAGCTTAGACTGGTTTTAAGTTGTTAGATTTGTTATAGAACCAAAACGAGCTTTAGACTGGCCTTACGTTGTTAGATTAGGTCTAAACCAAGCTCAAGCCAGGGTTCTGTTTAATGGAAACTCGATTTGATTTTATTGATTTCTCTGATTAATCTAATCCGCCTTTCTTCTCCCCCTCCTTTTTCCTCTCCCTCTCCTTTTTCCTCTCTCTCTCCCTCTCCCTCTCCCTCTCCCTCTCCCTCTCCCTCTCCCTCTCCCTCTCCCTCTCCCTCTCCCTCTCATTAATTGTCTCTTAATGTATTATTTCTGTCATGTTTTAGGAGAAGAGAATCAGTCCGTCTGACAGTGCATTGATCGCTAAACAGCGCGAGTTACTGATGGAGAAACTGGCTGATTTCGAATCGACGAATCGTAATCTACGTCGTCTGCTGAGAGAGGCTCATCGTAAAGAGGCCGCCGGAGTTCGGCTGATCGAACAAAGAGACGTTTTAATGAGGAAATTAGCGGAAACAGACGATTCTAATCAGGTTACTAACGACGACGATCAATCAATAACACCGTGTGCTACCTAGTTGACATGACAACTGTTATCATGGTTACTCCTAAAGCCGCACCTGATTACAATGAAATTGAAAAAAACCAATGAGTGTTTCATTTCGCATTCCTTCACTGTTTTTCTGTTGGGATGAAGCTCATCTTGTGTCGCTGTCTGCTGACAAACCAGGGCCCAGTTGCGCGGTCATCACTTAACCAGTTCCTAAGACTGGTCTTAAGTTGTTTAATTATTTGTAGAACAAAAAAAGTTGAAACACATTCTAAACGTAAGCTTTGACTGTAAAACTGGACCCAGTAGCCTGTAGTTGATGACAGTGAGGTAGCAGAATACATCTTCAAGCTTTGTAATTGATAGAAATAACCTTTAGATCTAATGAACCTTTACTCACTATAACTCTACTGATAACACTAATGATAAGAGGACCGACGTGAGCGCAGCTCTTTTCCAAACGAGCAAATCGTTTATTTTCGATGTTGATTCTGTTTTCACAGCGACTGAGAGCGAGTTCACTGGATAAAGAACGCGAGATGGTAGAATTAAAAGCGCAACTCGCAGCTCAAAGGGTAAGTGTGTCGCAAGTCCGTTTCCACGGTTCATGGTTGAAATTCCACTAGGGTTAGAAAATTTGTAATCAAGTAATTTTGGCCCTCGAGTGAAATGCAACAGAAAACCGTATATCTGGCTCCGCTTCAAGGCCTGGGCCCATTTTCACAAAATAGTTGAACTCTTCATATTTGGTGTAATTGCTATAATGAGGACGACAATTCAAACTCGACCGTTTTTGGCTTACACTTTTTCGTGAAACTGTTTGATTTTTTGCTGTAAACTCTGACCCAATATAGATATCTATTTCAATAGAATTGCTGCGATTGTTTATTTACCAGGATGAGAATTTAGCTATGGCGAGTTTACAGGGTTCGATGGAATCGACAAGAGGACATTTACAAAAACAACTGCGCGCTAAAGAAGCCGATTGTAATCGTTTGGCCGTACAAGTTCGGGTATGTATACACACTTAAAAATGATTTTCACAAATTTCTGTTTGAATAATGAAATCGGGCGATGATTGTTGAATCGTTCTCGTCGTAAATCAGGGAATGGAAAGTCAGTTAGCTCAGGAAAAGATCGAAGTCGACCATCTACAGGAGTTACTGGGTCAAGCGAAGGAGAAAGCGGAAAGAGATAAAGAGGCTTTGAAGAAAGCTACCAGGTACATTGCGTAATATTGATCTAACTCTCCTTCAAACAATACAAACAGTAATATTGCCATTTAGTCAAAGAAATGTTCAAGCATTCCAAATATAGTAGACTCCCTGTGGTTATTTATGATTTCCAATCGGCTATTAGGTCGTGGAAATATTTCGGGATTCGTTTTGACTCGTATTTTTATTTTTTTTCTAGGGTACAGAAGCAGCGAGCTTCGAGAAGCGAAGACGCGATGGAAATCATGAATTCGCAATTACTGGAGAAAGAAACTCAACTCGCCGAAATTCAGAATCATATGGACGAATTTAAAGCGCGCATCGAGAAATTATCGCGCGAAAAGAACCAAACGATCACCGATAACGCTGTATTGAGAAAGTAAGCGTTTGATTTCATATTACAAAAAATCTCAACAGAGATCGAGCTCGAGTCTAATGTCCGTTCTATGATATTTTAACAGTCGTATTTCCGAGTTGGAAGCGATGTTAGAAGCTACCGACGATCGTAATAAGTCGCAACAGGACGGTTTAAACATGAAACTACAACATAAATCATCGGAGGCGAATACGCTACGTTTGGAGAACGATCGTTTGAAGGTGAGAGAGAGAATCATTTCAATTAAACATCATGGTGTTAGTGGTTGAAGTCCCGCAGTTCGTATGGTTTAGCGTGACTCAATGGGTCCTCGTTACCGGTAGTTTATCGGTTCTGATTATGTTTATAGAACTCAGCGAGTCGTATTTAAACCATATTTACAATGTGGAACTAGATCTTATATATAACATATACAATGTCAATATCATCCTTCAGAAAGTTCAGTTTCAGTTCAGTTCAAACGCCGTGATTAACTGACTCTTCCGGCCTCGGTTTCTCAAAAAATTCAAAACTCATTACGACGAAAACTTTTTTTTCGATTTCAAGTTTGAACTCTCCGGGATTGTAATAGCGTTCAAGACTCAGTTCCACAGTTCTGAGTTCAACGCACAACTGTGGAACCAGCTCCAATCGGATTTTCAAGGATGATAGCTACATGTACGAACGATAGGTTAAAGAATGTGTATTACCCCTGGCTGACCCTGATATAAATACGTCAATCTCATTATCTACGTCGTAATCCGTATATCTATATCTATTATCAGTGTTTCTCCAGTTCAGTTTATATCATTAGCAATTTCTATGTTTCCTCTATTTGTTTCCGAGCTACAGCTAAAGTCCTCGAGCCAGTTCCACAGCTGTCTGTAGAGTTGAAATAACATTCTTGGGGCCAGTTGCGCGATAGTTAAAAGTTAACAGGCGAATGAATCCCGCAATGAATCAGACGATGGTATTTGTCCACCGGGTAACTTTAACCAGCTTTTGAGCAACTGCAGGCCCTGGTAGTTGATATTCGGTGTTTGAGTCTAGCGAAGCTTTAAGCGACATCCGTGGAACTGGATCGTGTCCTACACACATATTTTCAAGTGTTCTGTTGGATATTTTTTCCACATTGACAACTCGGATCAAACTGCTCGCACAATGATCTTCCGCTATTGGCGAAGAGGGTCATTCATTTGAAAACTTGCCAATTTCTTCAAGTTGGCCGCATTTGTGAGACAAAAGACAAGGGTTGACTTACTTTTAGCAATATTTAGGAGATAAAGGTTTCCTTAAAACAGTGCGTTTGGGTAACTTTGAGAGTTTGAATTAATTTTACTCATCATTTTCCGACCTCGTTCGAATTCCTAAAGACCGAACTCGATTCAATGAAAGAAGATTTCAAACGTCAGGCGGACGAACTGCGTCAGGAGGGCGCCGTGTTACAGGCGCGATACGAGCAACTGAGTCGTAGTCTGGACGCGGCGAATCACGATAAACAGCGTCATCAACTTCAGAGCAGACGCCTCGCCGATCAGATCAATAATCTCAATTCGGACGTCGAGAAATTCGTCGCCGATTCGACTCGTTTGAAACTAGAACGAGATCAATTGAAGGTACTCGTCAATCTGCTGTTGCTGTTGCTGCTGATGTGCATGTACTCACTAGTGTAGGGTACTCGCACGCATGGTATTCTCATTAAACCCAGTTCCACACTCTAAATCTAAAACTATCCTAACACAAAGTGGCCGCTTACCTGGAGATCAGGGAAAATTTGGGGAATATTCTTATCTTTAAAAGAGTCGGGGAATCTGGATTTTGTAAAAACAAAATGAAGCTAAAAAAAAGGGAAAAGTCAGGGAAATTTATCGAGATTGTTGTGTACCTGGGTTTTTTGGTCGTTTGCAAATTGAGTGTTGATATTTTGGGTTCGCATTTTGAGGCATGATTTTAGCTATAGTCTTATTATTTGGAAAATGCTTTGCATAAATTTTCTGATTTAAGTTTTGAGATTTACAATTTACGAAGTTTCTGCTTCCAATGAAATGATAACTAGATACGTAGATTGCAATAGAATCACTCAGGGTTTTTGAGTGAATTGAAAAATGAAAATTTGGTTCGAATACATTGCTAGGATATCATTTATGGCTTCATAGATTCTCCAGCAAAACCTATTCTTTCTGTCTCTCGTATGCGCTGTAGTCAAAATCAATTTTGGATCTAATTTCGTCAAAATTCATCATTTGAGATTCGTTGAATTTGAATAAGATATTGAATATGATCTGGATCCATTTCCGCAATTGACAATTGTTATTTAACTGTAGAGTCAAACCTAATTGGAAAAGGCTTAGCTCTAGAGTTAGATTCAAACGACAACTGTGGACTCGGGTTATGATTGATTTGTTTTTGTTTATTGCGCGAAGTCTGAACTGGAAACATCTCGTAGTTTCTCCGCCGCTCAAATCGATGCGTTGAACAAAGAATGCGCCGCGCTGAAATCGAAATGCGAAAACTTGAAAATCGATCTCGAAGCCGCCGCCAGGGGGCAGGAGAAGGAGAGAATCGAGTCGACTTGTTTGACCGAACAGGTCGACCAGTTGAAGTCGACCGTCGGGAAACTGCGATCGGAAAATATGGACGCGATAAATGAAAATCAGGATTTGAAGGTATATTTGAGAGTTCGCAAAATTAAAGTTTTTATTAGAATAATGATATTTGATTGGTGGCTCTTTGGGTGATGGTACCTATAATATTTAGGAATTGATTTACGATAAGAAGTTGGAGGAATTACAAAATTGCTTGTTTAATTACACGTTAAACAACTATTGAGGTTAGAAGATATCTTATAACCTTAAAGGCCCAGAAGCCCACACACATTATAAATGATAGATTTCTCTTAAATTTGAAAGTTGAAATTTGTAGATGAATTTGAAATCACTTGTCACGTACTGTTATCACTGTTTCAAGGCTATAGAACATGATCTTGAATCTTAAAATTGTTGGATTGACCATGAAATAAAAATGAGCTTCAAACTTATACCTGGCCGTGGAACCAGTTGCATAGACCAGACTTTGAGAGTCCAAAACTGATCTTAAAACATTTGACCTGTTAGATTTCAGCCTTGACTGTGCAACAGGCCTCCGGACTTCTAAACTATAGATTTTTATCTGGAAATTTATGTATCTTCAGTTTATTTTTTTATTTTTCTGTACTTTTATTCGATAAAAGCATGAATTGAAATCGGAGAAAGAATTATTGAAAACGCGTACGGAACAATACGCTCGTGACCATGCCGACCACGAGGCTAAAGTCGACGCGATTCAAACGGAGTTAGACGCCGCGATTAGAGGCATGGAGGCATGTCGCCTAGACAACCAACAACTGACCGACAATCAGGCGGCGTTGACTCGAGAAAACGATAACTTGAAACGTGATTTCGAGGAGTTGCGTTCTAGGAATTGTTTATTACTGGGTGAAAGAGATGCACTTCAGGTATCACTAGACCCGCGTAGTACCGAACATGCTTTTTACCTTACTGTCTCAAAACCCTTTCACTGACAGCATCTACCCCGCTATATGGTGTTTGATTGTCCCACCACAAACTGCATCTACCTTGCGGTGCCGCGTATTTTCTTACTTATTGATTAGCTAGCATCGTGAAATCGTAGGTATGTGGGGTTGTCTGAGTCGGCACTGGGTAGTTGAATTTTCAGAATTTTTTGAATATACATGTATGTCCACCGATTGTAGGATGTGAAAGTGAAAGGGTTAATGTGCACAGATCTTCGTGTACATAGTATATGTATGATATGATAAGTAGTTCCTCTCCTCAGATTAGGCTTTCATATATTGTATACTGTTAGAATGTTCCTCTAAATATCTAATTCCTGTCTAAAATGTTCCATCATCCAATGAGCCTCTGCTCCTGCTGCTGCTGCTGCTGTTGTCAGTAAGAACAGTCAAAATTTACTAATCAAAATATCTCTTTAATTAATGGGGTCCAGTCTCCTTGTGTGGAGACTGGAGCCCGGACCCAGTTCCATATTTCCTGGCCGAATTGGTTGAATTCATTTCCGATGATTTAACCCTAGCCAAATTTTAACTAAAAGCTATGGAGCTGGATCGTGATTACGTAATCTCTTACCCTTAAATTTCAAATACGTTTGAACATTTCAAAATGTCGGAATTTTCGAATCCTCGATTTTTGTTCTGAAATAAGACGTTTGTTTCCGACGCGCAGAATACGATGACGACCTTCGAGCAGACGACGCCGGCGACCGAGAATCACCGCGAGTTACTGCAGCACGTCGACGAACTCAATCAACAATGCGTTGTGTTAAAGATGCATCTCGCGTCGGTTACCGACGATTTGAATAAATCGCTCGAGCGAGTCGACGCGAAGAATAAAGATACGTGTCGTCTGACCGGACAGGTCGACCAGCTTCGACTCGATTTCGATAAACTGAAAATGAAAAACGGCAACTTGAAATCGGAACGAAAAGAGTTAAAGGTATAAAAACATCGGGGAAACTTGAGAGACAAAGTTTCACACTTTTATAATCAGGGCCTGGTGGTTGCTTGGTCAAGGCTTAGATTGAAGACCAGTCTCAACTTAAGGCCACTTAAGTTCTGCAGCCAATCTAATAAGTTTAGATCAGTCTTAAGATTGAACACCACTTCTTGTTAAGTTGTGGTTGCATGGTCACGACAGCCAATATGACTGAAGATCAGTCTTAAGATCTAACACCACCTTTGAAGTTGAGTCATGACTGCACTGATCCCCAGGTGAAATGGGCCCGTTTGGCAGTCCTGACTTTAAAATCCAAAAATGGTCTCGAATATTGAGATTGGTCTTTTAAGACTTTTTTGACTGTAGAACGAAGATGGACATAGACTGGTCCTAAAGCTTAGCCATGACTGACCACTGGGTCTGGATAATAGATGTCTCGGCTTGGAAGTAATTAGCTTAAACGGCATAATTTTCAAAAGATCATTTAACTCAACTTGAAAAAACTTCATAATTGCCTGAATTTGAATCGAAGTTTTACCGAAACTCGTGTTGTTTCTATCATTGGCATAAAGATGGCGCTGCAGCGCGCTAACGATGAATTGTGCGAGTTGCGAGGTCGGTTTACCGGTTCACAGTCGCTGAACGACTCGCTGAAAGCGGAGGTTAACGTCGCGATGAAAGGATTCGAAACTCAACAGACGGAATGCGACCGATTGAACGAACAGTTGAACGCGGCGAAATCTGAAACTCAAAAATTCGTCGCCGAAAACGCGGTTCTTATTAAAGATAACGAACGTTTGAAGGTAAAAAATAACTCAGAAAAGTGTTGAGTTAGATTTAGTTACCGTTTAGAATTATGAACCTATTGTTTCCTGTTACTGTTGATGTTACTGTTTGATTTCCTTTTACTGAAAATGTTGTTTATTTTGTTTGTTTGTGAAAAATTGAAATAAAGTTTAGAGATGAATTTTATGGCTGCCATTTCTATTTCTTGTTGTTCGTTTGTGAAATAGTTCTGTGTTATTACCAAACCTTTTTTTGCTTCGAAAACCAGTTCCACGGTGTAAGGACTTGGGACTGGAAACCTATTTAACCTTTAGATAATTTTCCTTTGAATGATATGTTGGCGATTGTTTTCACTAATCAAAATCCATTTATTTTTACTAATTGTAATGTAGTTGTATATTGTTTGTAGGTAGGTGTTTAAAGAAAACCAAATACGCTTCATTCTAATTGATGGTTGTTCTGAAAACTGTGTTACAGAGCATTACCCTGAATCGTGAAATAATTCTTTCCTTTTACTGGAAATTACTAAACAATCTAGGGGAAGGCAACTGCTCAAAAAGCTGGTTCGAGTTAACCGGTTGGTAGTTGACATTGTGATAAATAAAAGTTCATTGTTACTATGGTATACATCTGACGGTTATCTTTAACCAACTCTTGAGCAACTAGCCCCTAAATCCTATGCTTTGCTTGTTCCCAGCCCCCTCTCCTTCCCTCTTCCGGTTGTTACTAAAAACTCCGAAGTCATATTCTCTTAATTCAGCGCGTGTATGTTTAATGATTCGATGTTTGTTTGCATTTTAGTCGTCGATTGGAACTATCGAAGATAAATTATCGCAGGCCGAGTTAGAAGTGTCGACTTTGAAATCGAGTCTACGCCAATACGAGAACTTGGTCGAGGAATATCGCGTTCAGGTCGGTATACCGGGGCTGGTGTTAGAGAGGGGGTTTCCTTGCGTATATTGCTGTATATTGAAAATGATGAATTTGATGAAGTCGAGAGAATAAGGCCTAATGTAGAAACGTAACGACGAATCTCTTTGTAATTCAGGTGAATAAATCTCGAGCCGAGTCCGAGGAAGTGATCGGTAAATATGAGGAATCGCAGAAAGAAGTAGCACGCGCTCAACGCGAGGGAGATATAGAACTAGAGAAGGTAAATAATTCACTTATTTATCGCCGTGCGTCGAGAGGAAATAAAACTAACAAACAATACAGAAAAAACACTTGAAATCAACACAGATTTTTAATGTGTTAAGTTAACTACAGCGGAACCTTGTTACAACGAACTTCAGGAGACCAGAAAATCTCTTCATTGACATTCTAATCGATAGTTCATTGTATCTAGTATGAAATTAATCAAAATTGTCTAAACTTTGGTCACAAAATTCCAGGCCTGTTATCTGATTAAGTGTTATCCAAGTTCGTTATAACGAGGTTCAATTGTATAGTTTAAGAATGAAAGCTAACTATAGTAAAACAATTGATCCATGAGCCAAGGCATTGTAGCGTTTAACATTAGTCTGTGCACTCTTTAACAGTAAGCGGTTAACCAACACCTCGGTAGCTGGTAGGTTTAGAATTTCATTAAGCTACCGCATGCTGCCAATTACCATCATTTCACCGATGTTTCTCTGAATAAAGAATATTGTCCGCAATATTTGACACTTGTAAAACAAATATACGCAGAATTATTTGGATTGTATTTCACTTGCACGTAAATATTGTATTCTATGATATTTACTGTAGTACACAGCATCCTACCTTGCAACATTCTCACATTGCAGTGAATCTCACTAACTGAGTTATGCTTTCTATGCTAATTGAGTAATGTATGACATTCTGAAATATCTCAGAGGCGCGACAAGCTCCTGTTTGTCTCTGCCGATTCAGAATTTTAATTCGAAGATATTGAAAATGAACTTGATTTAAAAAATGAGAACTTGGTCGTGGGTCAAGATTTGATTCTAGCTCATTGAAACATTGAAAAACACACTGATTCTGAATTGAAGGGCACAGTTCAGGGTGTCTTTCATGCTTATAGGGACTAGGTGCAGCAGACCTGACTACGACTGCTATTTGAGAATAGTTTCTATTCCTAGTTCAACTTCTCTCAAAAATATCTAAATACAGCAGAACTGGCGTAAGAATTTCGACCGAATTTGCCGATTTTCCGAGTTACAGCTGTCCAACTTAGGCCATTTCTACTATACTCTCCAAATCGGTGTAATTTCTAGTTCATTTTCAATCGTACAACTTTTTTTGTCAAATTCTCTCGGTTTTATTGAAATCTACTACAATCAGTGATATCAGGTAGTCCGGACTGGTCTGGTCCAGCTGCTGCTGCTGCGTTATTCTATGATGTGATATGACTATACTATATTTGACACTGACTCGTCTCGTAGGTTCGTAGCCGATTACAACAACGTTTACACGAACTCGAGCCGCTCCCGGAATTATTGAAAACCACCGAACTTCGCTTGCAAGATTTAAACGATAAAAATATCGATTACGAACGTCGAAATATCGATCAGATGAGATTAACTACCGAGTTAAATTCAAAGGTAGGAGAACCCCTTCTCTCCCCTCACCCCTTTATACTCCCTCGTCGCACCTCTACAAGGGAGGACTCCCCATACCCCGTTGTTAAGATTTTTGTTCGGCTGAAGTATTTGTTTTTCTCGTTCTGTGTCGATGTTTTTACGTTTTGTACGTAGCTTCGCTTAAAACTAACATTTTCGCGTTTTCTAGTGTCAGATTTCTGTGTGTTTGTTCCAGACAATGTTTCAGGTGGTTTTCGGGATGTCTCGTTCTAGGGGCTGGAACCAGTTCCATAGTTCACCCAAAAATCAGTTCATATTCAGTACTCAACCCACGACTGTGAAACTGTAGAACTGTGGAACTGTGAAACCAGCTCCTGGACAAGGGCTTTGCTTTTTGAGGAGCCTGATGATACCAAAATTGTTGAACACTTCACACGTACTTGAAATCTATAATCTAGCCATTGTTGAGGTGTAACCCGTAAGATTATCTGGTATTCAGAATGATCAAGGGGTAACCCATAAGATCTTCTGTGGACCAGTAAAATCAGCTGGTATTCACACTGTTTTAGGGGTAACCCGTAAGATCATCTAGTATTAGGCCTCTAGAAAGCTGTCAGTGTTTTGTGTATCTAGTCTTGGCTCATGGTTAAACGGATAACAATTTTAAAAAAAACGGTTTAATTCTAAAATTAATGTTTTTTAACACGTCACAGTTTCAAGGATTTCTCGGTTTAACATACCGGTACTCGCATAACTAACATTTAAAGCACATGAAAATTTTCAGGTCTCGCAATCCGCAGCCGTGGAGCGCTCGTCCCCACCACCCCTGCGGTCCCGGTCTCCTGTATGGGACTCGGGCTACTCCCTGCCTCCTCGACCCCAGTCTCCGGTACGAGATACGACCGGCGGCGGTTGGAGCTCAGCGGATTCAGAAATGTTACGCGAACTGATGCAGAAGGTAAACTGTCGTCTGCTGTAAGAGCAGACGGACGGACGATGCATGAGTGTCTGGTTGAAGGGATCTATTTATAAACACAAAGCTGCCAAACATTAACAAGATTCAGTAAACCTCACCTAACTGGGTTAAAAACCTGGGACCAGTTGCTCAAAAAGTGGTTAGAGTTAACCGGGGGGATAGTTGACAATTTCATTGATACTTTGGTATTTATCCATCGCTTATCGATCACTTACTTCTGAGCAACTGGCCCCAGGACCGGCAAAATCAGTCCGAGTTAAAAATTGGAAATATAAGATCAGAAAAAATCAGAAAATGATCGCCTTATTGGTGTGAGTTAGTCAAAACTCCTAAGTTTGCTAGTTAGGTAAGGTTTACTGTAAATTATAAACCTTTTCCATTTGGATCTGGTTCCACAATTCTCTGTTAAATCTGACTCTAGAGTCAATTCTTAACTTAAAACTGTGGAACTGGGTCCAGAACAAAGACTTCATGAAGAACCCTAGACGGGTATTCGACAATTTTCAAAATGATCTCTATTATTCGAACTGTTTAAAATTGTCTCATGATGTTGGCAGCTCTCCAACACATATTCTATCTGCATCACTTAACCTCTTCTAATCAATGTTTCTCAATCAAAGGCACCCCATGGTTTTTCGAAGAAGCAAATGTATTTCTGTATCAATGATTTTATGCATCTTGTGTTTTTGCGATCTCTGGTGGAGAGTTACTGTATGTGTCACTTGATTTCGTCTCATTCCAATCATTGCTTTCAACCCACCCAATATTGCATGTAATTGATTATTTGGGTTTTTAGCCCAGCAAAATACGACTTTGTTTGATTATGAATAACAAATGTTTCACCGGTTGAAGAAAATTCAATAAGTTTGATATTCTGACTTCTGACATAAGAAAAAAAAAGGGAGCCCAATAAGTTCGAATGAGTCGTCATCGCGGGTCTCTGATTGGTGTTTTTTGTAAATATTTGTAGGTCGACCATTTAACGAAACAGTTAGAATCGTTGAGAGACAAGTGGCACATATCGCAGGACGAGAACCGTTCGTTACAGACGACTCTCGAGATGTTAGAACGTAAATTACGAGAGGCAGACGAACAAAATCGTGAACTCGTAAACGCGCTTAATAAAAAAGAGGAAACCATGGCGACTAATCAGGTGCGCGGCGCTTTTATCATTCCATACATGGCTACTATCATTACTGCTAAACGCGTTATGCTACACTCAATGCTTCCGCTCACGCGTATAGCTTCATTTAGACAGATGAATAGGCATCTGTCCTTTAGACTGCACCTTACTCTGCAACAGGTCGAATAAGGTGCAGTTTATGTTTTTAGTAAGGCAGAGTCTACTGTATTTAACTGAATTCACTCATTTACTTAATTAAGAGTCTATTCTATCATTTCTACTCAAACCACAAACACTGCCAGGTTGTCTATTAGAATAGAATCTATATGACACAATGTATCTGTCACCATCACTTTAATCCATCACAGGCTTCACAATGCTATTAAATAGACAGGTAAAATGACAGGATAACATCGAACTAAAGAATAATCAATATTTTTTCGTTACAAGATGTTGAAATGTTATCTGAATAATTTCAGCATCGTCTAGACGAGAAATCTCGCGAGAACTCGTGTTTAACTCGTCAGTTAGAGAACTCGTTGACGGACGCGCGACGACAGGCGGAGCAGTCCCGCGAGAAAGCGTCGCAGAAAGAGCGACAATGTCACTCGCGAATCCTCGATCTGGAAGCGCAACTCAGTCAAACACGCGGAGAAATATCACGTATCAAGAGAGAGAAAGAAGAGGTGCGTTCAGTCTTAGCTCATTCTAAACCGAAAATACTTTTAAATATGCTTGAAACTCCTTTAATTTGATCAAAACGCCCAAAACTCCTTCGATTCAGAAAAAAAGGGAATAAAAATTTTTGTTTGAAAGTTCGTTCGACTCAAATCGACAACATTTTAACCGCGTTGCTGTTTTTTGTATTTTCGTCGCAGGCCGAAAGAAGGTATAACTCGAGGCTTTACGATTTGAAGGATCGTTTGGAACAATCTCACAGCACGAACCGCAGCATGCAGAACTACGTTCAATTCCTGAAGAGCTCGTACGCGAACATATTCGGAGACACGACGATGGCTGGCAGCGCGTGCGGTGGCGCCACCTCTCCGCTACGATCCAGCGCGTTGAATTAACTGTCCGGTGATTATCATCATATATTTATTTATTTTGTCCTCTCTGATGTAAATTTATGATATTTGAATATTTATATTTATTATTATTTCGATGTAATTATGATGAATTTAGGATAAGATGATTTGTAACCTGTTCGCTAGGTGCGTATATATTGTATTGTAATGCTTTAGTGTTTAATGCCTTTGAGAAAAATGGAATGAAAAAAGGAAGAAAATGCATTTCTGTAATAAAATACAGTGAACCCTGCCTTATTATCAAAACATAGACATTTGCTCAATGTGAGCTCAAATCACTGACCTAAACTTAAACTACAAGTTTGCAGAGATTGACTGAATCTCATCTTAATTTCTGGTTTTAAGATTGACGTATCTTTTGCCTCAGATAACTCAACCTAAACTTTGCCTCCGTCTCATACCTTTGTTGAGATGGACTAAAGTATAAAATCTCCGATGTACATATCTTTTGATAAGCACTGAAATTGACATAGATACTCAGTCCACTATCTTATTTCACTTATTGTCAGTGTTGAAGTCCTTTTTTTTACATCGAGCTCCTCGGAAACTGGAATGTCAGTTTTCCAATCCTCCAGGCATGAAGGGTTTACTGTATTTTCGTTCATTCATCGCGAAGTATTAAAAACTTGTGCTTCCATCGAATGTGAGTTTATATGATATAAAACTGATTCGAATATTTGTGTAAATAGAGAGAATTAACGACCGCTCGAAAGAATGAATTTAAAAAACTACTCAGGTCTTCATTAGATAAACATCTTACAACATCAAATATCATGAGCATTTTCCATCAAGATGAAATTTTTGATTGTTCGTTGTTGACTAACAGTTTTCGATCGATCAAACACAATCTTATCGCAGAAGTTTCTTCCTTTGTCAAAATAGTTGAATATATATGTTACGATATATCCTAATTTGAATATTCATATTTTATGCAAATTAGCATCTCATTAGATATACTGTATATTATACTGCTGTAGATTCGAAATAGATAATGCAGCCTTCTGAACTCTGTAAGATTCAGTCGAACAGTTGTGGGTTAGAAGTGAATAACTTTAATGCAGTTGTTGTAATAAGTAGGCTGTATAATTTATTCATTGATAATGTTTTAGTAGTTTAAGTATTAGATTGTTTAAGTCTTCTAGATTTGATTATCACTGTGTACCGTAGTAGGTTTCACTGTCAGTTTGAACAGAACGCGACGTTTTACTAACCTCTTTACGTAGATGCATTTAATGTTTAACTTTATGCGTATTTCATCATTGATCATTGAACATTTCATCAATCAGAAACAAACAAAATATATTTTTTCAGAATCAGCTGCGACTAATATTCAACTCCGTCCTGTCATATACAACATAGATCCTGACGGTAAACAATGGCTGCCTCCATAAATCCGCTTATGACAAATCTTTGAAAAAACTTAACCTATTGTGATAGGAGGCAATTTGAAGGTGGTGTTGTGTATGGCTTTTTGTAAGCGGCCATCTTTTCCTGGAAGGGAATCTAATATCATTACGAGATTACTTGATATATTTTCCTTCATTAATGCATCTGTGTAAGTCATATCAATGTAAATTTCATTTTTAGATCGTCAAGTTTAGATATATAATTATGTAAATTGGTTTTTGTACCAGCGTTCTATGAATTCGGGATTTGTTTTTATACGGTCAGGTTAAAGATATACCAAATACCAGTGATTATTAGTAATATTATCTATCATAAAATGAACGTATTTATAACTTCAAAGATATTGGAGAACTTTATTTTTGTCAAATTGTAAGCGGAATGTAAGAGAAAAGTTAAATTGAAGATCATGTATTTCAGCCAAAAGAAAAAAGGTTTTTTTTTCAGACAGAGATTGTATGAAACAGTTTTCTTTCTTTCTACATTTTAGTTTTCTATGTGTAATGTTTAGTTTTAGATCCCTATATTTGTGTAGATGATGTATGAATAGTTATAATTCGAAGTGTTGTTTCTTCTCAATATTCGTAAACAGCTCGGGACTTTCTACCGCGAAACCACAAAAACAGACCCGACTCAAACCACTCGGGTACAACCATTTAGAGCTCAATTATTCCCAAAAATTGAATAACTCTTGAAATTCGTTAACTTGCGATATGGGAATAATTTTGTTTTCAGTTATACACTACTATTTTCGATGTCAAATTGCTCTCATATTTGGCGCACTTCTCCAAAATGGAAATACCTCTTACTGGTAGTCTCGTTCTGGTCAGCTTCAACCGGGCTGTATTTCGTTATGGCTATCTCTTGTTCCATCTACGCTCCCCTTTACAGCGGTTTAGCTAATGAACGATAGCCTGCTCAATTTAACCCTCTGTTTCATTGTGGATCACAGTACCACAGCTTAAGAGTATGATTTGAGCTTTAATCAATTAAAAAAAAGATCCAGTCAAATTTGCATTTGCAAGTAACTGTGGAACTAGTGCCAACACGAGTCGTCCCAATTATAGTCTATCACTTGAACTCGATAAATTGAATTGGAAATAGAATCGTTATCAGACATTGAGACGACTTGAGTTTGTAAATAAAGGGTTGAATGGAGCCGATTGATTTTGAGAAGAACAATGGTATTGTTGATTGTGACTGCGTATTCTACACAATCTGTGGTTGTGCCATTCATTCTACTATCATTCATATTGTTTTGTAACTTTTTCTGCTGGCAGATTTAAAGAGATTATCAATAAATATTGAATATAACATATTAAATATAAATTTCAAGGTAGTTTGATTTAGTGGTTTTATTGAAATAAATCTTAAATTTGTTTTGGATCTCCTAATGCGAGTATTGATGGCGTCACCGATGGGTAGGACTCTACCCTACCAGTCAGGGTCGAGTTCCAAGTTAAGTTTGGACTCAGTGTTAACTCATTGAAAATGAAGAACTCACATTAACTCAAGAGTTACATCTAACTCAACTGTGGAACTGGGCCCTGGATGGTGTCTCCTCTATCCACTGTCATCCATTGACATGTCTATCCACCAGTCAAATGACGTTTCCACACTATATCCATAACAACAAACAATGAATTTATAATATTTTTTTTCTATTTAATTCGATAATAAAGATTTACAAGGTTTTTATTTATTCATTATCGACGTTGATAGTTTGGGTTCCTTTGAACGTAGTAACCGGCACGTACGTAACCAATGTGTATAATCTGTTCGGACTGTCTTCATCTTCGTTACGTTTACGAGCGAGTCTCACGCGAACTCGGAACGGTACATTTCTGAAATAATAACCGCAGAAAAACGCATTCAGGTCGGCAAACAATTAAACTCCAAATCTTGACTTAACTCGTGCGAAATTTAAATCTTGCCTTCAACCCCCTCAGACGTCCGTATTTTTAGTCCATTGTAATAAGGCAGAGGGAAAGTAAATACTTGTCTTTACTTATAGTATGAGTAAGCAGTTTTTAAGCACTTTAGTAAGGCTTAAGTGATACTTAATTCTCTATCATTTAGAGCAACAGCCCTCGTCCCGCATCCACAAAACAAAATCGTCTTTGCCATTAATACGTTTATACAGGCATTGATATTGACGAAACACGGTTGTCCAAAAAAAAAAAACTATATTTGGGATACCAAAAGTACTTTATAGAAATAAAGCTTAGGGTAGGGCTTCGATTATTTTTCAAATAAGCAGTTTCTACTCAGTACCGGCAGGCGCTATCCAGTCAGTATCCTCAAAACAGGAAAACCCTCTAACCCAGATTACACCCGAACAAACTACACTAACTCGCAATAACGCGTTCATCATACCTGATTCCTTTTGACCACATGTGTTTGTTTAATCTGGTATCAATACGAATGTCCGGGGTTCCCATAGCTTTCAGCGCAAACTTCTTAATTTCACGGATCGCTCGCGGAGCTCTCTTCTTGAAACCGCTAAAAATAAAAACAATCAAATCAATGACATAGTTCCGGATTTTCCCAATTTCCGTTACTGTGGAAACCGAATTCAACATTTAGAGAAGCCCGTTTGATATACTCACATGCCATGAATACGTTTGTGAATATGTATCGTATATTCACGTGTGACGACTTCATTCATCGCCGATTTCTTCTTATCTCCCTTATTTCTCGGAGCCATCTGAAAAAAAACCAGAAAAATTCATTGATTGAGATCAACTACCCAACAACAATTTTAGTTAGTAGAATCGGAGAGAAGCAAAATGAAAAAGTTCACTTTCTCAAGTCTCATGGTTTTAATCGTATCATAATCCAAGCCAACTTTTCTATCACTAATCACCGAATTACAATCATAATTCTAGGTCGATTCGGTTTAAAGAAATTTCAAAATTTTCAGTCGGTTTCGTGGCTATAATTAGCACGACCGTCCCATATTTCAGGCTCTAATTTCGACTCTTTAAACCTCGATTAAGCGGAAAAAATCAACTTGAAACTGATCTTTGCATTTTATTGAAGTGTCTTAGTAATAAGTTTCGACTTACTTCGGTTTATTAAACGAGTTATTAGTCGTATTTAACTAAACTCGATGCTAAGCGTGTTCACCAACACTGCGGGTAAGACCTAAAAGGCTAATGTTACTTCAGTTCGCGACGGGATCGGGTTCGAATCCCACAATATTCTAGACGCGCACTGGCCGAATTCTAAATCTATCCCTATTCAGGAAATTTAATTGTTTAAATGCAATGTTGAATCTTATTTATTTTTTAACTGAATTTGGCGTATTTAACTATATCAGTGTTCTCTTGTAGGTTCGAATCCCGCAATGTCCGGGCGCGCCACTTCCCAAATAAATCCGAATTCGAATATTGTATGAGTTTTGCGAAATCTGATATTTAAACCTTAATTTTTACTCCAAATTCTGAATATTCAACTAAATAGTGGCTTTCCTGGCTACGGGTGCGAACTCGGGATGTAGAGTGACACGCGTATCATCCGTTAGACGGCGCATCAGTCGATTATCAACCAGGAAGTGAATTTCAGTGTTTGACTTTTCTGAAGAGAAACTAGACTGTTCGTTACGATGTTGAGACGGGATATAGCCACCAATCGAACCAAATACTTTTTAATCATCGCTGTTTTTCTGACGTTCATTTACGGGATTTATATTTATCATGACGTCAGAACGCGATTAGTTTACGCCGAGGAAAAAAGCGATAAATTACGCCAACAACAAGATTCGATCGCGGCCCAGTTACAAGGTAGGCCCTAAACGTGAAACGTCGTCTTCACGCTCGTTAAACCGTATCAATAATTTCTAGGCTTGAAGTCTTGTTGAGATTGTCATGTCTTTGTTAGAATAGCGAGGGCGGCCCTGCGCTTTCGTTTCCCTCCCTGCCATTTCCGATTTCCTTGAAATTAATTAGTGTCTTTTTTGCATATTCAATCATTCATCAGAAAAGGTCTAGAGAATTGTTGTTGTTGCTTTTCTTTTTTTAATAAAAAGCCTTGGCCACAGGGCCTCATGGAAAGCTACCAAAATGGAAATGGGATACTATTAACTAACAAATACGCAGTACTTGGTTCCTAGGATTGGCCTTGTATCTGGCCTAGTTTAGCTTTGATTTTGCACCCCAGCTTCATGTGATGGAACTCCTGTGGCCTAGCTAGACTAGCGTAGTTGGTCAGGCAGATCCAGTGTGAAAATCAAACGGTCTTACCGAGAAGGCAAGCCATTCTTATTAATATCGATCAAACAGGTTCGTACCCTGCCAGAATCCTTGTTCGACTAGAATAACAAGACAGGCATAATCCTTTCCAAGGGGGACTCTGTCCACAAATAGACTGAACCCAGTTCCACAGTTGTAAGTTAAGATTTGACTCAAGGTTAACTCAATGAAAGTGAACTAATTTCAACTTGGAGTCAAGTTTAACTAACAACTGTGGAACCGGGTCCCATATTCTTTAATAGCTCTTTGTCAATTTAAAGTTGTAAACTTATTTGCAAATGAAATTTCAGCTTTCGATCAAAGTAAGTAATAAAAAAAGCACCGAAGAGTTTGTGAAAAACGAACACAAAGAGTTATAGTCTATATATCAGCACCATTACGTAGATTCTATTTGAATATGATGAATTGAAATGAGTTTTGTGAAGGAATTGTATCCAATGTCAGTGATCTGAATGTTGAATGTCAGGGGTTTGAGATCAGTTTGTTTGTCCTTTTGTTTAAGGAAATACATAGCTAAAAATATGCGGTAGTCAGTTGGTTTGCATCATAAATAGTAAAAATGAATATAGACAGCCGGTTCTAGGGGTTGCACATGTGTAGAGTTAATATGTATGATAGGTGTAGAATATATCCACTTACTAATCAAAACATCCTTTCAACAGAGTAGGTATTGGCAGGCGTTTTTATTTTCGTTGTGTAAGTATGTTTGGAAAATGCAGTGGATTCTTTCTATAAAAGTCAAGTCTGAATTATGGTAAGATTATCCACAAGTTTGAGAAAAATACGGTATATTCTGTCTCTTATCTTTACGAGCAAAGGTTTGGCAAATAATGTTGAGAATTTCATGGAGAACGGATATGGATATCTTTACTTGATTTTTTGTGGCGCTTGAGGCCCCGGTGAGGCCTGTTTGTCGGAGTAAATTAGTGGCGGCATGTGCGGTTGTCCACTAGGTCTCCGAACAACGTAAAAATTTTGGCAGGTTGAGGAGTAGACCTCAGGTTGGTCTTCCCAGTGTTTTTCCAGGCGACTGTTAAAGGAGTTGAGGGCGGGCGCAGAGATTACACTGCTGGACATTCCAGCTTAACAATGATATCCGTCGATACCAACATTTTACAAGGAAAAACCTGCTGTAGACTTAACAATAGAAAACATAAATCAAGGGATTTCTCTCTGCATTGTCAAACCAAATTTCATTTTCCATTCTGTATATGATTTCTGTACAGAGAGCATTCGTTGTACACATTTCATTTATTGATTGAAGAACAGATGTTGAATAATGAAAGGTTTCAATATTTCCTCGTGTGGCACCACGTTTCAGCGTTACTGAAATCTGTCAATGATGCGTACAAGAAATCATTGATCGTAGAAACAACGTTATTTATTAATCAGTTCTCTGTTTTGGAGAGAGAAACGGTTATTGATGAAGAAACTCACGATGATATTGTTGAAGAAAATCTAAGAGAATTGTGATGTTTTGACTCAAATTAGAAATCCTATATAGAACAGTTCTTATGCGCAGCACAGGACGGAATGTCATTGATAATGTGCCTGCAACAATTGATAGTTAGACAGGACACTGAAACCCACATCAGCCCCAAATCTAGAATACCAGGTAGTTAAGTTGATCGACTTGATCAGTCTTTTATCCATGATATTTTGATCTAACCCTTGCGTTTTTCACATTAGTCTAGTTGTACATTAAAATGTGCAGAGTATCACTTTTTGGTCCTAACATAAGGCTCCCCTACCAGACCCTACAAGTGTCCTTGGCTTAACACATCTGGTTACGGAGAAGTCATGGATTTTCAAACAGCATTAGTCTAGTTGTACATTAAAATGTGCAGAGTATCACTTTTTGGTCCTAACATAAGGCTCCCCTACCAGACCCTACAAGTGTCCTTGGCTTAACACATCTGGTTACGGAGAAGTCATGGATTTTCAAACAGCATTCGATAGCGTTCCATAGTTCTAGGTGACAAGTTTGACTCGAGCGTCAAATTAATTCATTTCCAATTTTTTAAACTCTTAAAGAGTGAAATGTGGAACTATGTTCTCTGTACATGCTTTCTAACTGAGCTACCGGTATGTTTCATTTGGTTTCAGTTGTTTATGAGCACAAGGCAAGGCTAGAAAAGACTTTACAGAAAGATAAAGAGAGTCATAAAAAAGCTCTCGATGGTAAGTTATTAAATTATTGAAACAGTACATTCTGGCAAGAAGAGTTAGGAGTTCGAACCGTTTAATTTGAGAGGAGATTCCTATGCTTTGTCAAACCAAACTTAAGTCATTTTTGGATAAGTTTCTAATGATTTCGAAAATACCATAGCCTACAATTAATTTGGTAAAAATTCTGTCATCCCGAATTCTGTGAAGTAAAGAAAGTATTAGACATTTTTCAAATAAAATACTTTTAGAATTAATGAACGGTAAAACTGCTGCTGATGAAGCCAAGAAACGACTCGAAACGGATTACGAAAGTCTAAATCAGCAATTTAAATCGTTAAAGGTAAGTTTAGATGATGGTAATGATAGGAAGGTGTGAAAGCTGACATCACCATCTTCGAATGGGCACTTAACTTGAATAGGGCTGATTTGGGTTCTGGTGGACCTCCCACAGAAAATTTTGGACAAAAGGGGCTTTTCTGTCCTTATCAGGGCCCATTTAGGTTTGTTTTTCATCTTGCAAAAATTGTCTTTGCAAAAAGAAATTTCCAGACTATTTTGGAGACCAATTCGAATTTTGAAGGAGTGGAGCTGTCCACCCTTCCCCCTAAATCCACCCTTGAAGAACTCGAGGAAGCATTGTGGTGGACTTGAATGGTATGAGATTCTTTATTTGCCTATGCATTTAAGAAAAAGAGAATTTGAAGTGCAGGATGAATAAAAAGCCAAAATAGAATTTCTATGGTTGCACAATGTTCTGGGAAGAATATCTTCATGAAATTTGCATTCTTAAATATCATATTTTTTTGCTGGATTTGTTCAGACTCAGCACGACGGCAGTTTAGACGAATTGAATCGTTTGAAAGAGGACACGAAAAAACAAAAAGAAGAACACGATAAAATATTGGAACAACACAGATCAGAATTCTTACAGTTCCAACAAGAACAGAAAAATGAGTTGTCTCAGTGTAAAGGTATGTTCAGTCAGCGATAGGGGGCTGGGTCAGTCAGTAGCTCTCAATGGTGGTATTTGATACGCTGTCAATGCAAAAGTATGGATTGTTTTATTTTTTCACCCACAGATAAAATTGCTAATTTAGAGCGCCAAAAGGTCGCTGTACAAGAAAATCTTCAGAAACTCGCTGAGACGAACCAGGAGGCACAGGTGAGCGATGAAATATTCATCATTTAAAATATCAAATTCCCCCTTTCAATTTTGTATTAAGTTAGTATCTTACCCTTCAAAGTTCTCTTTAACTATGTGGTATTCCGACCCCATTCATTTTTGATGTCTTTATGTTTATAAGTTCATTCTGTAAACTATTTCTTAATTTCGCTAATACAAAAAAGCACGATTACTTGACCCCAGAAAAACCATGCGATGCCATCAGGTTCAAATGCAGCTCCAGTTAGAATTTCAATACCATATTATCGTAGATATCCTCATTAACAATGAATTTGCAACTGAATCAGATCAAAATAAGAGAATATAAGAAGTCATGATATGAATTGATGGTGCCCCAATGAAGCGAGGTTACATTAAGCCATAAACCAACCACTTATCATACACATAAAGGAATTTTTCAGTTAAATTGACTTAATGTATTTTTTGCAGGCAGCTCTTTCGCCAAAGAGCACACCAATAGAACTAACGCCGAATTATAGCCAGGTTTTGTTTTTTTTTTAATACGCTCAGTAGTCTACCTATAAATCAAAAGTTTCCTGGAGCTTTTTCGAATAATTCCCTCCTGAAAAATTATCTCATTTGTTTTGATAGCTGAATAGAACAACCGTCACAACTACGACTCTAAAAGTAGATGACTCTAATGTAGTCGTTCTAAATTCGTCATCTGTGTCATCATCCAATGGGACTGCCACAGATGATTACCTGAATTCTACGTCTTATACTTCCGCGGTTTGTACTAGAAAATATTATTCTCGCAAGAAAAAAGATTTTTTCGCCAATTTGAAATCAGGGAATTCTCTTAAGACCAGCTATCTGCACTGTTACAATACACACAAGTCGTATCTTTCTTACATACAAGTTCTGAATCCAGTTCCACAATTCCCTTGGTTGAAAATATGAGTTAAAACTGACTCGAAATGGTCAAATTTAACTGGGTCCTTGTTCCACAGTGGGACAATCAAAACTATGGAACTAAGTCTTCAGTTACTGAGACCACACTTCCCACAGCTGGTGGTACATGTACTTGGTGATTTGATCCTTAAATCTATAGATCTGAAGTTCTTCGTGTTACCAGAAATCCGACTAATGTGACGTGTAACAACTCTCTTCAAATGCACATTTCTAGAATTAACTCAATTCCCGATTAATTGAAACTGCTGATACCTCGATTACTGTAGATCTCAATTCCGTTGATTGTTCAATTGGTTTTAGGTTGATTTTCTTCTGATTTTTCCTTCCTTTTCGCAATGATTTTCTTTGAAAGGATGATTTTTTTGGCTGAATTTTTCTTCCTGTTCTTTAGTTTACTTAAAGGTGGATTTAAATCGTTTTTTTTAAATCTCTCTTCTTCATTTGAAAGTCAAACTCTGCTGTGACGTGTGAGAGGGAAGTTTTTCATTCTTCAAGTTTCAAAAGAAAGTCTTCAGGCGTATGTTGTGTTCTAGAATGAAGCACGTATATCAGCTTTTTTTAAACATGAAGTGCCGGGTAGAAAAAACTAGCTTGTTATAGATTTAGTGAATCCATTCAAATCAAACAGGCCTGTGCTGAGCTTTTTGAGGGGCAGTTCAAGAGAAAGGGCACCTCTACCATGAAGTGGGGCACTTTTCTATTGAAAAAGGACACATCTCAAATTTGATCATCTTACATCTGATTTTTTCGACAACCTAAACATAAAAAAGGTCTCATTAACTTGTCACGTCAATAATGGCCTATTGCTGATTGATCGTCAGATTATTATCTCAACTGAATTGCATGAAAATTGTATCCAAATTTCGAAAAATATTTGCCTGAATTTTTTTGCTCTATGAATTTTTTCACTTTATGGAGGGCACTTGAAAATTGTAGGGGGTTCATTTGCTACCCCTGTATTCCCCCTTGGCACGGGCTTGTCAAATAATAAGTATTAAGTACCTAGTCACACAGTTATAAGTTAAGATTTGGGTTTAGTTATATAGAAAATGAAATGGTTCAACTGTCGATCGAGTTTAAGTTCTACAATTTTTTGAATTCAAATTTGACTGGAAAGTTACGACTAATTTATCAGTGAGAGTCAGATTCGTGCAAGGAACTGTGTGTAACTGGGTGTTTTATCATTTCAACGATTTCACTTAAAGATGAACAAATCACAAATTTCTTCACGAGATATAAGATATAGATCCAATAAATTGATATCTGCCAAGAAAATATAACTACCGGTACTATACGTTTCTAGTGTATGGTATAGCAGACGGTGCAGTATTGATTTCTACTGGCAACAGGTGTCTCTGCTATAGTTCATCCGGCTGACAGGCCTGACACTGATGTGAACGGTCCTGATCGGTGATTCATCTCCATCCGTCGCCAATCTGTTCAGTTTTATGCGTGATTTAAAAATCGGGCGTCGTGACAAGCGTAATGACACGTCAACACTGCTAGCCTGTGTACATCGAGGCGGTCATGTGTGAATTTCGAAAGATCCTACAAAATGCGAAGATAGCTACCTCCTTAAATCTCCCATCAGATACTGTACATGTACAGTCCAACTTGCTTAAGTTGTCATAGTTGGGATGATTATTTTGATGATGAATAATTATCCAAATGATGACTTATACTTTGTACATCGAATTCGAAATACAAATTAAGACAAAGAAATAAAGATAACTTAAGTGATGCAATGACTTATTCAATGACAACTTAATCAAGTTTGTCCGTCTGTATAAGTCAACAACTTTAGTCCATTGCAGCAAAGATCTGTCTCTTTGACTTCATTGTAAAGAGAACGTTCCTTCCCTTGTCTATAGATTAGAATTATCAGATCTTTGCCTTGGATGGAGAAGTTTTGAACACCAATATCTGATCTGATAATTTGTTTTAAATTTATCAAATTTAGAATCACTCGGTGTTGGATTTTTTCTGATTAGCCATTTAAAGATGTTTGCAGAAGTTGAACAAATTATTTTGAAGGATTTTGTCAAATTGGTTGTTTCAGAAACAAGCTCAACAGAATCTATTAGTTCAACAGCAACAGAATGAAGCAGCAGCAAAGCAACAACAGCAGCAGCAACAACAGCAGCAGCAGCAAGTAGCTGATCCTCAGGATAATGTTCTCAAAGTTCCTCAGAATTTGGAGAAAAAGGTTTGTTCAAAGTGATGTGGTTCAGATTGAGTTAAATTGAAATTTAGCCAATCAGATTACAGAATGACATGATTCAGCCAATCAGATTTGAGGATGACATGATTCAGCCAATCAGATTCCAGAATGACATGGTTCAGCCAATCGGATTCCAGAATGACACAATTCAGACAATCAAATCCTAGAATAACATGATTTCAGCCAATCAGATTCACAATTTATCGGAAACTTTACATTTCACTTTCAGGATGAACATCAGCAGGATGGACCACAACAGCCTGATGCAAGTAAGTTAGACATTTTCTTAATATAATTATCTAATATAAAAATTGTGGAAATATCTGTCTATCTGATAAACTGCCTCCTTTCGCCTAATGCCAGGATTTCTCTAAGAACGGAACATCTTAGAACTAGTCAAAATTGAACCCCATTAACACCATAGATATCTGATATATGGGTGGAATATTGGGGCTTGAATGCAGTGTTACTACGGTAGATCAGATTTTAACTGATTAAGAAAACCTTTCTAAAAGATGAGCTATTCTAATGTATCGGAAACTTGACCTTTTGTAATCTTTGTTTCCATAACTGTTTTTGTTGCCTTTTTGTATAGATGACGAAAAACAACAAATGAAACCACCTCCTAAAGACAACCTGGTAAGACAACCACTTTTATACCATCAGAAATCTTAATTCCGCTGGAAAATGGCTGCCTGCGTGAAACCATGTATGACATCACTGACCTTAGCTTTTTAGTTCATTTCTAATGAATGAAATCGTTTTGAACAACGATGATGTCATAGGGTGATTTTTGTAGGCAGCCATGTTTCCCGAAAGTGTCTGAGAAGCTTATTTTCGAGTAGTTTATGGCTTGAAGAGGTATTTCCAGGTTTGCTTGATATGGATTATTGTAGTATTTATGATAGCTACTGATGGCATGCTTGAATATAGCTAATACAGTCAAACTCATTAGTAAAGTCATTACTGAAATCATCTCTATTTTTGAGTTCCAATTTGTATTTCCAATTCAATTTACTCAGTTTTAGTCATCAATAAGAATGTTCACAAAACTTAAACAAGTTTGATTTTAATAAAGTGTGTACGTCGTCATTTGGATCATGGACGTCAATGTTTGGCAATTCATTGACGATTAATGATTTTCCCAACTATGATGACTTTTGATGAGTTTCACTGTTTTCAATTAAGTAATGAGACGAGTAGTACTGTATAGGTTAACTATTTATTTGACGCACGAGCTTTCGCTTATAGCTTTGCTTATTCTAATGAATAGAAGCTTCATCAGGTGAATGAGTCACTCATTCACCTGATGAAGCTTCTATTCATTAGAAGCGAAAGCTCGTGCGTCTAAATAAATAGTTAACCTATACAGTACTACTCGTCTCGTTACTTATTTTAAACCTGGTTAACACGACTACTGTAGGAATGTTTTCCATTTTGAATGCTTCACACACGTCGTAGTTCCTTCGCGGTGATATCGGTTGATAGGTGACTTTATTATCATGGTCAGCTGAGGAATCTTCATCTAAACAAGTTGTGCTTCGCGCTTCTTTGATGGTGCCAGAAAATTCCGCCTTATTCAAGAAAGACGTTGGAAATTTTGCAGTATTCAAAGATCTTCTTTCTACTCAGGAATTCAGTTCGGCAGTAGTTGTGGTTGAAGTTTTTGATGGACCTCATTACCCAGTTCCACAGTTCTTGGTTAAGATTCAGAAATGAACTCATTTCAAATTTGACCAACAACTCTGTGGAACCTGGTACCATGGGTCTATGTAGCTATTCGGCGGATTTTAAAATCTGGAATTTTAGAAGCATTTTTTGATTTTACTTCATCTGTGGCTGTAGAGGTTCTGATTTTAGCGTAGATCTTTTTTTCGGTCGAGGAGTTTTCGAGTCGCTTGGAAACAAAACGATTTCACGCATGTTGTCGGTGCTGGTGAGAGCCACGAGAAAAATCGCTTGAAAATAGAAACTGCTGCCCTTCTGATCGCGGAAACAACATCGTAAAAACACTTTATTGAAAATTCCGTGTTCGATTTGAAAAATTGTTGAATTATTTCTCTAACATTTTACAGGGGATAAAAAAGGAGGAGAAACCAAAAGCACTATGAAAAAACAGACATCTTGCACACTTACATTGAAAGAAAAAATATCAAAATATTGAATTTATAAGAAAATTATGAAGGCAAAATATGATCTTGTCGACGCATTAAAATGTGTTAGAACTATCTTTAAGTTGATGATCATTTATTATTAATTAAACATTTGAATCAGTGAATGTTAACCTCATCAAAAGATTTTATTATGTTCCTATATTGTATTAGACCCTTTCATTATGTAGCTCATTCCTAGGTTATAGACTTCTCTAATAGGTTTAAGTTAGTCTATACAAAACCTTTTTGGTTTTTAATAATTTTCTTTAGACGGTTAGAAAAGACACAATTTTAGATTAGTTCTGGGAAAATTTGATTTAGCGTAGATTTTTTAGATTCGTTTAGAAACGCATTTATTTCATTTCTTTAGATTTCAATTTTGATGAAAAATAGAAATCATGATATACGTGAAAATTTCAAGAATAACTTCAAAATTTCATTTGAAATATTGTTTGAAATCAGATTTTAAAACGATCACATTGAAAACTAAATCGATGTATTTATTCGCTTCAATCAAATTATAACAAAAAAAACATACAAAAACGTTGTTTTCAATAGAGTGAAAAAAATTCCACAACACCAGCGGCAGCAGCAGCAGCAGCAGCAGCAACCGTACATGCAGCAGCAGCAGCAGTAGCTGCAGAGCCAGATAAAGAGACACAAAAAGCAGCTGAAGCGGATGCTGATGCGGCAGCACTAACTGAGTCGATGAAAAAGAAGGTGACCGAAGCTGCTGCGAATGCGGAGCCAGAAAATGAGGTACCAAATGTAGCTAAAGTGATTGCAGATGCTGCCAATGCTGCAGATGCTGAAGACGCACCGGCAGATGGTATAGTCTTCCATCATGGAGGCAATAAAGAAGGAAAAGTGTTTCTACCGATAGGGAAGGGTCAGGGGGGAGCAAAACGGCTCGCTGATTTATTGAAAAATATGCCACGAGAAAATTAAGAGACAAAAAACTGTTTATAGCCGCAAAACAATGCAATACAGTCAACTTAACTCTGGAGATGGCAGTTTAATGACTACGATTCTAGGTCCACAGTTTTGTGGGTTTTATATGACTGTGGACCCAGTTCCACAATTGTGAGGGTTTGATTTGCCTCTGGATCCAGCTCCATAGTTGGGGAATTTGAAATTTCATGCGACTCTTGGTCCGCTTTGGCTACGTGGACTGACATAGTTATTTCTGTTTAGAGTTCATTTGTTCGTACTGTATCGTAGAGCAGTGTGTTCGCTGAATATAAACGTTTAGCTTGAAAAATACCTGTTTATTTATGTTTGGAAAGGAAGAAAAGTGACTTGATTCTACAGCGGAACCTTGTTACAAACAGGCTTCGTTGAACAGGATTATTCAAACAAATTTTTCATTAATGTCAATATATCTGATAAACTGTTATCAAGGTTCCACTGTATATTATGGAGTTATATTGAAATTTTCTTTGTTGAATCAGGGAAGTGTAATGATACTTCCCTGGTTGAATATTATGTGGATTACAAACTGCTGAACATATTTTAATTACTATGCGCCTTTATTGAACAAATTCAACTTTATAAACTTTAACATCTCATTCTTGTAGATTTCTCCTTCATGTTTGATCGATTAGAAATATTCAGAGGGCTTCCATTAGAGAGCTTTTATAGTTCCACTGTTTATAGTCCTCAATTCATTTTATCGCTTCTGCAGCTTGCTTTGAATGAGTCAGAGTTCATGGATCCAGATCCACAGTTGTGTGGGTTTAATTAGACTCTGGATCCAGTTCAACAGTTGGGAAAATTTGAAATTCGAGCACATATATTATGTATGTCTAGTTGAATGTATTTAAATGAATTCGTTGCTTTGAATTGTGGATCAGGACCCAGAATTTCACTATAACAGTAAACTGATCTGTTTCATGTAAATATAAGTGTCACATGTTGATGTATTTAGTCACATCTTATTAAATGGAATTTGTATTTCATCACACGCTGTTGTCTGAAGGTTTAAAGCTTTCTGTTCTTTTATTAATCAGTTTTCAATAAACTATTGCATAATTTATGAGTATTCTGATTCAATGTTGTTTGCTGTGTTTTTAGTTTTGTAGTTAGTTATCTCGTGCGTCTGTGTTTACGAGGTTTGGGCTCATTCGTCTGCCCTCTTCCTTATTGCATCGTGTCATTGGGAATGATTTTGTGATCTCTATGGAATGTTGTTTGTTTCTGTAGTTATAGAGGAACATGGTAGAACTAAAACTGACCTACGCGATCATACAGTGGCTGATCCTGCCTACCTCTTGAACAGTCCCCTTATTTCGGATGAGTGGAAATTAAAATAGACATCCCCAAAAAAAGCATCTGGAGGTGGGTGGTGAAATTTCAAGATTTTTTGGGGGGGTATGGCCTCTGTGGCGCTGTGATAATGGTCTGAGCAGTACTGATCAGGAACTGAGGGTGTGGATCCACCCTGTAATGGGAATATGGACGTATTACATCTGTGATATGATCTGGGGGATCATATTCTACAATTGTAGATTATCTCTGTTCTTATGTCATGTTCAGATGTCAACTATCAACTGCTTAACTCTGAGAATCAGTTGCTTAATAGCACGACTGACCGCACCTTTTGAACGACTTGCCTCAGGATAACAAAAAAAATATCTCAACAAGAATTTTGATAAAGCACCTCTGGTGGAATTGGTGTCAGGTATATACGTAATCAAAATCTCTATTCATTTCATCGAAAATTACAAGTGTAAAATATATCTTCAGGTCGAACACAGAGGTCAAGGTCAACAGAATCCATTAGACTCTGTTCCGCAGCCGGCAGACGTGAAAGTTGCCGGCGATAGTCAAAACGCTAACGACGACGAACTCAATCGAATGAAAGGAGCCGAAAATATCGTACACGGTGGCGCCCCCGCTGGCGATCAGGTGAACCAACTTCACAAACCCGAGTTACACAACGTGAAACCGATAGAAACCGACGCCGGTAAAGATCAGGTGGACGAACCACCGGTTCAGAAACGTAACACGGTGGATGAGAAGGTACAATTCACGGGAAATAGATGCATTTTGAGGTTTTGTCGTAAACCGTGGTACATTACAGCGTAGCTTGATTACCTATTGTAGTGAACCATGGACTCGAGACAAACCATAAAACTGCTATCTGAACTCTAACCATTATTCATTTCATCCTAAGTTGTAGTTGAATTTACATTTACATTTAATCTGAATCATTAATTATGTACAAATATTTGTCCAATGAACTACTTTATATACCCAAAAAAACCATGGAATCTCAACCATGAGTAGATTGAACCGAACTGAAATTGTAAGTTTTGAATTTTGAGTATAAGCTGTAACTTGTTAACTGTTTTTTTTTTTTCTAAACAGGTACAAGACGAAGAAGAGCCAGTAGAAAAACAACGTCAAGGTCAAGGTCAAAATGAAGGTCAGTGAATGAATGTTTTTTATGCTTTCGATTTGATCCGAGTTGCGTTAGACGAGGCTAAGCGTTTACAGAGACCAGAACCTATTTTAGTTCTATAGCCACTATTACAACTTGAGACCATTTTTAAGTTGCATTCAACTGTACTATTGGGTACCGGGTAGTTAATATATAAATGAGTTGAATTTGTATTGCTTACGTTCATTTATTATCTATTATTTTTAGAGAGTTTAGAAGTGATGTAAGGGTTTGTTTTTTTAAATCTCGTATGAATTTAGTTCGCTAACATTTTAATCGCTTATTGTTGATAAAGTATTTCACCACAGTGCGCGATGAGTGACCTAATCAACAATGATCTTAATATAATCGAGTCTAATTAGAAATGTAACAGCTTAAACCTCAATAGCCGGTTCCACAGTTGTAGAATAATTGATAATGACTAATGTTGACTGAAGAGTGTTTTTATCAGCCACAGGGGCTTGTATTTGAAGTTTGGGGGTGAACTGTAGCTTAGATCATCCAGTATCCCTAGTACTTTCTTTTTATATGTATTACCAGGGATACTGGATGATCTAAGCTACAGTTCACCCCCAAACTTTAAATACGAGCCCCTGTGGTATGAGCTACAGCTATGGACCTGGTTTCATAGATCACCTTCAAATAACCTTTCGTTTCAATCATTTTCAAACCATGTTATTTCCATAGGAAAACTTGAAGGCTAAAATGGTAACATTTTAATAAAATCTAACTGGTTTTCTGGTGATTTTAGTTTAAAAAGTTTCTTTACTATCATTCCATTAGGGAAAATAATCGATATACCGTAATCTTTGCTAATACCTAAACAGCTTAGTGAATAGTGGCTTTAATTTCAGTCCATGAATTTGAATATTGAACTTGTGTAATACATTAATATTTTGTCATTTTTATTTCTACAGAAGGGGAGGAAGATGATTACAATGCCTGAACGATTCCTGAACGAGTTTCAATCATTTCATCTCGAGAAGAAGTTCAAACTTCATTTCAATTTCATTTCTACCGATCGAATCGACTTGTGAATTCAGACGCCGTGGTCGTCGTTCCTTTGCGCTTTCAAAAAACAATAAAATGAATAGCCGCGAACACGCGAGCGTTTTTGACCTGGGTGAAATTTAGCCCCTGCCAGATTAGGCCCGGGCTAAGCGTTCACACTGGTGCCAAATGGGTCCATGCCTGTTTGACACAGCCCAAAAACATCGCACTAGGGCTGTACCAATTTTTATCATGGGTTGATTTATTTGGTGCGAGTGCTAACTGGTTCTGGTAGTGACTCACTTGCTACAGCATCGTTTTGATAGCATTTTAGTTAACGACGAGTCAGTGATTTATAGGTGAACGCGTTCTCTATTGAAGCACGGTCAAAATTTCACTCAGGTTTGATCTGGGGCGGTTTAACTCAGATCGTCTCCACGTGTTCGCGGCTGATGTAAGTAGCCCTAAAAACAAAGTCGGGTGTAGGTTTTCTCGAAGCATTTTGATAATTGCGTTATGCAAATTTTCGTTCAACCGAGTTATGATTTATTTCCGTTTGTTTTTCTGCTAGAAATATGTCGGTAGTAGGTAATAAAGAGTCAGTGATGAAAGTACATTGTAATCATTCCATTGTATGAATCTGTGTATTGTGTACATTGCGCAATGTCGCATAGAATGTTTATTACGTGAACTAGAAAGTAGCATCTTGAAAATTTTTTACTAAGGGTTTGGGTTCACACTTCAGACCTCCCTGACTTATTTTCAAAAACCAATAAGATTGTAGTAAATTTGGGAATCGGCCAGTCAGATTCGAGATTATTGAAATCGAGCTAATTAGAGCACAGCTGGTTGAAACTATGGTCTTTATCCGCCAGTTATCTTTTTAACAACTGCAGCCCCTGAATTCTACTGACAAATTTTGTGAGAATGATTATCAAGATAATTATGTTGTTAATGTTTACAGTTTTTTTTTGTAATTGTATCTTAATTTATTTTAGAAAGATAGGGATTGATAGTTATATGTTAATAATAATGTTTTAAGTTAGTGTTAATCGACATCAATAACTGTCTTTAATACCTGGTGGTATTTTATTCATGAAACTGTCACTATTAGATTGTATATTTGTGACCCCAGTGAAGTTAATTACTTGTTCCTTATTCCTTATTCCGTTACTTATTGAGGAATATAAGGAATAAGGAATAAGGAACAAGTAATGAACTTCACTGGGGTATATTTGTGTAGATTGCTGTTTGAGGATCTAGTTATTGTTTCTGAACACTTATGAAAAGCTCAGCTATAAGCTCACAAGTTCAACAGTTTGGATTTTAATGTTTGATTCTTGGCAGGTTGGAAATGAATACGACCCTACTCGAGCTCGGTCCTGGGGTACTGGGCAGCTGTTTCAAAGTCATACAGCTGTTGTACTGGTTCCTGCGTCAAATTAAACCTGCACATTTGTGGATTTGGTCCAGATCCAGATTCAAATTAAACCCACACAACTGTGGAACTAGTTTCAGAGTCAAATTAAACCCACACAACTGTGGAACTAGTTTCAGAGTCAAATTAAACCCACACAACTGTGGAACTAGTTTCAGAGTCTAATTAAACCCACACAACTGTGGAACTAGTTTCAGAGTCAAATTAAACCCACACAACTGTGGAACTAGTTTCAGAGTCAAATTAAACCCACACAACTGTGGAACTAGTTTCAGAGTCAAATTAAACCCACACAACTGTGGAACTAGTTTCAGAGTCAAATTAAACCCACAACTGTGGAACTAGTTTCAGAGTCAAATTAAACCCACACAACTGTGGAAATAGTTTCAGAGTCAAATTAAACCCACACAACTGTGGAACTAGTTTCAGAGTCAAATTAAACCCACACAACTGTGGAACTAGTTTCAGAGTCAAATTAAACCCACACAACTGTGGAACTAGTTTCAGATTCAAATTAAACCCACAACTGTGGAACTAGTTTCAGAGTCAAATTAAACCAACACAACTGTGGAACTAGTTTCAGATTCAAATTAAACCTACAACTGTGGAACTAGTTTCAGAGTCAAATTAAACCCACACAACTGTGGAACTAGTTTCAGATTCAAATTAAACCCACACAACTGTGGAACTAGTTTCAGAGTCAAATTAAACCCACACAACTGTGGAACTAGTTTCAGAGTCAAATTAAACCCACACAACTGTGGAACTAGTTTCAGAGTCAAATTAAACCCACACAACTGTGGAACTAGTTTCAGATTCAAATTAAACCCACAACTGTGGAACTAGTTTCAGAGTCAAATTTAAACCCACAACTGTGGAACTAGTTTCAGAGTCAAATTAAACCCACACAACTGTGGAACTAGTTTCAGATTCAAATTAAACCCACACAACTGTGGAACTAGTTTCAGAGTCAAATTAAACCCACACAACTGTGGAACTAGTTTCAGAGTCAAATTAAACCCACACAACTGTGGAACTAGTTTCAGAGTCTAATTAAACCCACACAACTGTGGAACTAGTTTCAGAGTCAAATTAAACCCACACAACTGTGGAACTAGTTTCAGATTCAAATTAAACCCACAACTGTGGAACTAGTTTCAGAGTCAAATTTAAACCCACAACTGTGGAACTAGTTTCAGAGTCAAATTAAACCCACACAACTGTGGAACTAGTTTCAGATTCAAATTAAACCCACAACTGTGGAACTAGTTTCAGAGTCAAATTAAACCCACACAACTGTGGAACTAGTTTCAGAGTCAAATTTAAACCCACTAAACTTTTGAACTTGATTCAGAATCAGTATTTGTCATTCATGATGAATGGTGTAGAATTCATTTGATTTTAGATATGCAGGGTAAATGATTGAAATCTTTGAGTAAATGTTAATTAATCAAAACAATTCATAATCAAACAACTGTTATGCACAACTATGATAAATAATGCTAGATGATTGTATATATATATGTATGTATATCTATAGATCTAGTATGAAATGTTTGTATATAATCTCTCTTCCCTCTTGTGTATCATGTACCTCGATTGGCAAAGCCTATTTTTGGATTTTGGATAACAACTGTGTAAATAGCAATCTTCGCTGTATAAAAAAATAAAAACTTTCTTATCTAAATTTATTGTTTTCTTATTTTTCATTTCCGTGTTCATCCTCGCAACTTGGATGGCCGTGGATGAAACCGCCCCTGGAAGATAACTAGAGATTATGACGGAGCAGTATTATGACCTTAGACCCCTTTAAAGACAAAGTACCAACTACTGAGGATTTTCCATGAGATATGTTAAGATGTCCCAGATCTTACATGTCTGTCACAATGAACTATGTTAAGATGTGCCGAGTCTCCCCCTTTGCCACTATGAGATATATTAAAATCTGTCGCCTACGCCATTATGGGATGTGCCAAGATTTCGACAATGTTCACTGAAAACCAATCAGTAATTCTGTAGTTCTAACGTTATCACAGTTTTGCTCTCTGTAGATTTGGTGGGATCCTTGACCATCGTTTTAGAGAGAAAAAAATAAATGATACAGAGTCAAGAGATGCTTGACAACCAAATAAACCATTGACGTGATAAATGACATCTACAAAAGTAAACACTAGACAACGATTTATATAATGTATTTTTCTATCAATTTATTATTAACAAAACTGCATAGATCAATACGAACGACGTTGAATTGAATAGAAAATTAACAAAATCAAGCAACTTATTCATCATTGATTGTTCAGAATTCAGTCTGAAGTCTCCACTGGCACTGTATCGATAATAAGTACTGATTGCACAAGAAAGAGATTCCTAGGGAATTGCGGAAACATTTCATTAGCACGAGAAGCAGAATGTAACTACTAATCATTGAATTACAGAGAACAGTAAAAAAAACTGCATCTAGAAATTCTTATCGCTATTGTATGCATAGACGCAGTACTAGAAATACAACTTCCATAAATCTCTGATCAGTTCAAAATACTCGATCATTGCTCTTCGAACGGCTGAAGATTCTTTCACGAGTAAAAAGTTTTTCCACTATTTTGTCGAAGCGGTTAGAAAAATGATGCGTCGATGTTGAATCCATTTTATTCCTAGAATATCTCATCTCGAGCATAACCGCGAGTCTGGCCAGCATTTTGTATACCTAAAACAGAAAAAACAACAATCAAAGCAAATACAGGAGCTAACTAATCTACATCTTTATATCATCAGGAATCAGGATTTCATTCCACTTGAAATAAAGCTGTGGACCGAGTTCAGTGACAATTTTGTTACCTTCAGAGTTTTAGAATACTTTAGTTTGAAATATTCTAACTCTCTGAGAAGGACTAAAGCTTCCAACTAACCACCAGATAACAGTTCTATATTCATCTCATAGAGCAAAAGTATTTCTTTTCGATGATTTCATTTTCCAGATTCAAATCGAACTCAAAACTCACTTCCTTCTCTAAGGCTTAACTAGAACCAGTATTTCTCCACGATATTTGAAACTTTGTCTCATGAAAACTAGTGTTTCGCCCGCGAACCTCAATGAATCTTACATTTACTTACTATACTGTGGATTCTGTTCATTGTCGAGTAAACCATCTCGTTCTCCGCTGCTCTGAATACTCGAATCCCGACCTTTCATTCTGTTGGCACATTTCTTTATCAACGGGTCAAATATACCGTTATATAAACCCATACCAATCACGAGGAATATGAAACCAATCACCTGCAATAACGAATACAGCCATTTAACAGTTTCCACAAATCAGTGATGTTAAAGGCTCAGCCTTTGGGAGCGTTCTAAAGTACATGCCATATTGGGAGTAATTGCATGTACGTACATAAGAGGGGATAAGAAATTTCGTACAAAGGTGATACAGGGCAAGGGAATCAGAAAATCCAAAGATTTTGAGGTACGTACTGCTTGAACGATTCGTTTTCAGTTTTAAGTTCTTCAGATTTCATTTCAAGGGTCAGTTGTTCAAAAAAGCTTGTTACAGTTAACCAGTGGATAATTGATAAAGCGACAATCAAAACTGCATTATTGATATGGCACTGATGCAACTTCTAGGCCAGTGATCTTTAAGCTAACTTTTGAGCCCCAAAACAATGGTACAAACCTGCAGCCAATAGAATTTCTGCCAGCGGAGTGAGAGAGCAACGGCCCAGATGACTAATGTACGACAGCTATCTAGCACCATACGATGAGTCGCGCTCAACTCTTTTGTCACGCTGATTCCAGCGAAATTGAAGAACGCGATACTCACTATATTACCTATATTTCAGAAAGAGAAATGAGAGATTTGAATGAAAGCCTTGACTGCAACTGAACCCAGTAACCAGTTTCATAGTAATAAAGCGTGAATCCAGCCTACCGCTGTTACTGCCTGAGCAGTACTCATCCATTTTTTAAGCACAATTTTTCTTAGCTAAAACAACAGAGCAAATTCATTCTTGAAGAATTTCGGATCGATGTGCGGGGCAGCAAATTCAATGTCCCCACAAATGCTCAGAATGCATCTGGAGGTGAAAGACTTCAAAAATTTTCTGGGGGGCGACCTGCTTATGGTCCAGTGTTATAATGTCTTAAAGCCGTATTCAGGATATGAGGCTGGATCCGCCTCTGGTAGTTCTCGGTTGAAATGATTGTGGAGGATCGAAATATTGAAAATGAACTGATTTCAATTCTGAGAGTCAAACTTAAAGTTAAAGTTAAAACTGTTATTACGTAATCTACTGATCTCTTACCGCATACGGCTAAACACAACTGCCACGAGTTTCCTAACTGGATGAAAGCATCGTAAGCATTCTCCAACCGACCTTCTGGATCTTTAGATAACGCTCCAGCCGGAATGTAATACATAGGAACCAGTAATATTGATAACGTTATAAAACCGAAGAATCCTATGAGAAGAAATTGAAAATACAGTCGACTACGCTTAATCAGGATTGTGGAAATATCGTTCGTATCGTCTATTTCATTTGGTCACAATAAATCTCATAATGAATTTAAAGACATATTACCTCGAATTGACCGAGTAAAGCAAAGTGTTACTCGACACTTGGTACTTACCCTCCCAGCCGACAGCTTGTAGAGCTGGTACGTGGTACTTGTAGATGAACTTTTCTTCCCAAACCATTTGAAAAGATACAATAACCTGAGCCATAACGATGAGCAAATCACCTGAAAGAGAATTCAAAATCCTGAATGTTGAGCCGAACAAAAACCAAATTCCATCAAATTATTTAGTGCTGTGTTTTCTACCTGTTATGACTCCATTGGGATCTTTTTTATCAGCTTTTGAATCTGAGGCATTTGTACCAGTGATTAAATCTGATAAACCAACTACAACTAAACCGACCATCACTAGAACTATAGCCAGCCACATCAGTGATTTGATTTTACGTCCCAGAAACGCAACGGACAACAGAGCAGTGAAAATAATTATGGCGCCTGAAAAAGAAAATATACTTTCTCAACATGAAAAATATCAATATTTTTCCTTATAAAAAGTCCTATCTAGATTGATTGCAGTGGGGTTCCTGGTGCAGTTGCACAGTCATGAATGGTCTAAAATGCTCTTAAAGCACAAGACTGGTTGTTAGATTGGTTATAGAACCGAAATTAGCTTAGAGACTTGTCTTGAGTAAGTTGTTAGATTGGCTATAGAACCAGTATGAGCTTAGACTGGTCTTAAGTTGTAAGATTGGTTATAGGACCAAAGTGAGCTAGGACTGGTCTTAAGCTATTAGATTGGATAGAACCAAAATGAGTATAGTCTGATCTTAGATCTAAGCCTTGATTGTGCAACTTGGCTTAGGAAATATTAGGCCAATTGCAACAACAGAAAATCAGAATTTTTACCTCTCAACATTTGGAAGCTGGAAGCGTAAGTGAAAGTCAGACCGAGATACATCAGCGAAGTGCCGCACATATCACATAGAGCAGGCGGATAAAATATGAGAGGATTGAACGGTTTCGGTCGTTTCTCTTCATCTTCCTCGTCGTCGATTATCTCTTCTCGTTCTTCTCGACGTTTCTTACAATATCGAATCAGTAGAAACACGAATAAACAACTGACTTCACCGAGAAACATTCCGCACGCCTGAAACAACAACAACAACAATCATAAAACTATACTTCAAAATTTGTGCTTTTTTCATCTCAATTCCAAATTTCAACTACAGAATGATGATGACGATATAATTACAGAAATTTGTAATAAAGAAAATATTGAATTGCGTCTAAACAGGCCTACCTGAAAGAATGGATGATTGAAAGCTCTCAAGGTACCGTCATATCCAACTGATTTTAGTTTATCGGCCCATCTGAAAGTGAAAGTAAATTTTGGGTGAATTACAAAAAGCACTTAGGAGAATAATACCTGTGAATATCTAAGATCCTCTCTTGTCCTGGCGCAAAACTTACCACTACAGGGCCCTGATAAATTTAAGTTGATCCCAGTACCTAAGCGGCTAGGAAGCCCATCATAGCCCGGGCCTGGATTTCATCCCAGTAAAAACACATCATTCAGACTACAATACTGATATCATGGTTCCCAACAATTGCCATTGCCATCAGCACTTTACTTTGCGCTTCCCACCCCAACCCAACCTATACAACTATAGCTAGACCCTAATGGACTTAAATTAAGCCATTTCTTGCTGGCTGAAAGCCTTAATTCTAACCAGACAGTTGAAAGAATTAGTTGGGTATTTAGTATATAGTACTCACTTTGTTGATAGTGTGTTTATTGAACCGGTTACGAGCATCAGGAACGCGAACATCAGCTGTTTCGTTGTCCAAGCCATTTTCTAAAAGCAAACTGGAATTGAATACTACACAGTCAGGTGTTGCAATCGTTTTGAATTTGAAGTGATTCGTTAAATCAGTAAATCACGAAGAATGGTAGGTCTAATTTGAGCACCACGAGGACTCTAGAGTCAGGTGATTGACTGTCAATTTTGTAACTGGGTCATCTCATAACAACTGTAGTTCCAGTTATCGTCACTGCATTCAGAATATCAATTTCCGGGTTTTCCTGGTTTTCCCTACGAAAGAAAAACGCTTCCGGGTTTACCCCGCCATCTAGCGGGAATTCCTAACAGGGGGTTTACAAATTAATTACTACGAAAATTAAAACGAGTAGTAATTTTCGATTAAAAACGAGTTTTTTCTTCATTTAACAATCGGTTTGTAACACACGAAATCTGCAAAAAAATTTCAGGGATAATATTTAAACTTTTTAACTTATATTCCTGAATCTATCTAAGCTGCAGATGCAGTCACCCCAGAATTAACAACATGGCAGAAAAACGACGAAGTGGTAAAAAATCTCGGCGAGATGAGGTAAATTACTCTCGATTCTAAACGATTTCTGCCCTAAAAACTGTACTGCGATAAATATAACAGATCTATGAAGATTTTAGCGTAATTTAATTTCGCTGAAGTGACGTGGACAACTGTGAATCGGGCTCCATATTTTAGAATTTAATTTGAATTGATTCCGACTTGTCTATTCCACGTTGATATTTGATATCAAATGTTGATAATTTTAAAGACTGTTCAGTTAAAGACTGAAGTGGCCAGAAATACTAGAATTTCACCGCAAATTAGACAAAACTTACGTGTCTGGTTGTTATCTTATAAGGCCCAGCACCACAAAGGCTTTGTCAAAGTAGCTTTACTTAGTCTAAAAGCTGCTTTTTAATTTTAATTTAGTGCAGATCTGATTACCCTCACATCGTTTCAGCGAGAAATTGTAACCTGCCTGCATTAGAATAAAACAAAATCCAATATGGGGTTTGATTGAAAAATTGTGACGATTGAAAAATTGTGACGATCTCGAGATAAAAACTGGGCTAAAAATGAAGTATCGTCAAATAAATATCACGGCATTGGATTCATGGAGACATTCTGAGTCTGGATTGTGTCAATCATTTTTAAGATGTGTGGTTCCGGACTTTTACCTTTTGAAAACTGGTTTTCCTGCCTGATTCGTGATGTCGTTGATTTCTTATTGATTTCAGGACGATGAGAAGCCGTCTAAAGAAGAATACGCCGTAGCTAAATATGTGCGCTTTAACTGTCCGGTTAAAGAATCGAAATTCATGGGCATGCCTGTCAAATCATTCATCGGTAGGAATCATAAAGATCTAAGCTAAAAAACGAAAAACATATCATTTTATTGTTCAATTCTTCGATGTTTTTATGTTTTTTTTTCTTTTTTTTTAGCGTCAGAAGCCGTGAATTTATTGCTGGATTCGAGATGGGCGACGAAAGGGAAATCGGACGCTATATTTACAAACAGACAATCAGTGGTTCATTACATGGACAGGTATTTAAACATCTCACCCTGACCCCTCAACTCCCCTCCCTGACCCCTCACCTCGTTCCTCACTCCCTTCTTCGCCCCTCCAGTCACCCTATAGATACTGTACTTATTTACAGTCAGCAGTTGATTACGTGGACAGGTATTTAAACATCTCACCCTGACCCCTCAACTCCCCTCCCTGACCCCTCACCTCGTTCCTCACTCCCTTCTTCGCCCCTCCAGTCACCCTATAGATACTATACTTATTTACAGTCAGCAGTTCATTACGTGGACAGGTATTTAAACATCTCACCCTGACCCCTCTACTCCCCTCTCTGACCCCTCACCTCGTTCCTCACTCCCTTCTTCGCCCCTCCAGTCACCCTATAGATACTATACTTATTTACAGTCAGCAGTTCATTACGTGGACAGGTATTTAAACATCTCACCCTGACCCCTCAACTCCCCTCCCTGACCCCTCACCTCGTTCCTCACTCCCTTCTTCGCCCCTCCAGTCACCCTATAGATACTGTACTTATTTACAGTCAGCAGTTCATTACGTGGACAGGTATTTAAACATCTCATCCTGACCCCTCACCTCTCCTCCCTGCAACGCATCTCACCCCCTTCCCTGACTCCCTCCACCTCTCCTCACTCCCTTCTTCACCCCTCCATCCTACAGAAACTTTAGATTTCCTAATAACCGGTTGATAACTTCTCTGATGGTTTCTAAAACGAAGAATTTCATTTGAATGAAAGATGTCGTTTGATTTTGTTTTTCAGATTACTGATGAAAAGATTGTTTCATCGGGCCATCCGATCGGAGAAAAAGAAGAAGAAATTGAAAGATGAAGATGATGCAAATGGTGAAGATGAAAAGGTAAGTAATTTTTAGAGGAAAAATTTATCTTGAGAAAAAGATCGGAATTTCAATCTGAAATGACTGCATCGAAATTGTTACCGGATTCATTTGGTTTTAGGAGAAAAAATTGCGAAAGAGAGGAAAAAAAGAGAAAGACACAGAAACTGAGGCGAAAGACAGTGAGAAAAAAGAGAAAGATTCCGAGAAAAAGGTAAAGAATAACAGTAAACGCCAACTTATTTCAGAGATCAAATTTGCTCAATTTTACTCCAATTCGATCGAAATACCATTCTTTATAACCCTAAATTCGATTTATTATTCGTTATACAAATGTATATGTTTTCCATTTGGTCCCAACAATGACCCATCGGTTCTGCTGCTGCTGCCGTCGCCGTAGCTGCTGTTCTGAGTTCAAACTTTGAACTGTTCTAAATTTCAGGATGAGAAGAAGAAAAAGGAGAAAAAGATGAAACTGAAGATGACAGATGATCAGGCATTTTACGACGGTGATGAAATTTATGTTTGGGTTTACGACCCGGTTCCGCTTAAGACGTTCCTTATCGGTTTGTTATTGGGTGAGTGTTGACATTTTAAAGATGAAATCTCGGATCGAGAACTGATAATGTGTTTATATTATAATCATATCTCTTTCAGTACTCGGTTCGATTGCGGTTTGTTTATTTCCGCTATGGCCGCCTGAAGTTCGTCAAGGTGTCTACTATCTGTCTCTTTCCGCTATCGGCTTCATTGGAATCTTCCTATTACTTGTTGTTGGTAAGTACTGCCAGGGTTCACGATATCACTATCGACTATGGGGGGGAATACAGTATCCAGTTCTTCAGGAGTTCAGACATTTAATGAAAATGAACGATGACTCTAACTGAGGAACTATACACAGTAAAAGTCACTGTTGGGAAACATGGCGTTACATATGACTCCTCAGTTAGAGTCATAGTTCATTATCATAAATTTGGAGTTATAAAGAGTAGTATTTTCATTGAATTTGAGTTAAGACTAGGTAAGTTTGACCTCTATGAAAAATGTTGGCAGTAAAACAAGCGAGCAGTGGCATTAAAAAAAAATGACGTTACGACAGAATTGGACCGTAACTGACAACTGTGGAACCAGGTGTTGCTAGTGGTTACTCAGCGTCTCCTTCATTCAATTTCTTCTACATTTCCGTCTAAATCAAATAAACTTTCCTCAATTACAGGGTCCCTACAACTCCTTGAAAACTCCTTGATTTTTGAATATATTTTTCAAGGTCCTTGAAAATCCTTTAATTTTGAGAAATATCCATAAACTCCTTGAAACTCCTTAAATTCTGGGAAAGTCCTATTAAAAATTTTCAAAAGGTCCTTTTCAGAAGACAGTGTATTCTATTATTCTTCATTGTGTGACTTGTGAGTGAAAGTTGTTTCACTTTGAGATTTAAAACATTTAAACATGTAAAACCAAAACGGCACACACAACAACTGATCAAAATTTGAGAAAAACATGGATTTTGTTTTTGAATTTTCGACTTTTTTCCCTTGTATATGACCGCGAAAACCTCCTTGAATTTTGAAAATTACTCCTTGAAAAGTCCTTGAATTCTGGATACTAGGAATTGTAGGAACCTTGAATTAGTATTAATCAAAAATTAATGAAAACTTTACCAAACGCTGAGTAGAAACAAAGATTTCAATAATGATAATGTATGGTTTCGGAGGCCTAAAAATTCAGTTCAAAGCGGATGAATGATGAAATGAAATTGTACGCAAGACTGAGTGGTCGTCACGCCATCTGGTGGGATAGCTGGTGTTTAATATCGAACGTTGTTTGTTGTTATTTCAGTGAGGTTTATTGTATTCTGTTGTGTGTGGCTCGCGACGCTCGGTAAACATCATTTCTGGTTCTTACCGAATCTGACGGAGGACGTCGGATTCGTCGATTCGTTCCGACCGCTTTATACGCACGAGATGAAACCGGCCGTGAAACCGGCGGATGAATCGACGAAGAATGAACCGACGGAATCGGGCGAGGCGAACAACGATAAAAACGAAGATTTACCCGAGAAAAAAATGTCGGAAAAAACGAAGAAAAATAAAAAATCGTCATCGGCGAAAATGGCGGAAGACGACGACGAGGCGAACGAAGAGGCGGCCGGGAAAGATAAGGAAAGCGATAAGGAAGACGGGTCGACCGGTTCGGAGGATTACGAGATGGTCGAGAAATCGGATGTAACCGAGGACACGGACGATCCGGAACCATCGACATAAAATCAATAGAAATTATCATCATTAATATATATATATATATAATGTATATTGTGTATGGAAATTTAGATCTTATATTTGAAAAAATTATCATTTGATTGAATATCAATAATTAATTGATTGATTTGATTTGATTGGTTTGATTGGTTGGTCACACAGCAGGTGCTCAGGTTCACGTTGTTTCATCCTTGTTTGTAAAAATCGTTGACTGTTTCGCTTGAATGTCAGGAACATCCTGGTTTACTGTCCCCTGATTATCAGGAGCAGTCTCTGAATATGGTTTATTGTCCCCTGATCTGGGGGGAGCACATCGGAATAAGGATTAGATTATTCATGGACATATGAACTAGATATAGTCTAAAACATCCATGGAATAATGTACCAGTAGTCTGGTATTGTATGTAAGATATAGAGAGGCTGTTAAATTAATGCATATATACGGTTATAGCTTTATATTGGCATCAAAGTATTTGCATTTATATACATCTGTATATCATCTATAAACAGTAGTTCGCAGTCGTATTTTCATAGACGGTGATTTTTTGTCTTGTATCGTGGTGAAAAACAGATTTGCAGCTGTTGAAATATGAAAGCTGTTGTTTGTAGGGTTATTCAATACGTAGGTCGAACCAGAGGAACCTGGTTTACAGTTCTGGGTTGAGACTTAACTGATTGAAACGTGTAAGTTCTTTGAACTCATTTGAAGTCTGAGTTAACTCTTAACTCACTACTGCGAAACTTAGTTCAATACTCAGCAGTTCTGTAATAAGCACCAGAACTAAACAAAATATGTGTAAAATGCAGACTTGAACCCGGTATAAATTCATATTCCAGTTTGTTGTGTTGATGCTGTGTCAAACCAGTCTCTCAAAAAAACTGTTTCATGCTATATACGTAATTATTAATGTACAATGAATTATATTTTAAATATTAATTAGATTCCAGATTTAGTTTGGCTGTGAATTCATGCGGAACTGGATCCAGTTCCGCTGTCGATCATTTTTGCGTAACTGAATCGTAGAGTTCCAACAAAAGATTGAATTTATGACACTGCAAAATGAAATTGAATCCTATCACTGCTTGGAACTCGTGCTGCGTTATAGAATCGATGTCTATTTTGTTAAGTTTGTTCAGGGGTAGGAGACGTGGTTTTATTCACGTTAACCCCCTCCCCTCTAAGTATAATGATTGTAAAATAATCAAAAACAGTAAACAAGTTAGTGATAAGATTTACTCTATAGAATGTTCAATTTTTGAGAATTTTCCATTTATAAGGTGAAGGTTTTTAAATCAGATTGGTTGCGATGAAGGTCTCAGATGGACCCAGACCATGGTTATAGAGTGCCCAGCTGTTACTGCGGTATATAGCCTAGGACCCAGTTGACGTGATTTAATCCCAGGTTCAAGTTCGACAGTTGTAGGAGATAACTCTCGAGTTAAAATTAGTCCATTTTCAAAGAGTTAACTCTTGAGGTTACACCCTAACTCAAAACTGTGGAACTCGTTCCCGGTTAAAACATGAAACATTTCTAAGATTTAATTGTGGCGTGATTGATGCGGTCCTATTTTCAAAGACTCTTCAATTGCTTGAATATCGGTGATTTGTGCAATATTATTCCAATTCACAGTTTCGACTTTATTTTACTATCATTTTCCTTCATCAGTGAAGTTTAGTGCTGTTTGCCAGTGTGTCAAATATTTAAAGGGTTTCAACATGGTTGAATACGTAGTGTAGTAGGCCCATGATATGATTGTCATACCGGTCATACATGTACATGTACTTGCTTTGTGTTGTACATTTTATTTCATTTTCGGACCAAATAAAAAACTGAAACACACACACCAAAAATTCTGGCGTGATTTTTTTATTTTATTTGCTAGAGCCTTCCGACCAGATACAGAAGACTCCTTATGGAAATTGATTGACGTAAGCGATTTGTGTAAGAATTAAACAATGGAATTTAATTAACATTCGGTTTCTTATCATGGTAAAGCATAAGTAAGCGCTTTTCAGCACGTTTAGTGCAGAAAAATGAATATTCCTTTTGAACTCTTTGCACATACCTTGGATCTCGCGTGACCAATATATTTCACTAATGTCATTCATGCACTTAGACAAGTTCAATGTGTGCTTGGCTCTACATTAGGCTAAAAAAAATTGATACCTTGTTTCTCCGCTCTGCTGAGCTTAAATGTTGACCCGGCCGGTCGCCTATCTACCCTATACATTACTTTTTTTAAAATCATGATCAATTTTACCATAACAGACCCGGCCGCTATAGAAATGAACTGTTTATAAATTTTATCATATTATACAAAAATGACCCGGCCGCTGCGGAGAAACAAGGTATCATTTGTGTTTAGCCTTATTAGTTTCATTGTAATACCATAGTCTCAAAGTTGCCAACTGCTCAGATCCCCGACGAGACTTGCTCCACTACGAGTTCATTAACTAACCACGTCATAAAACTAATCAACTTTAGATTTGCCTCTAACGATAGATTTATTTTTATGTAATTTTTTGTACAATACAATCACCAACAAGATCATTTACAGCGAAAATACGACCAGGGAACCACCCAATCAACTGCTCAAAGTACTAATTTGTATTAATACAAGCTGTCCTTGTTACATACCACTTATCATCTTAAAGTCAATAACATCAATACATTGTCTTAAAGTTACGACTCATATGACCTTCACCTTCGGTTCCCTGTCGATATTTAAGAAGTAGATGACGATTTAACATTAAATACTCCGTAATAATAATAAATATAATACAATTAATAATCGCGGTCAGTCGAAACTTAAATCTATTACTTATAAACCATAAAAAACACGGAAAAGATCCTCGCGCGCCACATGAAATACCAAAAATATACAATATATAAACTTGGTACATCTACAGCGCAGTAGGCCTATGTGTGCACGTTCAGCTTTTAAGGTACTTTACACCAAGCAAAAATTAAAATTTTACATTTATTCAAATAAGATTCATTTATACAAATGGGGATCATTCATTTACTAAATAAATAAATAAATGACCCCCTGTGGGCTATGTTTGACTCTGGGACACAGTACCAGGACCCAGAGTTCTCAAGTTAGCGGTAAGATTTGAAAATTGAAAGCTTTTAACATGAGCCAATCACTACTGTGGAACTGATCCAGGGTCTATTATTCAGATGAATTTCGTCTACAAGTCAAAATATAAAACCCAGAACCGCGAAATGGGCTTTTCACACAATACACCATAATTTGTTAGCAAGATACATAAACGATTCGAATATGTAAGATCTATAAATAGCTAAACGGAATCTACAACAGAAATATCTATATACAGTGTCAAGAATATAAGCCGATCACATTTTATTTCTGTACTCTTAGTGAGTAATGATGTCGTAATGTTGAATAGATTAGAAATCATGTAGGCGTAAAAACATTTGACTGGGATTAGATTCGATATGCAGCCCCCAGTTCTATAGTCCTTATATTCCTTCCAAATGAACAAAACTTTTTGCTGATCACATTTTGAGAATGCGCACACGATTTCACTGCGAATTTAATGAATTTCAACGTAAATGTTGGCTGTATATTGCAACGAACCTCGAAAGGAAATACTACTAGAATACGTGCAAGTATTTCCGTTTGCTCTTAAACAATATTTACACTGAAGATTTCGTACTAACAAATGTACCAGGCATACAAACACATACATCACTCCCTACATAGGAAAAGTGAGAGAAGCATTCTTAATCATTACACTATTAAGAAAATTCAGTCAAACGTTTCATTAATGAAAAACCAACTGAAAAACATTATTTTGTTTTTTTTTCACACTTAATAGCCAGAGTTTTAACCAACTCTACATTGAAAATAGAAACATCGAAAAACGGAAAGACAAATGTTCGTAATTATGTTTTCTTTCGGTTGTAAATAATAGTGAATCAGGGAATCTGGAGACTTTTTGTAGTTGTTCTTATGAACCGTAGACACTTTCATCGCTGTAAGCTATATACAGAAAGAAATCTTCCTCATGATGTTCCTGAAATAAACAAACAATCCAAATATCACAATTACAATCTGCAACCGGGACCTCTTCTGATATTCACCATTGTATAGTGAAAATGTGGATGTTTATTTTTTTAAAGTGATCAGTTTTTGCTAACGAAATGTCTTATATCTGGGACCAGTTGCACAGTCGTACGTGACTTCAGACCAAAAGTGGTCTTAAATCTTAAGACTGGTCTTAAGTTGTTAGATTGGCTATAGAAATAAGTAGAATGGCTATAGAAATAAGTTGGTCTTAAGTCTAAGCCATGACTATACAACCGATCCCTGATATTTGTAGTTCATTTACGATAAAAGATTTCTCGGGTAAAGCATTGAACACGTGTGAAGTGTTGATCAGAAAATGGACCAAGTATCGAATGAGGGTCTACACTAATGACACTCACAAGGCCTGGGCTGAGGGTCCAATCTGAGGAGATGGGAGTCGAGGGCAGGCTGGTAGGCACGAGGGTGCGCCGGGTGTAAAATGTACCTGATATAATGCACCCATTGTTGCACTCGTCGGTGGAATCACATTATTTACGAAGAAGAACAGAGCGTCTTCTGGTCGCAGGTGAATACGTTTTCTGATTAGGAAGTAAAATTGACCGACAGTTAAATCGGACGGCACCAGATATTTCTTCTTGTCTAAATCTCCGACTCGTGCCTTCGGAGCTTTCTCAACGATTACCTAAAATATAAACAAGTGAGCTCCAATAATCAAGTGGAAAGATGCTACACTAATAACGTACTGGCCCCGGTTCGAATACTGGTTTGTATGCTTTTTTTCCGTTCTCAACACTTTCCTTGAATTTTTAAGAGACGCGCCTCAGTGAGCATGCGCAGTGTTAATTAGCCAATCAGAATGAGCTATTGCCGTAATGGTACTAACATAGCAACAACAGGAACAATGCCGCATTGGCAAAATACCCCCCCCCCCCCCACCAGCTATCGTTAATCATTCTTTTCGTTAAATTTCACAATTGGATATTTCCACAAAACACATCCGTTTATAAAAGCATACTACCAATGATTAATAAACTAAATGAGTATTCTAGAAGTGAAGTTGATGTATTGGACCCCGATTTACAGGCGGTGGTTTGGAATAAAAGTCGCAATTTTAAGAGCTTTGCACTTGATCAGCTGGTCTGAATCAGTGAATGGTGGTGGAGACGGAGCCCCATGGTCACCTCATTTAAACAGTCCTTCATTACTTACTGGAACTCTGTCTGGATACTTCTTTCTGATCTTCTCACCCTCAGCTCTCCTCTTTTCGAACGGGTGTTCTTCTTTGTACTCCCACTTCATCTTGTCGGCGTTAAATACGTGAAAAACTCGCGAGAAATTTCTTAAAATTCAGAACCAGGAAATGAAAATGGCTTCTATTTGTTTATTTACACACAACCTGCTCACAATACGCGTCCGCTGTCTAAAGAGAACTTAATTATATTCGAATCTTGATCGCAAATCAAGCTTTTTCTTGTAAAGTTTAATATAATTTTAGTAGTTTTCCGTGGTTACTGAGGACTCGATAGTCAAATCAATAAATTTCGAATGAAATAAGGTAAGTTAGTGGTAATGTATTTATACGCAAGGACGCTTTATCATGTGACAATAACATTGCAAGTGATGACGTCATATCAAGGACTCACTTGCCAGAGGATAGATAGAGGACAGCGGTGTACGGCTAGCACTCACGTGCCAGAGTCACACTCAAATTCGGGCATTACCAACACTGCTGAAATCCGGTCCGGGTTGTTTCTTGATGTAATTTGTAATATACGAAATTTAAGTGACAGGCGCCATCGTTACAACCATTGATTATTTCACCATAAATATGCTTTTTAAGCGCGCAACTTTATCGTATCGTATCGTATCGTATCGTATCGGTTACAACCAACGGGAGGCATTATATTATGCCTATTTCTAGGTTGTCTTTCTATTTATCGTCAGGTTTGTAAGATTTTTCACTGGATTTGTTGTGCCGGGTGGCCCGCCGGTGGAGGAAAACCCGCCCGTGTGTAATATGGGGGCGTAATATGGAGATAAGTAGTCAGTAACCTGTCTGTGGTTTAGTTTCACGATCGGATATTTTCACAAACCACAGTTGGTATAAGCCCATCCGATTATAAAAAGCTTACCATCAATGATTAGGTAACTAACTCGGAGATAAGAGTTTTGATACTGGTTCTTTATTTATCCATACAGCCTCATGTGGCTAAACGTAAAATGAATAGAGAAATACTTCGTGTTAGACGCGTCGCTTGCCGGCGATAGGTTTTGAAATTTTTGCGAGCTAGTTCTTTGTCGAGCAATTCTATTTTGAAGTCTTTTCGAATCATATCAAGCCGTTTATTGCTGACGTCATCTCGCCTCGTTTTTCATCTCTTGAAGACGCCGGTATGAAGGCTTTTTGCGATCCTTCAATACAGTGTAGAAAATAACGATGTTTTAGTTCAACTGCCAGTCCATTCTGGTCGTACTAAGACTTTTATCAGCTATGTGCCAACAAGACTGACTGAGCTACGAAGGCCACCTGATGACCTCCCAGAGTTAAGCGTTTAAATAGACATCCACGGTGTAGGGCACCAAAGTCCGGGGGCTTAGACAAAATCAGATACTATGTAGTTATCGTGGTCTACGACGGAAATGATGTACGTAATATTAGTGTAATTGTATATATTGATTTATATAATTATTCATTTACAAGATAAAGCATATATATTTTAGACAGATAGTTGGAATATGTGAATCAGTTAGTCGCTGTTTAACAAAACTAATTGTTCTAACTCGTCTTTCGGGGAAGCTCCAGCTACGATTAAATCCTGAGTTATGCAACAATGAGAAAGCTAGTAGTTTTCAGCACTAAACGTAGACGATTTTATTCTTTAGATTCTCAATCGAGTAGCTTGGGAATTTGCCTGAAAGATGTATCAGGCTCCAAGACTCGTCTCAAACTCAACTGCTGTTCATGGATTTACATTCTATTTATATAATACTATAAAAGTTGACAGACATGTTTGAGCACACAATTAATTACAAAACAAACTGTTATCACAGGTGTCGAATTGACAGATGTCTAACTGATTGTGTGAGTAATAATTAATTAATGGTGAATTAAAACAACAGCGCGATTAAAAGTATACATGTCTATTATTTTTGCTAAAGCTGTTCAACCGAATATATTCTCACCGCTGTAGGCTATGTACAGGAACGAGTCTTCGTCGCGGTGTTCCTGAAAAAAAAAAAAACAGTGAACATGTTTTACGATACAAAATTTAATTTGTTATAACACCGGGCATCTGGACCTAGTTTCATCTGGTGGAATGGTATATTATATATGTTCTTTATAACCGATAGTAAGTTATATCCAGATGAAATAAATCAAATTTTCTTACTTGGGACGAAATTCTATTTGTTATATCCGATGATTCGTTGTATCCGAGTTCGTTACAATGAGGTTCCCCTCTGTTTTATCATTAGATATATTGCACAAACCTCGTAAATAGCTCCCATCGTTGAGCTAGTCGTCGGAAGAACTTTATCGACGAAGAGAAACATCGCTTTTTCCGGAGGCAATTCGATTCGCTTTCTAATGATGTACATGAATTGAGCGACTGTAAGATCAGATGGAACTAGAAATTGAGTCTTGTCGATGTCTTTGATGGATGATTTGGGAGCTTTCTCAACAATCACCTGCAAAAAAAAACATGAACAACTGGATCCAGTTCAAACAGTTCGCTCAGTTTAGAATTGATTCTATGTTAAAACATTGAAAATGGACTAATTTCAAATAATCTTCCAACGAGCCTGATTCCCTGTTTTGTTAGGCACAGGGCGAACTTCGTAGTCGGATATCGTATCGACTCCAGTGGTCGGATCTGATTAACCGAACGCACTATAGTTGGTCTTAACGCATTTCACAGTGTCGGCCATCTCGGAACTATAGGTTTGAACTAATGAGACCGTGTTCAATCCCGGTTCGACTATATTCTGACTATTTCGACTAACTGCCATTTGGTTTCACACTTTGTTCGCAAATAGTCGACTAACTCCGATAACCGAAATTCACCCTAGAATTGGAACTGAGTGTGGGACTTAAACCAAATTATCCAGTTTCATTGTTCTCGGTTGAAATTTCCATTTCTCTGAAATTTCAGTTTGAACTTTGATTTTCTATTCAGTTACCGTAACTCTTACTGAAACCCGTGAATTGTATTCCGTGAGCCCTTTTATACGTTTTAGTCGGGTAAAGTCGTGATTTCGCCATCACACACAAAAACATTCATTATTGTCTCATCGCTCTAATTCCGCGATCTTCCATTGTTTAATATCTATAACTTTGCTATCAATGTCATTTTTGACCTGAGCAAAAATAACTTATAGTGAAATTCTCCTTGGAATAAAGCTATATGTATGTATAAACATATTATTACAAATCGCTCGTCATAATTAAATGTTTTACCTACCGGAATTCTGTCAGGATATTTATTTCTGATTTTTGTAGCCTCTTGCGTTCTCTCATCTAAGGAGTGTTCTTCTTTAAACGCCCACTTCATTTTCTGCTGTATCGGTGGCCCCTGGTACTGATAACATTGAAGTTTGATTTTCGTTTTATAACTAGAGATTTATACTATAATTATCGCTTTTATATGTTTATTCTGTAGTTATTTGTGACATATGGCAAACGACAACCGTTTAAAATACAACCGTTCAATGACATGTATTATGTACGAGCATTCTAATTCTAGGTCTCCATAAAGCCTTATACGGTATTGCTATAATTAGCACAAAAATACTTATATTCTAACAGTATTTGACTGTACGACCCTGTTTTGCAGTTTTAGACTGACATCCAAACATAAACTCCTGATCCAATACCAATTCAAATTCCTTCAGCCATGACCTATCTTAAACAGGTTTTGATTCATTCACTTCAAATTATTCAATCAAGATTACTAATTTTAGTCCGGTTCTGGTCTGTGGACCAATGCGATATGCAGATCTTTGTGGAAAAGCTGGACTGTCTTTGCCACGGGCAAAGTTTGAGAAGAAAAAGTTAGAATTTACTAAATATCGTCATTTGAATCGATTCAAATGAGACGCCACTGACCAGACTTCGAAACACGGAAAGTCCCTACAGCTCTGTGGTGTAAGTGGTTAGCGCGATGTACAAGCAAGCTCGAGGCCCGGGTCCAAATTTTAGTTTTGCTACAGTGAGGGTCATCCTTTATTTCTTTACCAAAAATTTTCTTTTTTTGAAAATGTTTCTTTTCTAAGACTAAAGTATAGAAATACCTTCTTGGCTACAGCTTGAACAGTGTCTATTGAAACTGTTCTGATTCAGAACACTGCTGAATCTAGAATTACTTGGGTGAATTCCTCTCCTCAACGAGGCCTCTTCCTTTTTCTCACTCACCCTTTCTCTCTACCTTTGTCTCCTTATCTCTCAGTAGAGCAACCACTAGTCAATCGTTGATCGAAAATAAACCCGCGAGATTGAATTTTTAAAACGACACTAATTATTAGAATTCTCAGTAAGTTTTTATTTTCATTTCAGATTGAATGATAATTTAGCCACAGTGTTCATTTTCTGGGATAATAGTTGTCGAGGAAGTTTCTTGAGAAAATGATCTTTTCAATGTCCATTTATCTTTAACTTTAAATTCTACGTCACCGCGTTCAAATTTGAATGTAACTGGTATTTCTACGGTTTCAGTAACCATTAACAGATTGGTTTCTAATTTAGTGCCAGGTTTGCAGTATTTCGGCCATGTGTAGGTTGCCGTGGTAGTGACGGACATCTCTTGCGTCTGATCGGAACCGAATCCAAAGTTTGTCGATGACGAAAGTCCTACAGTTGTTGACGCGAATCCAATATCGCCCTTGGCTTCAGCCGAAACTTCAAACCCGAATTCAAACGATTTACTGAATGTAGCAGATATCATTTCGGTAATGGATTTTGTAGTCGAATAGGAACCTATAATAAAAACAGATATAACGAATTGTTAAAGTAGCGGTATGTGGTGGAGAAGGGGAGGAGGGAGGAGGGGCGTCACTTACCCGTCATACCGGATACATATTCAGTTCCACATCCATCATTAACTATACTTCTAGAATCAAGTGTGTGCGGGTGCGTTTCAATTATGTTTTGCTTATCGAAATGTGCATCAAATCCTTTCAGAACTGTTTTCGCTCTGTACATATTGATTTTACGAAATGCACTCCCGGCGTCAATATTACCATCGGCAACGTAGAATTCGGCAATTTCAATCGGTTCATCTTTGTAATGATCTTTTTCTCCGGTTAGGAATGTTTCTTGTAGTGTTTCAGATGGTTTTTCTCTGTTATAAATTCTGGTGGAGATTCCAGAGACCATCGGTGGATTCTTGTCCAATTCTACGTACACGTACAACATTCCGTAACCGAAAGCTTCCGTGCAGGGATTCCAAACAAATCCATTGCTCATCATTTTTTTCTCTCCTACGCTCAAATCTCCAGTGATGACTTTCGCTTTTTCGCAGTAAAGCTTGACTTTTGCATCAAAAACATCGAGTTGAGTACCGTGAATTTGTTGATGTTTCTTTTCGCTGTCTTCATCTTCGATAACCCATAACACGTTTAAACAATATCCTACTCCTTCAGGTGTGATGCAGATGTGATTTGCTAAAAATAATAACACTCTGTTTTAATAGATTATCGTGTCGGTAAAATATAAAGACAGATCGTACTTTGAAGGTTAATCAGAGTCGTTCGCTACTTAATGTAGTGTATTTGCTTCATCGGATAAACTAAGATAATTCTCATTCCCTATACATCTACTGTTGTTTAGGCATTGACTGTACTCAATTACCCGATAATGTTACTTAGCGAAAGCTCGTATTAGTTAACCTTCTAAGTACTATCCGAGGCCCGGAGGGGGAGTGATGCGTTAGGTGCAAACACACCTCCCCACAAGATCCCGAGTTCCGCTTTTTTGTCAAGAAAAATTACCCGATTAAATAGATAACAGTAACTTTGTTGCATGAAATATTCACTAACTCAATATTCAAAAATAATTGGGGAGCCCAAAAGCAAAGCAGTTGTAGGGGTACTAAATACTTACAGGCGATTTTTACCTCCGCCTTCTCATGAGTTCTGCCGAAAGCACCGGTATTTGCAACTAACTCGTGTTCACGATCGTAATGTAGCTGAATTCCACCAATAATACGCACCGCATTAACACCATTCAAATAGCAACAAACCATTAATATCACTGATAGAAATATCTTCATACTAGAAATTATAAGACATTAAACACGATATAGTGACAACATAGTGAAATATTGCACGGAGGAGTCTCTGGAAATTGAAGCATTTACTTACATTACTGTTGGATAGTTCTCTCCAGAGTCACACAAACCAAAAGTCTGATAAATCATCGAAGATTCACGAGTCTTTTATACGGTTCTTATCACAAATACCGCCTTTGATTTGACCAAATGTTACAAATGAGTTGTAAATGATATCACTGGACCGAGGATTGACACCAGGTGCGTGGAGCGGTCCAGGTGTGCGAGGAAGGATCTCCTTCACTTTGATTACGCCGACCGGACACGTCATCTTTAAGACAATATTGTGTGTGCTATTGTGCTATAATTCAGTTAGCCAGCCAGTCAGTCAGCTAGCCGGTAGTCAGTGAGTCAGTGAGTCAGTGAGTCAGTGAGTCAGCCAGCAAGCCAAACAGTCAGCAAGCCAGCCAGCCAGCCAGCCAGCCAGCCAGCCAGCCAGCGAGCCAGGGCCAACTTCATTTTGCGTAGCTAGTCGACTAGTGGTCGGAACTAATAACCGAAAGCACTAGTTCGGTCGTAACGTATTTCACAGTGTCGGCCATCTTGGAAATGGGTCGGAACTACAGCGACCGTGCTCTCGGACCATAGTTCCGACTCATGGACATTCGGTTTCGTTTAATTCGACTATAGTCGACTTACTCCGATAACCGAAGTTCGCCTAGTAAGCCAGCTATTCGGCAGCAGGCAGTCACCTCGCCTCAAACTGAGTCGAAGGTTTACGCAAATAACTACATTTAAAAGCTATTTCAATTTCACCCACGTTTATTTATTTAAACCGTGTCGCATTCATACAAAATCCTTATTCGTTTTATGTCCCAATAACTCGGTTTATCTCTTTGCCCGATTTTGATGCCAGGTTCCTTCGGTAGAATTGTCTTCTTCAAGCCGTTCTTGCTGAAGTAATTATCCGGATAGTGCATCAATGATGAAAGGTCATACGGCGTTCCAAGGTCGTTGATCTTATTCTTAGCAGTTATTTGAAAGTTGATTTGAGCGTCTGAAAAATGCGTATGAAACAAGGGCGAATTCTTGCTTTCGAATACAAGATTATGATTCATATAATTCTATATTTTTGACATTTTTGAATTTGCAATGGAAAATCTAAAATGATCAATCGGGGAACTGTAGACGTCATTTCAGCCATTGATTCTTTTTCTATAATCAGTCAACCCGCCAGGTGGTGTTGGTAAAAAAAGCCACATAGGTTTCTAGTGAACCTAACCATACGTATTAGGATACATACATACCGGGCTCAATATTTTGCCACAATATTCGGACATATTTATCCCTGTCCAACCTCGTGTGCTCATGCCACAGTCCCAGCGCATGTAACAGTTCATGCCAAATGTAACCGCTATGAAGACAGCCGCGGCCCAGCGATAACATCTGAGTGCCACCAGACATACCTACTGCAGAGTGACATCTGAAAAAAGAGGTTACATAAAAAACAACGTCATCTAGAATTACAGCATGGGAAAGATGTACAGTAAATGGGTATTCTTCGGGATAAGAGTTTCATCGTGAAATATTCATATTCGAAAATTTAGGCGAATTGGATCCTGAATTGTATACATCTAGTTGGATAAAAAAGGTCATATTTCATTTCGAATGGGATGGAATACTCATTGTACCCTGTTCCGGAGTAGAACATGAGAGTCGGCAATTTCTCCGAATTGTCAGCGACTTCCGTAAATTGGAAACAATCGCCGCCTTCGTTAATCAGATCAGCGAGCAGACGAATAGCTTCTCGAATAACCGGTCGATCCGCATCGGCTGAAAATCGTATATCATCCTATCATTTATTTCGAATAATTTACAAAGATGAATAACAGATTTCAGGGCGAACAAAATTCGGATGCGCGCCTCCAAAATGAGCAATGATAATTAGTAAACAGATATTGTTTTTTGTTTTCTTTCGATTTACGTCGATCTGATGGTTGTTCATTTAACCTCGTTTTGGGACTCGGATTAAGAAGTGTTGCCTGCACACTGTAAACAGTCGACAGGACTCGGACCCGCTTGTCACTCGACACTCATAGTGACTTCATCAGCACTTCACTTAATATCACTGAGCTACCGAGGCCGTGTACGTTAGGACCAAAATTAACCAACGGAGTGAGTCTCTTTGCTGTATACCTATTCAAAATATCAGAAATATGTTTTTCGTTGTTACCTATTTTTGTGTTGGTGTCATCTTCAAGGAAAGCATAGCGCATTTTGTTACCGAACCATCTGGACCAGCGAGACTTCACTGCACTACGGAACTAGCGATACAACCAACAAATTAATATGTTATTTATACTTATTTCGCACACTAAACCGCGATATATCCCCAACATACCGATGGAAGATCAATGTCACCTTGAAAGACACCTGAAATCATTTGGAAAAGAAAATTTCTCTAATAACACGAAGAAGTTAGAGATACATTTTCAAACATTATTTTTGTGCTGTTCCTGCACCATGCGGGGTCACTTTACCTTTGTGAACATCTGGTTGTGATGGTTCCTGAGTTGACTTCTAAACCAAGAGAGAACAATTGAAGAATTGATTGTCTTTATATAAATTACTAATGATCATTTTATTTACAGACAGTTTGAATAATCAAAAACACAATAATATCCTATGTATTTCAATTAACATTTCAAAAAATTTCCGACAATAAATCATGAAGGTGATAAAAACTTTTACAAACTAGAATGAAATCATTGACTATATGGGGTATGACGCATACACGTTTAGTAGGTCATCTGGCGTTACATATTCCCGGGATGGTTGATGACTGGGGTAACTACTCCCCAGGGTGAGGTGAATAAGAGAAACGGTTTGGGGGGAAGAAAAAAGCACTTTCGAACTTGATGAGTGACACATAACAAAAGGATTAAAGGAGAATTCACGTGTTAAGTTTAACCAGTGTACAGAGGAAATTTGATATAAATTTATTGTGGGGTGAAAAACCATTGTTAAGATTTACAACGTTGCTCGAATTTTCAATTATCAGTGCAGATTCCAAAATATGTCTTTTAGTTTTATCGCTGCAAGGGTAAATTAATTCGGCATTAACGAAATCAAAATTGTGTGAGGTCTGAAATATTCGACTAGCAACTCCGCCTTTGGTTTAAAGTTTTTTTACATCTAACTTGTGCTCTTTTTAACGTTGGTTAAGGTTCCGACCTGTTTCTCCTATGTATAATTTGTCGCAAACTTTACAAGGTTTTTTATAAATTCCACAGTTGAGGGATTCGGATTTAGGTTTGTTATTTATTATTGTATTTAGATTATTTTATTTTCTCTGTACATCGCGTCAACACGGATATAGTGTTCTATCAATCGTGAGTGAGGGTCATCCTTATTAAGGATGGCCCTCAATAAAGTTTATTACTTAACCATAAATTTTCTTTTTTTAGACTAAAGTATTGAAATGTCTTCTTGGCTACAGCTTGAACAGTGTCTATTGAAACTGTTCTGATTCAGAACGCTGCTAAATCTAGAGTTACTTGGGTGAATTCCTCTCCTCAACGAGGCCTCTTCCTTTTTCTCACTCACCCTTTCTCTCAACCTTTGTCTCCTTATCTCTCAGTAGAGCAACCACTAGTCAATCGTTCAATCGAAAATAAACCCGCGAGATTGAATTTTTAAAACGACACTAATTATTAGAATTCTCAGTAAGTTTTTATTTTCATTTCAGATTGAATGATAATTTAGCCACAGTGTTCATTTTCTGGGATAATAGTTGTCGAGGAAGTTTCTTGAGAAAATGATCTTTTCAAGGTCCATTTATCTTTAACTTTAAATTCTACGTCACCGCGTTCAAATTTGAATGTAACTGGTATTTCTACGGTTTCAGTAACCATTAACAGATTGGTTTCTAATTTAGTGCCAGGTTTGCAGTATGACGGCCATGTATAGGTTGCCGTAGTAGTGACGGACATCTCTTGCGTCTGATCGGAACCGAATCCAAAGTTTGCCGATGACGAAAGTCCTACAGTTGTTGACGCGAATCCAATATCAGTCTCGGCTTCAGCCGAAACTTCAAACCCGAATTCAAACGATTTACTGAATGTAGCAGATATCATTTCGGTAATGGATTTTGTAGTCGAATAGGAACCTATAATAAAAACAGATATAACGAATTGTTAAAGTAGCGGTATGTGGTGGAGAAGGGGAGGAGGGAGGAGGGGCGTCACTTACCCGTCATACCGGATACATATTCAGTTCCACATCCATCATTAACTATACTTCTAGAATCAAGTGTGTGCGGGTGCGTTTCAATTATGTTTTGCTTATCGAAATGTGCATCAAATCCTCTCAGAACTGTTTTCGCTCTGTACATATTGATTTTACGAAATGCACTCCCGGCGTCAATATTACCATCGACAACGTAGAATTCGGCAATTTCAATCGGTTCATCTTTGTAATGATCTTTTTCTCCGGTTAGGAATGTTTCTTGTAGTGTTTCAGATGGTTTTTCTCTGTTATAAATTCTGTTGGAGATTCCAGAGACCATCGGTGGATTCTTGTCCAATTCTACGTACACGTACAACATTCCGTAACCGAAAGCTTCCGTGCAGGGATTCCAAACAAATCCATTGCTCATCATTTTTTTCTCTCCTACGCTCAAATCTCCAGTGATGACTTTCGCTTTTTCGCAGTAAAGCTTGACTTTAACATCAAAAACATCGAGTTGAGTACCGTGAATTTGTTGATGTTTCTTTTCGCTGTCTTCATCTTCGATAACCCATAACACGTTTAAACAATATCCTACTCCTTCAGGTGTGATGCAGATGTGATTTGCTAAAAATAATAACACTCTGTTTTAATAGATTATCGTGTCGGTAAAATATAAAGACAGATCGTACTTTGAAGGTTAATCAGAGTCGTTCGCTACTTAATGTAGTGTATTTGCTTCATCGGATAAACTAAGATAATTCTCATTCCCTATACATCTACTGTTGTTTAGGCATTGACTGTACTCAATTACCCGATAATGTTACTTAGCGAAAGCTCGTATTAGTTAACCTTCTAAGTACTATCCGAGGCCCGGAGGGGGAGTGATGCGTTAGGTGCAAACACACCTCCCCACAAGATCCCGAGTTCCGCTTTTTTGTCAAGGAAGATTAAATAGATAACAGTGACTTTGTTGTATGAAATATTCACTAACTCAGTATTAAAAAATACTTGGGGAGCTCAAAAGCAAAGCAGTTGTAGGGGTACAAAATACTTACAGGCGATTTTTATTTCCGCCTTGTCATGAGGTTTGCCGAAAGCACCGGTATTTGCAACTAACTCGCGTTCAAGAAAATCGTAATGTAGCTGGATTCCACCAATAATACGCACCGCATTAACACCATTCAAATAGCAACAAACCATTAATATCACTGATAGAAATATCTTCATACTAGAAATTATAAGACATTAAACACGATATAGTGACAACATAGTGAAATATTGCACGGAGGAGTCTCTGGAAATTGAAGCATTTACTTACATTACTGTTGGATAGTTCTCTCCAGAGTCACACAAACCAAAAGTCTGATAAATCATCGAAGATTCACGAGTCTTTTATACGATTCTTATCACAAATACCGTCCTTGATTTGACCAAATGTTACAAATGAGTTGTAAATGATATCACTGGACCGAGGATTGACACCAGGTGCGTGGAGCGGTCCAGGTGTGCGAGGAAGGATCTCCTTCACTTTGATTACGCCGACAGGACACGTCATCTTTAAGACAATATTGTGTGTGCTATTGTGCTATAATTCAGTTAGCCAGTCAGTCAGTCAGCTAGCCAGTAGTCAGTGAGTCAGTCAGTCAGCCAGCCAGCCAGCCAGTTAGCAAGCCAAACAGTCAGCCAGCCAGCCAGCCAGCGAGCCAGGGCCAACTTCATTTTGCGTAGCTAGTCGACTAGTGGTCGGAACTAATAACCGAACGCACTAGTTCGGTCGTAACGTATTTCACAGTGTCGGCCATCTTGGAAATGGGTCGGAACTACAGCGACCGTGCTCACGGACCATAGTTCCGACTAACGGACATTCGGTTTCGTTTAATTCGACTATAGTCGACTTACTCCGATAACCGAAGTTCGCCTAGTAAGCCAGCTATTCGGCAGCAGGCAGTCACCTCGCCTCAAACTGAGTCGAAGGTTTACGCAAATAAAAGCTATTTCAATTTCACCCACGTTTATTTATTTAAACCGTGTCGCATTCATACAAAATCCTTATTCGTTTTATGTCCCAATAACTCGGTTTATCTCTTTGCCCGATTTTGATGCCAGGTTCCTTCGGTAGAATTGTCTTCTTCAAGCCGTTCTTGCTGAAGTAATTATCCGGATAGTGCATCAATGATGAAAGGTCATACGGCGTTCCAAGGTCGTTGATCTTATTCTTAGCAGTTATTTGAAAGTTGATTTGAGCGTCTGAAAAATGCGTATGAAACAAGGGCGAATTCTTGCTTTCGAATACAAGATTATGATTCATATAATTCTATATTTTTGACATTTTTGAATTTGCAATGGAAAATCTAAAATGATCAATCGGGGAACTGTAGACGTCATTTCAGCCATTGATTCTTTTTCTATAATCAGTCAACCCGCCAGGTGGTGTTGGTAAAAAAAGCCACATAGGTTTCTAGTGAACCTAACCATACGTATTAGGATACATACATACCGGGCTCAATATTTTGCCACAATATTCGGACATATTTATCCCTGTCCAACCTCGTGTGCTCATGCCACAGTCCCAGCGCATGTAACAGTTCATGCCAAATGTAACCGTTATGAAGACAGCCGCGGCCCAGCGATAACATCTGAGTGCCACCAGACATACCTACTGCAGAGTGACATCTGAAAAAAGAGGTTACATAAAAAACAACGTCATCCAGAATTACAGCATGGGAAAGATGTACAGTAAATGGGTATTCTTCGGGATAAGAGTTTCATCGTGAAATATTCATATTCGAAAAGGCGAATTGGATCCTGAATTGTATACATCTAGTTGGATAAAAAAGGTCATATTTCATTTCGAATGGGATGGAATATTCAGTGTACCCTGTTCCGGAGTAGAACATGAGAGTCGGCAATTTCTCCGAATTGTCAGCGACTTCCGTAAATTGGAAACAATCGCCGCCTTCGTTAATCAGATCAGCGAGCAGACGAATAGCTTCTCGAATAACCGGTCGATCCGCATCGGCTGAAAATCGTATATCATCCTATCATTTATTTCGAATAATTTACAAAGATGAATAACAGATTTCAGGGCGAACAAAATTCGGATGCGCGCCTCCAAAATGAGCAATGATAATTAGTAAACAGATACTGTTTTTTGTTTTCTTTCGATTTACGTCGATCTGATGGTTGTTCATTTAACCTCGTTATGGGACTCGGATTAAGAAGTGTTGCCTGCACACTGTAAACAGTCGACAGGACTCGGACCCGCTTGTCACTCGACACTCATAGTGACTTCGTCAGCACTTAACTTAATATCACTGAGCTACCGAGGCCGTGTACGTTAGGACCAAAATTAACCAACGGAGTGAGTCTCTTTGCTGTATACCTATTCAAAATATCAGAAATATGTTTTTCGTTGTTACCTATTTTTGTGTTGGTGTCATCTTCAAGGAAAGCATAGCGCATTTTGTTACCGAACCATCTGGACCAGCGAGACTTCACTGCACTACGGAACTAGCGATACAACCAACAAATTAATATGTTATTTATACTTATTTCGCACACTAAACCGCGATATATCCCCAACCTACCGATGGAAGATCAATGTCACCTTGAAAGAAACCTGAAATCATTTGGAAAAGAAAATTTCTCTAATAACACGAAGAAGTTAGAGATACATTTTCAAACATTATTTTTGTGCTGTTCCTGCACCCTGCGGGGTCACTTTACCTTTGTGAACATCTGGTTGTGATGGTTCCTGAGTTGACTTCTAAACCAAGAGAGAACAATTGAAGAATTGATTGTCTTTACATAAATTACTAATGTTCATTTTATTTATAGATAGTTTGAATAATCAAAAACACAATAACATCCAATGTATTTCAATTTACATTTCAGAAAAGTTCCGAAAATAAATCCTGAAGGTGATAAAAACTGTTCAAAACTAGAATGAAATCATTTACTATATGGGGTATGACTCCTACGCGTTTAGTAGGTCATCTCGCTTTACATATCCCCAGGATGGTTGATGACTGGGGTAACTACTCCCCAGGGATAGGTGAATGAGAGAAACGTTTTTTTTTTGGGGGGGGGGGGAAGAAAGCACCTTCAAACTTACACATTCATGGGTACTGATCACGAATATGAACAGGATGACAAAACGAGTCCAGTGTTGCATGATGTGAATGCTCTGAAATCCTCAGTCCTCGTCGTGTTCTCTAAACAGTTATATTACATTTACATTTATTCTGTAGTGTGTGATATGTATAATTTCAATGATTGTAAATATATTTATCTATTAGAACAATCATATCTCAATATGAATAACGCGTGTAGAACTGATTTGTTAAACGCCAGACGTTGTTTTTCCAGCTAGTCAATTATCATATATCTCAACTCGTAGTTTATGTGCATGAATACATTTAATTTCTCTAAGGTCTCAACGTTTGGTAAGGACGTTTTAGTATAATTTCCCTCATAGAGAAATTTTCCCTTCCCTTGCGGTCCTTGCTCTGCTTTAGGATTACGCATCATTTTAGGGACCTCATCCTCACCACCTCGCTCCTCTTGAGTTACTTTTTTAATCGTTTACGCTCCTGATAATTTTCCATTCAGTGCCACTTGTTTAAAATTCCTCTCGAAAAATCTCTACTAGTTGCATCCTCGCTTGCCAGGGTTTAGTTGCAACCAATCCCTGGTAAGTGAGGATGTGCTAGTGGACGTCATCAATCACGTGTGAGAACCAAGAGGAATTCTCTATATTTTGTTTAGCAATTGTTTTATTTTTTATAAATACGTATAAAATATATGTTCAATAGATAATTAATAATTATAACAAATAATAACAACGTTTTTTTCTCATCTACTCATTTTCTTCGTCGCGTCTAAATTTCAATATTTGTGGCTTTTCTATTGAAACATTTAGTAGAAATAATTAAAAATTCGAAAAATCTAAGCTTTTCCTAACGTTGCCGGTATGTTTATTTCGATAAGTAGCAATTGCCTTAACCGTTAAGCTTCACCATGCTGCTCCACAGTTCTGGGTTTCATCTTTCTCCGGATCCAGTTTCACAGTTGTTTGGGTCGCCATGCTGCTCCACAGTTCTGGGTTTCATCTTTCTCCGGATCCAGTTTCACAGTTGTGTGGGTCGCCATGCTGCTCCACAGTTCTGGGTTTCATCTTTCTCCGGATCCAGTTTCACAGTTGTGTGGGTCGCCATGCTGCTCCACAGTTCTGGGTTTCATCTTTCTCCGGATCCAGTTCCACGAGTCTGCAATCATCACAAACTCATTCAACTCTGCATTCCAATCCTGTACTGTGGAGCTGGATCCTGCGGACAGTTGAGCCATGCAGGTTTTATAGACTGGGCGTGAAAATAGATACACCACAAGGAAACGCTTTTCACTTCGCAGTAGAGCAAAGCTGACGTCATAAGTCCAGCAGCGAGATCATGATTTGACTCTCGGAGATTTTAGGAACGTTTCGTCTCAATCAGCGCCCATTGCATAATGGCGTCATCCATACCTCCGGTAGAAATCAGAAAACTGTCATCAAACATGAATCGAACTGTAGTTATATGATTCGTGTACGCTTTCACTTCAGTATAGTCCGCCTATAGAAACAAATACAACTGATCGAAATGAATAGATAATCATATATAGATATTATGATATATATAATGATATATATGATAATTATACTATAAATAAATATATAATTCACATTTTATTTTCACATTAAATAGAATTGTCATCTACAGCCCGGTCCTTACCCTATGAGTTGAACAGGGGTATTTGTAAAGTCGTATTCGTCCCCTATTTTCTCCTACAGCTAAAATATCCCTGAAGTTCGATCGACTGACACAATTGATGTCATCTCCTTTATCGAGGTTCGACCAAGCACCTATAAAAACAATCAGCAAACGAAAAACAATTAGTAGAATTACCCGTACATTCCGACGCGGACGATAGATCATAAGTTTAGAAAACCTCTACGTATAAGTTTTGAAAAGATTAAAAGCGAATTTTATTCATCAAGAATAAAAATCAAAAGTCACTTTCGATCTCTCACTATAGATCATCGTCAGGTGTGATTTGACGGTGTGACCCAAACCTGACGATGACCTCTAGTAGAGAGTTCGAAACGTCGTGTATTTTATTTTTGATTTTTAGTTTTTTAAATAAAATTCGCTTTTAATCTTTTAAATTCTGTATATAGTGGGTTTAAACTTATTATTAATTCTCCACGTCAGACTATATAGACTAATTGAATAATTTAGTATACGATCATATCCCATTGCATCGAACATTCAGGACCCAGTTAAGATTAGTTCATTTCTGAATATTCAACACTGTCGTCAAATCTTAACGGAAAACCATGGAACTACTTCCATCCTGGTCATGAAGTCAGCTCGACTTATACGAACCTAAAGTACAGAAACCCAGAGTACAGGTTTGCGTAAACCAATCAGTATCACAGAACTTTGTGGAATTCTTTTCCCTTTGCATCATATCCGCGTTCCCTAGAAAACCATAGCAAGAAAATTGGTTTTACTCTTCTTCAGAACGATGAGACAGGAAAAATATAAAAAGTCTTCAAAATTAGATTTCAATTTCCCTCACAAAATATGTAGCAGCATAAAAATCTAAATCATTGATAAACTCATAAACGATGAATCAACTTTTGAAAATAAATGTTTCTTTGATATTTACTTACAATATTTAAGGTCGTAATCACCAGACATCGACTGTAGGTAGTGACCATCGCTTGACCAATCAATTTGCGTCAAAAAGTTGCGATGCCCCTGCAAAAAAACAAACATCTGCGTATTTCTAAACCATTCTCAGTCACAAGAACAAAAATTATGTCCGCCCCAAATTAAAACCATTTCAATACTTTTTAAACGCTTAAGTTTATTTTCGAATATCGTAAAAATACTGAATGAGGTATCTGCTCAATGAGATGTTTCGAACTCCATTTTTTCTTACTCGGCGATTTTGTTTATACAATCGTTACAACACAGAGAGTTTCATCAATGGCTATCGGAAAACCTAATTTATTTCATCATTCGATAGATCTTTAATCATACGATTTCATTCTGTTTCTTCGATAGATTTCTTGTAATTTACCTTAACATCTAGAATTCATCATACACTAGCAGTGAAAGCTCGAACTTCAAATAAATCTAATCAACCTTTAAAGTACTGTTTGCTTTTTAAATTTTCTGATTCGACACGCGGCTCCTACACAGCAGCAGTAATTTACCTGTAATTTGCCAGTTTGTACTCGTCTGATGCACTGACCGTCGTCCAATATCGTGAATATATAGATATCCGTATCATGTGACCCGACTGCCAAATAATTGCCGGCCGGCGAAAACGAGACTACCCCCAGCTGTAACTCGCGCTCATTGGTTACTTGTAACGAGGCTATATGCTGACCGTTGGTCGCGTCCAGTAGAACCAGACGTCCGGCTGTGGTTCCTACCGCTATCAACTGACCATTAGAATCTATCGCTACTGATAAACAAGGTCTCTATAACGAAATAAAAAGAAAAGAATCTATGATAGGAAAACATCGTACTATATTTTTCGATGAAGCGGGTGGATAAGGCGTGGATGTTGTTGCAATCAGTGACAAGCGGCTTTGAGTTTGTGAAACAGAATCTAATTATTGAATTAACTGAAAACCCGAATTAAGCATTAATAATCAGCTAATTCAAATCAAAAATTAACCCCATTTGTTAAACTGGTAGCTTACAGTGTACACTTCAAAGGCCGTGGTTCCGTCGTGAGGTTAAAAATCGAATATGGTAACTCTCGGGAAACTAACATCCGAACGTCATTTGTTTGTTTGGCTTTACGTTCAGATCTTGGTTTTCCCAAGACGTCATAAAAGCATTCGGATAGTTTTCACTTAGAAAAATCTACGATAAACGACTTACATCTACAGTTGTACGCCAGATAATCTTATGATTCAGTGTCGACCACTTGATGACTTGCATATCGTAACCGGCCGTATAGAAACAGTGTTCGGCTGGGTGAGTTGTCTGAGCCCATAGCTCGTCGTAATGTCCCTAAAGAAATAGTTTCAAAAAATATTTCAACTGCAACTAAAGACGTATAGAGAATCTCGCACATTATAACGAGAAGGATTAAGTCCGAAAACTTTTTTATTTAAGCTAATAACTTGTTGATTCGACATATCGCCTATAACCTTATAGCGATCTTCACGAATACTAAAGATAACTATAAAAACTAATGACGTGAAGTGAAAATCTTTGGTGATTCCATAAAAGCTGCTCAAGTCATCATAGTCATTATAGTGAATACCTTTGACTTCAAAAAGGATATATCATTTTCATTGATAATTTTACCTGAATAACGGTGTTGAATTTCTCCTGTAACGAACCCTCTAGTACACAATTTCTAGTCGTACCGATATACAGCAAACCGTCGGTACCTTCATAATTAGCACCGACTATAGTTCGTGGATATCCGTAACTATCCGGAATCTATCATTAAAAATACAAAAACAAAGACTTAATCAATGATCTTTTGAAAATGATTTTTCCTACGTATTCTTTCATTTTGTTAAATATCAATATGTACATGTAATTCATGAAAATTTCAACAAATATCATCGAATTCCCTATTCACCATATGGGTGTTCTATATATAGATATAACATTTTTAAGAACGAATTAGTATTATTATTAGTTACCATGCGTTCTTTGACAATTTTGTATTGATTGACGCTGTCCCAGGCTCGAATCTCGTTCCCTCCTCCCGAGAGGAGAGTGCCATCGGGTAACATAGTCAGAACTAGCACCGTTTTCTATACGAAAAAAAAAAATTATTAAACACTTTTATGAAATAAATAATAATTTTTCCATTTATTCAGTTCGCATTTTTGTATATTATCTCCTAGGAAATAATTTCCCTCGGTCGTCGACTGCACAAAACAGTTTCAAACTCTCAGTCTCCAGAACTTAATTCATTCCGAGCCTTCTCGGGAACCGTCAAACCGAGTAAGATACCACGACGACCATGATTGGGTTCGGACCTCAGATTTTATCTGAATTTCGTACAATTACCTGATGGGCGTGTTTGAGGTCGTAAGACAACATGTTATCCTTTATAAACGCGTCCATTGGATCTTTATTCCAGATGATAATGCTGCCGGTTGAATCTCCAGTGATGACGTCACCGTTTGATGAAAACGTTAACGATGTTATAAATTTCGGCACTTCGTCCTGAAAACACAGTATCACACGGGTTTAAAGGACCTAGTTAGGGTTTCTCTCGTTTATTGAATAATCGCATTGTGCCTATCCATATCGAAAGTAATTTGCAGGGTCGTATTGTGATATGATACATTCACGTAAATGTACCAGTCAAATCAGGTTCGAAACACCGACAATAGATTTTTATTTATGATTTCAAAGCTTTGCATATCAATGATGCTGCAAGGCAGAAAACCCGTTATCGCTGCGTTGCAGCTATATTTCGAATTCTAAAAATTCAATTCATTCTAAATAAATCTATGAAGTTGGATAGAAGTGTCTAGCCAAACCATCAGGGGAGTTACCGAAAAGTTGGTCAAAGTTAACTAATGGATGAATTGCTAATGTGTCGAAATGGTTGACCCTGACCACCTTTTAGCAACTAACCCCTGGTTAACAGATTTTCGTTGTTAAATCTTCATATTGTGAATCTTTTTATAAAAGGAACTCGTTCAACCTAGAATATCCCAAGACACAACTCACGTCGAAAATTCCGCTCTTTTTATCGCGTAGAATTCTGCCGGACTGATCGACACCGCGGTCCGATTCCCAAAATACTTTCCAGAATGAGATGTGTTGTTTACCGTACGTGACAATGATCGTATCGTCGTGAGGGTGAAATACAGCTCCGGTCACTGCCGAACTTGACGTCTACAAAAAAAAAAAACGACAACAGAATTGACTTCGCGTCGTAGAACAAATCATGGATCAATTGAAATACGGAATTCTACACCAGCATCCAGAATCCATAATCCAGAATCCAGTTCCGCAGTTATGAGTAAGAAAAGTTGAAATCAGTTTGAGCTGAATACAATACCGTTGTTTTAGCGACCAGTCTCTCCGCCTCCCAATCCCATAACGTCAGCACATGTTTATTACTCATATCTAACGCTAACAGATAATCACCATCCATCTGAAATATTCAATAGATAAATCTGTAATACTCAATATATAAAAACTTAGAATATTTTGTACAACCATGACTGTACCCACAAATCCCAGTATGACATTATCAAATCGATTGATTCATCTAAACGCCTACTCGATGTTATTTTTATGGAGGCCGCCATATTGATTTGGGAATTGGGATATATATCTGTACGGTTAATGTAAGGAAAGCATGTAATTGTACCTCGTGACTGAATCCTACAGATCCAACTCCCTTCATAAAGACTCCTTCTCCAATTACATTAAATGTCTGTAAAGTTCTGTAATCCCAAATTCTCACATGCGCCTATAACACATACATAGAATAATATAGAATTATGAAAGGTTTATTCAAAAAACGTATATTGAAGCCCTCATTTGAATTTTTGAATTCTACGAATGGCGGTTATATCGGTTATTGTTTTACTCACTCGGTTCCCGGATGTTTTACCAGCTGACTGACCGGTTGCTACGTACGGCTGCGTGTCATGGATAGAAATACTAAAAATCAACAAACAAGAATTGACATTTTAACTCCAGCGCCTAGTTCTCCTCCGTCGTTATAGATCTGTCTTAAAATTACTAAACTGTTCGGTGTAGGATGTATATAAACTGTGAGACTGATTCGACAGATCGTTTCATGGCGGTTTCTATTAGACAAATACGACTGTCTATAACTCAATTTTGAAGAAATATCAAAATAGTGGTGACATTTCTAGCAACGTCATTCCTTTCATAGTTTTTCTTCACAACTGAGGGATTTTCTTCAATTCAGCTCTCTTTATCTTGGTTACAAAATAGGCAGATTTCTATTCAAAAATTCATCGATTTGCTAAAAGTTTCTTGGAATATTTGAATACATTTGATCAGAGGTAAAATATTCTTACCAGAGAATCTCCTCGTTGTGTTCGGCGTAGTGTCTCTGTCTGTCCCGTTTTTTATCGTACACAACAGTAATGGCGGAAACTGTGTAAATCAATTCACCAGTTGGAAGCACGTGTAGATTATTGCGAGCATCTTTACCTCGATACCCGTATCTTCAGACCGGTTAAAGGAAATATCTGAATCCAGTGTGGCCCAAAAGTTCGTCGACGATAACCACCAGATAAATATCGCTGTAAAAATTTGCCGTTTTAACTAAGTCATGGTGCTCCCTATAGACTGGTTAACTCTTAACCAACTTTTGAGTAATTGACCCCTGAGTCTTACTTCATGAATATGCAAATTTCCGCATCTGTCATTGGTTGTAAATTTTGAAAAGGATACACCCAATCGAGACTTAGCATTCGATCCGGTCGCATTCCGTCGTCGTTACCGTCAGGTATAGTCGGGGCATAGAATTCTGAAGATGAAAACAAATTTTCAAAAACTCACTTATTTCCTTTCGTATTTTGTAACACGAAAGACGCAAATGGTATAAATGCACTAGCTATCCCGGTTATTGTTTTGATTGTAATACCCAGTCGCAGAAACCGATCCCCAGTTACTGACTAAAGCATTTACTGCTAAGAGTTTAATAGCCCAAAAGAAGCGCATTATACGACCACGACCATGTTTAGATATGTACATATATACCTGTCACCGATAAACATAATGTATTGTTAAAATACACGAAAAGAAATATTTCTCGCAATGACTTCAAATTCCTAGAAATTTTTATTCCAAAAACTGCCGCTGCACACACAAACACCTATTCTAAAAGACCTTGACTTAAAGATACGAAGTGTCCATTTTATCGTCTCCTAGATTTGAGAAATCTCAAGAACATAAGTAGTTAGTATATTCTAGGTTTCTAAAATTTAATCGCCATTTCGCTATGAGTTCTGGGTTGACTCTGATTCTATTCAAATTTTAAGATTCGAATCATGACCGACATCTAAGGCCCTTTTCGATTGTGCTCTTCCGTAAGATGTATTATCTATACTTTCTCGTTCGATTGCCGAATTTCTCCCACATTTTCCGTCTCTGCACGAATCGTCTAAAAATTTACAATTTAACAACTATTTGTAATTTTAATGTCGAACTCATTGTGGGAATCTACGTAAATTTTTTGTTTCATCGCGGATCTTGTGATCTTACCGATTCATTTTAAATAATCATAATAGTTAGAAGAATATTCCATCTTCCGGAAGACGACAATCGAAAAGTACCTTGGATATGCTACGACTAGGTCTGAACTTGAGACATAAGGCAAGAATCCACATTCATGTGATGGCTTCTAGGGACAACTGATAAATTGGACACTTTTTGAGTAAAGCTTATGAAACCTTCGTGTACAATTTCGAATGATATATTATGACTAGGCGGTAAATGATGTATACTACACGCACGGCGTCCTTTACAGAATCGATGCTCAGCCCTCCACTCAGGAGCTAATATCAAACAGAGAAGAAAAAAACAACAACATCATAAACAAAACAGAAAAAAAACACACGTAAATACAATCCCGTTATTGATGAATTATTCACAATCGGGTAGAGGTGAAGCTTTTTATAAGAAAGCGGAGGGGGTTGGGGGATAGAGGGAGGGGAGTGGGGAGTAATAGAATATTAACGTTCGTATCGAAGGAGGCAAGTCGATATTGTAACAATGTCGCGTGCCAAATATTCGAAACGCAGCTAGAAAATTCATATCTTAGGAAAAATTTTTTTTCAGGCGCTACGAAATAGCTAGACGTACTCGCGTGCAGTAGCTTCAATCGGTGAATAATGTCTGTTTCGATAGGAAAATACTCGTCGCAACCAGAATCATAATTGAAAATCGTTTTGCACTCGGTAAAGTCGTAAAAGCCGTAATTAGGGGGTTTTCGATGAAGGTTTTATTCGTGCGCGACTCGTGTTAAAAACGATTTACGATATAACTGTAAGGTTGGGGATAATTTGCAATAATATCACGCTAGGAAGCTAGGTAATCAATTTGAACATTTCTCTTGTGAAGGGTTTTTGAAAATAATGCAGAAAAAGGGAATAAGCAATTTCTATGATAATTTTCATCGATGATAATTTTACGACAGAGAATGTGTAATTATGAAGCGAAAATGGTAAACATAAAACCGACAATTAGAATAAAAAATAGTCGTATCCGAAACGTTGATTAAAATATCGGCCCATGAAAAAATTCGGAACCTCTTTTTCTTTCTCATCGTGGGATTTTATATCATCGTTTCAGCACGGATTCAGAGTGTTACAGCACGGATTCACAGTGTTATAGCACGGATTCAGGGTGTTTCATCAAAGGTTACTTAAAAGGTTTTTAAAAATGTACGGTGCAGAAAAAAAGAATGAAAGTTTTTACCTCGTCTTTGTCCGTGTATGTCGACTCTAGCTACATTAAACCGTCTGTCATCACCAGCTTTGTTTGTCGTCGCGGGGGGTTGATTATACTGGTCTCCCTTGTATCGTCTGTTATCGATATGAAGCGGTTGTCGCGATGGTAGACGATGCGCCCCCTGGCGGGGAGTTTCTATAGGTAAACGTTGTGGATTATTGGCTGGATGGTACGGGTTGTGTTGGTGGTGTGGAAGTGGAGGGGGTGGAGGTCCGGTGGATGGTGGATGTGGACCTTGTGGAGCTTGTCGGTCGTGATTCAGCGGATATCTATCGGGGTTAGGTGAATGTTGTCTATAAGGGGGTGGTTCCTGGTTTTGTGTTTGAAGAGGTGGTGGCTGGTAGGTTCTAGCTGGTTCGTGATGGTTATTATATGGTGGAGTATGAACCCGCTGCTGCTGCTGCTGCTGCTGTTGCTGTGGTGCTGGTGCTGGTGGCTGTTGTACTACTGGTGGCGGTTGCTGCTGTTTTGGTGGTGGTGTCGGGTCATCACCTTCAACGAAAAGTTGAAAATTAGTTTTTAATCCGTGGACCGTGAAATAGCACGTGAAAGTAGGAATCGCTAATACTCATTATACACCGATGCCGAACGTATTGATAACAATACGTCATATTGGCCGTGAACAGTAACGTTTTACTACGTATCCATACGCATTTGACGGCCAATCGGCGGCGTGCAGTAACAACGTCATGTTCCTTACTAGTACACAGTGTTGTGAGCTCTACGGAAATCAGTAAATTACGTGCCACGTCAGTTCACCCGTAAATGTTACGGCCCAATCATTGGCTTACCAGTCCAGGCTGGTTGGAAGATTATTTGAATGAACCGGAACTGACTTGGTCTCTGGACCCCAGATTAGGGTTGATTTGATTCTGGACAGAATCAAACCATAACCACATTTCAATGGTCCAAACAGAGTGAGTGAGTGTTGAGAAATGTGTCAAAGTTTCTATTAGAATGTATCAAACTTACGCGGAGCCGCCACGACTGCGTCAGTCCTAGTCATCGGCTTCTTAATGCCTTTATCGGAATGACGCGGTTTTTGTTGTTGTTGTTGAGTTTGTGAAGATCGTTCGGAATCGTTTATATCGTCGAAATCCTCGTCGTCGTCGCGTCTGTGCGGTTTGCGAGGTGTGTCCGGCTCGTCGTCCGAATCGCCACGGTTCTTCGCCTCGAACGGTCTCTCCTCATTCCCGCACGCGATGAACGCGTCGTGATCCCGAAATTCACGGAATAACTGAGAATAGCCTTGTACCTGAAAACGTTATCGACAAGAGAATCTAGACCCACTTTTTAAATTTAGAATAAAATTAAAATAGATTTAAAAACGAAATTCATTCATCAAGAATTGAAATCAAAAGTTTCGAACTCATTCGGGGGTTGACTCTGAAAGGAATCTGCCAAGGAATGCACCCTGGTATAATCTCATGAGGTTCGAAGTTGAGATGAAAATCACATAGTTATGATTATAAGTACCCGGTTTCACAGTTTGTGAGCTTAGATTTTTACTCAGAGTTAACTCATTGAAAATTAACTAATTCAACTATGAGTTGATGCTGCAACTCGCGACTGTGGAACTGGATCCAGAATATTATCAGCGTCACAAGCGACACAGTTCAATCAGAAACGTAGATAATAAAACCACTTTCAGAATGCTATACTCGGGGATTATTGAATTAACTGTCATTTCAGGCTTTTTTTAATGAATATCTGTCCTACCGCAAACAGTCATCGATTCATCGATATTTCAATTTTCTAAATCTATAACCTATTCAGCCGTTAATCGGCGAGTTGCAACTCATCAAATAATTGGAAAAAAATTGCTTTCCCTGACAGAGCTTTCAGTGGAGCTCCTGTCACACGCGTATCTCAGTGATACGTGTGTTCATTATATCGACTTGTCACCAGCAAATAGAATTCATTACCAGACGTCAACCGAATATAGAAATTATGTATTTTTATCTTGATGAATGATGATGATTCATTCAATATTCGCGCAGTATAGTCGACGACGGGTTTATTTTCATTTCGTGATTTTGCTATTTTCATATTTCAGACAAATAATCCGAAATCACAATTTTCCGTCAGTGCCCGGCGAATCAGAGGTTGTTTCATAATACAAATGTTTTGATGGAGATGCGGACCGGTTGCTCGAAAGGTTTTTTGAGGTGGCTTTGAGTTTTAATTGTTTATCGTATCGTATCGTTTTCGCAGTTGTCGATGAAAGCCATTTGACCCATGATTTGACTCCGGCCTCAATATTTCACTCTTTATTGCCAGGTGTAATAAATCTACTTTTTTCTATTTTAGATATAAGAACTCGAACGAAACAAAAATAGGTGAATCAAAAATTGAATTTTGTGCCAACTGTCAGATACTTTTTGAAAATGACAAACCTTATTGTTATTAGTTTTATTGAATTTCATATGAATAACTTACCTTTTTAAATGGAGGTCGTGCCGTATAGATTCGAGACACTGGCGGATATTCCAATTTGAGCATGTTCGTAAAGTCTTTCAGTAAATCCTCGAAACTCTGCGCAGTTTGCGGGTTCAATATCACCTTCTCCCGACTGTCTCTGTGCGTGTTACTGATAATGGTGAATATGCGCGGTTTAAGGGTTAATGGCGTGTGAGACCCGCGGATGTGTTCGGGCGGGAGAACCGGGCTTGGACGCAGCAAAGCTTGCGGTTCGCCGCGTCTGAATTTACTCGCGGACGGACGCTTATTCTGCCAGAAATTCTCACGCGAATATCCGTACACGACTTTCGTATTGAGCTCCTTCACGCTGGACACGACGTAGGAACGGCCGCCCTGAAACTCGCTGACATCTCGGATCTCGCGTCCGTCCGGTATTCCGAACACGTAGCGAACCCCGGTGGTGGTCGAGATTTTTTCATTCAACCACATCAACAACGTTTCGAACGTCATGAAAATCTTTTGACTGATCGAAGTCGTCAGTCCTTTATAGTTCGGATCGCCATTTCGGAAAAACGTCACCAACTTTCCCTTCTTGTCGACGTGTTTTCCGTGCAGTTTCTGGTCTATCGGATCGTCCGGGTAGATATATTCTTGTCGGTATTGTTTAGGTACCGGGGTATGTGAGTATCGACTGGGCATGGCGCCGCCGTGTGTTGTAGACGACGATGTAGTTGTAGACGCGTAGTCTCCGGTCAAATATCCGACGTCTTCCTCGTAGTCATCGTAACGACTGAAGTGACCTATAAATCTCTCTTTTCCGGGCCCCTGTTGAAAATGACACACGTAAATATACATTTCACATATTTCAATTCGTTTCGACTTGATCTCTATTTTCTGCCTGTCACATTGATACCAATGAACGATATATCGTATCCGACTTATGTATTGAGCTATCTAGTTCCACAGTTGTGAGTTAGAGCTAACTCTGAACCCAAGATCCAGTTCCACAACTACGTAACTCTGAACTCGGGCCATTTTCCGCGATTTTAAGTTAGATTTAGAGAGAACAAATTCATTTAATGATACGGTGAGTTTTCACAGTTGTAACTGATTTACGAATACTGAGTTCACTTAAAGCAAAATAGTTTTTTTAAAATGTCTTTTCTCTAGATAAGAATAAACTCTAAATTGTGGAACTGGTTCCAAAACATTCGAAAATATGGAAACCCAGCAATTCGAAGAAACTAGAATAGAATAAGATATTTCTTCGAAACAAAAGTAAAAAACGCTACCAACTAGAAACAACACCAACAAGTAATATATAGCGCCTGAAGCTATAAAACAAATGTTAATGATTTTTCATCATGTAAATAATTAATTTCCAATTGAAATATCATCCCGGGTATATTATTACGGGTAAGCGGCAATTCTAAATGAAAGATGTTTCCCATTACGAATTCATAAATTGCAACTAGTCGAATTCATCGAGAACTCGAGTGATCACGTGATCACCACGATGTAGCTGTAGTCTTTGGTCGGAAGTAGATTAATCGTTCCGGTCAGGCACGAGTGATTTTATCGATTATCTATCTAGTGTTTGGAGAACCAGAGCCAGACGACAAAAAAAGCGCACAGGAATTAATCGGTTTTCTGGAAAATTACGCTCACAGACGCCGTCATCGAAACTAGAGTGAGATAGGGAACTAACGCAATCTGTATAGACCTAGCCCAAAGGCTCACAATTTTGCAGTCATGACTTCAGTTGTTAGATTAGCTATGAAACTAAAATGAGCTCAAACTGGTTTTAACTGTTGGATTAACTTTGAAACAAAATAAGTTTAGACTGGTCTTAAGTTGTAAGGTTGGTTATAGGACAAGAACGAGCTTTAGGCTGACCCTGGACATCGAAACTCTATTTTTATATCGAATCAAAGACATTCGATTTTTCACGAAAGGTTACGCGAAAGGGAGCGGCGATATTTAGTGCAGTGAAAGAAATGCATTTTCTAATTCAAATACATCACCGCAAGGGTCAATAACCGGTCACACTGTCAGTTCTCTATCAGGCTCAGATCGTATTAAAATGTCACGGAAAATGCGAGTAATTGATTGGTTGTAATTAATACAGTTTGATTGCTGCCAAACGAGCTTAGTTACGGCGATAGCAACCGGGGAAAGTGATTTACCGGCTCCAACTCAAAATGGATGCTGGATCTTAATTCATCAACACTAGAATCAAGTAAAAGTAATTTCATATGATTTATATCTTTATGACAATGAAATAGAATATATTTCTATTTTCGCCAATACTCATTTTCTCCAAACTATAGGTCATTCATATTTAGAATCCTTAATATTTTCTTCACAATGCACTCAGATAGTTTTTCTAAGAAATAATCATGAAGAATATTTAGATTATTCGCACTTTCGCAATCGTATTCTGGAAGTGGGTCGTCAGTTATAGATCACGTTAACTGTAAGGCCAGTTGCACGGCCAGACCTTATATTTGAAACCCAAAAATGTAAGACAACTTTTGAATGAAGTCACGACTGTGCAACTGGGCCCGGGGCATTGTGGGGGCTTGAGTCCAAAAGTGGTCTTGAATCGTTAGATTCACTGGTCTTAAATCTAAGCCCTGACTATGCAACTGGTCTAAAACTGATCTCAGTGACTTGTGTAAATTAGTAATTGGTTTCCATGACAGTAGAACTCAACGTTATAGGCCATATAACGGATGGTTGAAGGGATATGCATAAATTATCATATACATGATTATATTGACTATTTGAATTGATATCTAAGCTAACACGACACATTATAATGTACAGTATCAATAGATATCACATCTTTCTAGAAACGAGCCGATAGGAAGAACGTACAGAAGACAGTTTAACTATGGACGCGGTTCTACAGTTGTGGGAGGTTTAATCTTACACTGATCTCAGTTCAGTTTTACAGTTGTGTGCGTTTAATTTGACTCTGGATCGGGTTCCACGGTTATATAGCTTTAATTTGACTATGGATCTAGTTCCAAGTTGTGTGGGTCTAATTTTGATCCAGTTGCACAGGTTGTGTGGGTTTAAATTGACTGAAATGCAATCCTGATTCTGGACGGATCTGTGAATTGATGTATAGCATGCAGCACTCGGTATTGCGTGTTTTGTTTAATCAGCTCCTCACAACTTCGACTCTATTCGACTAATGAATCAAACATCATAATTCACACTTTTCCATAACCAGCCCCATAATCTTACCCGATCAGAATTGAGCTTTCGCACGAATTTATGAAAATCGACCAATTCCTGATTTTTGAAATTTTGCAAATCCATCTCACCACACATTGAACTGCGAACTACCGCGTACAAACGGCTAACTACGCCATATAATTCTCCCTTGGCTTACTTAGTTTAACAGTTCCGAAAGTCTTATCTTTATATATGAATTTTATGCTTATCATAATAGATAAGAAGAAGCCACTTGTTGGAATTTACATGACAAAATACAATAAGGCAACTCAATAGAATACTGTGATTTTCTTGAAAATTCTTCGCTGTTTGATTATGGTTCCCTTATGTATTATATATAACCCATCATTTCCAGAAACCGGGAGCCGATTATACAATTATACTGGGACCAGTATTACCAACTCAATTCACTTTCGATTGAGCTGGCCCCTTGGTTAAGCTTAATGCCAGTCTATAAAACCGGGCCCTGTATACGTATCAAAAGGATGACGATTTAACTCTTGAGCCAATTTTGGTTTTATTCAGAAGGAAATTCGTAAGTGTGACTGAAGGGAAACAAAATAACTGTAATGAACTAATTTTGACTTCAGGGTGAAATCAAACGCACTACAACTGTAGAACTGGATCCAGGTGACCTCGAATACTAACCGGAATGCTCGTACGAATGGGAAAAAAAACCTTTGATAAAATTATTTATACCCTTAACGACAGCTCGTGGAACAAAACAGTTCCCACATTAATCCTAAATAATTACTGCAACACAAAGAATTCCAAGTGAGGTCCAGTTTTTATTTCAATACTTCTGAAATCTGGGTCGATAATTTACAACATATCAACACAAAGATAAATCGTACGATACTTTCCCATCGTAACGAATTCAAGACATTAAAGAAGATTATTTAAAAAAAATTCTTATTCGTAATACTCACGTAGTAATGGTAGGTCATGATTTTTTTTAGGTAACGAAATTCATTTTTTGTTAAGCCCAGTGGCGCTTAGCTTCCATTGCGCGTTATCCGATATAGTATATACTCAATAACGACGTTGTTGCCCACAACAAAGTTTTATGCGTTTATACTCACACGAATATATGTATCTATATATGATTGGAGACATAGAACCGGCAACAAAACTATTTTTTTTAAAAACATTCAGGTGCATTTTAGAAATAAAATTGCCTTTTCTTCACGACGTATTGAAATCAAGCGCGTTGATAATCAAACGAAAACAGGTTAGCTATTTTCGTGCCGCCGAAAGCTATAGAATGAAAAGACCATTCCTTTTCACTTTTAGTTGAAACTTATTATTATTACAATGCGTCGTGCTTCGAAGGCGTGCGCTTGAATTCTCACTAACCATTTTAAAATCTATGCGCTTCGCTACTTAGTCATCTGTAGCTTTATATAGCGTAGTCCAGGCGAAGTAAATATACCAGTTTCCTGATATTTGCTTTATTGTCCTCCGACCGAGCCAGTGGGTTAGGTTTGAATGGAACCCGTATCGCACTATAGCGCCGGTAAAACAGGGCGTTACCATGGTCACAGAGAATGCTGAAACTTGATAAACATCCCGCGCAGTTTCAACAGCAGCGGCAGCAGCAGCAGCAGCAGCAGTTAGGAGGATGTCGTTACTCGGGGTGACTTCAGCTTTATGTTGACCCTAGCTACACAAAGTCGAAATGAGTCGCCCTCGATCCAATAAAATATTTTAATAAGCTATCGATTTGCAGAACAAACAATTCATCATCGCATTATGGGAATTAATGACACTCAACAAGTAACAGAAATTCCGAGAAAATGTGTGGTGAATATTACCACGTTAAAACATATACCGGTACCATGAAGAAACAATGATTAGATTCTCGATGTTAGAACTTAAAGCACGAAGGAACGGATCATGAAATTCATGCTCCGGTTCCGTTTATTTCTCGTTTGACTCAAATTTTTTAACTTTTGGATTGAACTTATTTTAGCTCTAGACTCAAACCGAATCAGTTACCGTGGAACTGGCTCCAGAAATTGTATATTTAGTTTAACAAGATTAAATGATGATCGCTGGTGGAAAAATATCTTTCCTATACGTGGCCAGAATCATCAGACACGAGCGATTTACCTGAATAGGATAAAATATAGAAATATCGATACAAACCAGATCTTTCCATATGTTTTCAAATGGCGATCAGGTTCTTATCTCACAAAACGCATTTTAAAATAATTCTAACACTTATCCATTCATCAATTTCTATTTGAAATCAGCGAGTCGTCAAGTGAAAAATAGAATATCCCATTTCCTAAAAGATATATACACCGATCCACCAAAGCTCGTAACCTCATCGCTACGTTATGTTTTCTATGCTTTTTAATCATATTTGCGAAGCCCCGATATAATATAATGATGATTAGAATAATACAATTAGAGTATTCTGTGTGAGACGCGACTGAAGATTATTAGAAATAACATCATGAATACTAACTGAATGAACGCAGTTCAAGCGAAACCGTATATTACAAATTGTCACACGGACAACATTCATTTTCACAGAGATTCAGGAATTAATTTGTTCTTGATGATATTCAAATTGTTTTTTGTTCACATAGCTGGTAATTGGTCATCGGGCCGAAGGGGTAATGCAAGGACGTAGGGTCATTTTGGACGTTGAACAGGAATCAATATTGGTTTTTTACTCGTCAAACAAGCGCTTTGCGTCCAATATAACGCGTTGTGATGCCAGGTGCATAAACTTTACCTTTTAACAATTTGAATACCTTCAAATATAGACAGTGATTTGTCTATGGAAACCAATTTGAATACGATCGACGATGACGTCACAACATGGCCACATACATCACGTGACATTAGATTATTTCAGTCACGGTTCATGATAAACGAAAAGTGTTTGAAGACGCATTCAAAAATTCGGGATAAATTTTTTTTTTTCGAAGTTGTTTCTCTCATGAAAATTTCGCCGAATAACCGCATATGTATATATTTTTACGGTGGCGTTTCCAAAAGGGACTGCTCCGATATTTCGCAGACTCTTCAAAATTTGAAAAATAATCTGGGAAAATGTAATCGTCGATTTTTGATTAATTAGAACCACGCGTGCGCGCCGTACAAATGATTTCGTAATATGTATTAATCAAATACGTTAAAGAGATGAATCAAAATGTCAGGATACATTAATCAAAAACATTATCAAATGTCCTTCCCCCCAAAAAGCTTCTATATCAATTGTTCATTTCCCAAAAAGACTTCAGACATCTGTAATTCATTAATTCACGTAAGTTTTCTGTGAGTAGCCAGACGTCCATTGTTTTCTTAAGTTGATTATTTTTACTGTTTCTAATGGCGCGTAGTCGGTTTCCACTCATATTTCTTTTCACGACGATAGACTCCAAGAAATTCCTCTTTGGGTTCTTAATTCTTGACAAATTGTTTATAATTAACTAGATAAAGCCAGTTTGATTAAAAAAACCTACCTTAACTCGGCCTAATTCGTCAGAGGACTCGGGAATCTAAGAGTTTGTTAGGAAACTTCCTGTGACAATTTTTTCTCGGTATCTAGGACCCAGTGCTCGTTCGTAAACATACATGTGAATGCGTCGAGATTCGTTTCTTTCACTTTTGAAAAAATGTACAATGAAACTCATTGAATATAACGACGTCAGTAGAATATAATATAATAAAAGCCGCCATATCGTGGCGTATATAGTTCTAGTATATGGCAGGATTTATTGTTTCGTAAAGTAACGTTTTTTTCAGGTCAAATATTGAAAGGAGTTTAATAAATATGTATATATAGGAATGATAGAATAATGTTTGAATAACTTTGTAAGTCGAGCGCTTTACCAGTGATCGCTGCCGGTGCCACCTACCGTAATCGACAGAATTTATTCAAAATCTTGAACAATTTTCTCATTTTTCTAACATGATTTCGTTTCGTAATGTTTTGTAATTTCAACGCAGAAGAAATTTCCCAAAAATAACGTCAAATTGTTTTAGCTTGGAGTTGAATTAATTTCAATTGCTTCGGTCACATTTCACTGCGCACGTCCATAACAATGTATGAAATCTTTAAGTTATCTTTATCAAGATCAAGAAATATATATTTCATGGCAGTTGATCAAGTTTATCTCGTATATGAGGCCAGTTCCACAGTTCTGAATCTATATTCGACTAAGGGTTTACTGATTGAAAACGTACAAAGAATAAATAATACGTAACTCGGAACACTGGGAATGGTTCCTGGTTTTTGAGAATGTGGAAGTAACACATTGACTACAAATTTTTTCTCAAAGGAATAAATGATTCAATGAATCATTACCACCAGAAACACGAGAAACCTAAACAAAATATTATCTAAATATCACCGTTATCAATTAATCAATATATTGTTTTATATCGTTGTGGACAGGGCTACATGCTCTCGTGTATTTAGATAAGGACGCCCCACTAAGTGCAATGGAATGCCAGGAATGAGTCCTGTATGGTATTAATCTTTGAACGCCTGTGTTTTCGTCTCGGGTTAAACAATCTGTCGCCGCCATTTTATTTCCTGCGCGTCTTTATAAAAGAGCTCATGAATGCACACACCGGTTTTGACTCGTTTTTCAATGCGGTGTATTGAACGCGAGTTTACGCGGGTAGTGTACATGTATTCATGTTATGTTTTTAGTCGGAACGGTGGTGAAAGTGGTTTCTCTCAAATCGGTAGTTCACGAGACGCTCGCTCAGCGGCGGATATCAATCCTTATAAATATATTACCGTTCCTCGCTCATCTCTAGACTGGGTTATAATTAGACCGTTCGCAGACGCGATCATCGTTGCTTCTGTTTCGATCGAAGGAGGCTGAGGTTTCTACGGAGTAAACGCGTCAGTGAGAAGGAATTACGTGAAATTGATTACGGATGGAATTCTCGTAGACCCGTGATCTACGATATTCAGTCGTTTATACGCGTCGTGTTTGTCGTTGGTTTTCTTGTGATTCTATCGCGTGTTACCAAATAACTGCAATGATGAACCACTCGGAATCGCGGGAACGCATGGCTCCTACTACGACCATCGAAACGGTCACCGTCGTTCGGCCTTTAAAGGTACCTTAATTTTATACGTCAAAAGCATATTCGAATTAACACTTTTTTACTTTGCATTCGACATTCCTTTATTTCAGTAAACCTTCAATACACTCTATATGTACTTACATACAAATCAGCAATTACCAGCGGTAGTTAAACACCGGCATTTATAGAAACAAGAGATGACAAAAATGTGGATAAATATTTTGACAGTTTTGCGGCGGAAAATTTTGTCATTTACATAACAGACATATAATTATATTTTGAGAAATATTAATAATTCCCATGCGTATTTAGTAACAAGCGGTAATTGAGACTATAATGCGATCCAATTGGCCATACCGGAAATTATTTCCTATCATCTGCAAATATATGATATAAAAAACAACCGAAAAATAAATCATTTGTATTATATCAGTCAGTGCTTCTATAGCGCCTTTAACGCTGAAAGGAACTCTGTGCTTAGGATGATTGAAGTGGTACGTATTCAGATTTTTTTTTTTAGTTCATTTTAGTTTACATTTATTCATATACATTAAACAAGCACAATCGGTACCTTGATATCACCTCAGTATTTGCATATTCTATTCATATATTCATATTATGCAATTTGAAATTCAAACGGCATTTCATTATCAAATGAAATTCAAACGGCATTTCATCATCAAAAGCATTTGAACCAACACTTGTATCAAAAATGAACACGAGGTTTTATTTCCATTGCATGAAGCAACAATACGCGATCAATCAAATTATACAATAAAATTGAGATCTATAGAATAAGTTACGTCATGACAATCATTGACAATGCAGCAGTCCTTCATAATATCAATGATTATTCCCATTTTGATCCCATGCATCATTCTAATGAATATGTATTTTGCGTATCTATGCATTATACATACAGTTAACCTGCCCTGGGACAGGCAAAGGTGGTCCGGGGTAAACGAAGTTCGAATTGAGGATTGGAAAATAGGAGGTTAGAAAATGAGTTTTTTGAGTCAAACGAAAGTCCCTGTTGGTCGTGCCCGGATTTTCCTATTTATATTTTACGGGCCACGATGCAGAAGACATATATACGTGTGTACAATCGATATGGCTTCATGTCACCTTATATTCCATTCACTGCGAGACGTATATACTTGTATATCGTGAATTATGAACACATGTGTGTGCATTTTAATTGTACTCGACACTCACTATGCGTATATACGGTGCTATAGTCTGTTCGTGTCTCCTGATTCAATAATTCAAACGTACGGTTTTAAACCAATAATTCTCCCTTTGTTCTGGCGCGCGTATACAACTAACCTAGATAAAAATGCGTTCAGAATCTATTAGAAATCCATTCTTTTAAATCATGGATTGTATGGTTTTTTTAAATTGAATTTGGCAGAGTAGAAAGTGGTCAGTGAAATTTGGTGATTCTATTCAATTTCGTAGTAATTGGTTGTTGGCATTATACAACATATACAACATTTGAAAACATAGCTAATGGTCGGATAATAATATGTACAATATATGTCACTTATTAACGTTTGGTTTCAATACAGTGTCCTGCAACCGTCTTAACCTCGAGCACGACCTGTGAATTACGAGTTCACCGCGAAAGGAGCGTACATTGATCTATGATTAGTCTTATTTACGAGTTCACAGCGAAAGGAGCGTATGTTGATTTCGACTTACCGGCTGTCCAGAAAAGACGTCCACACAAAATTGCAGTGTTGTGACCCCCACCCCATGTCTACAGAACATCTACATTGCCCTAACCCCCTCCCTTGTCTAACGGGCAAAAAAAGAATAAAATACATCGGATCGGATATCCAGCCATATGCAGTTTCATTCACTTCATCATTTATTACACACTTGAGCCGACTACAGTGTGTTATTCCATACATTATCTTGAAAACATATCTCGATGTCCACATCCAAACAACCCTTTCCCCCTGTCCACAAAGTTCACAAACCCCCTCCCCTTGACCTTAGACGCCTTTTATGGACAGCCCTTTGCGAGTTCACAGCGAAAGGAGCGTACGACGTTGCTATTTGCGCGAACAAACGAAGCGAAGCTCGTTAACGCTATCAAGTTTAATTAGCCGCAATAAAACCGCCACCATTTTGTTTTATGTTGGCCATTAAATCAACAACAAGTACTAGCTGGAAATCTCGGTATTTCTGAGGATGATTTCGAAGCAATTATTCTAATACAATTAATGCTATAATTCTTCATGAACTGCCTAGGAACGAGTGATTAGTTGTTGTGTTGGCTGTGCTTCGTTAAAGAGATTATAATCGTTGTTTTTAGATTTGCTGTCTTCACCCCCCCCCCCTCCTAGCACTTATTGACTACTGGACCCAGTTCCACAGATCTTTAAATCTAATCTTAACATACATATGTAGAACTTGGTCCTGATCTGTGGAAATAAGCCATGAACTGCGGGACTGAGCCGTGCACTGTGGAACTGGATTCTGAGCTGGAGAACTAGATCCTAAACTGTGGAACTAGATCCTGACATTGGAACTGAAATCTGAACTGTGGAATAGGCCCAGAACTGTGGAACTGGCTCCTGGACTGTGGAACTGGGTTCTGAGCTGTGGAACTGGGTTTTACTTGAATTTATTCCAAATCCGACTGGCCTACTCACGACCTATTTCTAAATAGTCCACCACTGACGTTCAGTCTCTTACCCTGTGGACCACCTTTCCTTCAGCTTAGAACATTCGAAGCATAGAATTCATGATAAATTTCTACAAAATCATATCAGACTAAATCGAACAATATCTGAGTTGTATCTGTGTTTATTTCGATAATGTGTATCGGTGCCTGGGAGGCAGATGTTACTATACGATGATGAATATAATATAGTATCGTTTTACCTAATAGAACAATCGCATACACACACACACACACACACACACAACCCACATGTGCAATAATAATATTCGAAAATATTTACTCTATTTATCAGTTTCATCCGCGACGGCATTTCTGAAATTCCTGACACAACAACGCGACATGATTCAAACCGAACCTATTCAATACATTTACAGTACATAAAGAATTATATTTATATACGTGAAAAAGAGTAACTTTGATCGGACCACACAACGAAATAAACAACAAGCTATTTGATATTTGAGATTTTGTTTCGGCGTCCGATTTAGAGACGATCAAATGCATTTATCAAAAGAGTTATCTGCGCCCAATCAACCCAGTCCCCGGATACTAGGCCGACATAGTAGTTTCGATTGAAAACTACATCCAAGAATTTAGAGTGGTTTTGTTTTGATTGTCAATCGTTTAAACTCGATTCTAGATGTTTTGCACATTTTCCACGTGAAACTGAACCTAAATATTGAAAGCCTGGACCCATAGGTGAATAACCGTAGTATAGAAAAACTAGACCAATCCATGGCCACCCTACATCCATATACGTTGATAAACCGGACCCATTCATATAGACATCCTACAGTTTATAAAAAGCCCCGCTATTTTAAACCTTTTCAAGAAATAAACATACGATCTCTAGTTACTGAATGGTATAACAGGGATTTACTATTCCATGTATTCGCTACTGGGGGTAGAGATAGATATATTATCAGCGTCAGTAGAACTCTCCATCTTCTCCTTCTCTCATCAACAACTAAACATTGTTCCGTTTCGTTTCCACTCGTAAATCTACTAAACGTCAGAAAATCGCTCTCCCGAAAACTGATGAAGATTTTCCCGAACTACATCGCTGAATATTGCAGCTTTATGCATTATGAACGGTACGATAAATTGTGAACATGAAACGCCTTTCATCAGCAAGATATTCTTGTTATCTTTAAAAAGAAAAATGAATAACGACTCAAAAACAAAGCGAATGAAGAATTGCCACAGTTGTGAGCCAGGATCTGAATACGGAATGAACTAACTCCAGGCAGCTGGGGTATATGATTTTCCAGTCACTATGGAGGCTGTCGTGTTGGAAACAATGAAATGCCCAGGAGCTAATGATATCATTCCGTGTTAGTACTTTACAGTATATCTCACATTGGGATGACGAGTGGTTATCTACTATTCAACGCTGGATGTAACAGTCACCCGTGCCCAGTGCTCAGGACAGGTCGCTCGAATTTAGCTGGAGCAGACATTTTTAGTGAAGTGTGGAGGAATTTTATTTATGAGACCCACTCACGCGGCTGCAACGATATTAGACGAAAGATAATAATTTTACAACAGAAATTCGTCTTCTCGGTGAATTCAAACATTTACTTTTGACATACACTCTTCAAATTTCAATAGTTTACCTTTTTCAAAAAAGACCTGTCCTGCAGAAATGTCAAGAAAATTCTCATTCAAAGCATTCTACTATCTTTCTCCTGTTGTTCTAGATAGTAACGCCACCGTTTATTATCTATCCGATTCGATAAAGCGTTAACAAGAAATGTTTAAAATTTCACTATTATCAACATTTTTCATCTATACAGAAATTTTTGTTTCGTCTCAACGTAACATGATCTTAAAAAGTACCGCGTATATTGCCCTATACACGAGTGGGGACCTAATAGCAAAGAATCCATGAAATAGAGCGCGTTTATTCAGTAAGCAATGATGCAAAAATGAAAATTGATGGTGTAGTTATTATTATTTCTAACACGCTCAGTTATAAGTTTACCTGTATCGGATGGAATTTGTTCCGAGTTGGTTTTTATGAGATGTTAACACGATAGTTTACAGTAGAGATACAGTCAGTTCTGTTATATGCATCTAATACATGAATTAGGAATGAATTCATCACAATTTCTGTGGTTTGTGACATGAAAGATGACCACTGGCTAGAAATACATATTGAGGTCGCTCGTGGTGTAGTTGTTACAAAAAATCCTTATCGGACAAGTTTCGTTGAGAGCCGTTCGCCATCAGAAGGCAAAATCTACTTATCTAAATCAGATCTTGCTTTTCTAGTAATTCTAAGGTTACCGTAAATAGATTCTTTATATCCTCACATAAATCTTTAATCGATTTCCAAAGCAATTTTGACTCTGTATGCAACAAGTGTGGTTAGATACATAAAAGCGGTTGATTTGAAGTTACACTTTGGTCTGGGTCTTGGATTCTGTTGTCTAATATCGGAATATTTCAATATTACTATTTCAGGTCTTAGCGTTTGTTTGTTCACTGATCGCTACTATTTTACTGATAGTCACTCACGTCAGTACCGAATGGCTAACGACATCAGGATATCGCCAGGGACTGTGGAAATACTGTTCCCTGATCAACTTAGAAGTGACAGGAATCACCACGACTTTAGCCCCCGGGACGGATACCTGCGTGCACCATCCTTCCGATAAAGGTAAGCGCAACTGACTCTGTATATATATGGCTAATGTTAAACTAATGTTCGTTTCAGTAATGTATCCTCTAAGAGCAATCAATGTTGAGATGCTCCTAGTAGACTTCAGGCAGTTCTGTGGGAGATGGCTTTGCTTCGCTCTGGAGTTTAAAATCCACGACTGTTCGAATCCGAACGAGGATGGTAGCATACATTCCTGAACAAAATCTTATTTCCACACAGCCGCAGTCTGTGCGAAGACCGAACATATTAAGATACTGCGGAGCGTATAGGGATTTGTAATTGAAATGCCAAGAACAGTGACATTCCACCATAGAATTCACGATTCTCTTAATAAACGTATTAAATCAGTCTATTGAGAACGATAATTTCAACATGAGCGACTAATCTCAATAAATCTTGTATTTCATTTTATTTCCAGCCTGGGTGCACGCATCTGCAGCTCTATGCGTTATCGGTCTATTGTTAACGTTCGCGGCCTGTGTTCTATGTGGGGTCGGGTTGGCCCTGAAACCCACCGACATCAAATATAAACTCTACAGAGTAGCCATGTATCTGTTATTTGCTGCAGGTAAGAACTCGGGCATCTCCGGCATCGATTGCCATTTTCTTGAAGGCGTTTAGTTGACCACACCCAAATGTGTTTTATGGCGGTAAATCGTTATTTTACCCCCGAGAGATGATAGTTAGCGGCGGTAAATAGAGCAGTTTTCAAAGATAAATCGATGAAATAACGGTCGGCTGCTCGATAGATTTCCGTCGGCAGACGACTTCAACAGTTTCCGGTATATGATTGATGTGGGAATAGGTTCCGTTAGGTTTTAACGTTATGAAGCTGAGAATTGCACACGTCAATGCTTTGATTTAAGGCCCCCAGAATTGTTTGTATGATGTAGTCTCAAATCGAATTCATCTCAATTTCAGTTTTGTTGATGATCATCAGTTTGATCGTGTTTCCAGTAATGGCCATACAAGAACTGAACGCACGACCGATAACGAGGAAATACTGGGAGTTTAACTGGGCGTATGGGATCGCCTGGGGCGCCACGGCGTTCTGTATAGGGGGCGCAATTTTACTCCTGTGCGATAAAGAAAGCGAAGAGATTTACTATAGAGAGAAGATACACCGAGGTATATCATCCGACGCGTGATTGCATTGATTCGGAGCGCTCCTTAAAAACGATTTCATGTGACCCCTTTAAAACGAGATCCCATCTATTATCAAACTATTCCGACTAATGTAGGAAACGAAATGAAGTGGGTTAAGGCTCAATAACGACCTTCGAAGTGCGTTCGATCGATAACCTTCATATTAAATTCAATTACATTCAAGTGAATATTGACTTCTGATCTAGTGACCTTTCAAACTGGTTCGAGGACAATTCGACTTTCGCCCGAGGTGCAACTAAGTGGGATATTGACCTTCGCAAGGTCGACTCGCCCTAAGCGTGACGTCAGTGACACTGGACGCTGAGATTGAGTGTGAACTGCTGTCTGATGTAAAAATGAAATTAATTTCAGTCTTTGTGGTTAGTAATATGTGTACATAGCTTTTCATCATTTCAATTCATCAAAACCTGTCACCTTGACAATAATCAAAAGATAGAATACGCCACGCCTCCATGCGGGGATTCAAAGTACAACCGGGTTTTTTAAAAAGAATTTAGAAGTAGACAGACTTATAGCTGTTAATGACAAAATGTTCTACGTGGATTTACTGTAGCATTGTAAATGTATATACTACAATTTTATCATATATTTCGTTTTATCCCGGTATCGATGTCCCAGCGTTTTTGGAAACCAGAAAACCGCGTCTGCTGAAATGAACCTGATCGTTTTTATCGACTGATTGTTACTTATTGAAATATTGCCATTTTCATAAATAAATGTATTTGCCAAAAAATAAAAATAGCTTTTGTGAGAAAAATCATTGCAAGTTACTTTGTATTTCAATTTCCGGAATTTTGGAATGAGATCAGTTGTCGTAATCGGTTCGATTGTTATATCTATAGTAATCAACCGTAGGACGACTGTACGACGAATTCGACTTGGTTCACGAAAATTCCGCTAGGATTCTGGTGCGGAGAGTTGAAAATTCCACTCGGCAATGAAAAACGACTGCAAGACAAGAGTTCATAGTTCACGAAAATTCAGCTTCCGGGATTCGAACCTGCTCATGTAGCCTCTGGTGTCATACGATATACAAATTATCCTCCATATCAACAAGTTCTCCCGGCCCAAGGTTCGAATCCCAGTACGGGGAGGGATGGGAAAACCATGAATTATAATCATAGCTTCCCTTAAGGAATTATTACAATATCTTAATTGTTGTTTTTAAGATTTTCTATATCGTTGAATGAGGTCAGTAGTGGTAACTTGTAATAGATTAATCGCGATTCGAAATAATTAACCGTACTGTTCGTAGTTCATAGAAATACGACTGTACGACATATTCGACTTAGTTCTCGGAAATTCCTCTAGGACCTTATTGGCGCTGTGCAAAACGACTGCAAGACAAATTTTCGTAGTTCACGATAATTCCGCGAGGATTCTTTGGCACGGATAATAGTTCACGAAAAAACCGCTAGGGTTGCCACAAGGCAATTCACTTGCCAGAGGCACCATGTCTTCCCGCCAGTTAGTTGGGGATTCGAACCTGATCATATGTCGCTTTGACACGCAATAATATGCAAATAACTGCTGCATAATTAATTAGCTTTTCTGACTTGAGGTTCGAATCCGAGCACTGACATAATTATTCAATCAATCGGTGGAAAATGAAAGCCATTCAATCCAGGTTGGCAATTCCTGACTCAAAGAAAAATAAATAAACAAACAAAACAAAGGGTTTCTTCTTTAGCCTTAAATATATAATTTTTATTTACAAAATGCTCCCATGGATAATTGAATTCTTTATTATCATTATCATGATTAATTATCATTTATCTATTAATAATTTTCTTTTATAATGTTTATGATAATTATTATTTTCACAGTTTTCCCCTGGGCTGCTTTATTCCATTTATACACATGTATACAAATAATAGTATTATATCTAAACACAGTACCATCATCGTCTTATATATTCACACGCACTTCTTCCTAAATTCAAGGCCCAGCTCCGCAGTCATCGGTTACGTTTGAATTTATAGAGTTAAAATAAGTTCTTGTTAACAGAGAACTGCGGAACTGGGACTCGGGCCCAGTTGCGCCTTTGTAACTGAGGGTCTTAAATCTGGTCTTCAAGTGGCAGTTTGACTACAAAACCAGTCTTTAAGTTGCGCAACTGAGGCCGCTTTATAATCTTTCGCTGATAATTTCATTTCACAAACGCTGTTATCTTATTTGACGTATTTTATATGAATTCTAATTTCCATCTTTGTTTCTAAGCGCTGTATAAAAATAAATTCAGCCTCAGTTTTGCGAATGCGATCGTCCTTTATTCAAGAACAAACCGCTCCTAGAACTTAACATATCCTAGTATCGGCATGTCTTCAAACTCGGCTGAATGTTTGACAACTCGTCTCAATAAAGTGCTTCAATTACATATTACATATATATATTTCTTTCATTTGTAACAAATTAAACTCTACCGCAGTCGTCTAACTGACTGACTGACACAGCGCGAGTGTTTCTTTTTCTTAAATGAAGTTTTATATCTACTAATACTTTGCCATCGAAAAAGCACCAACCACGGTCAACGACGCACGAAAAAACAGAAAATTCAACATATTGCTAAAATAGGCATAAGATGATTTAATTGCATGAATTCAAAAACGCAGAGAAGCTTTTGTGAGAAAAATCATTGCAAGTACTTTGTATTTCAATTTCCTGAATTGTGGAATGAGATCAGTTGTCGTAATCGGTTCGATTGTTATATCCATAGTAATCATCCGTAGGACGACTGTACGACGAATTCGACTTAGTTCACGAAAATACCGCTAGGATTATGGTGCGGAGAGGTGAAAAATCCGCTCGGATTCGAACCTGATCGTGTAGCCTCTGGTGTCATACAATATACAAATTATCCTCCATATCAACAAGTTCTCCCGGCCCAAGGTTCGAATCCCAGTACGGGGAGGGATGGGAAAACCATGAATTATAATCATAGCTTCCCTTAAGGAATTATTGCAATATCTTAATTGTTGTTTTTAAGATTTTCTGTATCGTTGAATGAGGTCAGTAGTGGTAACTTGTAATAGATTAATCGCGATTCGAAATAATTAACCGTACTGTTCGTAGTTCATCGAAATACGACTGTACGACATATTCGACTTAGTTCTCGGAAATCCCTCTAGGACCTTATTGGCGCTGTGCAAAAACGACTGCAAGACAAATTTTCGTAGTTCACGATAATTCCGCAAGGATTCTTTGGCACGGATAATAGTTCACGAAAATACCGCTTGGGTTGCCACAAGGCAATTCACTTGCCAGAGGCACCATGTCTTCCCGCCAGTTAGTTGGGGATTCGAACCTGATCATATGTCGCTTTGACACGCAATAATATGCAAATAACTGCTGCATAATTAATTAGCTTTTCTGACTTGAGGTTCGAATCCCAGCACTGACATAATTATTCAATCAATCGGTGGAAAATGAAAGCCATTCAATCCAGGTTGGCAATTCCTGACTCAAAGAAAAATAAATAAACAAACATAACAAAGGGTTTCTTCTTTAGCCTTAAATATATAATTTTTATTTACAAAATGCTCCCATGGATAATTGAATTCTTTATTATCATTATCATGATTAATTATCATTTATCTATTAATAATTTTCTTTTATAATGTTTATGATAATTATTATTTTCACAGTTTTCCCCTGGGCTGCTTTATTCCATTTATACACATGTATACAAATAATAGTATTATATCTAAACACAGTACCATCATCGTCTTATATATTCACACGCACATCTTCCTAAATTCAAGGCCCAGCTCCGCAGTCATCGGTTACGTTCGAATTTATAGAGTTAAAATAAGTTCTTGTTAACAGAGAACTGCGGAACTGGGACTCGGGCCCAGTTGCGCCTTTGTAACTGAGGGTCTTAAATCTGGTCTTCAAGTGGCAGTTTGACTACAAAACCAGTCTTAAAGTTGCACAACTGAGGCCGGTTTATAATCTTTCGCTGATAATTTCATTTCACAAACGCTGTTATCTTATTTGACGTATTTTATATGAATTCTAATTTCCATCTTTGTTTCTAAGCGCTGTATAAAAATAAATTCAGCCTCGGATTTGCGAATGCGATCGTCCTTTATTCAAGAACAAGCCGCTCCTAGAACTGAACATATCCTAGTATCGGCATGTCTTCAAACTCGGCTGAATGTTTGACAACTCGTCTCAATAAACTGCTTCAATTACATATTACATATATATATTTCTTTCATTTGTAACAAATTAAACTCTACCGCAGTCGTCTAACTGACTGACTGACACAGCGCGAGTGTTTCTTTTTCTTAAATGAAGTTTTATATCTACTAATACTTTGCCATCGAAAAAACACCAACCACGGTCAACGACGCACGAAAAAACAGAAAATTCAACATATTTTTTTACTTTACACGAAAAAAACAAATGCCACTGATAATTTTTTACCTCTAATATTTATCATCCAGCAATGAGACCGACAACACAGTTCATGTCACCAATAATTCATGAGCATCATAGCTTACTGTACATGATAAGGGTACATTTCTAGCAGGACTGGGCCAGACGTTTTTCAAATTTTTGCAAACATAAAACGCCACCCTTTTTAACATTTGATGGGATATACAATCCTGGCTCACTAAAAGTATCGCTACACAACTGAGCTGGTTTGATTATACATAGCTTTCTAAGTCTAAAGTCGTTTTTGAAAAGAGATTTCGAATAAAATGAACGTTAAATTGTCTAAACAAATAATATTCTTATGACTCGTGTTACAATTTGAGAGTCAGGGGAAGGTGTTCACACGACGTAACGTTGACACATGATTAAAGCGAAAAGCGGACATTTTTTTCCGGGGTCATTTTTTTCATAAGCACGATCAGCGTTGTTTACAAATATATTTACATTGTTCTGTACACAGTTCACAATATCGAGTTATCTTCAATATTCAACAGAGTCTGATTTTTCAATTTTTCACAAAAAAATAAAACGCAAATTCGCGCAGAGTTAAGATTTGCCGTCGACCTTCTATTGGAACTTGGCAAAATTTGAAAATATTAGGCCCCAGTTCCATAGATGTGGCTTGTTTCAAAATCAGTTCGGGCTTATTACTTTCATAGTCACGAGTGAATTTCAAAATCAACTGATCTTGATTGTGACCGGAGTAAATGAAATTGAGTAGCTGGTGCCTGCATGCGGTCAAATTTTGTTCTACAATACAGCGGAATTGGGATACGTTCATTTATAAACGAAACAAATCCCGATACATGCATCAATCAAATCTGGTCCCTTGAAAATAATATACCCAATTTCAGCGTTGTATCGAGGACTAAAGGCTTTGAAATACGAGATAACGAAATTCTTTTATCCACGAGACTTTGTTCGGCTTCAGTTTTTCTTCAATCGTATCGCGTTACAAAATATGCTCTGCTTGAGGTAGGTACCGGTAGCTGGTTGAAATTAAAATGACTGCAGAATTTTAAAATTCGAAACTTCGTTTTTTTATAAATAACGCCGAAAAACGTCGCAAACAATTTTAGTGTGAATTAAGTTGACAAAGGAATTTAAGAGCTAATTACTGAAAATCTAAAATCAAATCATAAATTGAATAAAAGTTTATGAAAAGAGTCTTAAGATTTTTTAAGAACTTCGAAAGATGAAGCACGTAAAAAGAATCATGCTGATAGAATTCACATGCATTTAATGGGCGCAAGAAAATGTCTTTGAATTTTGTTTTCAAACTTGAAATCATTGAAACCAAAATGTTTTGTAAAATTCATGATTTCGAATTAAATTTATAGAAAAAAAAACAGGTTTTATGCGTTTTTGGATTCATGCAATTAAACCATCTTATGCCTATTTTAGCAATCCCTGCTATTCTTCTAAATAAAAATCAAATTAGTTCTAGATATACCCCAGAATGTCTTCACGCTATCGTAAAATGAAAAGGCATCGTAAACTTAAGAACAAGTTGAATTTTTCAACAAATGAACCTCTATTCGTAGTTGATAACACACATTCATGAGTGGTGTTTTGAATGTCGAGTGCGAATGGAACAGGTTTAAAAAAAAAAAACAATAACTTCCTTTAAAATCAACTAACAACAGTCAAATAATTATAAATTATCTTCGCAATAACTAATTATTTTTACTTAATAAGCCATTTTTACATGAGGACTGAAATTTTATAGACCCCGTGATAACTTTAATTCCGGGGGTTGACACGATTTACAAGTAGTTGATTTAACCCCCGAGATTTAAGTAAACACTGGATCCAGTTCCACGGTTTTAGAGTGAGAATTAGTTCAATTACAAAGTTCAAACCCCAGACTCGAAACCTAACCGTAAAAACTGTGGAACCAGTTCCTGTAGTCAGTTGCACAATCATGGCTTGGATATAAAACATGTCGATCTAACAAATTAAAACTAGCCGTAAGATCTAAAACTGCTTTTAGCCATCAATCATGACTGTACAACTCAGCCTAGATCTACAAAACTAGCCTCAGTTCTTTTTTCGAATACTCAATTTCAATCTTTAAGTTTTCAAACCATCAAATTTGAAAATATTTGAAGCAATCAGCGACTGACAGCTCTATTTACAATTTGGCAACATCAGTTCTTTATGAAGAGCTGTCAATGATGAGAAATAAAACAATACTGGTATTACGCCATTCCAGGAAAACTCAGTAATAATTTACAATGAAAAAAGTCTTAACAAATTCTTCCGATTTTTCACGTCTTAAAAATCTCTGTACAAAGTTAAAAAAAATCACCACATTTTGGCAGAAGCTCTTTTTATCTATAGTTTAATCGTCGAGTTTTTCTGATGCGCGATAAAGGTAACAAAATACTGCTGCAAAATATGAATCAATTCATAGAGTACTTAGCCAGATAAGAGACATTCGTGATGGGAGAAAATAACGGTAAAATAGAAGGGCACTCGTTAACTAGCGTATAAATTAACAATAAGTTAATAATTTCAATGTGAACTATTTTTTTCTACATCGTCGACAAGTAGGAATGTGAATAGCAGTCAACTAGTGTTCGTACCCTACTGCAAGTTAGATAATCACATGCCCCAGTTGCATGGCTGTGGGTTCAATTCCGTTACTCAAAACCAGTACAGTTTGAATTTCTAACTGCCACATCGCAAGTTAAATCCACAGCCGTGTGATTGGGTCGGTTTCGATTCAAGTGAATAGTCAGTGAGTTTTCTTGTCCGATCCTGCCTCGCAAACTACTCAACTACACGGTAGTTCTCTTATAGTGGTTTATATAAGGTCAAGGTCATTGACTAACTGGTACCTTCTTGCCTTCAACTAACTTAACATTTCTAGCTGCTGTGCTGCTTTCTGGCTTATGCGAAGAACGACTTGTTCGCACGTCCGATTATCAGGACAGATAAACCTTTATTTAAACCCAACTACAAGTCCGTTGAGTAGAAGTCGGGTTAAGAAAACTCAGTGACTGTCACTTTCATTGTAAAGTTCAAGGTAAAAGCCTCAAGACGATGATTTTGTGTAGTAAAGTCTGTTGATATGTTTAAGTATGTAAATGAATCACATGTACACATAATTAAATCGTAATTTACGAGAAAAAAAAAATCAATCACAGTTTTCCATATTTCATTACACATATAATCAATCATAATAATAATAATGATAATAATAATAATCAATCTATAATTCATAATTCTGTTATCGTTCCCCCTGCATGTGGCCCCCCTCTTCCCCGCGGCACATTTAAAGATATACTTCACAATATTGAATTATATTCGCAGCACGTGAAAAAATGCGCCTATTTTCGCGAAACCACGAATAATTTTATCATACAATTTGTACTTCACACATCATCTTTTTTCTTTACAAATATCGATGCGGTTCTAATAACGTTTTATTCGTATTCAATTAATTAATAATAATTTCATTAACCATTCGAATATTCATTCATTTATTCACCTGTTTATCTACACATATAATTAATATTTCATCGTAGTAAAAAAGCTTGATCGGTGCAGTCGAAACTGAACCGTGTACGACACAGTCGTTAGTATCAGACTAGTAAAAAACACTTCCACAATTCTTCTGTACGTTTCTTGTTCGTTTCTTGTCTTTTTAATCGCGTGTCGCGCGATTCTTAGAATCTAGTGAATCGACTCTTCTTCACGCGAGGAGAGAGATTCGAATTTATTTCCGTCTATTCGCTGTTTTAGTTTAGCTTAGGCAGGTTTCGATTGAACGTACTCCGGTTTTTAGGAATATCAGTTGCGGATTGTACTAATTCTCTACCGGCCGTTTCAATCGGAATCGGAATTCCGGAATTTGTTCCGAGCGGAATACACTCTACTTATTCGGTAGAGACCGATCGAAACCTGCCTTTAACACCATGAATGGCACAATGAATGGATAACAACAATATAAGCTGTGTGGAATACCGTAATGAAAAAGCGTCAACAGGGGGCGCTTATCGACGGGCACGTGCACTCTTAAACTCCGTTTTACGCTATTAACCGTTCTAGTCGCCATTTTGAGCTCCTCGACGCGCGCCACTATCGTACAAAATGAAAAGAAATCCCAATAAGTCGCGCCGCTTTCCTTTTTAAAAGCGTTCTCAAAACACCGTTCAACATCACTATCACGCGACAAAAATGGACGTTTGTCGCGGAAATTCATCATCGCCCGTCCGTCCGTCGGTTTATATCATACACACCAGGGGTCGCTACTAGCATAATACCATTTTACTCTGACCCATTTGTTCGTCTTTCGGATTGTAACCCATGTTCTTGCGTTGTAAGAACATGTGGATTTCCCTAAACGTCGGCCGACTGAGTTCGCAACGGTTCCAGCACTCGCGCATCAAATCGTAAATCTCCTTCGGACAGTTCGCGGGAATCGGCAAGTAGATCTCTTGCCCCGACTGTCGGTAAAAGTGACCACAGTTTTCGATGACCTGCTCATCGGTCAAGTGTTCGTACGGTTGTATTTTAGCGAATGTGAGTATTTCCCACAATGTCACCGCAAATGACCAGATATCACTCTTTGTTGTGAATTTACCCTGAAAAACACGAAAATGGAAACGCAAATTTAGAAAGGTTCGAACGATGAAGAAGAATTTAAAGTATACCTCGAGTAAAGTTTAACCCCAGAAGAAAGAACCGGATTTTTTACGCAAAAATGCCAACTTTTATACGATGACGTAGGGTACATGAATTTCATCCACTCGATTCATTGATACCGTTGACTGTTGCGCTCGCCAGGGATCTGATTGCCTTAGATTTTCATGTGCCTCCCACAATCTTAAACTTCTCCACTCTAATTTAAGCGATGATCACCCATCCTCGCCGCAACTTCCCTGGAATTACTGTCTCCAACAGAGACCCGTCGGTCCCTCGAGATCCGAGGCAAGCGGGTCTATCTATCGAAGGTACTTACTAATAATATCGACTCCCAGGCCATCCATCGTATCGGTAAAACAGCCCGGCCTTCAATTCGATAATAATCCGCTGAATACAGACTTCGACTCATACCGAAGTCTGATATTTTGATTGTATACAAATGTCCGACGAGACAGTTCCGCGTAGCCAAGTCGCGATGCACCATGTTTTGTGACTCTAAGTACTTCATTCCGGACGCGATTTGATTCGCGATGTAAATCAGACAACCGTACCTGAAACAAACGCACAAAATACTCAAAGTCAACACAATACGTGCCAGCAATCAGGAGATCAGTTGACTCGTTTTATGATAACTGCTAAAAAACCTGTAGTTGAAGAAACTGAAAAATAATTCATGATATTCAGAAATCATGTTCAGAGATACTTTTCTATTTCCCTTTGACTTCAATGATTCAGTAAAATTATGACTAGTTACTGCTACTAATGATGACTTTCACGACTTTCTCATTCTCAATGACTTTACAATTCAGTAAAATTATGATTAATAACTAGCGATGACTTTCTCATTCTCAATGACTTCAACGATTCAGTAAAATCATGATTAGCTACTTCTACTAATGACGACTTTCTCATTCTCAATGATGTCAACCATTCAAATCATATAGCGAAATTATGATTACCATTCTCATCAACAGTTGTGGGTCAAGTTTCAAGAATGTGTTGAAATGACAAATTTTTATATAAAACACATTTCCATTACAAACAGTAGTCAAACAGTGGTAATACTAACGTTAGTTCTTTGGCATTCGGTTCTTTAGCCGTAGTGTAAACATTCTCTGGTATGTGATCGCGTAGGAATTGATTTAAATCTCCGTATTTCATGTATTCGACGATCACGAACGGTGGATCCTCCTTTGAGCAGACGCCGAGAACTCGAACGATATTCGGATCCTTTAAACGCGATAAAATCTTTATTTCTTTCTGGAAATCGGCCCTTAAAAAAAAATAATTCCGAAGAAACATAAGTTAGAAGGCAAATGACAGCTCCCAACTTTGTGATTCCTTAATGGGTGGTTTTTACAGAGAACTTTCATTCGTCATGATAACACAATGCTGATGGAACTATAATGAAATGTTAAGTTGGTCTTGCTGTGAAATGGTGCCTATATACTCAGTTCCATTGTTGGTTGAATAGGACTGAGAATTAAAATAGTTCATTTTCTATGTTTTAAACGTCAATACATTGAAAATGAACTCACTCATGTGGAACTGGCTACAGCACCCGGTTCCACAGCGGTCGGTTAGTTTTGATTCTAAAGTTCTAGAGAATTAGTTCATTTCCAATGTTTTTACCCTAGAGTCTGAGTTCCACTGAAAACGGAGGAACTGGCTCTCTGCGGTTTATCTTACTCACCTAGCCTGATCACTGGCAAGTTTACGCAGCATTTTAACGGCCACGAGGAGGGAGCGAGAAGCAGTTCGATTTATCAGAGTATCATCACCCAAAAATTCGACAATATGTTGAGCCTCGGCCAAATGCACCTGCGACGAAAAAATCATATACAAATTTAGAGAAAAATTCCGAGAAAATTCGACATCATTTCAGAACAGAATAAAAACCCATTACATACGAATTCAAAGGATGAATTATAAAATTTATACATCAAGAATTTAAGTCAAAAGTTCAAGGTCAAAACATATCAGCCTCTTTCCAGACGCCTGCCATAAGTCTCTAGAAGGAGTCCGAAACGTAGTGTGTATTTTAATGAATTAATGTTGTTTTCAATCTTTTAAATTCGTATACAGCAGATCTCAATTCTAATTCGCATGCAGCGACAACTGGTTCACAACTCACTTCTCCGAATTGTCCTTCGCCGAGTTTTTCAAGGAATTTTAAATTTTCACGCGGGAATTCGACGATCGTGAAGTCCTCGCTGAAGAGTAGATCGGGATTTGGTACGGCGTACACGTTACTGCCGCTGACTCCCTGTATGTTCGGCACGTTTATCACTTCCGACGTTGCATAGAACGGATCCTGTTTCTGGATGATCGGCGTTTTCTGATACGGACTCTCGAACATCGGTTGTTGCGGAGACATCGACACGATCATCGACGATTTCGTAATGTCCGGAATCGCGTAATCGCGACCGGTCGAGTTCAACGTGTTCATTGTATCGGTGTGATAATCTGAAATAACCGTTAGAGAAGAGATTAGGAACCCTACAGTCTTTAGAACCATGAAACGGTACATGTTAGAGTATAAAATTGGCCGGGGTAATAATACCAAAAATGTAAAGCGCTCTGAGCAGCCTTGCTGGATTTTGCGCTATATAAGACAAATATTATTATTATCTTTACAGCAAATAACAGAAATACCAGATCCCTAGTGGATTCTCTGAGTTGATGTGGAAAACCTGGGACAAAATATGGCCAGAAAGGATAGAGGGATCTCACTGCAGATGAATGAACAGCTGAGGAGAGAATAAGATAGATCCTTTGGTATTGCAGAAAAGCAAAATTTCTGCATCAAAATATATGCAAAAACCTGATAATTTTAAAAGTATTTGGAGCCGGGAAGATGATAGTACGAACCTGTAGTCTCTGGTGTTTTGAGTGGAGGTATATCGGGTAGTTTTCGATTGGTCAGCGAATCGTCCAACTCGTGATAAATATCGTTACAGCGTTCGGGATCGATGACGTTACGATGTTCCGATTCCGTATCGGACATCGCGATACTGTTATACATATTACCGTTCGATAGTTTCCCGTTCACGGTGATGTTCGGCTGGAAATCGTTCAGATGAATCGTCGTGTTTCGCGTTTCGACCGGTTTGATGTTGCGTCTATTGTTGTTATGTTTTCTCCGTCTGCTTCGTATGATCACGATTAAAATCCCGATTGCGACGATGACGATAACGATGAATCCGAGAACGCTGCCGATTATGATTCCGATGAACGCGTCGGTTCGTTTCGGTTTCTTACGAACGTCGATATCGTTTCCTTCGTCTGTCGAATGACTGCCGGCACCTGTTCCAATGAAAACATAGAGATCATTTAAAACCTCACCCCTTCAATACTGACTAATCAAATTCTCGAAAGTGCTGGAGATAATTTGAAAATTCTAAGAAATTCCACCTAAGTTGAATAATTGGCAAACTGCTATGATGCGTCTACACCATAGTGCGGTGTATTGTTTGAAAGCAGCTGCCATCTTTCATTAGAGATCAAAACTTATTACTAATAACACCAATACACCGTGATGCGGTGTACTAAAAGTACATCATCGATTTATACACCGCACTGCGGTGTAGACGCTCTGAAAGGGTTCAAACATGATGGCTGCCTTCATAAAATCTCCCTATGACATCATCAATTTGGTAAAGAGGGCTACCGTCATGAATTCCCCCAATCATCAAATCACCCCTATTATACCCTTTTGGAAAGATGGCTACCTTCATAAATACCCCTATGATGTTATCAAATTGTTTACAAGTGATTTGATCTATTGACCCTTCTAGAAAATTAAGATGCCTTCCATCATAAATCCCTCTATGACATCATCAAATCGACAATTTGTGATCTAGTCTACAGACCCATCCAGAAAAGATGTCTATCTCTGCGTCCACACTAAATAACCTAATGACATCATTATCTATTTCAAATCGATAGGTTATTTTGATGATGACAGATGTAATGGTAGGCTGCCATCTTTTCAAGAATATTATAGATGCCTCTATTGTAAATCAAAGTATATCAATCTTAATTAGACACTATGACACAATACAGAATTATAGACTTAATAAAATACAAAGCAATATGAAAATATTCAACAACAAAAAAAACTTGATATAAAAGTGCAATAATTATACAAAAATCTTATCGAGAATTAATTAAGTGCAAAATTTTATTATCATAATCAACAAATTTCAAAATGATTGGCATGCATTATCCATCATTTGAAGTTTACCATGAGTAGAAATTTTGGTAGAAATTTGGCAACGGTTTTATCCGCAAAAACTAAATGAAAGTTTTACTTCCGGAAATTTGATGGAATTGCGACAAATTTAGCGTCAAGATTTTGAACGAAACGTTCCATTATTTCCTTCACTACAACGTGATAGTAAACATCAAATTCTGATGGACAACATAGCAACAACTATTCTACTACTCTACAGTACACATTGAACTCTAAACATGCAACATTCATTCATTCATTCATTCATTCATTCATTCATTCCTCACAGACCAGGCACAAATATCCATTCCAAATTCATTTCATAATCAAGAGCATGAAAAAATATGTTCGTTCAATAATCTGAACATTGAAATCAGGACAAATCACAAAATTGCTTCATTGCTTTTTCCTTGTGGGAAAATCGAAAGTCGAATTCGAAGAATATTTCGAGGAGAATTTTCTATGAAAAGAATTGGACGCGTTTAGGCATTGAATCCATGCATTTACACACAGATATAGGAACAGATAAATAACTCATAAGTGAAAATGAACACATTTATAATCAGTGCGTATTACGATCCATTCATACTAAAACATGGGGGCTGCAAAAATGGGAAGTATTTTCTCTGGCTCTAGTTTAACAACTACTAATAGTGGAACTAACAATAGCCACCTAGGTCAGCAGCAAATATTTCAACATCAGTTACAGTTTGCCTATACTATCAAATCAATTTAAGTTTGATCTTGAAATCTAGTTTCTAGGCAGGGACACTAGTCTACAGTGATAAAAAAAAAGTTTGATTTTGAAATCTAGTTTCTAGGCAGGGACACTAGTCTACAGTGATAAAAAAAATACTGGTGTCATTTTTTACAAAGTTATTTTCAAAATGTCTTTTAAGCTTATTCTTATTGAAGCATCTTAGCATTTTAATTTTTCATGGCTTAAAGCTTATACGAGGATTCAGCTAATTAGGCAACTAATTAAACGGCTAGTTGATTAACTCATGCTTTCTTTCTAATCCTAAGAAATAGTTTTTTTCTAGATTTTAGATAATGATATGTGCTTCGTAAACCATGCAAGAAGTTTAGATCAATAGGAATAATAGAATAGGATTTTAGCACCGCTGGAAAAAATAATTTAGCTGATTGAAAAATAATTAAGAGAAAAAAAAACAAATACAAAATGGTTGGGATTTTATAAGGTGAAATTTAAGATTTTACGACAATTACATTTGTATTGGGATGATTTTGAAGTAAATTTTTTCTCAAAATTTTGATTTTAAAAGAAATTTAGGACAATTTTAGGGTGGATTGAAATGATCTACAGCAGATTTCTAGGGTATAATAATTCTACTGATTCATGCACTATATAAATAGAGAGGGGTGTGTGTGTGGTATTTCTGATTGTTTAAAACTACGAAGCCCCCATGTTGTATCATCTCACACGCGTACCAGCAGAGAAGACAGAATAGTTCTTGCCGTTTGGGAATATATCGATTGACAGCACGGAATTGCTATCGATCACACTACCATGACGATGATTCGGGGTCACGCGCGTCGTCGGCGTCGTCGTCGGCGGTGGTATCTCCAACGTGAAGTTGCCCTCGGCCGGCGCTGAAATTAAAACGACAGAAAAGAATAAATTTTGTGTCAAGGTTAGAGGTTGAAACTATAGCCGCAAACACAGAGATAATTTGGCAGCCACGGATCGGGCCCGGGTCAAATTTGGCGTTTGCCTAATTAGAGAGCACGTTCACACGTAAACCACTCACTCAATACTGAACAACGTTTAAACAAAGCGAAGTGAGCCACTTCCAGAACTAGTTGCAATTCAAAAGCAATCATTCGTCCCGTTCTTAAAATTTGGCTTGAGCCTTAAGTTTTTTTAAACTTTATGTATCTTTCTACATTTTTAATATATGATCTGATAAGAGCAATAAAATATTTTTCTGAGGAGCGGGGAGGGAAGAGAAGAGGAATAAGGCGGGAGAGAGGGCAAGAGGTGGAGGAAGTTGAGGGCAGCTGAGAGGTAACGGAGGGAGTAGGGGAGGAGGTGATGAAGAGGGTGAACAGGCTATAGGGGGGTATGGGGGAGAGGAAGGGAGCGGGGAGTAGAATTACTTACTAGATTCGAACGACACTTCGCTGATCATGATCCATCGTGCGTCGAACTCCAGTTGTATTTTCACGTAACGTCCGACTCTGTTTTGCAGACGTATTTTAACGGGACGCGCGAACTCCATCAAGCCGTCGCGCATGTAGCGGTACTCGATCGGCGGCGGGTTGAAATATTTACCGCCGACGCTGAACCAGACCTGCGCCTTCTTAAACACGCGAACGTCTTTACTGTAGAGATTGTTACAGTGCAATCTGACCGACGTAAAGTTTCGAATCTCGTTAAATTTGAAGATCAACTCGACGGGTCTCGCGCGAGTCGAATCGTTCTTCCAGCCGACCCATTCGTAACCTTTATATCCGATCCCTTGCGGGTCGAGTCGGAAATTCGACTGTCCCTCCTGACCGTCGGTGAGCTGTCCGAGCCCGCTCTTCAGGTAGTAGCTGTCCGTTTTGCTCGGATTTTCTTGTTTGATGTCGTAAGTGAAGTCGTGAAGGTCGACGTTCGAACCGCGTTTATCTCCCTGCGGCATCTCGTACGATACGACTGCGTCTGAAATTTACCAGAAAAATGCATGAAAATTCTGTTCTATTTTTTTCTAAATTTATGAAATGAAAATAAGGGATTTCGGGAGAATTAATTTTCAACATTACTCATACATTATCAACAAAAACATAAATGAAAAAAAATTCATCTTAATTTTAATTTTATATTGTTTTATATCTAAATTTCATTTTTTTTTTCAAGCGTACGAATATAAAAAGTTTAAAATGCCGGTACATGTAGAATATTCTGTGAAGTCGCTTGTTTTTAAGATGTAAAATATCAGAAACCATCGGTTTCCTAATATTCCATACAGGCTTTAGATGATCGTGGAATGCTGGTATTCCGTGTGTGTGAAAGGATGAGAGATTTTCTTTGTGGGATCAGATTTATGCCGAGGTATGCCACACGCCGATGATAAGACAAGATAAACACTGTCTCGGGTTAACAGTCTCCACGCAAATTCTAATGGATTCATATCTAAACATACATAAATATCTCTTCCTGTTTCATTAGAATACAGGTCAAGCCAGTTCTTTTTTCTAGTGAACCCTAAAGCGCGTTTCATAACCCCCTGAAAAATCAACTGGCTTTACTTTTATGTGAATTAAGGGTGATAATATTCATTAGTATGTTTGTTATGAATAAGAAATAATTGGGTCATCCATAAACGTACTCTTAAGCGCACGTGAATGCATTTTCTCACTGACCAAACTCTAACTGCACCCCTCGCAGTAAAAGGCCTAACTCAAGGGTAGTTTTTCGCCTGAAAATTAATTTTAACACCTTCACATTCATCATGAACACATGATAAAAATATCAGCGCACATAATTATAACCTTCAGAGGTATGGATACACGTTAAACACTGCCTCGAACCATAACAACGCTGTTCTGGGCGTCTACGAAACTCAATCAGAACTTTTAAATATACGCCTTTTAAATGTTTTAAATCATTATTTCATTCATATTAGTTCAATAGGGAGAGACAGTATTAGAATATATACACACGGTCTGGTCTTATGTATTCACGCGTTTTATGATATTGACTTAATTACTCAGCGTTTCCTAAAGAATATCGATATTCATCTTATTAACAAACTTAGGAAATCAATTTCTGGTAGAAACGAATTATGTGAAATTCAACACGATATTGGTAGGAACAGATTGAAAACTATTTCATAACTCATTTTCATTTTCAGGAACCAGTTCCACAGTTTCAGACTGATTTTACTGCAGCAGTATCAAAATTAGCTTATTTCCAATGCCTTACGTGACTGAATTCACAACTGTGGAAAGGGACCCAGTTCAACTGCCCTCGGTAAAAATTTCACTGTTTAGGGTTATAACATTGAAAATGAACTGATTTCAACTGTAGAATCAAAGTGAACCAGAGATCTACGGAACTCAATCCCGGATCCTTTCAACGATCGAAACATCAAATTCGTAAGTAAGATTCATCGGGTTCATACGTAATATACTTAAAAGAAAAAACGAAAATATTACACGGGCGATACGAAACACCTCTTTCCCTTTCATTACGGAACGTTTGAAGTAAGATGATAAAAACTAAACGAATACGAATGTTAAAAGGTAAAGACCCCTGAGGGCAGGCGCGCATAGTTTATGTCATTTCTGTTGTTGCATTAATCAATTTTCCAATGCTACTCTAAGCCACTATCCATCTATATATACATGTACACATATATATTTTAAGATATATATATATATATATATATATATATATATATATATATATATATATATATATATATATATATATATATATATATATAAATATTTCTATACTATATTTTATATATACTTCATAATGAACATATAATGATTGGTTTCCTATGCATCGTTATCATTTATAATCATCTGTTAGATATTTTTATTTTACTGCCATTACTGTTTACGCGAGCGAAATAGAACTCTCTCTTTTTATTCTCTGATAATAATAGTTATCGCCGGATGAATCAATAACGAATACTGAAATAATTCCATAGATGAGTAGTGGTATGACGTGGTTTTAAAGGTTTCTTACTGTCGGGTCGATTTTGTGGTGGACAATTCACGACATATTTAGAATAGTAACCGTGTGGCATCGGTTTATTTAAAATACAAAATATTGGAAAATATTACCGGTAGAAATTATTTGTTCAGACGTAACGAGAAAAAAATCAGAAATATACCGCAAAAAATTTGAGGGAATTTTTGTCAAAATAAATCTTGATCGAAGAAATGGAAAAAAAATTCAGAATAGATTTTTATCGAAAAATTTTGAGATGGAAAAAAAATTGAAAAAGATGGAAGATAATTTTGAAATAGATTTTCATCGAAAAAATTGGAAAAGATGGAAAAAAAATTGGAAACAAATTTTCAGCGAAAAAAAAATTGGAAAAGATGGAAAAAAATTTGAAATAGATTTTCAGCGAAAAAAAAATGGAAAAGGATTTTCATAGAAAAGTAACAAAGCAAAATCCATTTTATCAAAAAATAATTTTGAAAAAAAGTCTAGAAAAAAATGATCATGTAAAAAATTGCCCATATAGGATACATACCAGTCCATTCGCAACCGTACAATTCAACCCTCATACACACTGTACGGGCGTGTACACTGTACGGGACAAATCTTAACCATCTCGCGATCATCGGAGGCTTCACTTCTCTCAGTTCAGCCAGATACGTGTTACTGTTTCCGTGAAATATCTGAAATTAACGAAAAAATATCAAAAAATGCATTATTTTTGAATTCGTTGAAAATGTGACCCGCCGTGACAGTCAAACTAGATTATCATCATTTCCAAGGTGAATGCTGACTCTATTTGACGTGCGTGTTAAAAACTTCTCTATTCGTTTAACGGTAACTGAGTAAAAACTTGAAGATACTTTTTGAAAGCTGCCGACGACGGCACGGACCGGATATTAACCCCGATAGGTAAAATAGAAAAAACGCTCGGTGAAGCTATTAGCTCACGTGGGGGGATATAGAGGGATGACATGTATCAAATTACGCTTTACCGAGCGCGAATCAAGTTCAATTAGGTCCAAATGGAGCTAAATTGATTGCGAAATCCATCAGTAGGATTTCTTATCGAGTTCTTTTTCTTATGATGAAAATCCAGATTCCCCGAACGAGTCGTTGTTTCAATTTGACCATATCGTGCTTAAATCAATCCACTTCCTATATTTCAAACCTGCGTCTAATTTGAACAGAGTTCAGTTAAAAACTGATTGAAAATGAACTAACTTTACGGGGTACTGGCAACGCTACTGTGGCAAGTGAGGATTCAGCGATAATCCACTAGGATTGCTAATAGCACTGGTTTACCGCACGTCAATTTTTCAACTACATTTCAAATAAATCCAAATCTAATTTTCTTATTCAATTTTCAGTGTGATCTATACCGAGCGAGAAAGTCAATCTTATATCTATCTGATGACTTGTTTGAGAATATTCACATTTGGCATCCTAAAAATCGAATGGCGCCATCTAGCGAGTGCCGGTATCCGATTAACGGGTAAAACCTTCACCGAGAATTGTGGTACTGAATTCTGCTATCATAAATTCGCAGTTGTGAGCAAATTTCCGTCGCAGGGGTAGGGCAAGGATCGCGATATATCATAATTATCTCTCTCTCTCTCTACTGTCAATATCTACTCATATGAACATCACAATACTAATGTCTATTGTATTCAATACACCGCATAGAGCCGCATTAGTCAATAGAACCTTCTTGATTCGGCCATCAGATTCCTGCTAAAGGAGTCTTAATTAACGACTTACTTAACGATTTTCTCAATTAATCGATGTTGTATCTACAGGTCGCGTATACATAATTCATACAGGCAAATCTACCGCGGCTAAAATAATTAGCAGTACCACGAAACCTACTGCGGCATGTGAGCTTTCCCGGGTATTGACTTGTTGAGACGTTAGTGAATGAATTGACGTCATTTACAGAATTGCAGTTTTATAATTGTAGTTATGTGTGAAATGTGTAGAGCCCTCGACTGTAAGAGGCTTCTGTCCTGTTACTACTACATCGTCACAAACACATGGCAGATACAACAGTAGCAACTTTCATTATCATATCAAGAGTACATTCATACGACTATTTGAAAATGTATTCGAGACCAGTCAGACCCGTGTAGTAAGGGCTTTAAATTAAGGTCATTTTCCGGTAGGATCCATTCAGCATTTTTCGGGGAAAACCAGAGAAAAATATCCGTAAAAATGTCATCTCCGGTCCGAGATCTGGTTCATGAGAGACAAACTCGTCAACATGTCATTTTTGAATTTATGCCTCGGGTCATAATAAGAAAATAGTACATACTTCCAATCAAAATCGTGGCATGATATTATAGGCTTTTCTAGAATGATTCAAAGTATCAAAGTGTCTCGCACTCTTTGTCATCTTCGCTCAATTCCATTCCAAAATCCAAACCCTCTCCTCGAAAAGCCACCGCCCTGATTTCAGTTTTGAGAAAAAGGTTTGCGCGATACGCCGTCATTGACAGCCGTAATTGGGGATATGAATTTAGCACGGAATTAATGACAGTAAAAGCTTCCGAGATTGAAATAGAAACAGAAAGGAAACATTGAACATGTTTTGCTGTGACAGAACAGTAAACGCCTCTCATTTCCTCATTCTGTTTTTTTTTCTGTCATGCGCTGATGTCTTAACGCCTTTAATTTGACATTAACAGCGAACGTAGCACGTCCGCGATGACAGAGGCCATTGCGATAAAAACGACATTTTTTTAGGAATAAAAACTGCCTTCCCACGAAAAAATTTAGCCAACCATAATAACCAATAAAGGTCAAAGAAATAACTGATTCTTAGCAAAAACCGAGACAAACCGACGTACTGGTTCACACGATCAATCTCTAAGGTTGTTTAACAGTTGATATTACTAATATGGTTTAACAAATAAAACTGCATTGTTACAACATTATTCTTAAGGATCCAGTTTTGCAGTTCCCCAAGTTTATTTCCAATGGATCAAATCATAACTCTATGGAATTGTGACCTATATCTGGTGGTTAAGTTTTTAATAATTTTCTAGCAACTGGCTCCTGGACTCCGCCAGCTTTGAAGCTGACGAACTTTTATTACGATCCTGGTCCGTTTTCCGTGACACTAATCTCTTGATTTACTTCTAACCACTTATAAACCATACAGACCGCACTTAATGATCATTCACTGTTTCATACACCGGGCTTATTGAAAACACTGAATAGAGGACCTAGATATCTAATCGGCAATAAAATTGAGGAATTGTCGTTTTACTTCGCGCGTGAAATTCATCTAAAGATGTGATTAGATTCATAAAACAGACCGGGATTCATATCGACCAACCCGTATTAGACCTCGGGGGGGTAACCGGAATGACCGGTCGAAATCCCGAGTTCTTTAATACCGACCGACGCGTTATTTGTATAAATAGTGTAATCTATAGCGGTGGATTGTATATTCAGCAAGTCACGCGAAAACGACGACGCGTTTGACGACGAAACGGTCGCGAATTCCCGGCACCCGTTTCTCCGTGTGACGTAACAAAGACATCTCCTCGTCGACTCGTGAGATATTATTGCATTTCAAATATCCAGACAACGCCTTTTAAAAAATTCTATTAGTTTCTATTATCACGCGAGAGCGTCTCGAAAACCCTTTGAAATCGAAACTCGCTCGAAAATACCGATGACTGCCGGCTTTGTTGTCGGTCGCCGCGTCGAGTTTGTGTTCATTTATGTGTGAAGGTATACTGAGTCATATAGCTCGTCAGAACGCCTTCATCAATGACTTCATCATAGGCTAGACCTCCCTCCCTACCCCACCACACCAAAAATAACATTCACCAGTAGACAATCTGTACTCATAATTGATACTAGATGCCTCTACCAGTTGGCATTTACGTCAGCGATTAAGTGGTATTTCTTAAGATATATTTCTTAGTCAACCGTAAATTTCAACTTAATATCTATTCTCCGAGTGTTTTGAATTACTATCATTGTCATTTGTTTATTTCATACTCATGTAAAAGTGCACTGATTACAAGTTGTAGCAGCGCGCCATATAAGGAAATGAATAATCATTATGATTAGTAAGTAATCACAGAGTCGCCTGATTCAATCTTAAATTGCGAGCTAGCAAATGAGCAATAATTCAGATATCAGAATTCTCTTGACCCAGTTCCACAGTCAAGAATAGAATTAGACTTCAATAATTGAAATAAACTCATTTCAATCGTTTACTTGAGACACGAGAACTTGGAATCTGATAAGAACTATGATGCAATAACCGTATTTATTACAAGTTGTTCATGACTAATCAAGTAGTTGAAATCAGCTCATTTTTTAAATATGAACTGAATACAGTTGAATGTTGACCGTATTTAACCCTTTCAGTGCGTCTACACCGCAGTGCGGTGTATAAATCAGTGATGGATTTTGCTAGTACACCGCACTGCGGTGTATTGATGTAATTAGTAATTTGTAATTATCTCTATTGAAAAATGGCAGAAAGTGTCAAACATAGTGAAATACTAGTAACTAACACCGCGCCGCAGTGTAGACGCACTATAGTGGTATTCCCATTGTTCAACACACTAGGGTGGAATTTTTTAGAATTTTCAAATTTTCTCCAGCACTATAGGGTATTAATTAGTCAGCGCTGAAAGGGTTAAAGGTGGAATCCTTATAAAATCAGTTGATGAGGTGCTGAGTATCTGTGTCGGTAATTCCAGACCTCGTTTGACGGACAATGAATAGAGATAGCTGTAAACTTCCCGTCAAACATCAAACGCTACTCCGGAAGAAAAGAAAAACATACGAGAGAGCCCCAAATGAGGAGTGAGGAACGAGGATTGAGGAAGGAGGTTAGCCAAGCAACGCTTCAATCAGTGTGTGCAGTGAAGCTTACGCCGTAAGACATCACAATCTCATCAATACATTCACGACTCGAATACTAATATATCTATCACATCTACCGCGCACAAATAATTATCATTGCTCGAAACCTTTAGAGCTAGACCTGCTAATAGCTGTATGACTGTGAGAGCTGGTACCCTCTAAATACAGGCGACTGAAGCCATGAACCCTCAACCCACTAATAGCTGTATCACTGTAGGTCTTCAACCTCTGAACATTTTAACACAAATACCTGGGCCTTCCTTTAATTGAAAGCCACAACACACAGGGAAGAAAGTCACCATAGAAGAAAAATCCGGAAAATTAAAAGTTATACATCTGCCCGATGTTGTGAGCACCGAAGGCGCGAAGCAACCCCTGGGGGTTTTTGGGGTTTCCCCCCAAGAAAATTTTTGAAATTAAAAGCGTTTCCCTAGCACTTAAGAGCGATTGTTGTCCGGTATGCGGCGCTATTACGGCCACCGGGACCAATAAACCCTAACCCCCCTCACATTTTCTCATCGTTTTACGCTTTTCAGAAAATGACCTTGGACTTGAAAAATCCGGAATTCTGGATAAATCCGGAAAACTTTCCTCCCTGAACACAGTCCAAATGGAGTGACAGATTACATCTCCAGCGTGCTGAGAGCCACTCGAGGAGATAATTGTGTAGCTTTCTCAGTTTCATTCAACAGAGATGATAGAAAACCTTTCTGAGCTGGGATAATACTTACAGATTGTCCTTTTCTGTTATGAAATGTGATCCAATCTGTGTGTTTTTCACGTTTATATCGTAATAAATACTGCTCCGTATACTCTTGCCCCTGAAAAATACGAAATAACAAAAAATCTCTTTAAATACATCTCGAAATAACCTTAAAAAACTTCTTCGATCGACACTGTCAGCAAACACTTCAATCTTTACATAGGTTTATAATAGCTGCTGATTCTAGGGCCCACCCAGTTCCAAAAAATGTTTATTTGATTCAATTTCTTCCCGAGTTCGGTATATTTGAAATGGAGGAGTCAAACCATTCGATATTTAACTGGGTCCTCCGACAACCTTTACTCAATAAAACATACATCTAAGTCATTCACTGCGATATATAAGAAGTGATCAATTAGTGACCTTCCTCGTTAATGAAACAAATTTATTCTCAACGCACCATTGTGCTAAATGTCTCGAAAAATACTCATCACGCTAACGACCTCGGAGAGGCGCCCGGGTTCCCGATGGGGCAGTTATGTCCGGTGTTCGTAGATGAGACACGAGTCCAAACATTCACCCGGGGACCAGTACGCATCAGCCCGGGGACCAGTACGCTCACGTGGGGACATCTCTACAGTGATAAACACAGTCTCACGGGCGATATACCGAACCAACTCGTCTCCGCTCAACGATTAAAAACAATCAGAGATGAATTTCAACATCACGCGATGATTGCTGCTGCTGCTGCTTAATAAATAGAAACACGTCTTCTTTAACCCTTTACATCCGCAGTGCGCCTAGAAACCTGTTATTACAAGTTTTCAAACGTGAAATTGGTGTACTCTTCCTAGCAGGGTCACATCAATTCACATTTTTTCATCACTTCCTCACAATTGGTTTTTCACATTTTTCACCGGGATCTTTCACATTTTTAACATACATTTTCGGATATTTTTCACGCCAAAATACAATATCACGGTTTTTCATGGTTTCTAGAAGATTTCCATTTTTCGTCACAATCTTTTACATTTTTCACATCAACCCGACCATTGTCCTCGTGAAGTTCTAATTTGATACGCGGCTGAATTTCTCGGCCAGTAAAGGGTTAACGAGAGATCAAAGCGATTGAGGGGTGACATCACCGGAGACATTGATCTAACGACGCCGGCAAGATAACAGAGATGAGAGGATGCTAATTAGTCTCAGCAGCAGCAGCAGTCGTCGTCTACGATCAATTGAAATACATTACAAATTCATTTACGCTTTAAAAATTGAAAATAAAAACTGAATTTGAAATCAAAGGCTTCGACTGATTATCGGTTTTAAATTCTCGCTGATGGATTTCGATCTTATTTCCATTTGAATGATTTTCATCTTGTCTCTAATGAGACTATCCAGATCTCCCACCAGATGGCGCGTCAATCAGTTAGTCAGTCAGTCGTACTTTCATTTCAATCTATTTCACCATTATTTTAGCCTTCTACCGTATATTCACAATTCAGTCAAAATTTGATTTTAGCCAAATTTGGGATGAAATTGCCAAGACCTACTTCACACTAGTGCCACCTAGTGTCACAGTAGCGCCACCTTGCTAGCACAGTAATAATGATCGCAACCCAAAGTAAATTTTGTTCATATAAATTCTTTCCTCAAGGGTTGTTTATGTACATGAATGTAATTATCATACTCATAGAGGATGGTCACAATTACTCGAGGAATTTCATATCGGAGAGACAGAGAGAGAGAACGAGAGCTGGGAATTAATTAAACATGATCTAGAATTACACAGAATCATCGTAGAATTGAAATCTTATCCGATTCATATGATTTCTTTGATTTGTATTTTAGAACTCGGAACGCGTTCATTAAGGCTTCGTAGGGTTTATTTAGAGATGATCCATCGCAGTAACACTGTAGTGATGAATTATACCTGACCTGATTTCAATTTTACCCCGTGTCATTCTAAACCTGAAACTTTAGAGACGAAACCATAACTCGGATCTATCCAGTCGAATGTCCCTGTCATCAGTTCCACCGTCCTGGACAATAATTCAACTTCCAAGTTGCGTTATTATGATCCTTCATCACATCACCTCAACCCTCGATATATTGCAATCATCAGTTTTATAGATATTTCTAATTATCAATGACAAATTACGCTGGAATCAAGCTCTCCCTCCTTTCTCCCTCCTCTCTCTCACTCACTCTCTTTTCCCCCTTTCTTGTCTCCCTCTCTTCTCTCTTCCGCTCTCTTCTTTTTCTCTTCTCCTTCCTCTCCTCCTCTCCCTCTCCTCTCTTCCTCTGACTCCCTATTTCTCTTCTTTTCTTTCCGATCTCTCTCTCTCTTTCCTCTCCCTTTCATCTTACTCTCTTTTTCTCTTTTCTTCTCTTTCCTCTTCCCCCTCATCTCTCTCCTATGTTTATCTCTTCTCATCTCTCAACTCTCTCCCTCTCTCTCTTCCTCATTCTTTCCTCTCTCATTTCCCAGTACGAGACTAATTCGTGTTAAGCCTCATTAATTTTTCTATGACGGTTATAGTTGGCCAAATTTGTAGCGATTGAGGGGAATGAGTGAGGTGAATGAGGGTTCCTCATGAGTGTATATTGACACTCCTCAGCGCGTAGCTCACTTATACTGCAATGCTACTCGTATGTACATGATTATTCTTTGATGTCTTCGATGGTGCCGATGTTGCCATAGTTACCATATATATTAACAGCATTCTTTTTCTGTTTGCTCTGTTGGTCTCGCGGCGTCGGGCACGGCACCGCACGGCACGGACTCAAATGGACATTTATTTCGCGACGTGGCAGCGATGAGTGATGCTATTTTACAGCGGGGGAATTTTTGCCGACATACTCCACGACGATGTGTCCCGTGTTTCTCCTGCGAGATGTACCCTGGATCGCTAATCTCTAGATTATAGAATTAACAGATATCGCTTCGGTCTTAAAGGCTTAAAACGAAACGGTCGTAAACAATTTCGAGTTTCTAATCTCAAAATCATTAAAAACAACGACACAACTATCTGTTCAAAACATTGAACAAACTACCCTCACTATACATCGCTTCTATGGCATGTGAGTATGTTTACATTTTGCTTGAGGGTTTTATTTTATTTCTATGAAATAAATTCGAATGAATTGATGTCGAACAAAGTTTTTACAGATGCCTTGATTTTACCCTGATCTGTTAGAACCCTGGTCGTAGCGAACTGTGGCATTATAGCTTACTGTGGCAAGCAGGGATATCTGAGGATATCAGTCTAATCTGAGGTGAATTTAGTGAAATATGCCCAATTCTGAGTACCCTTTCAAGTATAGTACTCGGATCATTTATACAAGGGTATGCTCAATTTTGGGTAATGTAATAGCCTTACCACGCTCAAGAGCTTGGTAACCCCGAGCAAAGCCAAGAAAACAAAATGGCCGCCACTCATTTGAAGTTCAACCATGTTTGTTGTAATGAAAATCAACACATCTCATTTATCCGCAAAGGATACTCAAAATTGCGTACCCTATACTCATCAAGTACCATACCCAGAATTGGGTATATTTCCATAAATTTGACTTTGGTAAATATCTACTGTAGCCTAACAGTGGCAAGTGGATATTCTAATGTGTAGAAGTGACTGTTGTTACCTGGCCATTGCCGAAACGGCCCTGTGTTTCGACCATCGTGATCACCATCAATCGACCTAAATCAATTTCAAGCCATTCTTCCGACTTGACGTCTATCGTCGGTTTCGGGCACCAGGCGCCGCCGTTAATCTCCGTGCGAATTCTGAAATTATAAAAACATCGAGAATATTGTTAGAAATGAAATTCAGATCCCAGTTTTACAATCGTGACTCAAATCTAAAAGTGGTCGTAAATCGTAATAACCAAAACGAGCTTAGACTGGTCTCAAATTGTAAGATTGGCTGTAGAATGAAAATGAGCTTTGTGGACTGGTGAGTTTAGACTGAGTTAGTTTTACTAGAATAGACTGGTTTAATCTAAGCCTTAACTGGGCTACAACTGGCCCCTGAACTTTCTGGATTCAGTTGAACAGTAGCGTGAGGCTTACTAGGAGCGGCTGAAAGAAATTGATTAAATTCAGGCTTAAGTGATTTGAATATTGGATATTTTTATGTATTATGTTTTATCCCATGATGTATACTGATGCTCGAACAGATTTTTTAGACTTCAAGACGGGCGGGGAACGCATCAAGATTCCTACTCGAGGATGATGTAAGCAAACATTATTGTTGACACTGGAAAACATTAGCCCAGTTTGACAGGACATCCGGCTGTATTTCTACTACAAATAGATCGGCGCGCCGTTGGATAATTCTACGGAGACCCGACACACAGTGGCTCGATCTCAGATACCAGTCAGGAAATACACACCGGAAACTCCAGCTATTGCTGTTAGATACGAGATAAGCTACCACGACTGAAAACAACTTCCGTGCATCGTCGTCAAAGTGAATCGAACCTCATTCATGAAATAACCTAATAAAACTGGTCTTTGTTTCGTGTTGATTCGACTTCAAGGTTTTCGTTTATTCATCGTGTAGATTATTGGCAAATTGATATTTTCATCGATGATTTAGCGGAGACTCGAGATAAAGCTTAGCTCGACTACACTTAGAGGTCAGTTGCTTCAAATTGATGAAAAACCCATTTCAAAAACAGGATTGATGAGAGACCAGTGTATGACTGACTGACTGAATGCTATCGTCATGACCCTGGATCGATGAGAACCCAGTGAAACACTGACTGCTAACAAACACTTTTTAACCAGAGCCCAATACTGATGAAATACTAACTCATATCAATCTGATCAGTCTCAGTGACGAGTAGGTGATGTGTTAGCAGGAATCATCAATATTTTGCACCCATTCAGAGCAAACATGACACTGAAGTGCCTTCCCGTGAAAATATAGGTAACAGGAAACTATGTTCCGCAGTAAATACATTATTAAATATTTAACTACACTTGACATCTTCATGAGGTATCACTTAGCAACTGTAACTAGCAAGCTGCATCTATGCATCAATTCTCTCTATATTTGTTCAATTATCAGTTCTATCATATCCTATATTTGTAGAAAATCTAGTTGAAATGTTTCTAGGACGAGCAGTGTAACTGTGGACAGTCAGCGAACTGAGGGCGTTTCGGCGAACTGAGGGCGTTTCGGCGACTCGAGTTCAAATATGCCGAGCACGATCACGTTTTGCGTCGTATTACCATCATAATTCACCAGATGGCGTTGACAGGGATACTCGATACTCATCGTAGAGATGATTGGAAACTGTCAATTACATCGAAAATAAACGCGCGAATCCGTCATATATAATGATATATCGGTGATATCATAAAAACCTAGCTCTCTATCTCTCTCTCTCTCTCCGCGCTTGGTCCATGAGTCCGAACTCTACACTCAATTATTCTACGGTTTATTATCAGCGCTCATGCGGTTATTAGCTTTTTGTCGCGGTATTTTTCGCGATGTCGGCTGCGAATACGGACAGGTAAACGTCGACCGATTGATCGAGACGCAGGATTTCAGTGAGGTGCGAGATGGAAATCGCTGGACCATAAAATCAACAGAAACCAATCATCCCCCCAACTCAATCAAAATTAAGTTCATTTTCAACTAAATTTTACCTTTTTTAAGCTTTTTAACGTTTTTTCTGCAAATTTTATAAATCTTGTCTGTTGATAAGGATAGATTTCAATTGAATCTGAGAAGAAATCATCGTTGTCGAAATATATACTAGCGCCACCTGGTAGATCCTCACTTGCGTCATCATTGTTCGTCACCTTTACGGAAAGGTTACTGGAACGCCTGACCCCAAGAAACCGGACACCGAAACAGAATATACCGAGATTCGGATTATAACATTTTGTTCTTAAAAATACGATACGCAATTTCAGCAGTTCTAAAAAAACAAGCTCCGTTCATTAAATCGATAGTTATTTCCTTCGATGTCTTGAACGTCGAACAGTCAATGAATGAACGCTATACAAATCGGTTTGTAACATACGTAAATCAGAGGTATTTATCTCGTAACGCTCGCAGCACGCACCGAGTATCGAAATACTGGTAAAAAAAACTGTCGATATCACGAGAAAAACCCAGTGTGAAACACGACAATTCACTGTGTGCAGTATCATAATACTGTATTCATCAGAGAGGGGGGAGAGAAAAGGGGGAGAGAGAAAGAGGAGGGAGAGGGAGAGAGAGTCTGGTAAATAGTGAATACAATCAGTTCGCCTTTAGGGGGTTCCATTGATCAGGAACATTTCTCTCAATTGATAATAGAATAAATGTACATATATATATATGCTATGTATTAGGTATGGCGGCAATTACATCAAATATGCATAGTTCAGGCTACTGACTACACATGAATGTCGACTAGACTAGTGACTACACATGAATGTCGACTAGACTAGTGACTACACATGAATGTCGACTAGACTAGTGACTACACATGAATGTCGACTAGACTAGTGACTACACATGAATGTCGACTAGACTAGTGACTACACATGAATGTCGACTAGACTAGTGACTACACATGAATGTCGACTAGACTAGTGACTACACATGAATGTCGACTAGACTAGTGACTACACATGAATGTCGACTAGACTAGTGACTACACATGAATGTCGACTACACTAGTGACTACACATGAATGTCGACTAGACTAGTGACTACACATGAATGTCGACTACACTAGTGACTACACATGAATGTCGACTAGACTAGTGACTACACATGAATGTCGACTAGACTAGTGACTACACATGAATGTCGACTAGACTAGTGACTACACATGAATGTCGACTAGACTAGTGACTACACATGAATGTCGACTACACTAGTGACTACACATGAATGTCGACTACACTAGTGACTACACATGAATGTCGACTAGACTAGTGACTACACATGAATGTCGACTAGACTAGTGACTACACATAAATGTCAACTAGACTAGTGACTACACATGAATGTCGACTAGACTAGTGACTACACATGAATGTCGACTAGACTAGTGACTACATAAGAGTCGACTCACTAGAATACTAGAACAGTAAAGAAGAGTCAATCAATGGCTGAATAATATCATTGCTGACTACACGAGTAACCTCAATGATTGCAAATGTTGGTTTTTTAATGTACAGGGGTTGAATATTTGAATATTGGACTCTACGCGCTAGACATCGATTTGGAGTCAATTTACTGGCTGTAGGAGTCAAATAATCGTGCAAGGTAGAATTCATTGCCTTCAGGATCCGGTCCCACAGTTGTGGGTTAGAGTTAACTCTGAGTTAAGATTAGTTCATTTTCGATGTTTTAACTCGGGGTCAAATCTTAACTGACAACTGTGGAACTGGGTCCAGGAGTCATATACAGATGATAGTCAACTGACTACACCGAATACACACTGCGAGACATCAATATACGAAAAGATGCCTCCACACCTAGCGGTTTACGATTACCAGTAACCGGCAAATAATTTCCATCTAAAATAACAAATTGACTAATAATATATAAACTAGGGGCTAATCTTCCCATCAGTGAAACGAGATACCACTTCCATTATTTAGAACAAGACTTCACTCAGCATTCATAACTCAATAGTCAAAGAGTCTATGATTAGCGCCAATTACTAAATGATTTTAACATTATTTGATAATGGTGATTCATACGTAAAAGAGCTCTCGCCGAAAAAACTTCCCCCTGATTTCTAATTGTTATCGCCGACGGCAACGCGAGATCAGGCGGAACTGCGTCGGTAAATAGCTGAACTTTCCTGACGACTAGTTCAACGAATTTACGTCAATTTAAAAATGTCCACGGGGACCGGCGGAAAATTGGTGCGAACGAAAACCTAATTACATCAATTGTCGGCAACAAGTTCGCAGAAAGTGACTCCGAGAATTCTGAACACGTTGTTAAAATATCGTCGTACTTCAATTTCTGCTAGAAATCTCAGCTTTATCTAGAAACTGACCTTGAGACTTCGGATTATCTTAGAACTCATTACAGTGGAACTGGATCCATAACCAAATCAAACCCACGCAACTGTGGATCTGGATCCAGAGTTAAATTAAACCCACGCAACTGTGTATCTGCATCTAGAGTCAAACCCACACAACGATGGAACTGGGTCCAGAGTCAAGTCAAACCCACACCACTGTGGAACTGGATCCCGAGTCAAATTAAACCCACACAACTGTGGAACTGGATCCAGAGTTAAATCAAACCCACACAACTGTGGATCTGGATCTTGAGTCAAATTGAACCCACACTGCGGAACTAGGTCAGATACATCGATGGCAAGTATTTAGATTATTCAACGAGACTCTTGTACAATTGTTGGTTTAATGATGAACATGTAGTTTTTGCCGTTGGCGCTGCCGAGTCTGGGCAGAATTCATGATTTCCCAAGTCACTAATTACGCAACTGTCTTACAGGCTGCGAGCCTCTTCACCACAACTCATCGCGTAACAAATTGATTGAAGTAAAGAGTAAAAGAGCGGAGTCAAGGCGAAGAATTTTTTCCCGATCTCATAAGTGGTCACTGCGCACGGAACAGAAACGAGCGCCGGTTTCATGCGGACACTAGCTTATCTTCGCTTAGAAAATGAGACCAAAACATAGAGAAGAGAGAAGAAAAATCGGAGTTGAGAAAAAGAACACACGAAAAAAACCGAATGTGCATTTTAGACGATAGATCCGAGCACAGACAGATTCGAGAAGATGGATTTGCTGAAAGCTGTCAGTTTCAGATCCTAACGTTGACTGTAATCTGATGCATTATTATTAATAGGATTCAGCGACTCGTACGTACATTAACAGCGGATCGATGGCGCCACTGTATGACAGCCGTTGAAACAGTTTCTATCGTAAAAATCATTCAAATTGCGAGTTGATCACACTTCAGTTTTATCGGCGAATTTGACAAGTCTGTCGCTTCGAGTCGAAATCGAAAATATATACGGCATCGGTTTTTTATATAGTCTGCTACAAGAGGACGAAATATCTCCACAACTACGCCTGCAGGTGACTAGAAACTGGTCATTGGAAAAGTAGTCATCTCTATTTTGGTTCCGAACACGCAACACTGGCTAGCCCACCAGATGGCGTGATGAGCAATAGGGTGTCCATTGTCAAAATTACTTCATTGTCAATGAACTTTGAACTGGATTCAAAGATTTCAGAATCCATAGAATGCTTGATTGCCACAGTAGCACTGCGGGTACCCCATTATTAAGTAATCAACACAAGAGTTTTACAGTATAACCATATATTCTGGAGAATTCATCCAAGGATGTTCATAGTTTAGAGCTAGAAACCCCTGGAGTAATCCAGCACATACCAGCAAGTGGGGTAGAGGATTATGTGGTGCTGAAGTGGAGAGTTGATATCACTGATAACATTGATCACCACACTATCTCCACAACTGACCGGAATGTATTAACATTTAAACCGAATAGTGATTTATCATCTGCGAGGATTATCTCTGATAGAAATGATAGTTGACAGCGACTCAGTGATATAGAGATAGAGAGAGAGGGTCTCACACGCAAGAAACATAGATATTTAATCACTATAAAGATTGATGTTGGTATCTGATGACACCAGTTGCTCAGTGACGAAAAATATGATCTTTGTCAAGATGATGAATCGATCAATTAGGAGACTGAAATACTGAGAAGCACTAGCCGGTGGCTCCATATATACACCGCAAGGGAGTGTAGCTCCAGTGGGTGGCTCCATATGAACAACTCATGTGAGTTTAGCTCTAGTAGGTGGCTTCACATGAACAGCTCGAGTGAGTGCAGCTCCAAGGGGTGGCTCCACATGAACAGCTCAAGTGAGTGCAGCTCCAAGGGGTGGCTCCACACGAACAGCTCAAGTGAGTGGCTCCACCGCATGAGCAGCACCAGCGGATGGCTCCATATGATCTTCCTATTGACTCGACTGAATGAGAACCACTTTTATATAACTACGTCAAACAGAGCTGAACAAACTGTAAACGCAGCGAGATCCATTCAAACGACGTCTGCCCTTCACAATATCGGCTTTTTCAAAAAATCATTATCACAGTTTTATTTTCCATGTACTGCAATATAATGACTGAAGTTTGGGTTGTTTAATGCAGACACCCCCCACTCTCCACTCAAATATGAGCCTGCCATATTCCTGCCTGGGAGGGACTAACGTGGTTATTTACCGATAGGTGGCAGGATTTGAAAAGATTCTCATTTCTAACTACAGGTGGTTGAGACGAGTCTAGACTTCGCTCTGAGACCAAAAAAGGCGGATTTCAATGATTTTTCAACGATTGTCATGGAATATAAAATATCATCGGTTAGCGACATTTCACGGCGGGTAAATTAAATCAAATACGTTGAGTAGTCATCAAGCTAACGATATCAGAGTGAGAATGATTGGATTTCGGGGTAAGCTCGTCAGCGACGAGAGAGAGCGCCGAGATGTGCACATCGTAAATGATGTCTTTTACATCTCATCGTTATTGATGCCAATATCCGCAGGGATTCAGAGAGAGGAGAAAGTGAGAGAGAGGAGAGAGAGGAGAGGGAGAGATAGGAGAGAGTGAGAGGAGAGGAGAGAGAGGATAGGTAGGAGAGAGGAGAGAGAGGAGAGATAGGAGGGAGAGAGGGAGAGAGGAGAGATAGGAGAGAAGAGAGGAGAGAAGAAAGAGGAGAGTGATGATAGGTAGGAGAGAGGATAGGTAGGAGAGAGGATAGGTAGGAGAGAGGAGAGATAGGAGAGAGGGAGAGAGAGGAGAGATAGGAGAGAAGAGAGGAGAGGAGATAGAGAGAGGGAGAGAGGAGAGAGAATTGAATTCTTGTACAAGTAAGATTGTATTTCAGAAATCAGACAAAGACAGAACGAGTACGGAATACTAAGTTTATTGATAACTAACATAACACGTGAACCTTCAACAGCTCTCAGATGGAAGCACACACGAGAAAACCGAAGATTTGAGCATTTAAACTTAGAGAATGAGAAAAGATGCATGGCAGAAATACTGAGTCAATGAAACCAGACCGTCCCACTAACTCGAGGCCTGGTTCATTGATTCGAAACGTACCGTGTAAATAGATGATTTTATGAATTGAAGCTTCGTGGTATCTCTCAATTATTGTATACTTAGTTATTGTCAATAGCCTGTGTATAGATAATGGCGAATAAAATGAGTTGTGAAGAGTCTGGGGGGCGACAGGAAGCTGAGTCAGTAAACTGTAATTACAGGTGTCACAATAAAGAGGTGTCAGAAATGTTGTTCACACGTGATTCCGATGGTGCTTCATAACATCGAGCAAAAACATGACCACAACATAATATAACAAGCCACCACAGTTGAAACAACTGAGTCATCCCTCACACTAGAGCGAGAGAGAGAGAGAGATGGAGGGGAGAGAACTACCGAGCTGAATATTAAATAACCACTTGACTACAAGGTCGGTTTGACTGCTTTTAGGTGATAATTCAACTTGTATAGAAGTGCGACTAATTTACTGACAACTGTGGAACATAGTCATCAATTCAATTCAAATATGGTCCTAAATCGTGCTATATGATGTTAGATCGATTATACAACCAGACTGCGGCTTAGACTGGTCTTCAATCTAAGCCTGACATCGCGGCTGAGTCCAGAGTCCTGAGTGCTGAGTACCTTGGATCCGGTAGATGATGAACCTATCTTTATGCGGGTCATCGAGGATGGAAGCCCTGCATTCACTGATATTAGGTGCCTCAGACCAGTTACATCTAACGTTTATTCCTCTGAAACTCATTATCAAACACCTCCATCTATAACTGAGTCGTTTCATGAGAGATGTTTCTTCCTGCATCGATTAAAACTCTTATGATCTGAAGACATCATAAATCGTCGCTATAATTATTAACGAAACGTGGATCAAACTCCGACCGAATGTGGATCAAACGAAATCATCTTTTTCCACTCGTAATAAAACGACGTCAGCGTTGGTAGTTGAACCCGGATCTCGGGGTCGACGGGACCGCCGAGTTGAACCGGAATCTCGGGGTCGCCGGGCCGAGATATCTCACAGAATCAACTTTACATCAAAGATTCTACCGTCGTTGAATCGTTGTTCCGTGTAAAATTCAGCGGCGAGATTCGTCTCGGCGATCGTTGATCGATGCCTGTCCGTCAAAAAAGATTTTAATTAAATTCTACCTATGAATAGATATCGATTGAGCGTGCGGTGCATCTATAGTTGTAAACATTACAGAAATTACAGTTTCTCGCAACCTGTGAATTCCTGAAGAATAAAACACTTTGATGACTCATGATGGATCTCTCTTCGTGAGCATAACAGAATTATTGAAGGCCACGAGGCAATTTTAAAGGAATTCCATCGAGGTCGGATCCAACGATGACTTCTGACCACAGTACCGTGATACAACTGAAAACTCCCGGTACCTTTCCAGCAAAAAAGACACTGAAAACCAATTATCCTGATCTCCATTCCCCTGAAACTGTTGTAATCTTATAGCAGCCTTTTTGGGTGTTACATAAGTTACAGTAAATAAAAATTTTTCTCCAGATGCCTTGTGTTCAATACTATTCAACAGTTCAGACGGGCAATCCGCTAGGACATGGATAGGACAAATGGCACAAAGCAGGTGGAAACAATTTTCACTTCGCTTAACAATGGCATTGATAATTCGCCCGAATTTTTTCCAATTTAAGTTGCTGAATTGGAGTTTTCCTGAGGTGAGTTAAATAAAGCGAAAAACTTTGAATGAAATTATGCTACCACACGTATGAAATGTCTTGGAAGATAAGAAACTGATATCTCTCAACAGTAAAACGTATCGATGAAGATTGTTTGGATGGTGCTGCCATCTACATTCAAGGACACAACAGTTCTAGCTAGCTGAGTGATGATATATACTCGTTGCAGTAACCACGGAATGTCGAGAAGTACGGGGATTTCAGTAAATATTGATATCTAATAAGACATCAGGCAACATACAGAATACACATTCAGACTACAGTAAAAAAACCGAGCACCCTAGAAATATATTCACAGCAGCGCCGAGCAAGAGAGTTATTATTAAAACTGTAAACGAAGAGAGACTACGTTACGTATAGAACTAACATGTTATCTTTACATTTAATACCAGTTTCAATGATTAAAAACGTTCTTCCAACCGTCATTGTCTCATACATACTCAATCCATATCCCTGATAACTATCCCTTCTCTCCGTCCCCTGCATCAAACTCAGCTTATGAAGTTTTCCTTTTTATATATACATAGTCTTCAACCTGAACTGCTTCTTTCGCCGTGCTGGGCCCTTTATCAAGTGGTCCACGTATCAGTCCCGACCTTTTTACTACCAGGCCTACCAACTACAACTTCTATTTCACTATGTCCCCATCTGAACTTCATTAATAAATGCAACACCTTCCAAGTCATCCATAGAGCTCTAATTCAGAGTATACGCCCCTTCAAACTCTGTATCAGTCACATGTCAACCCTCTCTACCTCCCTATCCCTATCTCTCTCATTCTCCTGTCACCCCTGCTGTCTATCTATCTCATTCTCCTGTCACCCCTGCTGTCTATCTCTCTCATTCTCCTGTCACCCCACCCCCTCTGCTCTCATTCTGTATCACTCTTCCAGGTGAACAGTTCACATCATTGTACAGCCCGATATAGTCATTAGTAGTTGATCATGTTGAGTGTAGACGTCCAGACATTGAGGCTCCAGATAAATTGAAGTAAATCTGCAGCGTTGGCTCAGCTCGGCTCGAGCCGAGTCTTTATTGCCTGTTGCTCTGGGAACAAGTGGTTACACATCGTTCACTGTTTCCAATGAAATCAATCGATCATTTTTTGTCTATTTATCGGACGGTTAAACGGTTTCTATCATCGGTGATTCAACATGATTCTAGTCCGTTCACCGTACCTCTAGTCCATTCACAGTCTGTCCAGTCCGCTCACCATCTCTGTAGTCCCCTCTTCAATCAGTCAGCCCAGTCCCTGGGTTTAATTTAACTATATGTCAAGCTTCATCAAAGGATTTTAGCTTATAACAGTTAAAACATCAATTGCAAAACATTTTTTGTGAAACTATATCCTGGATCCAGTGCCATAGTTGAGGGTTGATCTGGCTCTTGTAACGAAGTAACCTTTTCAACATCACTCGAAATTATGTGCTGAACCAGGCAGAGTTTATCACATTTTAGCAGACAGAAATACAGCGATATGTAATATTGCTGTGATGCAAACAGGTTCTACAGTATTTAGAGCGTAATAACACTCACTCTACGCATCATTGCAATTCAACAGTTGTTTCGAATTATTCATTTTCACATCTACTCGCTACCCAGGAGAGAAGCAGAGTAGTACGAGACTCAGAGAGAGAGAGGAGTGGTTCAGTGGGACTGAAACATACACTCTACTGAGAATATTCATTCAGGAAAATTAATTTACGATTTGAACTGAACACAATGGATCAACAAGCTGCAAATATACATCAAAATACCGGCAACCCTGGCGCGCAGAATATAGATAGCCCGTCTAAAAGGCAAGGCTGAATAATTTGACTACGAAATATCAAAATTGCGTCGTAAAAATTTAGATAGTTTGTAGTAAGTCTGTGAGTAATAATGCTCCCGTAAAACACTCCCTTCTCTCTCAGCCTAGAATCCAATTCCACCGTTAGTTTATATTAAAAAAATTGAGAAAAACGACCAAAATTGACAACATTACGACGAAAGCTTCAATTTTGTAGTCGGAAAATAAATGCTGTAAATGTCGTAAAAACCGTGACGTTCTCATCAATATTATCGCTATCAATCTAAAGCTATCGACTCGGGTCTAATGGCAGCGCGGCATCAAATACCGATCTCTGAAACATCGGTTTCCAGTTGGAATTCCAGAGTTTTATCTCCACTACATCTTTACGAACGAGCGATTCAAATTTCTCGAAGTTATCACTAAAATCTCGCTTGCCCGGTTCGACGATCATATTCTTTCATAAACCGGAAATTTCCATATTTCCACGAAATCCTAACGATAATGAACTCCGGCTAAATCAGTAGAGGCTTACGCTTACGACCGAGCTCCTGAGCGCCGTGAAGTTCAAGGTCGTGTACAATTATGAGATGTGTTCGTTCAGTCAATAATGGATCATTAACAACTCGGTGAGCTGTGTACAGATAAAATGAACATCGATTTTTCCATCCATCGCTGTAAGCTCGTTCGGAGGAGAACGTTTTATACCGGTGTTCGTCGAGTACTCGCTGTAGGTATTAAATCACTATCTAACAGGGCATTACTACAACTACTATACCAACACTGCACCTCAGAGAAACTGAACATCTAAACCCCTGAGACACTGAACATCTAAACCCCGAAAAAACCAATATCCGCATATCCCGCAAAAACCCAACAGCTACACCTCAGGAAACCCAACAGCTACACCTCAGGAAACCCAACAGCTACACCTCAGGAAACCCATCAGCTACACCTCAGGAAACCCAACAGCTATACCTCAGGAAACCCAACAGCTACATCTGGAAACCCAACAGCTACACCTCAGGAAACCCAACAGCTACACCTCAGGAAACCCAACAGTGCCTTAAAAGTGCTTTTCTTCGCTTGTGTGAATTTTACTTAGGAAAAAGCACTGGGCTTTTTGTTCAATAAAGGCACATAACAAGTGGCTCACTTTTTGCAATTTTGGTAATAACCCCGCACAAAATTGCTCTTTTGACTAGGATTGGATCGACCCTCGGAAAATCCTGGCCGTGGGCCTGAATAAAGATTTAAGACACCTTAGTCCCCGAAACAACTGACAATCGGACAACTACAGATTAACTCGATGCTTACCTTGCGTTAGATGGACCAACACTGGCGTCATCGTACGAACTACTCGACGTGATCGCCTCATCGGGAATCTCATGACTCTGCATGCCGAGCGCGGTCCTACATTGTGCTGTAAAAACAGAATAGAATAAACAATATCTAAAACTTGAAGAAGATGAAGAATATTAAACGGATATTACAATAAAACAGGTATTTTCTATCAGTTAATGGTATTATAGATTTGGTACAGGACTTTGGTACAGGGCAGCTGGGCTCATGTTAGGGATAATGGGCAGCTGGGCTCGTGTCAGAAATGCCAGGCTGCTGGGCTTGTGTCAGAAATGCCGGGCTGCTGGGCTTGTGTCAGAAATGCCGGGCTGCTGGGCTCGTGTCAGAGATGGCAGGCTGTCTGGATCATTGAATATGTCATGATGTTTAATTGCACACATCTTCCTGTCCTGTGACTCACATTAACTGCTCAGGTGAGAGTAGAGAGGAGCGGACTGATAGCGCCGAGGAACAAAAGACATCCGGATAAATGAGGAATGTATCTAATTAATCAAATGAAACGCAAGATGTGTGAGTTCGCCATGTGTATATAAACAAGGCTAATAGAACATAACGGAACTGCATGCGACATTGAGTCACAACGAGAACGAGTCTTCCTCGTCAGTGTCTGCCTCATACATGTCCTCCTCGTCAGTATCTGTCTCCTGCGTGACGATACACCCGTTTGACATATGCCTCCGTTCTCAAATTTCAACGTTTTGCTAATTGTGTTTCGTTCATGTGTCATTTGATTTCCGGTGATTGTTTTCCGGTGAGGTGGACAATAGAACGATACAGTTACTCTCTCTCCTCTCTCTCTCTTCTCTCTCCCTCCTGTCTCTCTCCCAGTCACGCTATATCATTGATCTTCCTCCATCGCATCAGAGTTCATGAACTGAACATCACGAACTGTTCATGACTCTAACTTTTAAAATGCTTTACAGGGAATATTTCACCTAGTCCGATGAGTGTTTGAGAGGGGGTTGAGAATTTGCCGGCTTGCCCCCTTTTATTTCATCAAAATGGTTGATACTGCTCATACTATGAATACTCATAATTTACTCCCAAAAAAAATACTCAGTGGCAAATCTTAACAGCATCCAGAAGTTCAGTAAAATGTATCCATATTTAAAGCGTTGACCGAAAGCATTGATTTACTGTGCATTGATCCTTCATAAGCAAAGAAACTAGTTCACTTTTTTTCATTTATTTCGCAACACCTTATAGTTCATCGCTATAAATAGACCGAGGCACATTTAGAAATCAGCGAACTCTTGTCTAAATCAATTACAATTAACAACATCTAACAAACGCATCCGAACGTAAACAACTCTTTAGATTAACTGTGTCTCCGAGTAGGTTGGTAACCTTTAAAACTAGACCTTCAATTTATCGGGTTTTATCCTGTTGATTACGCTATGATAACATTTTCAGGCCATTCAGACGATAAAAACGCGATAAAAAATCTCACATCCAGCGGCTCCAAAAACAACTACTGCGGCCTTGTTTGTAAATGTTTGATAAATGTTGTACTATTATTTCAAAAGGCGCTACAGTAATAGATCTGATTCCGCAGTGGAGATGTTGATAAATATTTGAACATATTGTACCCAGTGATCGTAGCTCAGATACTTAACTTTTATGAAAGCAACGGAAATTGTAAATCGCTTAAAAAACAAAACGAAGACTTTATCTTAACGAGTTCTGGACCCAGTTCTTGTCTCGAGGCCAGAAACATTTAGAAATGTGAACCGGATCCGAAATTTTCAATTATGTTTTTTCATCTAACTAACAAATTCTGTAATTTGGGACCGGTCATCCAATTCATATCGGTACTTTGATTTCTGATTTCTAAACAAAGAGAATGGACTAATCTAACTCACAAGGGTTATTCAGCGAACGAATTTGGACCTGTAGCCCTAGTTTATCCACAAGTTTCACTTCCATAGATCGGAGTTACATTTGACTCTCTGCAAGTTTGAAGTTCATTTCTTAATATCAGTCTCAGGTTTTACAAAGATTTCTTCATCGTTTAAGTTTCAGTTAATTTCAAGTGATTATATGAGTGAATCCTTGTCACCGTGCCGGGACTGGATCCCGAGCGTTCAAACTGTTCTAAACCTCTTTCATTTCATCATTCATAATTAATCGATTTATTATTTTTTTTTGTGCTACAGCTCCGCCCGGCGATCGGGATGATTATCTTATCTGAAATTCCATTCATCAGAAACGGCGTCGTCAACGATTACAGCACCGTCGCCATTGACAACGCGAATAACACAACATCTTTACTTCAACATATTTTTGTCAACATCATGTTTTCGTTTCGGGAATTACTTGATGAACAGTGCAGAGTATTTCTCAACATGACATTTTTCCATCAAAAACAGATCTATCAAACTCTAAGTTTGAGACCGAAAATTCTCTAGTTGAAAAAGCTAAAGCTATAAGAGATTACTAAGCATTATTAAAGCTGAAACCTAAGACATATATTCCACATAATGACTCACAGGAGATACTGAACTGAAGTCTCTATTTTACTTTTCTAATTCTAATATATTCTCAGTATTTTATCATAAGGGATCATTCATTTATTACGTACGCATAAAATTTGAATTTTTCAACCCCCCTCCACCTCTGTACGCAAAATCGGCCATTTTTTCATATACATTAAGCATTACAGTACGCAATTGCACTGACCCCTCCCCCCTCCCCTAATGATTTGATTTGATTTGATTTGAACACTTTATTTTTCAAATATAATTTACAGCATAGTGTACAAAGCATAATACAAAATACAGTAAATTAGACCTGGAGGGGCCTGTAGAAACTAAGGAATAGTTTGTATAAAACAGGTTCCTCAAAAGAGAAAAGAAAAAAAGGAAAAAAAGAAGAGAAAAATGCGTACGTAATAAATGAATGATCCCTAAATAACCTTAGAGTAATCAGACTGATTACTCAAGGAATAACATACATTAAACAATTATGACACACTAGGCTGGGAAGAATGAAGAGTCCAAAACCTATCCTTGGGCTAGTTAAATGTTTCGACTATATCCTCCATATATTCATCTTCATATGTCATCCTCAAAATCCAGTATTCCTGAAGATCAGTAGAAATGTCGAATAAACTACTAAACATTTCAGACTCTTTTTTTTCTCATTGTCGGATGTCATATAAATTTTGCTTTGAACTTTATCTTTATTGTCCGTGTGACTGTGACTGGCAAGAGAAATAATTATACACGTGTATGTTCAAATACACGTTAGCGGCATCATCAGAACACAACGACCTACACGTTTCTGAAAATACTATCGATTTCCCTGTTGCGCTCCACCCACTGTATTTTCGGTGTGTCATAAGTATGATATAATCAAAATCAATTAGCGTGGGTAATTTCAAGCGTAAACATATCCGAAAACTCTCTCTCTCTCATCAAAGAGTTACCTTTACCATTTCTGAATATACAAACATACAAACAATGACTCGCGCGACGCTGCAGAAACTGAAAGTTCGACATTATTTCAGTATAAACACTGGCGGCAATAATACTCAACTACGTACACTGACTTCGCCTTTTATTCGTCTGCGAATATTTATTCATCCGAATTCGATTCAGAAATGTCAAGTGATTCTTAAAAACCAGCACCCAAACATAAACATTAATCGCTGATAGGTTTTTTTTGTCTCTTTCTAATGGCCGTATACACGAAGCAAATATTTATAATCGCGATTCATAAGATAGACTGCTGTACTCGAAAACCCACTCGGGTCAGCAATCTGTGAGACTTTGAGTGATGTAAGTATTGCAGCTAATAACATGAAACAACAGATCTTCAGATCAGACATGACCTGTCTATGTAATATACTGTAAGAGCCAGGGTAGAGAAGACTCTAGGCTTCAATAAGTTTTTATTAGTATTGTTTGTTTGTATTGTGATGAGTCAATGGAAACAGCCCCCAGTACTCTCCACATACAAGGCGTCTAAAAAACCACCAACGAGGTTCCGATTTCTTCAAGCCGTTAGAAAATAGAAGAAATCAAAACTGATCTTACGGTTTTTTAGGTATAAATTAGTTTAGAGTTTGGACTTGTTTATGATACGTATGGAGATGCGTCTAAACTGAACCTCTTCTGAACAAAGCTCTATATATATATATATCCTCAGCAAATTCCCGTAGAAAAAATTCAGACCATAAATAAGCAATTAATCTATTTTTCAATTCACTTGAGCGGTAGCGTCGTCGCTATTCGGGGTTGTATTGTCGGAGTAGGTGTTTCAATACGGGCTTTCACATACGCAATCACGCTGTACAGAATTTAAAAAAGAGAATTCTTTCTATAGAGGTTTCAAACAAACACGGATTTCTTTCTTTATCAGACGGTTTATAAACAGTTCGCGTTACGTTTACAACGAAACCCTTGTTTCTAGTTTCTATATCTGGTAATTTTTTTTCCGCAACCGAGAAGTCTCGATAAATTATGCACTAGTTTAAACCGCTTTGAAAAAGCCACTCGTTACAGCAACCGACCGAACGCAGGACTATGAAAACCAGGATTGAACTGATTGTAGAATTAGATCATCGAATCTAAGAGCCTAGAATCAGCCCTCACAATCATTCACTATTTATTCACCATTCTCGTGTGGACCATCGGTTGTTGGAAGTGTGCTGATAAAAGCCGCGAGCGATCACATGGAGACGATTTGGCCCGGGCCAAATTGGTACGGATTAATTAGAGAGCGCGTTCACACGCAAACCATTCACTCGATACTAAACAATGCTCAAACAAAGCGAAGTGGATCATTTCCGGTGCCAGTTGCAATTCAAATTTGGCCCGGGCCAAAAATGATCGTGTGATCGGGGCTAAAATGTCAAATTTTTCATGTTTACAGTTCATTTTCATTGTTGTGAAGACATGTGAAGTATGGATGTTCAGTTTGTAAATTGTCTGGTTTTTATAATTCATTTTTAATTATCAGAAGAAGTTCTGGATACATTTGCAGTATGCACGATCAAAAATTAGAAAGATGGTTTTGAAATATCGAATGTTCGAGGAGGTGCATATACATAAATTGAATCAGTATTTTGCAGTTTACAATTACACACTGAAGTAATACAAGTAACTGGTATTTTGTAATGTTGTATTCACCGCATACAGCTAGCTGTAACGTATGTTTTTATATAGCTGGTACGTATTAGCTCATTTCTGGTTTCCGATTGCAGTCTATAAGTTATCATTGCCCGCGTTAGTCTATTATAAACGCATCAACCTATGAAATTAGCTGGCTTTATGCGGTATTATCGTTGGATCATCTGCAAACATTGAAATATCAACAGCGGAGCTTCAGGAATAGACATACGCCAAATGAAACAGAATCTGGAGTGACAGTCGCTATAGACAGATATACACAGGACACTAGAGAGACATTTTTAAAAGTGCGTACCCGCCCATGGGAGGATAGGGGTCAAAAATTGATCATTTCTCTCTATTCCTATGTACATAAAGCTTAAAATTGCGTAGCTGGAGGATTTCACAAAAAAAACCCAATGAAACTATATGACGAGATTACGCCATCCATGCATTAACTTACTACCATGAACTGTCTACTATTGACTGTTTACTTGGCGACCTCTCACGTATTGTATTTGTAATGAATAGTATTTGAACATGTGTTTGAAACATTGATCATCGACAAAAAACACCTGTGCAACGCGGGAAAAAATATAGTTAATTGTATGATGAAAATTGATGCCATGTTAATTTAATTCTGACAGGAAGAGTGAAAGAGGGAGTGAGGGAGAAGAGAGAGAGAGAGGGAGAGGAGAGAGAGCAGGGAGAGAGGGCAATAGAATGCGTATAGCCTACTCTTTTATCGAAGTCCCGTCATTTTAAAACACGATCAAAAAGTTGAGTTTCAAAGACGCCAATTTTCCCAAAATAACAAGACTTCATTCGAGAACCATCTACACTTTCAATGATCCATCTTTATTCATTCCATGGCCTTCATGATAAATATACGTATAAAAAATACGTCGTTCTTCTGAATAGTAAAAACACACATCAACAAAAACAACAACGATCGTCGTGAACTTTGATTCCGATTGATTTTAGCTGCTGGTGATTTGTCGACGTATCGAACGGAAGCCGCGATTATTATTTCAAAATTCTACCCACAGATTTACACCTTTGATACTCAGTTGCCATGGTAATCGTAAAGATAGGTGAATATATTCAGAAATGTGCGTTGCTTATTTAAGAGAATATCGAAAAACCGAACTCGATATAAAAATACGTGTCAAACCAAACCGAGACACTCCAGTTCTCGGACAGGACCTGGTTCCTCAGTTCCGGGCCCAATTTTACCATCAAGGCCTAGATTTTATCTAAAACAGTTTGAGTTTGACTTTTTATATCCATTCGAACGAGTTCACAACAATAAGATAAAATCCCACTATTTACAGATTAAAAGAATTTAAAAACAAGAATTTATTTATTAAATCTAAAATATTTAAAAGACACGACGTTTCGATCTCACCCTAGAGATCATCGTCAGGTGTGGAACTGTGGAACTGGGTCCTGAACTGTGGAACTGATACAGAACTGCGGAACTGGGTCCTGAACTGCGGGATTCACAACAATGTTTTACATAAGGGACCAAAGGTTCCTAGAGTCAGAATTGAGAAAGAAAATGGAGGAACTGGGCAGCTATCACATCGGACTAAACTCTCGCATAATCAAGAGGCAGTCATCGAGTAGCAATTACTGAAGTAAAAGGAATACGACTGGCCTTTTGACAAATGGAAATAGCATGTCAATAGTGATTAGACCTCAGCAGCAGCAGCAGCCGTGAGGGCTGTCACAATCATCAGATATCATTGCGTGATGCACCAATCATTTACTTCATAGCCATAAAATTATCAATGATATCAACGTAAATATATCGAATGTTCGAAAATATCTCAAAAACTGACACGAAACTGATGAGATTCTGCTCAACTGTGAGAGGGAAGTTGTTAGAGGGAGAGGGTACAGGAAGCGAATGAGGGTAGAATGAGTGAGGAATGGATGAATAGAAGTTTATCGTAAAGTCCGGCGATGATCACGTCTTCAATAAATCGATCATCGTCACACGCAGGTTATGAAGCTGTCAATTGACCATCCGTCAGTCAATTTACACACTGTCAAAAACCGTCAAATTTCATCAGTCAATTTCCCTGTTAACATCCTATCCGTCAATGTGCTAGAGATAATCTTCAGCCAATATCAAATCAGTCAATGTAAGTTATATCGAACTCATTGGGAAAGTCGACAGTTTTTTTCATAAAGCGAAACAATCATTTTTTCGAATGTTAGAACTAAAAGGAGTCAAACTTTCTTTAACCGAGAAACTGAATCCCGAACTGTGGAACTGGATCCAGAACTGTGGAACTGATACAGAACTGTGGAACTGGGTCCTGAACTGTGGGATTGTGTCTAGAACTGTGGAACTGGGCCCTGAACTGTGGAACTGGATCCAGAACTGTGGAACTGGGCCCTGAACTGTGGAACTGGATCCAGACAGAACTGTGGAACTGGATTCAGACAGAACTGTGGAACTGGTTCCTGAACTGTGGAACTGGACCCAGACAGAACTGTGAAACTGGATTCAGACAGAACTGTGGAACTGGTTCCTGAACTGTGGAACTGGACCCAGAAAGAACTGTGGAACTGGTTCCTGAATTTTGGAATTGTGTCTAGAACTGTGGAACTGGGTGCTGAACTGTGGAACAAGTGCCGCTCTGTAGGAATCAGAAGGAAGAAACTCGTTTTTTTTGGTCTTATTCATATCGTAAACAATACATTTTCTATCAGTGCTCCACACACACACAGAGTGCTATCAATAGAGTTGATTGAGACTTCAGAGTTCTTACTACTGAAAGGATTTACCTACGACCCACCTACAACAGTATCCCAGTGCGTAGGAGTTATCGAGTACTATCTATCGACCGTGTTTTAACAACGTGAAGAGTTCCGGCCACGTTTAAATCGATATAAAAAACATATAGCAATAATCGAAGGGATAACGTCATTGCGACGCCCCCTCCCCTCATACACCCCCTCTTTTCCCCCCGGGCTCTCTCAAAGATATGATGAATGAAAAATTTTGTCGTTGCTTTCAAGATGGATTTTGAAAAGATGATATCTGTCGCCGACGCGTAATCTGAGATAATACAAGAATATCCACTTTAAATACAACCGTTTTCATTGATCACAGTTCTAATTACGTAACTACAACTTCTCAGCTACTCAACAGCCTCGTAAAAATCATCTAAAACCATCTCGTTGTTCGAATAATGAAATAAGATGTATAGGGAAAAAGAGAGGGGAGTGCAAGGAGAGAACGAGGAGTGGGCGAGAGAAGTGAGACAGTGAGGAAAAAGACAGAGAGGCTAGAGAGAGGCGAAAGAGAAAGAGTGGAGAGCAGTGGAGAGATAGAAGAGCAGAGTGGATAGAGGGAATAGACAGTGAGAGGGAGAGATGAGAGAAAGAGAATGAGAACAATGCGCAGGAAGGTAGAGATTAAAAAGAACAAAGATGGACGTATAATACGTATGATCTCCCCCCCCCCCGAATCATCATTCAACTGAACATTCCTTCATATTTCAACCTTGTCGTAATCATTTGACCAACTCAAAGGTTAAAATAACACTGTTTATCAGAAATACGTTTATTCATATGTCTTGAGAAATATCATCGCAACTGATCTTTCATAAATATATGAATAAAAACAACGTAGCTTTGAGTTCACAAATATAGCCTTGTGGGTCAATATATACACGAGAGAGGAAGAGAGAACGGAACTAGCGAGCAGCGGGTAAGACCTCTCGCAGATTGACAAACAATGTCGTGCCATGTTTGAATATTAGCTCAGGATTTGTACATGTCATTGAGACACACACACACACACACACAACCATATGACTCATTACATAAGAGAACAAGACTCTAACAGTAAGAAGGGGGTGTGGTGGTGGTGCCGGTATTTATGAATTTATTACATAAAGTTCAATACAAACATGTGGCTTATTATGTAACAGCCCTGAATGGGGAAACAACAGCTGATCTCCAGGAGTTGAAGAACAATGATCCATATTGGAGCAATATATTTCATATCTCATTGAAGCTCCTGGGGCCATGTAGTGTATATCCATGGTTCAAGAAACAGAATAATTACTTCTAGCACTTGCTTATGATGACCTTTTAATCACACTAAGCTAAATTTCATTCTGGTCCAGTGACCGATTAGAATTAAATCTTTTGGTGCTAGCCATTTTCTAGATGCTGGATTGGACTATATTGTAGTTTAAGACAACAACCCCCAGTGCCCCACTCCATCCCTCTGTTTACAAAACTGGCATGAAATGCACTATAATATCTGAGCAAACTTAATTAATATCTGCAGCTAATTCCACGAACAACAGCTTCAGAGCATTCACAGGATTTCAAATATTGACTAACTGATCCAGAGCTTACTTACTATTGAGAGACCTATTGTTTACACTATGAGCCATATAGCTATTCAACAAATTTACTCTTCAGCTGGACATCATAGCATTTACACAGGTGCCGTCTACCATAGACCCTTGTCTTAAATATACCCAGGTATACCGTGATACTTATTATCGATCTTTACTCCTTTATAATGAATGAATTTTCATTTTCACACGCGTCACAATTATGCCAAGCGAACGTATGAAAAACATAGATCTCAACAAAGATACGTTTCCCGCCTCAACGACACAGTTAGACAAGATTACGTATTTCTTCTGAGCAAATTATTATTGATCCAAATTTCAACTGTAAATACGACTCCGCAGTCGACTCTGGCGAGCAAGGATCCACCAGGTGTCGCTAGTGTGTATTAGGACACCTATTTCTTCTAAGGTCCAATTGCAATCTATCCTTAATTTCTCAAATTCTTTAAGGGGAGGCTAAAAATCTAGTATATATTCTAGTTATTAGAAAATTAACTAAATTTTGATTAAATTGTCCCACTGTCACACGCGCCATCTGGTGGGATAGCTGATGTAGCACGGGCTCGTCGTTTTATGTACCATAAACAGGAAGGACATTTCTGAAATGTTTTTGTCAGGTAATTTGTATATTTAGATTATTGGCAAATAAACGAACAGAGCTCGACTACAAAAGCATCAATAATTCATGAATCTCGAACTGAACCGGGGGTAACAAGAGACCCCTTCAACCCGTCACAACAAAAACCTCTCATATCAAATTCAAATTTTCATAAATCAACATTAGTCTAATGGAGACATTGTTTGTCCTTATGAATTGTATACAGGCAACAAAGACTGGGTTGTAATACAAGCTGAAATTTTTAAATACTATAAAAACGCTTTGAATCCCTGCAGCTATATTGATGGGGACTCAGGATGGATGCTTTACCGATGGCGATGTAACTCAAACTGACATTCATGGCAGAAATATAGTGAGTGCAGGATAGATTCAGGGCCCAGATACAGTCATCATTATAGTTCAAAGGTGGCTTTAAATCTAAGACCCGTAGAACTATAGATGATCAGACTGGTCTTAAATGAAAGCCCTCACTGTACTATACCTCAGTTAAAGTTAAAGATTGCTTCCGAACCAAAATGAACTTTTTTTCTAAGCCAAGACTGTGTCCAGGGCACGAGAGACAATTCATCATAACAATCAATGATTCTTGATAATGTAGTGGACCATGTAATGTAACAAAGAATTTTAGTGGTTCTGAAAATCTCTTCCTTATAACCAGATACCTATATACATGTAATCAGAACTAATTCGGAAAAAAATCACCCACATTTTGGAACTGAGTCCAGGATCTGGTTGTGTCAACTGGAGGTTGAGCACACTTAAACCAATCAGCGCTTAAAACAACTGATTCGGATTTCGTAGGACTATTGTTGAAGTATTCTCAGCCTGTTTATAATCCAGTGATTATAATCTCTATAAGATCAATGCTAATATTTGCTGTAAGAAGCCAATATTCGCTCAGTCGTGCGTCAGGGAGAGAGAGAGAGAGAGAGAGAGAGAGAGAGAGAGAGAGAGAGAGAGAGAGAGAGAGAGAGAGAGAGAGAGAGAGAGAGAGAGAGAGAGAGAGAGAGAAGAGAGAGGGAGGGAGGGAGAGAGGGAGGGAGGGAGGGAGGGAGGGAGGGAGGGAGGGAGGGAGGAGAGAGAGAGAGAGAGAGAGAGAGAGAGAGAGAGAGAGAGAGAGAGAGAGAGAGAGAGAGAGAGAGAGAGAGAGAGAGAGAGAGAGAGAGAGGGAGGGAGAGAGAGAGAGTTACCTTGGTAATAGCTGGCGATAGTTGTTGATTGACCTAACACTGTCACATATACAATTAAATTCATATTCCATATTTCTACATAATCGATTGAATGTTACTTGATATGAAATCGACCCTGAACGCAACTGATGAAACCATTTCAGGACCATCAACACGAACTTGTTAACCTTACAAAACCACGTGCCTAGAACTAAAACACTAAACTCAAACCCAGGGAAGCTAAAACTTCTAACGCCTATAAAACTGGCTCTTGGACTTTCTAACTAACCATGATTTCAACTACTCTTAATACATATGGATATAATCTAAGAAACAATGCTCTATGACAACCGATAACAATAGCTTAGAACGACAGACATAGCCTGAAGCTCATCAACGGTTATAGCAGGTATGACTCACTGAGTACTGAGAGGGAGGGATATTATAGTGTGGAGATAAGGTAAGGTAAAGAGACGATACCGGAGTGAGATAGAGGAGGGAGAGAGCAGAGCAAAGGCAGATGGGCTGAGGGATTCAGAAGAGAACGTAAGGGAGAAAGAGAAAAAATTGGAGAAGGTAGATATGGAGAGATGAGAGAAGGGAGGGAGTTGAGGCAGTGTGAGGATATGAGAGGTAGGCGAAGAGAGGTGACACAGAGTAAGAACACCTGAGCATGATGCATTTGTTATGTAGAGTTGTATAGATTATTGGTGATGCAGTAGTTCACTATGGTGCGGTCTCCGCTACTCCACGCGTTCGCTCTCGGTGCGGTGTATCACGGTAAATTGATCATCGCGCACGTCTTGGCGACTGCGGTAAAGAGCGCTGTCGCGAGATCGGTGTCAGGTGAAGGAAATGCATGATTTATACAACGATAGAAAATGGCAAAGTCTGTCAATACAAGCGAATAGAAGTCAATAGATCAATGACCAGGTGAATGAACACAGAGGGTAGAGAGTAGAGACAGGCAGCAAAAATACCAGTCATTCTAGAGAAAAAACAGACATATCAGCTTCCTTTTATAGAGATGACAGAAAAACATGCTGGAATCAACGTGGAACAAAACTATGGAACTGGATCCACGGTCAGATTAAACCCACACAACTGTGGAATGACAAATTAAACCCATACAATGGTGGAACTGTGTCCAGAGACAAATCAAACCTACACAACCTGTGAAACTGGGTCTACGCTCACACAACTGTGTAGCACTGACTGCTGGCCCTAAACTGATTTGCTATACTCTACTCTCCCCTGAGAGTTAACTGCTATAAAAGCAGGGACAAAAGATAACCAACATCTCTCAATGAGAAATACTGATTTTATCCAGGTATCCGGCAGTAACAACTTATCAGTTATCAGCGCCAGAAATCCTGTTTACAGCCCTTGATATTTTTATCTCTTTGCACAGAATAAACAGTGCTGCAAACAAGTGTAGTACTGGAGTACCTGTCACTGGGTACCGCAATCAAACTGTGCAATCGGTTCTTTTTTTACAGGGACTCGTGATGTAATTATTTATGCGACTGTTAAACAAATGGAGGCGAAACAGAGATCTCCGGTTGTGACAGACAGCGGTCGTCACGCAACGACGTCCATAGCAACGTAACAAGACACACAGGATTATGGCAGGCAGCACCATTTCAGTCTCTCGGCAGGCGATAAAAATTAATAACTTCTCCATAGCAGTAGCAGCAGCAGCAGCAGCAGCAGCAGCAGCAGCAGCAGCAGCAGCAGCAATGTGAACATAAATTCCCTGTCCAACATTTACATTTATTAACATAAAAACCTCGTTTGAAACCTTTTCCAACTTTATATGATTACTGAGAAAAAATTGGTTTGAGTTGATGTAGGGTATAAAATACCTGTATACAGCGGAAGCTTGTTACAACAAACTTCAGGACACAGTTCCACAGTTGTGAGTTAGAGTTAACTCCGAGTTAAAGTTAGTTCATTTTCAATGTTTTAACCCAGGGTCAAATCTAAACTCAGAACTGTGGAACTGGACCAAGGAGACCAGAAAATCTGTAAACTTTCCAACTAGGTCAATCACCATGGCTCGGTGGTCTAGCGGTTAGCATGTAGGGCTTGAGTGCAGGGGGCCTAGGGTCAAGTCCCGAAAAGGGTAAGGAAGAGGGCGAGAGAGTATAAGCATGGGGAGTTTACCCACCGAACTGTGGAACCCGCGCCCTGAATACAACCAATCATTCATGTTTGTTATAACGAGGTTCCACTCTATTCAAATCAAGCATGGCAACGACCAGGAGTTTCCAAGTTTCATTTCGATTCAGACAATAATTTCCCAACTCAATTTTTGTAGAAAAATAGATTACAATACAAACCGCAACGTTAAAAACCTATTACGACTCAACCTACGATTAAGACGCCAATTTTGGATTTCATTAAGGACAAATTTACGAATAAAACCCAAATTTTCCGGTAGAATTAGATACAATACAAACCACAACATCAAAAACCTTTTACGACCAAACCTCAGATTAAAAGACGAAATCAGAAAACTTTTTTTCGAATAATGACGGACCATTTTTTTCGACGGTTCTTAATCATCCGATGACAAATCAGTCTTTTATATACAAACCACTCAGACCACTCCCGCGTACGCGCGAGTGGAGCCACTCACACGGCGAGGGGTCTCCCGGAAATCAGCCATTTATTAATAACAACAATAATATTTTTATATTCGCTACCGAGAAAAAGACGTTAATCTTCGAGATAAACGAACAAGAAACAACCGCGGAATAAACCGTGCTCTTTTTCCGGTCTTTTGTCGACGATAAATTCGGGCGTTTAATACGGAATAGTTTTCACCCGTACAATAGACGAATAAATGCTGTTAATGAGGAAATCGTTTATTATCAGATAATTATCACAGAACTCCGGGCTACGTATAATTATACATTATATATGTAGCTTACCAGTACATCAGTGATATAAACCCAGGTCTCTATATACATGTGTTTTTATTGAGAGTAATTAGTAACGCTTATTCCTCGCCCCTCCTCACATATTTCATATATAGGCGTCATTTACAGGAAAAACGTTTTCCTCAAATTGTTACCCAATAATAACAGTATTAAACACTGATTCTCTCCTTTCCTGGTTCAGGTGTTTTATGGTAGGTATCCAACTGATTGCAGCTAATTTTGACACCGCAACTGTGGAATTGAGTCAAATCAAATCCACACAACTGGGAAACTGGATCCAGATTCAAATTAAACCCACATAACTGTGGAAACTGGGTTCAGAGTCAAGTTAAACCTACAAAACTGCAGAGTCCAGGGAACATGACCATTATCGCTATATTCACAAAACTGTCAGGCTTCGTCTGAAGGTTTGAACTTGTGTATGAGTACATGTGGCAGACTTCAAGAACAAATCAATGAATAGCCAATAGTCTTCAGCTCGAAGTCTTCAAGTTGAGGAGTCCTGCTGAGCGCGAACAACTAACTCAAAACCCGAGAAGGCTTTAAAAGGCAGAATAAGAGCAGGGTGAGAGCAGGCCCCTGTCAACTCTTTAACGGACAATAGTTCCCATTAATAAAAAAAAAATGTCGCGGATCTATAAATAGCAATCCTTACGTTTCGATCCCTCGAGCTACGGAAAATTATACTTGACAAGACACTGACTGTGTAGTTCACAGACAATGTCTGTCAGACAGCAGACGAGCGTCTCATAACCAACTGTTTTGTATCTTGTTGTTACAGATGTCAACGAATCCTTACACAAAGGACGATAGTTCAGTTATTTTTTAGTAGACAAGTGCTGTATGACGGCATATTGTGAGAGAGGGAGGAGGGAGGGAGCGAGGAGAGAGGGAGGGAAAGGGTGAGGGAGAGAAGGAGGAGAGGGACCCCACCCTAATCCATTGTATATGTATGTATGCACGTATACTAATCATAGACGCCGAAAACCGATATAAAAAAAAAACATCATAAATAGTTATTCACATATCTCATACTCAGACCGTCGGAATTCTATCGAACAAAGCTTCTGGAATACTTATAATATATGAGCAAAGATTAGACCGGAATAAATTCGTCACAAACGAATTACTCCGATCCGGAGTACGAGGCATAAAAATGTCCTATACAACGCAGACAATATTGACACTATACACATCAGGGGGATAGAGACATAAAGGAATTGGTGGTTTTATCGCCCGACTGTCGATCGATTCTAGTCGTCTCGGTGTTTACTTGATTTTTGGAATGTGGCCACTGTCATCGTTCATATACGAAGTACAAACATACAAAGATATATAACGTCTGTATATGAATATATGATATTATCGCGCACACGCTCTCGGCTTGCGGTAATCCAAAAGTCAAATCATTGAAAAACCCGACCTAAACCGGTTGTTAATTCTATTTGATCGGTTCGGTTTTATTGCCACGAAGCGAATTCCGAAGAAATGAAGAATTGATATTTAACCCTCTCAAGCTGAGATTTTGATCGGGGGGGGGGGGGGAATTGGGGGGGGGGGCGGCGGCGAAATCTGTATACATTATATATATAAGCACATACACAACAGTTCCATTAAGTCATTGAATGTCATGTTTTCAACTTGGATTTCAGGACATTGTTAACTGAAATTCTAATGTCTTCTGAATAAATAAATTTGTCTATGCGTTGGCTTTATTCCTATTCAGACGCCGATAGCTCTTGACCCACAACTTCAATACATCCCGGCTCTCCTGCTATACCACTATACTCCACAATGACAACAAGACATAGACATTTCGGGAAAAAGTCCACGCTTGGCAGCGTGGCTGGTTGTTGTGGCTTGTTGTTGCCCGGGTGTAAACACAATTAAGAACAAACATACTTTTACCCACATGTTGGCTTATTCTAGTGAATGCATGTTGATTATATTTGGCCATCTCGAGTGTTTGTCCAGTTTTCTAAAAGATGCATAAGCTTGTGAGGTGACTTGAAACACCGAACACAGTTGGGCCTTCTGTCAACACATCAGCTTACGATCAGTCTCACTGGAGGGACCGATGCACTGGAGTCATTTCTACCATACCACAGCCCAGTTGACTGAAGTCCAAAAAGGGTCTTAAATCTAAAGCTTACATTGACTTTATGGTCTAAGACTGGTCTGGAATCTAAGCGATGACCATGCAACCTTGGAGTAATCAGAGTAGATTACTCCAAGATGCAACTGACCTCAAAAACAGTCTGAACCTCGAAATATTCAAATCTGCTAGACTTTCATAATTGAGGGTATCTGTTACTGCAGTGTATACTGGCTACCGTAAAAATATTGATTAAATATCATCCGTTATTTCAAAACGTAAATTTTCAACTAACTCGTAACAAAGGTTTAAAAATTCCGACAAAAATGTCATTGTTTCAGTAAATAATGACGGCACACGACGCCGACAATAATTGAAATATCCAGCATCAGTTCATGTAACATTATTTCATTTATTCTAAAAAAATCCGATAAAACTCAAACTAACAATTGTCGATTTACAAGAGCCTCTCGAAAACGGTGCATCCAACGAACAACGCCGACGCCTCGTCTCGCCGAGTGTCTCTTCATGAGAGGCAATTTATGAATATTTGCTAATGAAATCATTTCGATGCTGGCGATAATTATATGTAAATTTGACTGCGAATCTCATCAGCAAAAACATTCGCATTCCTGAAACTGAGCCGTTGAATTTTTCGCAGCAGTTGTAGATTTTGTATTGTGCGTGAGATTTAACTACTACCGCAGTTATGATTAGTAATTGCAATGAAGACCCTCTCAAAAAAAGTTGTTTTTCTAATTCAGAAATTGTGATGAAAATATGGACTGAAATTTTTTTTTAATTCAAATTTATTTTTGCTGAATTCTCGGAGGTGGGTCCGTACTCAATAATTAAAAAAGGCCTAACATAGCATGTCGCTGTTCCCTATGATCTTCGACCAATCGAACCTGGATAACATTTATGAAGCTTGTATCGCGACGAATGTGGAGATCACTAAATAGTGGAAATTGACGGAAATTCATCATAATTAACGCGATAAATAGCATTTGTCCGAAACTGTCAGTTACTCCACGGTTGGTCCTCAGTAGATAGGTACAGAAAGGAAAGCGTTCAGAACTCTTCCGCGTTCGCTCGTAATTTCATACAATTAAAATTACAATAGTACTTGAAAAAGATTATTCTTTATTGCCTGACAACGCATATTCAGTAAATACGGCCGCGTTGACGTAGGTCCGGACGCCTTTTACAAACGCGCGCACGTTTACGAGATATAATTCCATTTTGACGGATGATGGAACCTCATAAGCGCGCGTAGTGACTAGAGACATGAGTTCAGAATCACACGTTATAACAATAAAACTGCACTGAACAGCCTCAACCGACACACGCTCTCAACGCGCCCTCAACGCGCCCTCAACGCGGCCATCTTTCAATTCACTGATTATATGATTATTTATTAATCAGTTGATCTCTGCGTCGAACATCTATAAACTGCAGAGCTCAACGCCACGATCGCATGAGTGTTTTAGGCCCATGGAGAAACCAATGTGGAACTGGTTTCTGCCAAAATGTTTAAGATTCAACGAGCAACATCCAAACCTCATTGTCTAGAACAACATTTGCATTACATTTGTACCTTGAATAGAATTGTAATAGCAGAGACTGCAGTATCGAAATAAAGGGTTAATCATTATTTTTCGCGTCGCTAAAAATTGCGCGAATTGCTACAAAAAACCCGCAGCTTGTTCAATACTCGCGTCGCGGTAAAAAAGTGTAATAAACAGAAGGTGTAGTAGAGACTCACAGCATGTAGTCATCAATATCAGCATTGTCATTAAATACAGTGAGACTGTGATAACAATAGAGCAGGAGAGACAGTCACACAGTGTTCACGGGAAGATACTGTACCGATATCAAAATCTGAGTACCCCACAGTTTTACACAGGCCTGGCCAAACTTATGACATTTATCACTCAACTAGGAGTTAGTTGCAGCTAAGTACTGAGCACTCCAAGGTTAAATAGTGAATCCTTAGATTTAGCAGTTCAAGCTCATTTTGATTCAATCAATCTAACAACAACTTAAGTCCAGCCGAAGCTCATTTTGGTTCTATAACCAATCTAACAACTTAAGACCAGTCTAAGCTTATTTTGGTTCTATAACCAATCTAACAACTTAAGACCAGTCTAAGCTTATTTTGGTTCTATAACCAATCTAACAACTTAAGACCAGTCTAAGCTTATTTTGGTTCTATAACCAATCTAACAACTTAAGACCAGTCTAAGCTTATTTTGGTTCTATAATCAATCTAACAACTTAAGACCAGTCTAAGCTTATTTTGGTTCTATAATCAATCTAACAACTTAAGACCAGTCTAAGCTTATTTTGGTTCTATAACCAATCTAACAACTTGGGAGTCTTATGATTCAAGGCCATTTTCGCATTTAGTCTTGTGCAATTGCACGGCGCAGGAATATAGAAGTAAACGATCGAATCAGATCCAAACTTATCTAACGGCTGTTGGCTTCATATTACATGAATAAAATATCGATCTGAACTATGAAAGAAACTGTAAACCTTTATTCCGTTAGGCAAACCTTCCGACCGATAGAAATACAACCGGCATCGAAGGAAAACACTTCACAGCACCTGCCGTTTTATACCGGCGGAGTAGACTAGACTTAAAAAACACAAAAATCAGCAGCAGCTCGGCGTGGAATCGGTGGATCGAGATCACCGGTCTCTATATATCAATAGAATCTTTACAAACGTCTTCCGAGGCAGCATTTGGTCAAAATTGATTTCTTGTCATTTTCTACGATAGCAATACACACGAGAATCGTAGACATCTTTCCCAATCAAATATCTAACAGTTTCGTGTCTCTAACAGTTGGAGTTTTTTTCCCTCACGTCTGCGACACATAACCGAGCTAAAACTGAGCTGATTTTATTTAGCGTCAAATCTACAAGACCTAAACTACGGAAACGGAACCAATGTTTGGTCGTATATGAGTCTGCGAGACTTTTGACAAAATCTGAGTAAAACTCTTGTAAAACACATACAGTCATTGTCACTCACTCTGTAATGATATGTCAGTCTAGTGCTTTTCCTCCAGAGCATTAACACAGTGGATTCTCATTCTGTTTCACTGATATCATTTTTAAAACAGTTGGGCTTTTGTCTCATTGTCTCTCAATCTCCCTCGTCATATAATACACAGTGGTATCACATATCAGTGAAACTAAAGAGGATTAAATCCATCGATCCATAGCAAATTCACTGAGGCAGTATATCAGCTCTTGAGGCAATTCCAGCTTTTGCGGCAATATGGCAATACCAGCTCTGAGACCGTATACCAGCTCTGGAGGCAATACCAGCTCTTAAGGCAATACCAGCTCTTAAGGCAATACCAGCTCTTGAGGCAATACCAGCTCTGAGACAGTATATCAGCTCTGGAGGCAATACCAGCTCTTAAGGCAATACCAGCTCTGAGACAGTATATCAGCTCTGGATGCAATACCAGCTCTGGAGGCAATACCAGCTCTGGAGGCAATACCAGCTCTGGATGCAATACCAGCTCTGGAGGCAATACCAGCTCTTGAGGCAATATCAGCTCTGAGACTGTATATCAGCTCTTGTAGCAATACCAGCTCTGGATGCAATACCAGCTCTTGAGGCAATTCCAGCTCTTAAGGCAATAATACCATCTCTTGAGGCAATACCAGCTCTGGAGGCAATACCATCTCTTGAAGCAATACCAGCTCTGAGACAGTATACCAGCTCTGAGCATGGAATTCGTTTTAGAGTCCATGCTCAGAGGCAGTTTATCAGCTTTGAGACAGAATACCAGCTCTGAGACAGTGGAATCAGCAGTATTGGATGCCGCTGTCATGTAATGATTACAATGAGCTGAGAGAGAAGCTCGTTATATCGAGTCACGGTCACCGCGCATTATTCATCCAAATATTACAATAAACGGTTTATTCGAAATATCATCCGATCACCAATGATATGAGAGCAGCTCGGGGAACTATTGTGCGCCGAGTTCTGAAACCGATAACCAACTCGTCACTGGTCGGGAGTGCAGTCGTTTTCAACAATGATTCAAACAACGACTAATGGACTCCTCGATCATTTTGAAAATTTAATGCCCGTCACGACGATACCGTCACAATCGAGAGTTGATTATGATGTGAAATTCCCGGTAGAATAGCGTTCATCCGTACTGAAGGTCGCGCGGAGGCTCGCGTATGGTAGTAGTACATCGTCGTATCGCCGCGTGAAACGATGAACTCAGTCGGCTCTGGTGGAAATAGTCGACGATGAAAAGCTTTACAAAGTCACAACTGAGTTTGTGATGATTAAACAAATAATGAACTTATTCGAACTCATTGAACAGAATGAACGGGAAGGGTCATAAATTTACACTCTGCTTGTGGACTCAGTACCTTCGGCAGACGATCTATCTCCCGCCCTTCTTGCTCCCATTCTTTGGAATGCTCTATATCCATCATGAACCCATTCTGGCTAAATTCAAAAGACTCCTAAAAACATACCTGCTCAACTGTTTAATACTGGATTACTTTTAAATGCCCCTGAACATTGAATCAGTTGAATTGGTGCTGAATTGTTTCATAATCATCGAGATCAGAGCTCTGTCAGTGCAAACAGCGAAAATGATTAATCAAATGGTAACCTATAGTCTTTCATTGAGAAATTTCTAGATCTTCGAGAAATCGCATCTTTCAACCTCAGAGAATTGAGAACTTTGTTTCAGAGTAAAGTTGCGAGAAAAAAAAATCGATTTTCAACACTGCCTATTTACATGAAAATGTCAGAAGTTATCCATCACGCTGGTACAGTCTAAAACTATGAGTAAAAGCTTTTAAACAAAAAAGCCACACCCTTCGACAAATTAGAGCTTTTAAAACCAACTCTGCAAACAAATCTTTTCTTGAAATGCGCGAATAGAAAATACTACACTATCAATAGCATGATGTTGTCTAGATTATCTTCAAAAATACACAAACCTGTTCCACACAAGTTTGAACATTAACTAACTCAACTAATTAAGACTTGGTGGAATTGCAGAGATTCAGATTCAAATATATTGCTTCAGAAATTATACAATCTTTGCGAGCACAGTTTATATAGTTACAGTAACTTCAGATTCTTATAGACAGAATCCAGAGCTATGAATTACACAACAATTTTCAAATTGAGCTTTTTCGAGATTATTTTGAGTAGCTAATTTGCACCGGGATTCCAATACTCGCCTAGACAGCGATTACACAAATGGTGCCCCGTCTTAACATCTATTTTTCCCCCATGTCATCGGAAAATATATCGCCTAGAAACACTCCAGATCCGGTCCAGCACCACAAATCTATAAGTCGATGTGAAATCTCTGTCAATCTCGATTAAGAGATCATCGAGGTTTATTCGATTATAGGTTCGTGAACGGACCACAGACGGTTAAATCATTCAATCAGTGTTTATTGAGTCTCGACCTCTAAACTATACATCAATACTGTCTCTCATTCGATATTATAGAGAATCATGCTCTCTCTTCTCCTCTCTCCCTCTCTCTCTCTCCTCTCTCTTCTCAGTGTGTAGAATCGATCATCAATACCCACAGTTTATCCACTCACAGAACACAAATTCCCCACTTATCACTAACTGTTCAATGATCTAGTTAGTCTCAGAGAAACTGTAGTAGATCTTTGCCAGGGTTTTTGATCTTGAAATAAGGTTGATTGTCCCGTTTATCTATTTGATTGGTTGATTTACAAACCCATCACACCTGCCAGATGAGACATTTCAACTATCGTAATCTTTCACCTCCAACCGATTCCTCAGGGTGACACCATCGCCGCTTAAGGAACCTATGTATCATTTCTCAGGGACGTTTCTTATTTCACAATTTCCTAAATTCCATTTTTTCGGGGCAGATTTTGACGCTTTCCCATGATTTCCACGCACTTCAAACCGCGATAATACACTCATCCCGTAAGTGCTCAAACCACGAGTATCTAATCTCCAAAACCTCAATTAACCGGTACCGATAATGAGTTCTAATTAACCTAATTATCCAACGGTAATTTGCCTCGGATTTTTGTTCGTTGTTAATTCCGGTTATAGATTAGCAATAGCCTCACGCAGAATGACAAACACTGGTTACTTTCTGCTTGCTCCTGTTATATTACAGCCTCATTTTAGTGCCGTGGGTTTCATGAGCTATGTAAACTTATTATCAGATATTAATCAGGACATCTTCAGTATAGGCATAGTAGTGTTGCATACGAGATTGCCGCTGATTTGGAAACAGAAGCCGCGATCACATGTAGAGGATTTGGCCCGGGCCCATTTAGAGCCAAAACTGAAGCTACGATCGCGAATGTTTGCATTATTTAGAAATCTAGAACCATCTGAATTTAGTCTGTACTAATTATCCATATAGGGGGAAATTCCGAACTATTTGCAAGTTGGTCCCTTCCGTTATAGAGCGGAGCAATAGGCCGACCAAAAAGAACATTCCAGGTCCGATCAAAATGTAAGAAGAGACCATTCTTCTGTGCTTGGTTTAGTGCCTGCGTCTAGCTGTTCCAGTGATAACAGCAGATTTAAAAATGTCCACGAAGGGACAGGTCTGGTTTGGTGTGTTCCAGGTATGGGTCAAACGAATTAGAACGGACTAACTAGCCGATAGTCTGGCTTACTAAAGAGACTAAAAAGGAAAACATGACAAATTTGAGAACGAACACCTGTGTTCGAAATGTCATCATTCAATGTCTTCAAAGTTTTAAACCGTCTTCAAAACAGCGTTATAAAAACATTGTGAATCTTTGATGTTCCGTGATAGACGTGACAGTTTTTTATGTGAACTGACTGCTTCGGGCCTACCTGAAAATCTGATTAGATCTGCGCCTAATCTGTAGATTTTTTATTGTTAAAAACACGTGTAAAATCGCCTTCATCCGATATAATCAAAGGTTAAAACCGTGTCTAACATTTTTCTACATGGAAAATAAAGTCATCATAGTTTTTTGTCACGTTCAATGCGAAAAAGTTGTTACAACGGTTGATTGTATTTTCTGATAAACGGGTCGCGCCTGTGTGGGGCCGGTATTTGAAGCTATTGTCCGGTCAGCTATGGGATTGACCTCACGGCGAGTCCTATAAATCAAAAGCACGATTTTGACCAAATTGATGCAGATTATTTTGTGAAATGCATTTAGGTCACGTAATTATAGGCTACTGAATCGACTAGTGACAAGTCCAGCCATGTGAGACAAATAACAGTGAGTTCTACAAGTTTTGGCTAAAACATAATTGATTCTCAGTCGAAAGCAGAAACAGAAACCAAGTTTTTTAAGACCAAGAACTGACAGGATTTTGGAATAACGCATATCCAGTGACAGTCCCTGACAGGGGATTGTGTCAGCTTATTCTTAATTTCTAAAAAAAATCCATTAATGCAGAAAAGAGCGCCACAGTCTTCAAAGGTAATGGGCTTAATATGAGGGATTGTTTCTAGCATTAGCCGTGATCCGGGGCCAAATCGCAGCAATTGCAGAAATTTGATTTTCAGAGTCTCCCTCACAGCATGTTACCGCACAAAGAGTTCCTAAAACAAACAAACACCGATCAGTGTCCCCTATCAATAGCGATTGATACCGCTGAATTTGATTCAATGATTCTATCTATATCTGTGACAGATGGCTGGATTTAAACCTATCAAACTCATCATCAATAGCGTTCGATAGCTTAGCACATTGATCAGATATTAATCCTGACATAATCAAACCAGGGTTTCACTCTTCAGATTCTACCCCTTAAACGTAACGACGCCACTCATGATATAACACTTAATTATACACGTACTCATTAAAATTCATCAAATAGCTTGAGCACTTCCTCGAATACAAAACAATGCTATTTTTAACCTAACGACAAAACGTTTTACGAGATCCGAAGATCGACCAATTTCACGCATTCAAATTCATATGTTAAATTACTAATAATGAAAGCAAGTGATTCAGAAAAACTTACATAGGCTGAATATAGATGTTGCTACTAAATATATTCCGCTCCAAATCCTTATTCATCTCACACCCCCCCCCCCCCCCACATAAAACCCAAATTATGTACTTCAATTTAAATAAAAAAAACTCTGGAGCTTTTGCCACTGATTATGCAACTTTCGATTTCTGATTTCAAAACAAACCCCCCCTTTCGCTTCCGGTAGTTGTGGTGTGTTTGTAAGGGGCACCATCAAACAAATCTACCAATCAAATAAACAACAGCTTCAATTCCTATTTTAAAAGATTCTAATGTGAAAAAGTGGCAACATTAACCCTTAGTAACTGACAGAAAATATGAAAAAAGTCCTGACTCCTGACTCACAGGGAGTCCTTCCCTAAATTATCAAAATATTGTTGTATTTTTTATCTACAGAGCTGGAATTTCTTTGAAACTGAATATCGCACAGGGTAACAGGGTATCTAGAAGACCCTCTAGCGATAACCTTCTCAAAGCACAGGTCGAAGTTTTATCAAACGAACCAACGCAAGCAATCGCAAAGTCCATCGTACGAACAATAATTTTCATATGAAGCAAACGAGGATTGATGTGTCTGGTTTATGATTCATCCTGTAATTATTGCTGCCAGAATAAAACTGTTAATTACCTGATAATTAAAGCGATTATTAGGTAATCATTTCGGCTGGATAGGACACAAACTTTTGGCATATTGTTGTAAAGCAATCTGTTGAGGTGACCTTGATTCAATGGTCAAATCCGTTGAACACAAAGCCCCCCTTAAGGACTGTGTAGTGTAATGATACACAGTATGGGTCAAACTATTGATTATATACTTATAGTGCACTAATGACAATGGTCAATCTAGCACAAAGCAATTTGTTATGAGAACTATAATTAAATGTTGACCACCTTTCTTCCACAAAGGTCCATTACATATAGTGACTCTAAAACATATCGCCACTTAGTGAAATTGACATCGATATCGAATTCATTCTCAGAAAACGTAGATAAGAGATGCCAACCGAAAATGGGGTCACCATTTTATCGTTTGAGGGGTAAAGTCATGGCATAGATATGGAGGTTAAGATTTGGTAAGTGAGATCAAAATATAGGTTAATTTTTTCAAGGCTCATTCTTCTAACATGTATCGAATCTTGTAAATCTAGACTATTCCCCCCCACCCCCCCCCCCCCCCCCCGTAAAGGTATATCCTACGCTAATGAGTGAACAAGAAACCACTTTGTAAAACCTGATAATCCCGCAGGATAGAGAGATCCATGCGATCCTGAGAGATCCCACTCTCCCGGAGGAAGGTTAAGAATGACTAACAACTGGTCAACATATGGCTTACTATAAACACTGGTATTACTAATTAGTACAACTGTATGTATTATACACTTTTAGTATAGGTAAAGACTGTGAGGCACAAGAGAGAGAGAGAGAGAGAGAGAGAGAGAGAGAGAGAGAGAGAGAGAGAGAGAGAGAGAGAGAGAGAGAGAGAGAGAGAGTGAAATATTCAAAAATCTTAATGAATAAACAATAAATTTGCTTATTTCATTTAAAAGAATTCATTAGAATATTTCTTTTTCCAAAACTATCTTATTCATATCATATTCAGATAATGCCACCTAACGCCAACCTTTCTTCATGTTCCATTTTCAGTTAAAACAATTGAAGTAAGCTCGCTCTCAATTCAAGTATTTAGTATTTTGGTATTTCAAAAAATGACTTTTATTAAGGATTTAGTCAAAATGTTCGAAAACAGAATTCATTCATCATCTCCGAGTGTGGGATTTTCGATATTTACCCCCTTTTCTTTCCTGAAATTTTCACCTAGCTACAGTAACCACATCTTACAACGACGAAGACACAAATAAAACAAACTGAGGCTAAAACTGCGCAGTGCGAGACTGGTGCTGGTGGTGGTTACTGCTGCTGTTCCGTAATAAAATGATTTTGTGATCTCAGTGCAGATGGCATCACAGTATCATCGAGCTATCAACATCAACATTTCCAATACTGCAGGGATACAGTACACAGTTCTGTGCTGCAAGTGTCACTCCGACAATACTGAGAATAGGGTATTCCATTCTCAATTTACAGTTTTCTAACTCCAAAATATTATCCGATAAAAGTACTTTGTATATGGAGCGGAAGTCTGTTAAAATATTCAATCAGAGATCCAATAGGTTTATAAATAATCATTACAAAATTATCTCAGAGAAATATTCCAGTCCTAAAAGCGAATTGCGAATTTTCAATTCAAAATGAGATAAAGAGACCTTATTAAACAGAGCATCAAAAATCTGCTCATTTAAATGCACATTGTCTGTACGTGTTATGCATTTTCCATACAGTAATTTCCAAGTATAAAACCAGCTTTTCATCAAAATGATAGTTCCTTTTTTATCCATTATATTACTTTGGTTTGATATATATGCGATTAAGACCGTTACTTTGGCCCAACCGGTATAGTGACAGATTAAACCAAATTGAAAACATACGTAACCAACCCAAAAAAAACATTACAAATGTCTTATCTAATCATCATAAAGGTTCTATAATGAAAATAAGGCGGTTTCTATACGATATAAAGACATAGTACGGGGCTAAATAGTCAGTCCGTAGAATAACTGTCAAACTGAGAATGTGGTACCGGTTGTCAATCGCCCGACTACTAAAACTGACTGAAAAAAAAGACTAACAACATTTACTACTGAATAATACTTACAAACGTCAAGGGCTGTAATTCCGAAAAACAACTGTATCCATATTTGAACGACCGTATAAAATATCCAAAGAGACGTTGAATCCATCGTTGTTTTAAATCTCTCTCTCTAAAATTCTACGCGTAGTACGTATTGATAGTTATAATCCTTATGTATGTGAGGTACGGCCGCGTTTAGTCGGTACGTCCATTGTACGCGCCGTACAAAGCTGAAATGAAGAACGGTAGAATACTCAACGTAAAGCAATACACGAGTCCATTCAACGCGAGCGGCTTGCGTAGGGGTGACAGACTAAGCGCATTAGTCTGAATAGGGAAGGTAGGCGGTGAATCCCAGCGTCATTCGACGTCATTATATACGCGAAATCATTCGTCGTACGAGGACGCGTAGTATCGGTTACTTAAAACTGCGACATTTAAGTTTTTTTTTCTAAGTGAAATAGTACAGTGGGCGTCATTGACGAGGTGGTGTTGTCTGTGTTGAAAATAATCGCGACATTCAAAGAAAAGAAAACTCATTCGTTAACGGTATCTATCGACATTAAGCCCGCCATATCAGTTCACCGTCTCAAATTCTCAATAATATTTTGCTTCGAGTAACGCAAAGATTTTTTAAAGGTATTCACATCAGAAAGAGATAATAGTGTGGGCGATTGGGATAAGCTTTCAGACGAGGATCACCTTGAGAAGACCACCCGCCCAAAGCCCAGCCCACACAGCAGAGTACGCGGCGATGGCGTGCGAAAATCTGTTACGATGGTTGACATAAATATTATTTTCAATAACCAAATACTTTTTTAGAATGTCGAGAAAAGTATATTTTCACTAATTCAACCCAAATTACAATTCAAAACTCATTGATGTTTTATTCCTGGAGTTGACTCTGTAGATACTTGGAGTAATCACACTGATTACTCCAAGGTGGAGTCGAAAAGTTGAGAAAACTATTACCGTAGCTCAAGTAAACATTTTCGACTCGTTTTTCTTTTATATTGTGGGATTTTGTAGTATATTATTACAACACGGAGGACTCGGAGAGTGTTTCATCAATATCAAATGACTTCATTCTTGTCTGCGTTTCTCTCTTAATTGTGCGTGGTTTCATCGTAGGAAACATTTCGTCGAGTTCTTACACTAGGATTTATATCATCACAATTCATTAACTTTAAAAAAAATAACCGACACATTTCGAGAGATGTTGTTTTCTCGTGTTACTTCGGGGCATTACGCAATTATAATGAGACCGATGTATTGTATACAACAACAACGATCCCTCATGACTCAGGCCCGTGACTAGATTCGCTCTACTAGGACCTCAGACATCAAACAAAACGAATGTTTAGTCATATCGTCAATTATTCTCAAATCTTTGTCTAATAAGTCGACGGTGTAAGTTGTTTTGGACGGCTTTGTTAATTAGGCACCTCACAATACGACGGGGTCGGGCTTTGAAATCGAGAGATTAGACAATGGTATTAGTGCGCGCCGCGGTCGGATAACGATGCCGGAAATGTCGCCGCGCTCTCAAAAACACGTATCACGTAAACCAGAAAAAAACGCGCGCCCGCGCTCTCGCTCCGACTCAGGCTCTCTTTGATCAAAGCAGCCGATCTCAATCGACGCAGCGAGCGCACGATTCATTAAAGTTTACGCTAAACTGCGCGCGTATAACAATACTATCTGTGACTATCTCCGGAAAAGGCGAAGTTATGCTTTCAGATGTTCGCGGCGTTTTTGAAATATCTTAATCATAATGGATTTCATCGGGTTCGATCAAAGAGTCTCTGCACTCGGCTACCCTATACACTATCAGTAAAACCTGGGTCGAAAAATTGAAAGTCTTTTTAAGTCGCGCTGCTAATTCCAATACGACGGGGAACGGGTCGTGTCTTCGGTTTCAAAGCTTAGTTTAAAGAATGTTGATAAAGTGTAAACGAGGAGTGTAATGAGCAATGATTGACACTATACGTTTTCTGTTGTTGTCGTCTTTTGATGTAAAAAGTAGTTTAAAAAGCCGACTTTAGTAGCTACAGCTATCGGAATGGAATGCGCCATATTCTTTTCAAAGCTGAAAACTACTCGAATATTAAACAAAAGGCTTTAGAAACAAGATTAACCCTTTAAATTTCTCCTTGAAAGATGCGAAATCTCGACTAAAATCGTGATCTGAAATCATTTTGATCGGAGGCGTTTAACATTTTCGCTTTGGCTGTGTTAATGGGGCCTGGGGCATACGACTCAGGGCCCCAGTTGCAGTCATGACTTTAAGTCCAAGGGTGGTAAACTTACTCATACGGCTGACATTGGCTATAGAATTTTAAGATGGTTTTTGACAGGTCTTAAAGGATTTGACTCCTTGTCTATCAAGCATGGAATTATCCGGGAGTGTTCAACTGGACTCAGAATGCTGCATGCTCCAAGAACTCTGCCCTACTTTTTCCTGAATCACAATCTTCATCGAGACGGATTTATAGGAAGAGAAAAAAACGAAAATCAAATGAACCAAATCGAACAATCTTTCAATTATCCCCGAGACTGATTATGAATATCTCTAATTAATCGAGTCATCTCAGTAATTTATGAGAGATTATTATTTTCCCGCTAATTTCATCAAGATGCACAGACACAGAGACGGAGAGAGATGATCGAAATATAATTAACGGCCGAAAATTATAGGATATCATCGCGCAGTGTGGAGCCGGGTAACATCAAAAGCAGTAATCGGACTGAAGATACAGAGGCGAAGTATAATGATATTATCAACAGTGCATTGATCTTATAATTATCAGCGGTTGATCATAAAATGATCTTAGAAACTGATTTGAGTAGTTTTTTATCGTATCTTTTGGATCTCTTGAAGTAGATGTGGAACCCAGTTCCACAGTCGTGTGTATTCGATTTAACTCTGAACCCAGTTCCACAGTTATGTGGGTTTACATTGACTCTGAACCAAGTTCCACAGTCGTGTGTATTCGATTTAACTCTGAGCCCAGTTCCACAGTTATGTGGGTTTACGTTGACTCTGAACCCAATTCCACAGTTATGTGGGTTTACGTTGACTCTGAACCCAGGTCCAGTTGTGTGCATTTAATTCGATTCCGGATTCAGATCCACAGTTATGGTTGGAGCGAAACAAGTTTCTCCAGCGAATACAGAGATTATTTTGCGCGCTATCAGTATTCTGAAGGCATAACCGGGGGGGATATTTTTTAATCTTCAGGTGTTGCAACAATATTTCTTATCTAGTAACTAGTTACCAGTTGTAGAGGTTTTCGAACAGTGAAGTTTCATCCCTACAGACAATGTAAAATGTTTAGAAAAACTTTGCGCGCTTCACTTCATAAACAAAAACCTAAAACTGATATTCAGGCGCTCTGTTAGGTAAGAGTTGTGTATACAAATTACGCAGAAGATGAGAATTCGAAAAATCTTTCCGCGCTTATAGCTCAAATATTCATATTCGACGACCCCCCTCTCGCTGTCTGCAGGCCTTGGTAAGAGGAAGCCTACACGAAACTAGGATCTGTGTTCAAAATAGATAGAAACAAGGTCTTCTTCCTCAAGATGCCAATCACAGATTGGACTGAAAACTTCTTGAACACCGTCCTGATCAACTTCACGATCACCTCAACAGCCCAACCAAACTATCAAATCTACGAATGGTGATCAAAATTTGTTCCTTTGTGATTTTATTGGCAAAGCACCATCCACAACAGCATTAAATCTTTTTTACTGGACTGGTTTAGAAGGCTGCCAACTTAGACGTAAAGCCATTCACCAGTAGACAAACTGCCAGAAGGGGGAGGGGGGTCCGTAGAGGGTCAATGTAAGGAGCCATCATGCCACAACAGACTAAATTCAGATGGTTCTAGATTTCTAAATAATGCGAACATTCGCGATCGTAGCTTCAATGCACCAGAAAAATTATGTTAGACTTTACCCACGATCACAGTTTGATGTATATGAAAATCTACATATATAATACTATTGACGGATCTCTTGTCCAGTTTCCAATAAGTCTCTCAGCTCGTATAATCATGGCGTGCATAGACTTCAGAGCGATAGAATAAACGCGTGTTGAGGGATTGCGTGCTAACAGCACCAACCCCTCCCTTTACCAGAACAAATAATCCTGATTACGTACGAATAGACTTATATAAGTGCGGCTAAATTATATCTGCCGGTTTTATACAGCGTCATATACCTGACTAACTTGTAACCTAATCAACCGTCACAAACAACGTATATTTTTATTTCATCGGACGCAAAATTGCTTTCAGCGGAATCGACGAAAGAGGTTTCTGCGTCAGCGGTCGACGGAGGTGTTTGTGTCGGTATTTCGCGAGGTGACCATACCGCAGCAGCCGGCGGCGCGTGGGGTAATTCGGTTAGCGTGTGATAAGGCGTCGGTGTTAATTAGCGCCGATTCACGACGATTTCCGGGTGAGATACTATGGTGCCGCGAGTAGAAATAGGACCTGGGACTGATGATCGCCGGCGTTCTCTGCCCTGTCATTAGAGGAGTAAATAGTTGCGCGTATAGCCGCCCAACTTCAGCATGCGTGTGCAGTTTACCGGTAGAGATGCGGAGAAACGAATGAAATTTATCGAATCGGAAAATAATCAAGGCGCTGATATTGAACTAATAAATATGATTTGTTCCGATGATTATCGATCGGGCAGAAATCAATACGTATGCGATGTAAGAGTTTATATCGTGATCAAAAGTTCTACGGTTTACAAAACGACACCATCGCGCCATTTCGACGTGTACAGGAAAGCCGCCTCATCGGGACAAACCGGGACCAGCAAAATCGACCCGACATTAACCATAGTCCCGAGTTAAAGGAAAATAGCTTAGGAAATTAGGAAAATGATTTCGTTTTTTCCCAGTACCCAAAAGTCTAAGTTGGCCATGTTCGAGCTACGAGCAATTTTGCATGTCCGAATAGGGCTTCCACGCTTGCGTTTGATTGCCTCCCACCGAAGCCCACGCCATTTGTGTTGGCGTGACCTTCGGCGGGAACAAACCCTGGCAAGCGAAGAAAGAATAAGGTTAGGTTTACTGTAAACATATCGTAATAGTCATCAGAATTCCTGAAGATGACTACTATCTAGGATATAGTCAGAAAGTTAAATGAAAAATAGATTATCATCATTATTATTACTATAACTATGCTAGTTCAAGGAAACATTTCAGACCTATTTTTTTGTTGTTTTTATTGTGAAATTTTATCATGTATTGTTGAGTCCGTTTGGTTCGGTCCAAAATCAGCCGAGTAGTCGTCATCGAGTAATATGAAAAAGAATTATTAATGAACGTTATGCGTTGTGAAAATCTCTTTATCTTCCGGATTAAATTCGACAAATCATTATTTTCGGATCCAATTACGCTTCGCTCGTGAGATTAGAGTTCTGTATTGACGTCTGGTCGGTGACTTCATTTTTGGCTCCTGTGAGAGTTATATAAGTCACTGGTCGGGTTGAGATTTAACCGGAGCCCTCTGTCAATCATTCAAACCGTTCAGGCAAAGAATAGGATTATTGTGCTCCACACATCGGATATAAAATGAATGTAGAAATCGAATATCGTCTCCTTACTCTCAGAATCCATAGCGACCATTATTAAAACAAATCTATTCACCGAAATGTCTTCATATTCATATGCGGATATGCATCATCTACATTGACCCAATTTCTTTTTAGATTTTTGATAATAATCCCTGGGATAATCTTCTACTTAATGTTTCTCGATGTTGCCTGGTATCCACGGTCACAACGAAACTAATGGCCCTGAGAACCGGCCTTCAGGCAAGATTCTAAGACGCTTCGAACCTGCAGCTTTTAAATGCGAGATCATTCTAGAAGTAGTCTTTTCATTTTGACGAGTAAGGCGGGTGCAGATCCCGGCCCCGCGGCTTAAGTATTGAGATATCTATACTACGAATACTCTAGGGGATCTCCCGATATTCGGGAGGTTGATGGCGGTGATGTATCCTGTATCTTGTCGATATGGTCAATGTAACCATGGTCCATGATAAGACGGGGATACATTTACGACCGATTTCCGTAAGAAATTCAGGTCAGTGTCATCGGCATATTAGTAATTGAGAATGAGACCGAAAGCAAATAAGCCCATTTTCGTGTATTGTATGTTGGACTCATCGTTTTAGAGCCCATGGCCCAGTTCCACAGTTTTGAGTAAAGATTTGACTCTGGGTTAAGACATTGAAACTCAGAGTTAACTCTAACTCACGACTGTGGAACTGGATCCATGATTGTATATGTGAACGAGAGAAAGAGAGGTCTGTGTTCTGCGTTGTTTATGTTGTAAATTCGGCACGAAGAAGAGACAACGAACCCTCGTCCGCGTCCGCGTCCGCGTCCGCCGTGTAGAGTAAGCTGCTTAGCGAGAAGATCCGCGCAGGTAAAAACACAATAGCGTGAGTCACGGCGAACACATGCAGACGATGTTAGTTTACCTGAGCTGAAGAGAGTTTCATTCAGAGTCGGGAGGATATTCAACTTCAGCGGGAAATATCCCCTCTGTCTTAATATAAATAAGTGTGTCATCGGGGCATATTGAAGATTCATCCCGAAATTCTAATAGAAATAAGCTTATTCTAAATTCTGAGACCGAACTGAGTCGGATCAATCGATTCCGGTACACTTTGTGAGGCCAAGCAAGCATTGAAACGAAAACAAGAGGAACTAACTACATTTCTTTGAAAACAGAAATATGACAAAAGTCACAGCGCGAGAGATATCGATATTGGCGTTTCGAAATAACAATTACAATTGTGAACTTGGCGTTTATTTTTTGATTAGATATATATTGTGGTTGAATTATTTCATATTTAGATAATCATTTTTGAGAGGATATATCTGGGCCAGACTGGTTGCCGGTCAATTCAATTCAATAATCGATATATTCCAATCCAAATAACTTTATTGATTCTCAATACATTATCTATTGTCGACAATACTAAGTACTGAATGTATTATTTGTCAAGACGTCAATAAACTTTAAAGATAGTTTTCTTGTTACAATTGTGAGTAAGAGACAGTGATGTTATGCTCATTTATCCCTTACAAACCCACCACACCGGTCGGGAACGGATTTTGAATTCTTCAAACATACAAATTTTAATCGACACTATGGAAATGGGTCCATAATGCCGAGTCTAGAATACACGATTAACGCGAACTCATCGCTACCACGAGTTGAATCTATCCCACGACAACTACATGAAACTGGGTCTTCCTTCCGTCAGAAAATCAGGTTCAGGTACAGAACACGCGCTCATAAAGAGAAGAGCATTGTCAATCAGTGCATCTCGGATTTGTCACGGATCGCGTAAAGTGCTCGACGTCGCCGCCGGGCACCTGCAGCGTTCCGGTTCCTCTCTCAAAATGGATTTTCACAAACTTATAGCCAGCTGTCAAAACTTTACAGCGAAACAAAGACCCCGCACGTCTTCCTAGCACGAATATCACGAACTAATAGAATTATATACTTAACTAGCAATTGTTCCGTCGAGTGGAAACGATTTTTAAGAAGGCGACAGTCTCGTGAACTGCTCACCGCGGCGCACGCAGCCGCACACGCTCCGGCGGCAAACCCTACTACAGATGGCTCATATCTTTACGCGTAATTTCATTACTTATTTTCTAAAACTCATAATTACTGAATCGATTTGTGCGATTGACTGGCTGTTAATATAATCCGAATCAATCCAATTTTGAAACTTATTCCGCTGTTATTAATTACTTTGATTAGCTACAAAATAATCGTTTTTATCTTTTGTTCCCAACTCGCTTTATTGGGAGAAATTCGTTTTTAATAAAATGCTTTCGATTTCTTTTTCCGTTTTCAGTCTAACGAAGAATTTTCCTTTCAAACATTTTGAGAAAGCTTTGGCCATTAAGAATTTTTTCGTTCATTTCGTTTTCTAAAAGAAAATTAACGACTTTCAAAATATGTTTTTGGAGAGTAATATTTTTTCTCATGTCTTTAAACAGTTTTCAATTCGAATTATATCGATCATTAATTTTTCAACATATTTACTTTTTTTTAGATAGAATATTTATATTTTACGGACAATCTTTATCCTACACTTTCTATCATTTGAGGGTTTCGAAAACAATTCGATCCATCAGGTATGAAAGCTATCTCACCGGAGACCTTTACTCCAACCTATCCAAGTCTATTATTATTTTTGAGATGATATCCCACAGAGTTATTTTTGCGCGAAGAAATCCAATCAAGAATGAAAACGCAGATGGAGGGATTCAATGGCCGAAGGGCGTCTAAAACCGCAAGAGGTTGTATTTGGGGAAGTCATCCGTGATGGGAGTATTTGTTACGTAATGATATTTTACGGATCGAGGCTACGCAAATTCTGGAAATAGAAATAATAGATTAAGATCGATGATGTTTCAATCCCGGAATCAGTGACGGGTGGCCGGAAAATCAATTAAAACGTAGCGTAGGTGACTTGTGAAATCACATTTCAAACAAAGAACCGACGAGAGATGATTTTTTTGTTGTTGAAAAAAGGAAAGCGAGTTAATTTTGTGAAACAGCGGGTGGGATTATAACATCTGTTTAATTCTGACGGCTTCGGTTAAAAGAAGTGATTAAATCAGATCCGAAAGCTTGCTGGGATTCGAACTCGGAACCTCCAGCGCGGTAGCTGGCGTTCTTGTTATCTTGAAGTAGGTTGTTCTTCTCGATTTGATATCTATGAAGTTATTTGGTGTTTCCCTACTTATGAACCCATCAGCCAACCACACCACACTTATCGGGAATGAAAAAGAGGGTTTGATTTTGATATCGGAAATTGAAGTACAGATATAGCTGGATGGCTGGTCCAATTAGATTTTTGTTGTTGTTTAAATCGAAGTACCCCCTCCGGCGTTCTAACCAATAGACCACTGAGATGTAAGTCACCCTGGTATGTGTGGTGACCATTAAGGCGTGGTGACTTTATTCCCAAACCCAATCATTATCTAATTGCATCAGACAGGAATTTTCAATCTTAAGCTTCTTGCTTCCTAATTTTGGTTACTGGGGGTGGTAAATAATTCCGCAGTCCTCGCCGTGACCTATCCCTACATGCCCGAGATACCTGAAGTTATTTTCTTAATTGAGAATTCCTCCGAAAGGGGATTGACAATAATCCCCGCCGAGAATATGGCCCAAATAAAAGACACGTCCAACTCGAAAGATGATTTGCGCGGTGAATATAATCATTGGAAGCTTAGTCTCCAAATCGCTCGTTGATGAGTTTCAAGCTGAAAACTTCTCTAGCGCCTCTAATAGCCATTACAACACTGTGAAAACACTAAACAAAGGTCGACATGTTCTTCCTTGAGTGGCCTAGTCCAAACACCGATACAACAAACATCCATGATGCACCTGACAGTGCGTCATACTGGACGTTCAGTGTTTGCCATCAGGCTTTACGTTAAGTAGACACGAAAATACCCGATTTTGTTGAAAATAACGCACAATAGACTCAAATGTCCTGGGAAAAAATTGATGCATTTCGCTACACGCTGTTTCGTTGTCTCAAAGAACTTGGTCCGCTGACAATTATCATCGCATTATCAGAGGAACGAACATTCAAAAGACAACTGAGAATTCATCAGTCATATTGTCACTTGTCATGTATTTCAATCTTCAAGTCTGAATCGATTCTTATAAAATTTAAGTATTTTACTTAAGTTAAGACGTCGCGGCTGTCTTCTTCGATCCACTGCCATTTTAAGCTGTGGTAAGATCAGACGATAATAAACCCCTCCCTGATCCAAAGACGTCGTCGGTAGATAATTAAAAAGTTAAATGTGGCAGAACTTTCATTTAATATTCCCCGGGTGACATTTAAAATACTCGAGGGTTTTAAAAGCGGTTTTATTTATCTATTGATATAATGTTGTCAGCGTAGCTCCGTTTTCTATGATCGGTGATTTTTCGGCGTGTTTCAAAAACGCCTCTTTTCACAAGCAACGTTCAATTGAGATTTAGATGATAGAAAGATAGGATATTTCGAATCACTACTCAACCGAAACGAAAGAAGACTATATACGATATTTGACTATTAACTATAAACTATTTGGTTCAGGTGTAGAGACGAGGTAAAGTTATGTAGCATCGACAAAATGAATCTAAGCAGAATTGAAAGTTAAAGAAGATGGGTCATGACGTCATCTACACATTGAAACCCCTTATCCATCGTCATCCAAAACTTGACAGATTAAGGGGTCTTGTATGTATGAGGGAATAGGTCATAGGTCCAGCAGGGTTGAGGGAATGTATCTTGGGTCAGGTAGGGGCGAGGAATCGGTCACAGGTCCAGCAGGGTTGAGGGAATGGATCTTTGGTCAGGTAGGGGCGAGGAATGGGTCACAGGTCCAGCAGGGTTGAGGGAATGGATCTTGGGTCAGGTAGGGGGCGAGGAATGGGTCACAGATCCAGCAGGGTTGAGGGAATGGATCTTGGGTCAGGTAGTGGGCGAGGAATGGGTCACAGGTCCAGCAAGGTTGAGGGAATGGATCTTGGGTCAGGTAGGGGGCGAGGAATCGGTCACAGGTCCAGCAGGATTGAGGGAATAGATCTTGGGTCAGGTAGGGGGCGAGGAATGGGTCACAGGTCCAGCAGGGTTGAGGGAATGGATCTTGGGTCAGGTAGGGGGCGAGGAATCGGTCACAGGTCCAGCAGGGTTGAGGGAATGGATCTTTGGTCAGGTAGGGGCGAGGAATGGGTCACAGGTCCAGCAGGGTTGAGGGAATGGATCTTGGGTCAGGTAGGGGGCGAGGAATGGGTCACAGATCCAGCAGGGTTGAGGGAATAGATCTTGGGTCAGGTAGGGGGCGAGGAATGGGTCACAGGTCCAGCAGGGTTGAGGGAATGGATCTTGGGTCAGGTAGGGGGCGAGGAATCGGTCACAGGTCCAGCAGGGTTGAGGGAATGGATGTTGGGTCAGGTAGGGGCGAGGAAGTGGGAAGGTCCATAAAAACCATACACACATATACATAAATGTCAGGTGTAATGTTGAATATGGATTTAATGCTAATCAAGACTTTCTAATCAATTGATAGAATGAAGAAAATTTACTTTAGAACAAAGAAAATCAATATGAATACGGCTATTTATACGTACGACAGGGTTGATTAAAACATCTCTCTCAGTGCAAATCAATGCTTCGAGTTCTAACCGAAAATGCAGGAAACTTCTTTCAAATATAGAAAAAATGCCCCGCAGCCGTTTTTATAGATGTAAAATGACTGAATTTACCGATATTTCTTCCTTTGATCAGAGGATGAACAAACTGTTGTACCGAATACATTAATCAATCGCCTACCAGATTTCGTAATTAGTGCGACCAATGGCCGCCACACGAAAATACGATGAATTCATGAAGAATTTGAAAATGATAGTTGTTGAATTTTTTATACAGAATTGTTGAACTATTTAAAACGTATAGAGTGGAGAGGTTTGCATGTCACGTGTTAGACTCATGTGAAAATGGCGGAGAGATAGTTACGTACAACCGTCAAGTTCGAAAGGGTCATCGTATCAGATTCGTGAACTACGCCGATATATCATACCTAGTTCTATAAACTTTGTCTTATCAACTTACCTTGATCCTCTGAGAAACCTCGACTCAAATTCCGATCAGTTCACGGCTCAATAACGACGACACTCTGTAAAGACAATAAGACGTTCTCTATGTTATTTCATTGTACATCGCATAAAAAATTCACGACGGCGCCAGACATCAAACGAGGTACTTTCTGAAAAATTGATATAAATCGCTTTGAGGAGCGATCATTGGCGCGCGACAGCCCAAAATCGAGCATCAAATACTGGAGAAATATCCGTGTCGTAATTGAGGTTGTTCTAACGCGATTTGAATTCGGCGCAGGTTCCGAACATTTATCACCGCGACTCACGACGACTATCACGGAACAATGGCTTCTTCGATAGACACGACAAAACGTCGCAGGATTAATAATTAAGATCGCTTCTCTTTTATAGAGTCAACTATCTTATTACAGAATGGTAAGACAGGCACGAGACAGCGACAGAGCTCGACGGGGTTTCCTAGGTATATAGTTCCCCTTACTCATCCCGAAGCCGACGAGGCCAGTCGGGTCAGAATACTGTCTGATTTGAAACCGGTACCGCTGTTACAGAATTTTTAACTCTTCGCCGGGCGAGTCGTGAGTTGATGTTGTTTCCTTGTTTCCGCGCAAAGAGAAAAAACCATACGTAAGAAGAACAATAAATTAGCGAAAGCTCAGGAAAAACCGCCCGTTGTTTTCTAAATCCCTTCATTCATATTTAACTAGAGTCAGGAGATGTATTTCTCGCATTGTTATCCGGATGATATCAGTGAAACTATTTTATCCAGTGCTGATGTTTGATCTGGTTAAAGATTTCGGTTAAAAGAACTACGTTTTACTCCAACTCGAAACACGGTAGAACTCTGTGGGATCCATTCCACAAATAGGTTTAACTCTAGAAATCTATCTGATTTCTTCATTAAATTCAATTTATCAAAATCCATTTAAGGGTTAATCTTTTTTTGTAAAACTGGATCCAGATCCCGTATTTTACAGATATATTTGACTACTATGGAAAATACAAAGAGTAGATTCTGTAAACTCGACCGCCGATCACACAACTATATATATATATCTGTACTTCGATTTCCGATTTCAAAATGAAACCCATTTTTCGCTCCCGGCAGGTGTTGGGTTCGTAAGGGACACCAAATCAAAACAAATCAAACGAAAGAATCTCTCGAGTCCGAGGACACATCTGCGAGTTTTAAGATTTGAATGAAATGAAACGCTGTGTACACTTAGTCGTGGAATCGGTCCCAGGAATGTGCGCAGTAGTTGATGTTATTCAGGGATATGGAGTTGAATATTCAAAGATGACGCGTTGCGCGCCGAGAACCACTATAACCGCTACTACCTAGCCAACACCACACACGCCGCCATTTCAATATTGAAACGATCAATTTTACTCTTTTGACGTTTTCAATGAATCAGGTTGGTAAAAACCCGCAAAGATGATGGATGGCTCAAAGAGGCAGAGGAGACGACGAATGAATTTTGCTCCGTAGGTTTTCTTTCACTCGCAACTCAATGATACCAAAACTACCGGTATAAAAACTCGCCTTATTAAAACAGAAAAAAAATGGCCGCCGATAAAATTGATGATTCCGCTGCGATATGCGTTAGTTTAGTGGAAGTTTGCGTGAGTCAGTTCGCAGGAAGGTGTTGTTCGTTTCGAGAAGCCGAATGCAATTGATTTCAATTTTTCTAAAGTCGATTTCTTCATTCGAAAACAAAGGAACTCGAAATCGAAAGTTACGTAACTATTACGATATCGTCGTGGGTTTATTTAGTCAATATTGCTAAAGCGATTTTCCGTGCTCGATTTTTTCCGACGGGTGGTGGAGTAGAATACAGCGAATAGAGACAGCAGCAGCGGCGGCGGATAATAGAAGAAATCACCTCCTCAGGGTGAAGTATCATTACGTAACTATTCGATTACATCATTAGAATTTCTAAGTGTAATTCAAAATCATTTGCTCTACTCGATCTGAGATGGGGATCTCTTGTATCTGCCCGATCGGTCGATATGTACATTACCTCTGTTCAGCAAACAATAGATTCACTGGTGTTTTTTGTTCGGATTTGACTGTGAATCAATGAACTGATTTTTCAACTCGAAAGTCAAACTGCGGAAATTCGGAGCCGGTTCCGCGTTTTCTGATGAGGTTTCGAGCCTTGAGATCGGAAATGAACTATTTCTAACTCAGAGTCAAATTTAACGAGGTCTCGTCATTTGCTCGTGCGCTATATATGTTCTCAAGTTCTTAAACAATGGCGTATATAAATATTGTCAAAGGTTTCTCCAAGGTCTTGTCAAAGAAAAATTATGATAACTTTCTTATTCGTACCTCGATAATTCAGTAGAATCGTGATTAGTTAACTAATTACGACCTGCTCATTCTCAATGACTTCCAAGATTCAGTAAAGTTATGATTAGTTAGTTACGACGGCCTTCTCATTCTCAATGACTTCAAAGATTCAGTAAAATTATAATTAGTTAGTTACGACGGTCTATTCTCAATGAACACAAAATAAAAACAACATCAAAATTCAGAGTAGGATATTCTTATCTTACTGAATTCTCTGCCGACAGACGCTGAAAACGGAAACAACACGTCAGACAAAGTGGACGAGTTCAGAAGACTAAAAAACAAATGTCACGGTTGATTAGATAAAGTTTTTTAGAACAATGGATTCACGTCTGCGCTGTTATTATCAGCATTGTGTCCATCATTCTGGACAGTTCACACACACTCACACACCGGTTAAAACAAAGCATCCATGACGTCATGCGCCGATGACAGATCGGATGGAAATAAGTGAGCCGTTAATATGAGATTTGTCATTAGACAACGCTTTTTCTTACCAGGAAACCTTCCTCGTAGAATTCTACCGACGAATAATCAGTTACAACCCGGTACTGACTGACCCTTTACCTCAGAGCCCAGTCGCAGAGTCAAGGCTTGGATAAAAACCAGCCTAATCTTTGGTCTATGGCCAATCTACAATGACTGAATTTAATCAGTATATAAGAGTAAGACCTTCATTAGCACCGTACATAAGTATATAGGTCTCAGAACAAATCAAATCAGCATTTTCATTTTCTGGCTAAATGAGAAACAAGGAATACAGAAGTACGGCTGTGAGGTCTGATATCTGCGGACAGTTTAGACAGCCCGGGGAATTCTAAATATAAAACCTGCTGTCGACGTTCGCTACAAAGCGACGGCAATCAATGTGTATAGAAATAACTCGACTGATTTTTTGATGTTGTCTGTTATGTTGAAGTATAAAGGACTCGGAATAGAGACGGAGTGAGCACTGACTCTAAGTCAGTGCGGTGGTTATTGCTAAAATACCTATCATCGATTCACTAGTAATTCTGATTATCAAAAATACGTGTAATTTTGTTATTATCGATACTGATAAACTCTACACATATATATCCATAAAAAAGCAGGTACTCTTTGAAATAGTATATCATGTATATGTGAAGAAACCTTTCCTGGTCGTGAAAACGGAAAATTGTCACGTGAATTAAGGCGTGAGAGAATATACAAAGTCGGTATTCGGTAGCAACTTAGTATTTCCATCAATGTTACCAAGGATATAATCTATTTGATTTCATATTCTACTTCCTCCCATTTTAGTAACAGCCAGTTGCCGGCATATCATACATATCATTTGATATGTGAACTCATCGCGGATTTAAACTAAAATCTGAAGTTGTAATTCAACTGAGATTAATTAGCGCTGAAGATAACTGATGTCGTTTCTCGATAAGCTGATCAAAGTGTAGTTTAATACACTGACCACACCTCTATCAGTCATCAGTCCGCACAGAGTTCCTTTGATTGTAGAGACTTCAAACTCGTAGATAACTTACACGATAGGAAAAATCCTTCATTTTCGATCTACCCGAGGAAGAAATTCATAGAAAGCCGCCTTTACTCGCGAGTAGGGCCCAACGGAGCCGCTTTTAAAAAATCGGCTTTTTCACTCGTGATACAGATGGCAGCACCTTTCTACACTTCCGCCTTATTTCCGAGTTTATGAATTTCAATTTCTCGCTTGCTACAGACTGTAATTCATTGACATTTTAGTAATATTATTGATTACGACGTATTATTCCATCGAAATCACCGACGATTATATAAGATCCCCGCACACTAAAAATGAAAAAAGTAAACAATGTTGCCCTGAAACTATATCCTCAAAGTCATCTAAAGGACATCGGATTTTCAGGGACGAAGATTTCCTGAATATGACTATGATATTAGGATATGTTCGAAACGTGGAATAAACTGCTAGCTCAATGATTCTTATTGTTGGATTTATAACGTATTAAACTTTAAAGTAATCTTTGATTCTGAAATCTAAAAATTCAATCTACTCACTTAAACTGCTTACAGAGCTGTTGTTGTGGTCAATTCGAGTTGCGACAGTAAATCTGTGTCGAGACAGTTATTATTGTCCCACACGATAACCCCGCTCTCGACCTACGAAAAAAGGTGGCGGCCAAAGCGGGTTAGAAGTCACATTCTACACATAACCTTCAATTCACAGCCATAATTAACTATCGATTACAATAATAATCTTTATAGCTGTATGTCTAAAGGTAAAATCAAAGTTCGATCAAAGATAATCTTCTAGCAGGTAAGTAAGTAAGTAAAAGTCAGTCAGTCAGTCCTCAGCGGGGATCATGACTGTATGTTATTAGATATAACTGCCGTGTATGGATTATCATCTGATCCGATTTGATATCATCCGTCACCGCCGCTGCTGCTGCTGCCGCTGCTGCTGCTGCTGCTGCTGCTGGTGCTGCTGACGCTGCTGCTGATGTTAATATGTTGTATGATGTACGATGTCCAGTATCCGGTCATAAAGGAAGTCATTACATGTCTGTGAAATATGAATCAATGTCTTGTTGTTAACTATCCACAGAGAATTGTATGTTATGATCGTATAATTTGATGCCAAGACCCCGAAAACCCGTAGTAAAATATCGCATAAAACAATGGCATTTTTACAATCGGATAAAGAAGTTATTGCGATCCAAAGAAACGACGCCAATCCGTTATCTCAGATAGAGTATCCCCCCTCGGCTCCGGAGACAAGAGGATAATCACTTTCTCGATGCCAAAGGTCAAAAGGACGGATCCGCACATCTTTCTTGGAAATATGCGTCAAACACCTGAACATTAAGAGACAAGTTTTACTAATTTGCGACCTAGATATTCACTTGCGAACAGACCTACAAACAGTATGGACTGGTAAACAAAGCAATTAGATTTTAAACCGGGGTAATTCTAGTAAACATGTGTGAGAAATATTTGATTTAATGGTCGCACAGTGACCACCTACTGACCGCACGAAAAGGACAGTGGTCGATGGACAGCTGGGTACCCGGCAGGGGGCGCTCTTGAGACCAGCAGGTTTTGTGCGCTATAATGAACCACAATTTACATTAGACTATATATAGTTACATGTATTTAAGTGAATTGAAATTTTCAAAAGACAAAAACAAGAAATATTCGATGAAGCAGTTCTTTGACCACCAGGAACCAGACCCGCTAAAGCTAAAACAAAATTGAAAATGAACTTAAAATTGTATAGTCAAATTTAACCAATAGCTCTGGGATTGGGTTCAGGGTAAGAATCGACTCTTGAACTAGAATCAGATCGTCTTCATTTAGTTAGCCTGACTCTACAGTCAAACTTCCACTCACAACTGTAGAACTGCAATTCATAAACCTCAAGGAAAATGGCGACATAACCACTCGAATGTGAGTGCAGTACATATGAGTATATGAATCCACCTGCATTAATAACACCTTGTTTGAAGCTACTTATCACTTCTACGACAAAGTTGTTAGCGCATCATTTATAGCATCAGTAACACGTCTTCTACTATTAACCCGCTCTATATCACTCGGACACAGAAGAGCCGATATAAGAAACTCCGAAACTTCAAACAAGCGGAGAGCAATCAAAAAATAAATACCTTCATTTTCTTTCACTTAGCAAAATAATAATAATAATAATAATAATAATAATAATAATAATAATAATAATTTAATTACTTATAAAGCGCATTTCTATAAAACATAATCATTGCACTTCACATTATTAAAACAGATAAGAGAGAAGCAGATTAAAACACTAATTTTACAGGTTTCTAAAATAAAAAGTTTTATGATAACACGATGAAACGATGAAGATTATATATATATCTATATATGTATACATATATGGTATAAAACGTTTTATAGTATATAGATGCACGTACAGGAGGACATTTAACTACTGTGCCATCGTTATCGGCAAATCTAGCTTAATTGGTTGGAGTTTTCTTCTTTCGGGAAGGAATGACAAAGAAAAGATAATGAGAGAAAATGTCCTTCTGAAAAGAGAGTGACACTGATCCCCTGGACAGTAGTAAGTATCCCCCTTCTCGAGTAACATGTGCTTATTAGCTACATCGCCCGTGGTATCTGCTCCCCTCCTCACATACCCGGCGGCAACATCCCGGTCTTTGAAGGCGAAATATAATGAATCTCTCCTGGTTTCGATCTAAATCCGTTCGGTGTCCATGTTTTATTTCATCATCTTTGATGCTTTAATTACAGAAATGCATGTCTAGATCAGATATCGCGCTCGCTTCTCAAACATCTTTCAGGAGATTTGTTTGATATTTTGTTTTGGACCAAGCCGTGAAACCTGGCAAGTGTGTTCGACTTCGTCGGCGTTACTTCAATTCTGAAATGTGACTGGTCACTTTTGATCTTTTCGTTTCAACTCATGCATTGAAATAAAGATAGATTGATTGATAGAAAAACCAATTAACTTAAATTAATCAACTGATCAATTTGACCTCACGTGTTAGGTGCAAGCTTAGTGGGAGAACCTAAAGCTGTTGACCTAACAAATGCCGACATAAGCAGATCCCTTTAAGCCTTCTTTCGGGGTGCCAGATTAGATGATTAAATCATGATATGCCCAATTTTGGGCTGCACCTTCCCTGAATCAGACTCTAGATGCGTCCCTGGTAAGTGAAAAACGGGAAAACCCGAATGAGAGAGAAACAATTCAACCCATGGGACCGATTCTCAGTGAGTCAGTATTGAGTATGGTAATGATCATCAGAATTATGATGAATTTAATACGACGTATTAAAGCGATGACCAAATTAGAACCAGATGTTTCCAGATCCTCCGAAAACGCATCAGTACTATTACTGATTCACAGGATCCAGGTACATGAAGACACGCTGAAAGGACGAAAGAATTTAATCACCTGATAACAATAGGATCGAAAGCTCACTATTATACTCTAAACATTCCCGCATCTATTGTGCGGGTAAGTCGCCGATGGGCACCCCGCCGGTTCGAGCACTTATGACTACCCGCCGTCGGCCATTCGCCGCGTCTGAAACAAAGCACGCATCGGTCTCGTTTACCGTCTTAGCACAAATCGTGTCTTCGCGCCATTCTTGCGCGTAGACCTACCCCGCCTAAATCGAATTGGGCGGTGTTTTAATTAGCCGATCGTGCTCGTAGCAGTGATCGCGGGTCTTCCTTCAGAAACGAGCGAGAAAAAAAACACAATACAACACAACAGAAGCAGCTTACGGCAGTGTCCGCCTCGGTACTGATTCGACAGTGCCGTTTTAATTAGCGATTCAAACCGATCGGATATCTCCAGTTATTTGTTAAAGAAAGAAGAAAGAGCACCGGGGAACAAGGGACTAACATCTTCTTGCCTCTGATCCGATGACAATATCCAGCAGACACTAGACTCGTTGTGTTTATAATTACTGCTGCTAGCTGTTGTAGTAAACAGCGCGGGCTATAGTTCTGTTATAATTAACTATTTGAGTAGATTTCGACTCCGGTTCCGATTCGTCCTCTATAATTAATACACGACCGCTACTAATCTAGTTGAACTATAAGTCTTCTCTTACTAATCGCCTTTCCGCGCCGCCGCCGCAGCAAATGAGAAAATAAACCTTTTTTTACATAAATAGAATTGAAGGAAATCGAATTCACTTCAGATGAAGATGCTAATTCAGTGTCGCACGTCATGGCTTAGGTTTCAGACCAGTTTCGGACCATTGCAGTTCTTAAGCCAATTTAACAACTTAAGACAGTATTTATTATCCTTACGACACTTATGTCACGGCTGTGTGCAACTGGGACCCAGAATTTCAAAAGTAGTCAAAACATAACATTTCAAATGAACTTTTAATAATGACTTCATTTTTAAGATTCAACCTGAACCGGAAACCATTTGAACAGGCTTCTGTCTTTCCAGTATTCATTCTCAGTAAGTTATTTTCTTATAATGTACACTTTTCTTAATGAAGCAAATTAAATTTTCATTTTTGTTTATATTGATTAAATTCAGGAAATATTACGCTAAGCGCGCGGGCACCCGTCAATCGGGAACCTGCCGAAGCCTTTTGAACTGAGGGCTCATTTCCGGCGCGTTCTGTATCGGGCGGAACCGGAAGTCGAATTACAAGTCGCGGGAGAGTATAATGCCGTCACGGGCGCGCGCGCGCGGTTCTGAAATTCTAGAATTAATAAAACTAATGAATTGCGCGTGGCCGGAAATGGGGATGCTTTTTAGCTCAAACTACAATTCAGAATTTCATTTGTATGAAACAAAACAATCCATTAAGAATTCGAGTGGAAATGGATGCATTTTCAAAGATGAAATGTTGACTCTTTCTTCTGATATCTGACACTTTCCCCGGTTAAATCAATACGTGATCTTTTCAATTTCTATTTGTGGCCCTTTTATTTGAATTTCAATGAGATATTAAATATATTTTGTCAACGCGATTTGTTCACGAATAGATTTCAAGCACTTAGATAAAGTCAGTCACGGGTTTGTAAACCGAAATTGGGCCCCAAATGCCTTACATTGATTACGTTCTAAATATTTAGGTCTTGCATTGTTTGAGTATTCAGTAATCAGAATTCACCTTTTGTCTGTCGTTGAATGGAATTAAACTCTTAAACACCGATCGAAAAAGACGATTTAATGGTTTTAGTGAAACTAAAGTGGGCATAAAATTAGAAATAGTTCTATGATCACGGCTGCGCAGCTGTTGTGTCGCGTTGTCTTGATTACAAATTGTATGTGACCCGAAGGCGATATCACTACTTCAAAGTTCTTCGAAGGTTCTTGAGGTATGTCGGCAAATCTGTGACCAAACTGACGGGACGTAAACGTTTATTACAAGCAACGTCACAGTGTTGTTTAATTGAAAATGAAGCCGCCTAGACGCGGCACTTTAGACATCGATGCCTGAACGCACCCACACAGTGGACGATACATCACACTCGGGGGTACGTCTGCCCGCGGAGATCAGGCCTCGGGGAGTGAGTTGATTGAAAATCGATGCAGGTGATTGGTGTGCGGGGGTAATACCCCGGAAAACTATTCGCCAGGCTCCGTCGTAAACGTCGCGCCCATTAAACAATATTTCCTCGCATTAAACGATCTCGTGTTTAAAGTGCCTTTGTTCGTTTCAGTACGCGAAGAACCCATGATTTATCAGTGTCTTAACGCGGTTTGACTGATATATGGATATCGTATGACCGATAGTTTTATGTCGATTGTCGAAATATTATATCATGTATTTACATTATACAATCTTTTCATTGAGTTGTACAAAAACTTCATCCTTCATTCCTCATTTATCTTTTTTGTTCGAAGGACCCCTTGTTTTTGACAGGCCTATTCCTTTAAGTGTAACATTAAAAATATCTAAACTTCAAGTTTCAACGAAACCGTCGTAAAAATTCGATGTTGTATCGGTTGCAATTGGTATTAACTTGCCTGACAGCGACTGCGACGTAGAAGACGCCTCAATGTCGCAAGCAAGTACAATGCCTTAACAAACAGGAAAAAACTTGCTAATCATCATTTTTTCCTCTCGAAGAGAGATAGAGCAAGAGAGAGAGAGAGAGAGAGGGAAAGAGGGAGAGGGAGACGGAGAGAGAGAGGGACAGAGGAAGAGAGAGACGGAGAGAGGGAGAGACGGAGAGAGGGAGAGAGGGAGAGAGGGAAAGAGGGAGAGAGGGAGAGAGGGAGGGAGGGAGAGATGGAGGGAGGGAGAGAGGGAGGGAAGGAGAGAGGGAGAGAGGGAGAGAGGGAGAGAGGGAGAGAGGGAGAGAGGGAGAGAGGGAGAGAGGGAGAGAGGGAGAGAGGGAAAGAGGGAGAGAGGGAGAGAGGGAGGGAGGGAGAGAGGGAGGGAAGGAGAGAGGGAGAGAGGGAGAGAGGGAGAGAGGGAAAGAGGGAGAGAGGGAGAGAGGGAGGGAGGGAGAGATGGAGGGAGGGAGAGAGGGAGGGAAGGAGAGAGGGAGAGAGGGAGAGAGGGAGAGAGGGAAAGAGGGAGAGAGGGAGAGAGGGAGGGAGGGAGAGATGGAGGGAGGGAGAGAGGGAGGGAAGGAGAGAGGGAGAGAGGGAGAGAGGGAGAGAGGGAGAGAGGGAGAGAGGGAGAGAGGGAGAGAGGGAGGGGAACGTGTAAGAATTGACCCACATTCTTCGTATCGCGAAAATTGAATCTGTTAAGTCGCAGAAATTACTAACAAAGGTAATTTTATATTGAGCGTCACTAACGGAGTGAGAGGCTACAGATAGGGAGACTCAGGCTTCACAGTGTTTCTCACATCGAGAGGAGAGAGCTAGAGAGAGAACGGGCCCCGAGGCTACAGTTTAATCAGATGAAAACACGTACGTGCAGCTTATTTTTGTTTCTTCGATTCTCGTTGCGTCTTTAATTGACAAAAGAGAATTGTGCAATACTAACTAGCTCGCTACTCGCCTCACTCTAGTGAAGTGAAGTCTTCTATTTATCACCACATCTCCTCACACCCTTTCTTTGCATCAAATAAAAACATATATACGATTGAATACATATGATTTTAATTCACTATCTTTGTTACGCACAGATGAAAGTTGCGTAAGTCGTATAGTCACTGCTCCTAGTACTGACTAGTTCTGTTGGTCTACTGATCAGTATGCTTTCTTTCTTTATACGAGTCCCGGTTTCGATCCCGGTATTACCCCCCCCCCCCCCCGCTGTCACCACTCCACTCCCTTCTCTCGTCGGACCGCTCCCTAATTCTCTCCTCGTATCGTCTTTTTCATTTCTCCTCTATCAATATTCATTTCTATGTAATGATGATTACTGGACGAATACGAAAACTAGACCCGGAGGCAATCGATCGCATTTTACAGCGCGACTCGAGTCTATTGAAAGTTTCATCACAAAGAAACTTTTGATCATATACAATTTCCAGAATGTTCCGAAGATGGAAATAATGCTTCAGTTCGCAATAATTCTAAATCTAACCGACAGCATCGCGGGCATTGATTTAAATTCAGAAGTCTTCATCAAGAATGAATTGATTCTCGAAAGCCGACAAAGAGGCATAGTTCGAAGGAGCACTTCCGAATTCATATCAACTCAAATTTAGATTAAACCTAATTGTCAACACACATATTGAAATGATGCTATCGTGTTTATAAGATCGTTCTAATTCCTAGAACAATGGATGAATATAAAAAGCAAAACAAGTTCGATATAGAGTTGTTGTAATCCGCTGTAAGTAGATATACTTGAGACAAAGGAATGCGGTTATTCAAGGGGGGAAATGTTATCAATAACGGATACGGGTGAACAGCAAAATATTTACAAGTATAACTGATAAAATCGATGACAAAACCTCTTTAGGTTATCAGACGATGAGTCATAATCCGACTTAATTCGTCACCGGGTGACCTTGAGGCCTTCAAGGGCATTCAGAAAATAGTATATGTAATTCAAGATTTGTTTAAGATGCTTGAAAATGTTGTAGGAAATCTACAAAAAAGCAGATTCAGTAAAACCTATCGCTTTACTAGTCAACTTAATGGTTAAAACTCAAGCAAGTCATGATAGGTTAAGAGGTTTGTATGATAGCTTATTTCGGTAATTTTCGGTGGTTTCTCACTATATTCGCAATATTATAAAAATCGTTTCTTTGGAAAGTTGGAGAAATTTATTCGCCCGAATATCAATTCCCAATGTGCAAGGCATCTCGGAGACAGCCGTTTGATTCGAAGTCAATTCGATCGCTGCGTCATGTATCATAATGGAGTCTCTTGTAAATAAATCTTCCCGTTCGGTCAGGTGGAGATCCCGGTATATGAGACACAGTCCACAGCTGTCATTCTATTATTACAGTCACAACAGGTGTTTTTTTAGCGATGATCGTTTCAATGTTCAGAGCCCATTTCCATAATTGTGACTTACATTTAGGTCAGTTTCAAAATCCAACCGCATTACATCTTCCTGACATAAGAAAATCGAACCCCCCTGTTTATTCGTTCCCGGTAGGTGGAACTGGTGGGTTTACAAAGGACACATTGAATAACTTAGGAATCAGTTATGATAACTCAGGGAAAATCATCCCGATTAAAAAATGAAAAAATAAACCAGTTCGTTTTCAAAAATAGTCAAATTCATTTTAGCAGTGGAACAGGGTCCATAATTCTATGTAGACGTCCGATGGCGATGCAAGAATTGAAGGACATTATAAAATCTTAACATTATTTATCTCTTCAATATCGATAGTGGATACTTCATATACATACTTTCTACACTAAAATGATCTATATTTGTTAATAACTGACCGGTGATTAGAGAGGCCTTGCTCGTGTTTACTCAAGTCTAATCAAGCTTCGAGAAGTGAAGAATCAACAAATGAATCACCATCTTCGACGTGAGTCAAATCTACAGCTGGTCATCGGTGCGAGAAATGGCCTCGACGCCAACGATGATCAGGATTCGAATATAACTTTGTTGTTGTTGTGGTTTTAGTATAGTTATTGGTTGGGTAGTTTTCTCGATCCTGTAACAGTACCGTCGATTGAAACTGGTGCTGAAACCGGCTGTAATTATAGTCTACCCGCAATCAGATAAACAGTTTACGCCGAATGATTGTAAACAAGAGTGAAATACCAGCATCGAACTGATAAAACTATTTACGATGATACCGATCACGGTGTATAAGACCGAGAACAAAGAACCTTATTAATCGTTGATTAGAATTCTAGAAATTTCCATATATCTTTCATACCTTAAACACGAGCTGAAAATAATCAATTCTGTATATTCACAATTCTTTAATTCAACCTTTGTTGTTATATATAAGTTATACGTAATTTTCCTGTATCGATTCGTGAGTTTCTCATTTGAATTATCTCATTTTGAATATTCTAGAATCAGTGTGAATGATGAAAGCGGGGTCGATATGATATTTGTAATTACTGTGAATATACGTGTTTTATCTTCCCTTGTCTCTGACACAATTTAACAATTTAGAGATATTCTAATTAGCCCTATATAATTATGCCCTCCAGCTATCACTATACCTGAATCGTAAGAGACTTATTTTAAAGATAGATCTATTTAGCTTTGAGAAAATATGCATTCAATCAACGGTAAATGTTAGATCCTATAACCGAGTCGTACACAAAATGGCGGCTTTTTCAATCGATAAGATCAGAAGGGTTAGTATCAAGAGGGTTTAGGGTAGGGTTAGGGTAGGGTAGGGTTTAGGGTTAGGTTAATTTGGGGAGTTTGCTACAAATTGGATGAATTCTTTGCCTTTTCACACCGCAAAAGACAATCTATGAAATTGTCAAAAGCACCAGATGACACATGTGCCCTCGATAGCTCAGTTGGTAGAGCGGAGGACTGTAGAGTAATGTGACAAGTAGACATCCTTAGGTCGCTGGTTCAAATCCGGCTCGAGGGACATTTTTTACCTTTCTTTTAGATTCACAAAACCAGTCTCAAGACCATTCTTACAAATTAGTGGGGCGATTAACTTTAAATTCTATTGTAAAGGAAGCGCATATTGTTTGATTTACTAAAGCAATGGTTTTACGAAATATAGGAATTAATCCATCATTGATCACATCATACGGTCGCAAACTCCGGTTTTAGTCAATCTTTAACGAAAATGATCTATTTTTAGAAGTGGCGAGTCTATCGACCTTTCTTTGAATGTCGCGTAAGATCGAATTAAACGTGAGGAGCCCACTTCAAACAAAACACCGCAACACATCAAAGCATCTCAGATGCGAATGCTGGAAAATGGATAATGGGTTGATAGCACGGTGCACGGCGGTAATTAGTAATCTTCGAGCATCGTCCGGTAAAAGCGTGGACCGTGTAAATCCGTCTGTTCTTCTGTGTGTCTGTGTGTGTAAACAGTACGTCGCGTAGGCTGATCACGTGTTGGGCGACGATACCTGCTATTTCCGCTTTACACACCGGAAATGATGCATTTAGCATTAGTGCGCAGGATCAAATACTGTACGCGACCCGTGCGAACCCCACCCCAACCCCCCGATACTAAACAACAGCCCCCAGCCTGCTTTCAAACTGTCAACCTCCAACGTGCTTCATCATGATCTCTTGCTTTCAAGTCGAACTGTGCATTCGAAGTGGATGAAGTACTTGTTTCAATGGGTTAATAGAAACACACGAGAACTGAGATGCCCTTTCTGACCGTCAATCAGAAGTGAAGCAACGCCGAAAAAAGACAATCTACAACTTTGTCAAAAGCAGCGGAGATTGTATGCGCCCTCGATAGCTCAGTTGGTAGAGCGGAGGACTGTAGAGTTGACACTGGTGGATATCCTTAGGTCGCTGGTTCAAATCCGGCTCGAGGGAGGTTTTTTGAGATTTCAATGATTCGTTATTTTTTTTATAAACAAAATTGGCTGCAAAGGGGTAAAAATTGGGGAGCTCTTATTTGGACTATCAGCGGCTGACAAAAGGCGACTGATTTATAATTTCCCGGCTAAATGATCACCTAACGAAATACCTCGGTAATTCATCACCTCTGATCGCTGACACGAGACTATTGTCTATCATAGACAACCGTTTATAGCGGGTTCATAATTTCCGGCAACTGACAAGAACAAATATGGCGCGACCGAGACTACCTCCACACGTCCACAACATCGCGCGGTGAAAATAATGAATTTACCACCTGCGTTATGTATTAATAGCTCATTAGTTAGGCTATATTATATAACCTCGTGGTGGCTGGACGTCGCTATCGCCTCGGGGGCGTGTGTTCGAAGAGATAAGATGTTTGCGAGCGCGCAGTCACTGATACCGGTCACCCAGCAGTTCTCCGCGACCTCAGAGGAAGAATGTTCCCGTGTTATTCAAAAAACTTAAAACTATAAACTTAGTCCGTTCCGATTCATTACGGACCAAGCGTTCACACTATAGTTAAAAGTTGGTCCGTTTACACTATGCGCGTGTGTTTCCGAATGCAAATTTTTCTTGTCGGCACTTTTTTCTTAACGAAACGAACCAATTGCACTCAGGAATATATGACCGAATGCACGAAATGTATAAGTTTCTTTCCAGCGAAATTGACTTATTGTGTTACGTATCTAAAAAAAATTTAGAGCAAATTAATTCGACGTCGACGATGAAGACAATCTTTTACTTTCACCGCGAGAACGACGCCGGATTATCTTTCAATTAAATTCCTGCATCTCGTGCACGCCATATAACACAGTCACTGCGAGCTCTTACAAGGTTTCTTAGATATTTTACCCCAAAGCTCTGATCGCCCTGTACTGCATCGTATAGACACAACGCGGACTGCTCCGGTAAGAGGATTAACCGCGCTGTGTGCGTGTGTGTTTACAATGAGAGAAATTGTCGACATTATTCCGACGGTAAATTCAGCGATGTTCAACTGACAAACATCGCAGTCGAGTGACGGTTAAAGTTTAAATCCTCGTTTCGGTTAAAGTTGTCGAGAAGTTTTTCTTTTCGTCTCGAGCGCCAGCCGATCGATCGATAAGCTTTAGACGGCGACGTAGAAAATCGGTCTCGAATTCTTTGTCCGTCTGAACCGAGAAATGACACTGGGGAGAAAACAGATACTTAAAAGAACGGACAGAACGAGATGAAACGGTTTTCTAATGTAAGAACTAATATGGCAGATAAAGTACTGCCACTCCGAGGGGGGTGTAGGGATGCTGCAGTGTCTAAACAACTGTGGCCGCAACCTTTGCCGTGCTAGTCAAGCCTAAGGTACACCGTGAACCCCTTTGTGTCTGTTCTGTTTAGGGAATTTCTGTCAAAGCTCTGGGGAAGTAAGGCGGGCACGGTCATTAGCCCCATGTAATCAAAAATTTTACTAACTAGCAATAATGATGCACCATCCAGGGCTAACACGTGACGTGTGTCATAGTTCATTTGTCAAACAGCACTAAAGACTTGCTGTACAAAGAATAATCTGGACCCAATTGAATATTTCCTGAGTTAAGATTTGACTTTAGAGTTAACTTATTACGTTTATTATTCATTATTATTGTATTATCACTCGAACCTCATCTGAGGGATTTACATAAAACTTCACGGATCTCTCGTATTGTGTTTGTCCATCAATACGTATTCTCGAAAAAAAAAAACATTAGTGGGCTTCGATGGCCGTCTCGACATTTAAATTCATTCGACGAGGAATCAATCGCCGCCATTCTCTGAGTGTCCCTTCCCTCTCTGAACAGTCATCAAAATAGAACATATGATTTGGTGTTTGAGAATTTGTCGTCAGTAATTCACTGGCAGCGCACTGCTATTATATGGTTTCAGCTGTCCATTAAGCTGTTAATGATATTAATCAATGTTGAGGATATCGAGTCGAAGTTTCACCGCGCGTCGAGTAAGAGGATCAAACCTCTATTATTATATCCATCACGGCTTAATTCCGTCATCAGACCCGTGTTTTGTGAACGGTTGTTTTACCATATATACGCGACATATATTCGTTTACCCGAGAGAGGATTTTTTTTGTCGTCGATGACAGGAATAAATATGGTTTCTATTTACACAATGAATCTTCACCCAGCGGCTAACGGCACAATACACGATAAACTGCTTTTAAGGACGAACCTATAGCTCGCTAGTCAAATGGTCTTTCAAAAGAAGCTTTTCGCAGAAATTTTGAGATCTTGATAAAATCTTCTAGCTCGTCCTCAGATTACTACAAGGTACTTAGGGTGCTCAGGCCGCTCAAAAGGTGGCAGCACTATCTAATGCAATCTCGTTAATGACGAGTTTCATAACGTTAACAAAACAACGGAAATTACATGACTATAAACAGGTATCACTTTCGCTAATAACTGCATGTACAACCATCTCAACCACACCGCACACCGCATACCGCGCACCGCACACCGCGCACCGCAGTATCTCAATCACTCAGATTGAAATCTGACTCCGTGGAGTGAATGAAATATATACTCTGTTTATGATCTCGATAACAGACACAATCTGGAGGTAGAATATTTGCGGGTCAGCGTGGGCGAGTTCTTCTTCCATTATTACTCGTTAGCCGTATAACAATCTCCACACAACCCAGAAAGTAATGATTCCTTCTCCTAAGGTCGACGACGAATCTTGTTCTGATTTTTTAAACAATTTCCTGAGCTCTGATGGATTAGTCTTCCAAGGTAACCGAATACTGAATCGTGTGCATTTCCTCTGCCACTCGAAATAGGGTTGCTTTTTTCAACACAACGCAACGACCTTAAACATTATCAAGGTCAATATCATGTGATATTGCTCAGTGTACAGTGTTCGGTGGTAAGTTTACAGTGTTCGTTATTTCCGTGGCTGGCCTTGCATGTGGCATATTCGTCCCGGGGATGTATTTAATCAAACGCATAAACGGACACAAGCTCACAGTTCGGTCGCAGCCGAGAGAGAAGCTGTCCTCTGATCGATTGGCAGCGCCGACGCTAATCAACTCAATGATATATCTGCGGTATGGTCAAAGTTCATCACCGGACCACGAGAATGATAGGGATTCGACGACTGTTGACGTATTCGAGGTCTTTTCAGTCCTCCTAACGGATCGAACTTCTTGGAAATGTTATATAAAGTCGCGCTTGTAATAAAGACGTGTTTAACATGCAGTGTTGAAGGAACCTCAGCGGCACTGACATCCAATCTGCTATAATCAGATCTTAAGTCACTATTGATATATTTCGAATTATTGCAGATTCCATTCTCTGATTCATATGGCCGGCCGTTTAATTAAACCCCAAAGGTTTATCTCTCGGGAGAATGGAGCGAGGATTTATTTTCTTATCTAGTTTGACACTTAGCCACTCAGCGAGCCAGCAAACCAGCCGCCAAGCAGCCAGGTTAAGCCAGTCAGCCAGCAGCTGCTCAGCGAGCCAGCAAACTAGCCGCCAAGCCGCCAGCCTTAAACTAGCCAGTCAGCCAGCCGCTCGGCAAGTCAGCAAGCAGATTGGCTAGTCAACCATCCAGCCAGCCAGCTCATTAGTCAGCCAGCCACTCGGCCCAAGTCAGCTATCCACCCGCTCACCGGTCAACTAGTCAACCAGCCAGTAAGTTAGCTACTCTGATAATTAGCTATCCAAGAGTCAACCAGCTAACTAGACAGTCGCCAAGCCGCTCGGTCAGTCAGCGGGCCCAGCAATCCAGCCATCAGCCATCGAACCAGTAGCAGCCAGCGAGTAACCAGTCAGTCAACCAGCCCGCCGTCATCAGTAACCAACCAGTAAACCAGCCGATGCATACAGGATACAATATGATACGATTGTTTAGTGATTATTTTTTACGGCGGCTTCGCGGCGCAGTCGTCGTGTCACATCCGGTAAAATGATTAGCGCGAAAGGATTAATCAAAAGTAAAACCGCCCCACCCATGTTTACGACAATCCTGTTATAAATCACAGTGTGTAACTAACTATCTGTTTCAGCCGTGACTGAGACACAACTATTCACTCGTCTCCCGGGCCCAATAAACCATCCACCGTGTCATCAACCTTCACATAATCGTTCACGTTTGTCATCGACGCTCTGTTTATAGCGATTAAAAAGCCGCAGTTCGGCACGATTCGACGTCGTTTGATTTGTGTGTGGTCGCGTGTCGATTCGGTCGCGTGAGGATAGTGAAAGTAGGGTGATCCTCACCGCGCAGGCAACCCCTCGGATATCGAAACTACCTCTGGAACACTCGACTCCGCTGAAGATCATGATAGCAGCAGTTCCCCTCACATCACCGAATCCACATTCCACGAGAACGGTGAGGATTGGTCGGGTGAGCAGAAAAATCCTCACCCTGACTACAGTGGTCCGCTTTTCCCAGAAGCTCATCATAGCTCTCCGAATTGCGACGACTTTTTTTCAAAAGTGGCGATCGTTCATTTCGTTAAACGGGTGATCTAACAACAAACTCATTTCACAATTTCTTTAAAATGTCTCCTCGTCGAGGAATGGAATATTCTTACCTTTACTTGTAATCAACCAAAAACCTTGTACGAGTCAATTTTACAGCTTGGCTTTAACAGACAGCAATCGAACAGTGACAATATCCCCTCCGGTAAATTACTGTATTATATTCCAATATCTGTAATGATACAATAAACAAAATATACAGTACATAATGTACAACGTCAAAACGTAGTGAAAAATGCCTTTGAGTTCAAAACCAGTAGAATATATTACCACACCCAATAATATACACAAGCATGTTGACACGATATGTAACTGAAAGTAATCTGTTTTATCATACAGGTCTTAACGACATCAAGAACCAAAATAGTCAGCATTAATATTCTATATTTAGATCCAGTTGGTCATTATGGGGTATGAATGCGAGAGTGTGCGATTCTGGGCCTTTAAGGTTTTAAGTTATTTTTCGAACTTCAATTTGTCAACGTTTTATTTCACGATATTTCTTTCAACTTCCTCCCGTAGATCCGTTCATTAACAAAATATATACGTATAGATATAAAGATCTCGACTGAAAGTGTTGAGTAATACTTTAGACTGGTTCAGTAACCTGCAGTACGCTAGTTCATTTAACGGTTCAGTCGACAGGCGAAGGGTGGGGGAGGAGGAAGGAAAAGGAGAAAAGATGAGTGGGGAAGGAGAAAGTGGAACAGGAGAGAGGAGGAGAGATGATAGGAATCAATAATGGAATATAGGAAAGATAATCATTATTTAAGACAGGATACAGTTCCACGGCATTGAGTTAAGTTGAGTTGAGATTAATTCATTCTCATGGAGGAAAGTCTTAATTCGGAACAGTAGAATTGGGTCCAGATAAAAAATGATGGCTTTACAACTAACATAAACCACGGAGACATCGAATATCATCAGATCCATCGCACGAAAACAACGGTATTCATGAAGTCAACTCGCTGTAACTATACGAGGACTAGGGGAGATTACTAGTATATCACAGAAAACGTAATCCTACTGGACACATGTGTAATAAACACGCACAACAAGAGACATACCTTCCCTTTACTTATCATCCAAAGATGAGGAACTTTATATCTCAAACAAACACCTTTTGTTACCAAAACAACAAATTATTATTTGTTACGGAACAGTTTGACCGTCACACGCGCTGTCCACGATTCAATATCAGTAATGACGATTAATTTGTCTTAATTCGCTTTAAATCCAACGAACTACGACTGATACAACCGCTCCCACGACGCGACTGTTTCAATGACATAACAAAATGACGTTATCATTTATTATCGATAAAACGATTTGACGTATTTGAAACTTCAAAGACTTCGCAAATGACGTCGTTCGTAAAAACGGAAATATTGTTTCGCCCGCGTCAAACATGCTCGAATTTCCTGCAGTCAATATCGCTACCATAAATAGACGAATTCCGGGCTAAAAATAGGCGCAAACCAGCGTCGAAATATAGTTCCAACTCCATAAATAGCAACACCGCTCGGAGTAGCGTAAACATGGCGACGTCATCGCCGTTCTCGACCAATCAGACGTCGAGAATACGGCGGCTATTTTCGGAAATCGTCTGGAGTTTAGGATACGGAATTATTTTTAGATTTTTTTGACCGCGGGAAAGAAACCGAAAAATCGACGACGATAAAAACCAGGAAATATTCAGAATTGGGATCAATTCAAATGCTCTCGAATTAATAAAACACACATTCAAATGTTGAATGATTCCACAACCGAACACTCATCTGCCAACATTTCATCTCTTAAGGCATAGAACACTGTGATATTAGATTCGATATCATATTAGTATTTATATGAAATAAGACTGAAACTAATTATTACGAATGATATTCAATTGACGAGTGACAGAAATATAGGAAACATAGAATCGGAATCACTGATATGAATCTAACGGTTTTGAAAGTAAGCTGAATATCATCGTCAGAGAAACAGTTTATAATCGTTCAGCATCTTCTACGCTGAGTTTATAAACAAAGCCAATTTAAATCTTCGATTGAAATTCTCTACTAAAATGAGACATAAACTGAGGTTATTACTGGTGTGATAGTAAATAGAGATGAGTTTTACAGGTCGGCTCCTGTAGGAGTCAGTCGGGTGATTCTCTCTAAGACTCTCCACTCGACTCTGATTTTCCGGTGAACTGAACATCAGAACTAATTCCCTGTAAGAATAGTCTGTTTAGAGCTGAGTGTTATAATTAACACCTTGATTAAAACCTACCCGGAGTCAACTACCTGGAAATGAAGTGATCGCAATCCCCAGAGAAAGAGGGTGGAGACGAGATGAGGGGAGGGACTGAGGGGACGAGAGGGTTGGAAACGAGAGGCAGAGATGACTGGAATGAAAGAAGTATAGGGAGCCGATAGGGAAAGTAAAGATGAGTGGAGAAAAGGATAAAGATGAAGTTAGTAGAGAGAAAATGAGACAATTTAAGAGGAAGAGTTGAGGGCAGTTTTATTGAAAAATGAGGGAGAAAGAGGGGCTGTGAGGGGGATGAGAGTTAATGGGGTATTGAGTAGAAGAAGGGATGAAGCTGTATTCAACCATATAGATTTAATTAATTCAATTCTCTGTATATATCGGGTTTATTGTATGCGCTGTGAATATCAGTAATTATTATAGTTGAGGTAATTAATTAACAGCAAGATGTGAGAACGGAGGTAAACGATGAAGATTCAGTATATCAGATATATAAGGCTAATCAGTGAAGACTTAGATCCTCAAAGGAATTGAGCGGCAGCGACGAAAGTTTTAATTAAGCTTTAATTATAACTGTTAAAGTGACGACGACGCAAACTGCGAGTGAGTCATCATCAGGTGAACGCTGACTGCTTCTTCATAGAACAGTTATATCTACCGCACCCCGGCCACACCCCGGGGGACTCGAACAGGTATCTCTACCCTACCCCCTACCACACCCCGGGGCCCGGACAGGTATCTCTACCCTTCCTACCCAACCCTGGGTCCCCAATCGATTTCAAACCATATTCATATCTATGAAAGCTTGGCTTCACTTTCCACAAAAAATGATAGATTTATTAATTGGGCATTAATTTAACAAGCACCTGTCAACTCCAAAATTCTTGAATCGAAGTCAAAAATAAATTGTATTTTACGGTGTGGTTGACCACGGACTTCTATATCTAAAGCCGGCCTATATAGCGATAGTCCAGGACGGCCGGGCTGACCGGTGGATTACCGATGCGAGCTCGACTGGAAATTATGAACGCGCCTTGACGTCATTCAGTGAACGGGGAACTCCTCCGTTGACGTCATTTATTTAGACGGGAAACCACGTATATATCCAGAGGGAACCATCGATATTGTAACGCGTTGATTTAACGTGGGTCTCATATCAATTGTGTCGCTATTTTCGTCATGGTTTTTCGTAGTTCTCTGCGGTTCATCGTAACAGTGAATTACATACAGAAACTGGACATTGATTTGCATCATAAGGACCTGGTGGGAAGTCTAGACAGAGAATAGAATCGCTAGGCCGCAATTTTTTCTCGAGAACAAAATCCTACGAAGTTCGAATCAAAATCAACGCCAACCAACGAAGTTTTCACGCCGATTTTTCCGTTTCGAATTACGAGAATCTAATCCGCGTAAAAACAACAGAAACAACGAAGACAGACAGAAAAACAAATCTTTAGACGGATTTGTTTAAAACACACGAATCAAAAATACGAAGATGTACGAAAATCTGACTCAACCACTGAACGGGGGTGAGATTTTACAAGTGGGAAAAGGCACCACTTCATTCTACAACTTAACTTAATAGATTCTCAGCGAGTAGTCATCATTCAGATTACACAAATCCTATAGACTACAAAGATTCGCGCGCGCCAAGAGTTCCCATACCCCATCGACGCACCTGTGATATTTATCGGCAAAATGATGACTCAATTATTTGATGATAAGACTTGTGTTTTTTTCTGCCCAGTCATCCAGATGTTTTCAGCCCAATCCTGCTGGTTCTATGAACATAAGGCGGATAAACTTATATCGCTAATCTGTGTTGAGTACTACCTCAGCCGCGAACAACATCTAAACACGAATAAGATGTCATGTTTTACTGAATTTCTGACACCAGAAACACGAATAAATATTACTTTGAAAAAAACGTGTCCGCGTTAATTCACGGCAAATAGTTTCTATACCTCTGCGTGTGACTATCATTCTTAAACATAACATCCTATCATTCTTAAAAAAACGTTTTAGACTAGTGTAAAGATGTGAAATCACTTTTTGACAGGTCATGACTATGCAACTCTGGCAACACCTTTTTAAATGTACTTTAAGACATATCTAAATCATTGAAATTCTCTGATCACGAGCAACAGGGTCTTAGACTCAACACACCATTGTATCAAAAGTTATCATAAATTCTCTGACCTTATCAAAACGGATTTGCAGACGGTTTTTTTTTTTTACTCGCAGTAGCGACGCTCGCTAAAAGCCACCATTGTCGTCACCGGAATCAAAAGCTCGTATTTTTCTTTACGAATTCACGCAACACGCTTCAGTATTCTAACAGGAATGTATCCACGCAGTTTGTACATTAAACTCACCTCCGGCGACTCTATTTTCCATCCCACGACGACGATGATGTTTTCCGTGTTATTAAAACCAATATGCCGGCAGCGTGGGTTTATATCTTACTGCTTTAATATCTAAATTGCTCGTCGCTAAAAATCAGCGTATATTTTTTCTGTTTACAAGGGAACGCGCGAATTCTTAATCTTTAGAATGGAGGCATCGGTTTTTCCTTTCCTCGAGGACCGGTTTTCTCTACTTTCTCTACCGTTTGATCACCGTAATTGAAAATGCGAAGCCGAAAAGGTTTGAAAAGCCAAACTAAACTGAAGTCAGCGAGGAGTAATAGTACCGGGGAATCAGAAAATATCTAAAAATACATACGTATTTGAATTTCAAAGCAAAATTTGTTCTCGAGATCGAAGTTGATATTTGAGATTTTTAAGACATATTTTGGCCTCTTCGGTCTACATCGGTATCACCCTCCTACCATGTTTGTTATATAAGTTGATATTTGAGATTCTGAAGACTTCGGCCTCTTACAGGCTTACGATACGTCGATCTACGTCGGTATCATCGTCCTACCATGCTAGTCGAAGGAAATTATGGAAGAACAGTTCATAATCCATCTATAGAATTCTATCCCTAAAACTGTCAGGGAAAACCCGTCGATTGATGCTTTTAGATGTATCTTAAAACACTTTGAGGCGTAATTATCTTCTTATCTTATCGATTTTCGGTAGATTATGTCTATTCTGTGTGAAGTGCAGTGAATTGTGTATAAGAAAATGAAATACACGCGATAAAATCATCGTCATTATCATTTTTATTAGATTTGAAGAACTCGGTGAACTGCGGGCTAGTCTGGGAGATTGAGAGTACGCAGAACTGTCGCCCTAATTCCCAGAAGATGAACGGTAAAACATGGATCTATGAGATTACTCGTTAGCGGTCTGAGATAATCCGTTATAAACTACATCTAACGGTAATTATTATTCATTCTCTCTGTATATTACTCGATATTCTCGAGATCTCTCGGGAGATTATCGCTCTAAGTCACTGTGTTATTTCTGATGCGCAGTTACACACGTACTTATGATCAGGTATATAGATTAATGCGCTGCTGAGATCTCTTAAAGAACAATCGAAAATACCTATCATTTTTGTAAATGTTAAAGATCACGGAGCTTGTCTTCATCTTGTTCGATATATTCGAGTCTTTCGCAGTTTCAATGATCGCTGTTTATTTCCGTTTTTCGATATCTAGAACATTCGTCGTTTATTCAAGGTTTTCCTCTTGATGGTTTCTAGAGGATTTTCAGCGAATATCGAGATACATAGGCATAACGTCTATTCTCCGAGGCTAGTCGCACAGTCGTGACTTAAGTCCAAAAGTAGCCTCAAATATTAAGAATGGTCTTCTTGTTCGATTTGCTACAGAATTAATTAAGATAATCATTAGACTGATCTTGAATCTAAGACTGACTGTTTGTTAAGTACACGGAGCTCAAAATCACCAACTACCGGCGGGATTCGAACCCATAATCCTGGCATTAAGCCGCTGCAGGGGTAGAGCGTCCTAGGATCGCAAACACCACCTATATTCTGACCCTAGAATCTGTCGATCATCTGCTTTTCAAGTTCGAAAAGTCAAAGGAAACTCAGTAATTCAGTCTGAAAGTCTATACCGTGTTGGCGCTGTTGTTGAGAATAGACGGCACTAATTAACTGAACGTATAGTGTCATGTTGTACACGGGCAACGAATACATCAAACGATTCCATACACAAACATACACCTCATTAAAACACGCAACACTCTTTGTATCGACGTTTCATTTGTTGCAGAGTTTATACATATATAAGTATTTACAGAAGTAACCTGGCCGGCGAAAAGCTTAGATTCGACTGTTAACAACTAGCCTTCCCTTCTCGCCCCTCTCGGTAGAGATTCGAACCTGATGGTATCGTGAGGCTCTCCAGCGGTGCGAACCCCGACCCTCAATAGCCCGCGTAATTTGCATATAGTTTGCATCGATTCGAAAACAATCTGCCGAGAAAGGAGGCTCTTTTCTCTAAAATCAAGTTCATCTTACAATTTCGTCATTTTTCGTATTTCCAATATTATAGGGATCGATTTGCGTCAGGTTTTGTTACTAGGTGTCGCTTGCTTACGGCAATAAACGTGACTCATCGTGATTCGCCGCAGGTCCCTGAATCCGTACACTCGGTTATATCGAACTAAAAATAATACGCATTATAAAAGCTATTTATACGCACTTCTCGTTGTTTGATAATTGTCGAAATCGACGAAATAATTTTCATCTTTGATTTGTTGTTATATACTTTGCAGGCATTCATCAGTAGTCAGTTCGTGTATGTATAACTTAAGGGCTTTTACAACTGTACAATCTCAGTCGATACCACCCCGCCTAAAGTTTCAATCTTATTTTATAGATTTTGTGAAGTTTTCTAATAGAAAAAAGTTGAAAATTGGAACTTTCTTTATGCGACGCGGAATGAAGATCGATCTAATAAACTTTCGGTGGTTATAGAAGAGTTTCATTGGTTTTTGCCTCGTTAAACATATCTGGACTAGTTATCGATCGTTTCTTGATAAATACCATGAGCTATTTACCGAAAACAATGTTATCAAATCAGCACAAGTTTCGAACTGGATCCAGAATCAAATTAAACCCACACAACTCTGGAAACTGGGTCCTGAGTCAAAGTAAATCAACACAACTCTGGAACTGGATCCATCATCAAATTATACTACATATATACACTGGAGTTAGAGTCAAATACTGTTACGAACACAATGTCTAGTTGCAAACTTGCCTCAGATACTTAAACCAACAGCTACAAATTCTAGAGAGATGTACAGATAGATAGAAACGGATGGAGATATGTAAGATATAGAGTGGATAAAGTGAAATATCGGATTAAACATGTAGCATTGAGGAATAATGTCCAATATTCAATAAATGACGAGTAACAGAATGTCAGTCGTGTTGCATCCTCTCCGATCGTCACAGATCTGTATCGCGCGCTCTCTCTCTCTCTCGGTCGCCGTACGCGGTATCGAACTTTAAACATCGATTTTGAAGTAACGCCGGTGATTCCTCATCGGAAAACTAGAATACCGATTGATTTTAATGATTTCCTCGCTACTCGAGAACGGAACGCGTATTAAAGCGGCAAATCGAAATGTATTATTTCATCGCTATGTTTCTATATTACTTTTCCTCTGCACGGAATACTCAACGCACACGTGACATTTCCACCAATAATAGTTAAATTACTCGTAAACACGAATAACTTATTCGACTGAAATGCTTCAGTGGCGATCTGTTGATTTCCTCAAAATGTAATAAATGAGAGTAGGGCACGACTGTAACCTTGTCAAATACCGATATTCAAATATATGAAATCTATACACTGTGGAACTAGGTCCACAGTTAAATCAAACCCACACAACACGGCGGAACTGGATCCCGAATCATATTTTTATTCAAACCACCTTTAAATCTAAAACTCCAAAACTTATTTTCAAATCGCTGTAGAAGATAGACGAAATTAGATATATACCGAGGCATTCGCATTCGCAGCTTGAAGAAGAATAACAGAAACACATTCCTCTGCAACATAGTATCAAATAGACACGCTCTTTGGTCTTACAAGGGTTAAAGTCAACGTTTTGAAAGTGCGTGTATATACTGTGTATGTAACGAAAGTGATATTTAAAGGACAATTCCCGGGTGGTTGAAGTTTGCTGTTGCTTTGATAAAAGCGAACGCGATTTTCGGACAGGTTTCGTGCAAATGATGGATGCCAAATTTACAGAAAAACGCTACAGCTTCAGTCGTGCGTGGCTTCAATTTCATTGTTGAAATTTCATAGCCGTCGGAGCCTGACGTTTCGAGCTGACTTCGAGCTCGAGTTATTTTGTAAGGAGTTGGTCTCAGTGGAGTAGTGGAATTCATACTGATAAAACAGTTTTCTGATTTATTTCAGGGTACGTAGTTTCTACAGTTGAGAGTTTTGAGATAAACCCATTCGACAAAAAGTAAACATTCAAACATTTCTTACAACCGAGCGTCAAATGAAGCAGTAGGCTACAATTCCTTCAAACGGTCAAATATTTGAATCCAATTAAATTCAAAGCTTATTCAGTATGAAACAAGTATGAATATCTTGAGTGACAGTATTGCCATATAAAAGATCACGAACCCAGTTCCACAGTAGTGATATTTGACCGAAATGAACTATAATTTCTATTCAAGAGTCAAAATTAACCGATTGTTAACCTAGGATCTGTTCCACATATGGGAGTTCAATCTTTTAATCCTAGAGTCATATTTCAGCTAGTAGAAGTTTGGAGCCTGTCGGATCCTGTGAAGGAGTTTTCTTCGTATTTTGTTTGCGTTGAAATGATGTTTTCAGCGCGATGGTTTTGTTTCTATGATTGCACGGCGCCGGAGCATATTGTCTACGGTTGGTTATTATATGAGATTAGTTATTGATGAAGTTACAACTCGTCGTCTGTTTCAATGAACATCTCGTTTTTGATGATCATCGATCGATTTTCTTGTAATCAAGAAATAATTAGCTATTACTTTCACTGCGAGAGCTGCGCGCGGCGATGGCAGCGTGGCGCTATCCGCCATCACAAATAATTCATAGCAGGCGGCCGTGACGTCATCCGCTCTCTGCTCAATAGGCCTTCCTGATTGGCTAATTACGGTGATGACCACCTGTTGACTCGATGCAGTGTTCCCGGTTAGTTATAGCTAAAACACGGAGTAAAGTTACGCAGTAATCTGGGAATGATAAACCGGTCTCTATTCATGTATATGTATCGATTGTCCGTAGATAGCGCAATAAGGTGAAGATATTGCTCCTTCTCCGTAGCACCACAAGGTGAAGATATTGCTCCTTCTCCGTAGCACCACAAGGTGAAGATATTGCTCCTTCTCCGTAGCACCACAAGGTGAAGATATTGCTCCTTCTCCGTAGCACCACAAGGTGAAGATATTGCTCCTTCTCCGTAGCACCACAAGATGAAGATATTGCTTCTTCTCCGTAGCACCACAAGGTGCAAATATTGTCCCTTCTCTATAGATAGCGCCACAAGGTGAAGATATTGCCCCTTCTCCGATATACAGATAGCACCGCAATATGAAGATATTGCTCTTTCTCTGCAGATAGCGCTATAAGGTGAAGAAGGTTTTCCACTCCTTGTGGTTCTCGAGGCGAAGGGATATACAAAAACATTATTAACAAAATAACCCCTGTACCTACATCCCGCTGCGTGACCGCTACAGGCAAACGGTTCTGATTTCTCTATTCAGTTTGTTTTTTCTCTACCTTACGCATAAAAAGTTTTATACAAATTCTAGAATTTTCCCCGAGATATTAATTTCCATCAGTCATACAATAGTTTATTGTTCGACTCTTCATTCATAAGTTGTTAAATGTATTACACAGCGTGGGCTGTGGCTATATCGCAACGTTTCCTTCGGAGAATGTATAATTCTAACTGTCTAAAAATATCTCGTCACTCATATCTTTGCAAAGTATAGTAAATTATGATATCAGATTCGCACACTATGTAAATAAATTCAAACATCCTTCTGACCTAACTTCAAGAAGAACAAATCGCAAATATTTTGTCGAGCGATTTCGTTTTGAGTTTCACAGTTTATTGCTGCGTATAAACCGTGTCTAGATGTTGTCTTTTGATGGCATTTTCAAACACAATTCACACGATGTTTTCGACGTTATTTCGCGCAAGTAAAAATGTACCCGTGATCTCATCAAAGACGCTGTCACCTTTGTTTGCACGTCTTCAGTCCGGATGCCGCTTTGCTACTTTAGTTTCTGTGTTTTTCGTCCAGAAGCTTCGTTCGTGTTCGTTTCAAGGTACCCGCATTGAGCGCCGTATATTTTTGTGCTCACGTTTTGCACGGCGAGATAAAACCAGGTTTTTGAAGTAGGGATTATACCCGCAGGTTCTCAAAGCTCGAGTGCAAGAAATCGCGATGGAAAAAAATTAATTACACTTTTAAGGCATCATCGCCAGCACGCAACTAAAGAGCAATCAAATATAAAACTAGGCGGTTTCAAAACCTACACTCAAGTAAGGTTAAATTCGACTGAATCCAGTTACACAGTTGTGTAGGTTTAATTTACCCTATGGATCCAGTTCCAAAGTCATGTGGATCTAATTTTACTCCAAACCAATTCCACAATTGTGTGGGTTTAATTTGACTCTGAACACAGTGCAACAGTTGTGGCTGCTTGATATGACTCTGAACCCAGTCCCACAGTTGTCTGGGTTTAATTTGACGCACGTCTCATTTGATCCAGTTCTCATGTTATGTGGATTTAATTTAACTGTGAACCCAGTTCCACGTTGTGTGGGTTTAATTTGTCGCTGGATCCATTTCCACAGTTATATCAAATTCACTGGATCCAGTTCCACACAGAGATGTTGCCACTTTCACCCAAATGACTACGAGATCTGCACGGCAATCTAAAGCGGATATTTAGCACGCTATAAAATCGCCTGACACGACCGGGAGGTCGATAGAAACAAGAAATAACATGTCAACAACAAGTCTAGAAATGATTTTATCAGACAAACTAAACCTCTCCGTATCAATTCACAAATATCTCGTCACATCGCGAATCCCCTGATGACTGATGTAAGCATATGATTTTTTTTTCTGCGTGTCGTATAAAGAAGTCATGATTTATCGGATGACGGGTTATCAGAATTTCCCACGACGCCGGCAAATATCAATTATTGGATCAATTCTGTCAACAAGTAGCAGTGGTTTGGCGGTCGTGTGGTCGGCGTGAGTGAGTGAGTGAGTGAGAGAGAGAGGGGAGGAATGGGGAGTGAGGGTAAAGGGCTGAGGGGGGGGGGGTGAGGTGGGTTTGAGTCAGTGTAGGCTCGTGTAAATAGAATATCCATCAGACACGAGGAAAGCGACAGTCTTGAAGAATCCACGCAGGACAGACAGCGTCATTCCCGGCTTCCAACCTCAATCTTTCCCCAGCTCCTGTACTCCGTCCTACTCTTTTCCTTTTCGCATTTCTTATTCTCGCCCCACTCGCTCCCCGCTAGCGAGCTCTTCTCCCTTCCTCGCCCTCTCTTCAGCTTCCTCTCATAAAATGTCAACAGTCTTTCAATTAGGGACGCATTCTGGCATGCTAATCGCGTTGTATGTCGACTCTGTAACAGTTTGAATCTATGCGTCGGTTGGTTCTATTCTCTCTATGAGATTCTCTGTCGATGGCTAATTATCTCTGATTACTTCCTCGTTGATGTCTTAGCGATGTGCTTTTCCGTGTCGGTTTTTTGATTAATGATTCGTCGCCTCCGCTTGTGTATCGGGTCTCTATCTGAGCTGAGCTGCACGCGTGCTTTCATTTCAACAGCAATAACTAAGTAACGACGAATAAAAAAGTTGACTGCCGTCACACTTCAACTAACTGATCCGATACTGTAGGAATTTACAAGCTGGTTAACCCTTTAAACATGGCCTCGTATCGTAATAGACGACTCACAACTGCGGAACTGGGTTCAGAGTCGAACTAAACCCACACAACGGTGGAACTGGATCCAGAATCAAATTAAACGGACACAACTGTGAAACCTGGTCCAGAGTAAAAACCTATACAACTGTGGAACTGGGTCCACAGTCAAATTAAACCCACATAACCGTAGAACTGGGTCCACAGTCAAATTAAACCCACACAACTGTGGAACTGGATCCAGAATCAAATTAAAGGCACACAACTGTAGACCTGGGTCCTGAGTCAATTTATACTTAGACAATTGTGAAACTGTTTTCTGAGTCAAATCATACTCACACAATACTATGGAACTAGATCAAGACTTACTTTTAAGATTCGTCATTTTGACGACATTAAATTTCGAAGCAATAAGAAATACATCTCTCACCGATCAATAGCTGTTCTTTGATGTATGTTTCGGAAGAAGGTCGCACGCGCAATGTGGGATGTGGGTATTTAACGGCGTGCAGGAAGGGGGGAGGGGATGATCAGTGTCTTTACGATATTGTTGTGTCTGGAGATGGAAAGCGATCGTGTTCTCTTTGAAGCCCACGGTCTCTGAACACGACGACGATTATCTCGCGCAGACAAACGTGGGTTGAAAATAACCAAAACATGTTTAATACTATTATCGTAATTTGCATGAATCAACCCACCCGTATTTCGGTTTACGAGCTTGTAACATGATTATTAACTTAATCTCTAAGCGGAAGAATTTCTTTTTCTCTGTCGAACTGAATCGAACTAGCATGAATGAAAATCCTTTTAGAGGGTAAATCGAAATTCGAAAATGCGGATTACCAAGATGCAAAAGGGATATAAGTAGGAAAAGAGTAATTCCAGGATTCGAACCCGCAATTCTAAGCGCTCAAGTCACCTCTGGCTACTTGAGCAAAACCCCACGAACATTATCGTGTATTCTCTTTTGCTGCCACGGTTTGGAAAAAAAAAACCTCGACTTTTTTTTCAATTAAACATAAAAATTCATTAAGTTTAAAACCACCTGTTATCGAAAAAAGAAAGTCGACATTATGAAAACAGTTTTTCTCTTTGCGATAATCTGTTATATCAACCTCTATTTTTAACACCGCGCGTTAGGAATCAAGATGAAGTTCCAACAGACTTGGATCAGATTTTGAAAACAAACCTGAATGAATTTTCACGCTTTAGTATGATGCGTATATATCATCTCTTACATAGTTTAGTATTTTTAAGCACCTGTGCCTCTGAGTGGAACTGCTTATATTGTAACGGGCGCGTACCTGTGTTCTGTTCAGCACACTTAGTGAGATGGAATAACACCTTGAACCAGAATTTTCGAATTCCATCGTGGAAAAATAGATAACATTGATAAAAAGATAATTACGGATAGTTTGCTGTTGATAATGGTGCTATATGATCGCAATAGCAAACTTTAGGGTTACACAGAGCCTTTCCCGAAACTCCATCTATACAAAACGGAATGAGAATAAGAACTGTTGTTTATTTCCAATTGGAACCTTAATACATCTTGGGAATATCTTAAATTCTATGGGCAATATCTCAAATCTGAACTGATTTTTACATTCGTAACATCTGGGTGTAATAGCCTAAGAGCCTTTAGAAGCTGGGTGCAATAGCCTAGCGTGAAGTTTGTGGTGGGACTTTATTTTGCAGAGACGTTTGTAAGTAATTCAAATTCGTTATTAGTTATTTCGGGGGTTCATTCTGAACCCGAGGTTAAGTGATGGTCGTACCCCGACACAAAACTCGTACAAACCCCCATATATATACCCTATATATAACTGACAGAGTAATCTACACAAATATCATACATAAACATACAGATATATATATATATATATATAAATATATATATATATATATATATATATATATATATATATAATATATATATATATATATATATATATATATATATATATATATATATATATATATATATATATATATATATATATATATATATATATATATATATATATATATATATATATATATATATATATATATATATATATATATATATATAATAATTACATATTGTTAGATGACATCAATCATAATAAGAGAGCAGCAGCAGCAGCAGCAGCAGCAGCTAACCTAGCTCATCATCATTTCAGTAACCCAGGTGGTAAGTGAAACGGTTCCCACTAATTAAACAGACACTTCCCTCCTCTTTCTCTCACTCTCATAGTTACATGAGTTATGATAACGAACTCATAGAACCTGCTTTCCTACATTCATGATGAACTATCGAATGAATAATCGAAAGAAAAATTTTCTTTTAATGAATACAAAACTAAGCCAGCCTCAGTTGACCCTTCACTTTCTGAGCTCCAAATCTAATTTCGCATCTTGAACGCCGTGTCGCCACTGTCACAGAGCAACATTCTGTTTTTTAGAGCTTAGAGTCACTGTGTCAACTATCCACTGGTTAACTCTAACCAGGGAGGTGGTCACTCCCACCTCCCTGCTCTAACCAACTTTTAAGCAACCGGGCCCTGATTTTTAACGATAATTCTTTTTTCAAACAATTCGAAAATATCCTATATACTCTCATAAGCTTTCTGGACCCCAAACGCCCTTCAATAGCCTGACTACATTAAATCCGCTGAGCAAAACAACAAAAAAACAACTTAAAGAGTATATTCATGTACTTTAGCTTGTGGAAAAGTAACATTTTATCAATTCGTTTTGCTACGAGAAGTTCGCTGATTCTACTCACAGTTTCTTACCTTGCACCATCATATCAAGATGCGGATATCTTCACAGGTACCCCCAGCACTCAGTTTCAGTTCTGTAGCTATTTCGATGTAAAGATTAGTATTGTTTGAATGCCGTTCTTGTTTTGTATGAACAATTTCAGACGGGTTATTACACGGGTTTTTTAATAGTTGGAATGTCAGTAAGTGGTTCTCTACGGCAATTATTATCTGGTTGATTTTTCGCCCGGGGTTGGCGCGATTTCGACGAGCCGCCGGATAAACAAAGCTACAACAGTAACTAAAAGTTCTATTGTCAGAAGGTTACGTTGGTTTTTGTCTCGTTAAAAACGTCTATATTTGAAACTGAAACGGCTCCAACCGGATTCACCTGATATATACCAGAAATTCGTTATCAATGCGCTACGTACTTTTATCTCTGAAAATAACAACAAGGGGTCGAAATCTTTTCTTCCGTCAGAAAGTTTTACAACTCAATACAACATAAAGTCGGGGTCTAGTAGTAACAGCGCTTTATTTATTTATCTGCGTGAGAAGAAAGAATAGAATATTTATGACAGTAGATTTCGAGAATCCAGTTCCACAGTCGTAGGTTTTATCTTGGAAAGACACTCAGTAGTTCCATGTGGAGGCAGTTAGTTAGTTCCACAGGGGTTTGATGCTGAAATCTGCAGTTCGATAGTGTGGGTTTAGTTCGATTCAGGATACATGCTCCACAGGGCTTTGACGCTGAACCCAGTTCCGCAGTTGTGGGGTTTGATTTGACTCTGGATCCAGTTCCACAGTTGTTGGGTTTGATTTGACTCTGGATCCAGTTCCACAGTTGTGGGGTTTGATTTGACTCTGGATCCAGTTCTACAGTTGTGCGGGTTTAATTTGACTGTAGACCCACTTCCACAGTTGTGCGGAATTAGTTAGTCTCCGGGTCCAGTACCACAGATGACTCTGGATGCACTTCTACTATAGTGCAGGTTTAGACTCTTGATCCAATTCACGGAATTGAGGTACCAATTTACAGTCTTATTTTTATGACCAGCGCAGTTATTGACTGCCGCTGCTGCCGCTGCTTTTCCTTTTATCAAACACAAAAATTGATAGAAGTATCGTTTATGTGAACTATAGTTTTTATCACTGAACGCAGTCAGTGTTCTACCGATCTCTGATATTGACAATGTGTAGACATCGCGTCTATTTACTTGACGTGGATCAATAACAAACGCTTATCAATAAGTCGAAACGCGAAAAGGTAAGAGAATCAAATGATAAGTCGTTATCGGGGGATAAAACGATACGGTACGGTTTTATTAGCTATCATAAAATTTCGGAATGGTAGCGGCATGTAGATCTATTACACAGAACCAGAGTAGGAGTCTAAAAAATGATTTTTGGCCGCAATCAAGAAATATAGAATAAAAGGAACATCCGTGTTATTAATTCATCCCGAATGATAGTTTAATTATGACAATATAATTGTCGAATTGTGTCTGGAATGATGTATATTGTTATTATTGTCACATGATGTACGCAGTAAGTGCGTCGAACAACGCCGTCTAGCGGTATACAACAGAACTAGACCTGTTCCAGAAAACATGGCTGCCTCCAGTGAGTTGCGATTGAAGTATTCCGGTTCTGGAATATGAATTTGCGAATATCAAACTCTCTACCGGCCGCTTCTATCAGGTTTACAGATTATACTATTCCAGAGTAGGTTCTGAGAGTTCTGGTCGAACCGAACGCGCCAGAAGAGAATTCCAGAATTGGCAGGGACCAATCGAAACCTACCCTATTCAGTTAGAAAATAAAAGGGATTAATCATTTCTGGAATACGTATTTATATATTCGGGTAAAACTATATGATATATGAAAAAGAGGGTTCAGAACGTCAGAAAACAAGGAAATACATCAAATTTTCTCAGAAAATCAGTTCTGGCACTCGCTTATTGCGAGGAAGGCTTATGACTAAATATCGTCTAGCCGCAATAATCTCAACTACTTCATATTTTCATTACTTTAATCTAAATCGTAGATAGCGTAGGCGCGAGTCGCGTGTGTACAGACAGTCTGAGAGGAGTGCGCGATGAAACTCTTTAAGATGAGATACGTAATCAAGAAGTGTCTGTAAAATGTGTTAATGTTATCGCTCATATCAATGGTATAAACTCGGCGCATATCGAAGTTATTCATATGGATAAATTTTCAACGTGTTTCTAATATCAACAGCTATGAAAAAAAAATATGGTGATAAAAACCAGCCTCGAAACCTCTCCGTAAGCCACAGTAATCAGCCGAATTTGACTCCAGATTTCAGATTAGTTAATTTCCAATTTTCTAATCGAGAACCTTAGGAAACCAACCCCTGAAGTCTATTTCATGAATAAATCCCCGAAACCGCGTGAAATAAAGTAATTCGCTTGATTAGATGGTATTTTTTTAGAATTTATTTCACCAGAAGCCGTTTTCGTTGTTATCTCCGGTTTTACCTGGTGAAATATCACCTCAGATTCAAATTACCTAATTGAATTTTGAATTCTTCAAAAAAACGAACTCGCGGGATTCGCCGCCATCGGAAAGAGACGGGAAGCTGAAACTGCGCCGGAATTCGCATTAATTACCCGCAGATTCTATCGGGTTTTTCTCAGAATTTCGCTCGTCGAACGCGAAGTTCCGCAAAGAAGCCATATCGCGGTCAAGCCTCCGGCAAAAATGCTCTAACGACTTGAGAAAATTTTCAAGCGAAAAAATAAAAAGAATACGCTCAAACGCAACTGATTAAACTTGGTTGGGCGGCGCGATTTGAACCGATCGAGGCTTCACTCAGGTAATGGTTGAAGCAAACAGTCATCACCTGTATACGACGATGATTGTCGGTCCTAATTTTCGACGAAGTAGCTGCTCTCCTGCTCCCCGCACGCACCGACGACACAAATGTTTGTCGTTCTATTAATAAAAGAGCTGCTCTAATGGATCGTTGGTTGCGCTGGTAAAACACACACGATGCCTGTTGCTGCTTGCTCATGCTCTGAATAACTAACTAAAAACGAAATCTCATCGGTAGCCGCTGCCTGCTTCCGTAACACAGGTTGTGCGAAATGTGTCCGCAAACCCATCAAGAACTTTTAAAGAAAGAGTTCGCAATTATGAAGAAAATCTAAGAGTGGAGAAGTTTCGCAAATGTGGGAAAACGAATATGAGCAATTTTCAAATCATCGGAAACTGCTTTGAAAATGTCTGCGAGTCTAAACGTCACTACTCTTAGTTTTGTAAAAAATGGTTCGCAGAATCGAGTCTTAACGTTACTACTCTCTTAGTTTTGAAAATGGCTCGTAGAATTGAGTCTTAACGTTACTACTCTCTTAGTTTTGAAAATGGCTCGTAGAATCGAGTCTTAACGTTACTACTCTCTTAGTTTTGAAAATGGCTCGTAGAATTGAGTCTTAACGTTACTACTCTCTTAGTTTTGAAAATGGCTCGTAGAATCGAGTCTAAACGTTACTACCCTCTTAGTTGTGAAAATGGCTCATAGAATCGAGTCTTGTCGTTACTACTTTCTTAGTTTCGAAAATGGCTCGTAGAATCGAGTCTTGTCGTTACTCTTTCTTAGTTTCGAAAATGGCTCGTAGAATCGAGTCTAAACGTTACTACTCTCTTAGTTTTGAAAATGGCTCGTAGAATCGAGTCTAAACGTTACTACTCTCTTAGTTGTGAAAATGGCTCGTAGAATCGAGTCTAAACGTTACTACCCTCTTAGTTGTGAAAATGGCTCATAGAATCGAGTCTTGTCGTTACTACTTTCTTAGTTTCGAAAATGGCTCGTAGAATCGAGTCTTGTCGTTACTTTACTCTTTTTTCACTTTTTATTCATAAATGTGAGTTTTATCTGCAATTGAATTATAGACAGTCACGTGTCTATATTTCACGCGCTGCTCACTGAGATGAAATGGATCATATTTTAAAGTATTTCAATTATGAATTCATCGCTTTATTCCACGCTGTCGTTCATACTCTCAGGCAATTAACGACTGTAGTCGTGCGTTTTAATTGCTTTTCACATCCTCAATAAATTCAACCTTGCGGCGAAATTAGTCGCCTTTTTATCGAGATATTAGGAAAATGCGATTAGCGTAAAAATCATTATTCAAAGAAATAACATTCAGTCCAAAATCTGGTCAAGGTTTCATTGTTTTAACGGTGTAGAAATTCCATAGTAATCGGGTTCAATTTGTTTCTGGATCCAGTTCCACAGTTGTGTGGGTTTAATTCACTCTGGGCCCAGTTCCACAGTTGCGTGGGTTTAATTTGACTCTGGACCCAGTTCCACAGTTGTGCGGGTTTAACTTGACTCTGGTTAATCTGAATATTTGATCCCTGCTCAACAGGTATGGCTTACTAAACTCAAAATAGCATTTGAGCTATTTGCGGAAGTCCTTGCTATCTATAAAGCATAAACAAGGAGCGAGACTTATGCTCATACTAAACTCAGACCGTTATAGCATTCAACCGTCATAGAAAGCGACAGTTCCCACGATTCACGAAACAAGATGTTCTTGTTTTATAGCCGAATATTGCAATATAATTAATGATCTACTGCGGACATCAAAGGAGATATAGATTGTGGATTATTGCCTGAGATGAATCCATTTCCGGTTGTAAGAAGCGTGTCGCGCGGCAATTAAAACATACAGGTATGACGTCACCGGGGATTTCATCTAATCACTATTTGTATGTAGACTTATCATATTTTCATCCCTGTCCAATCAATCAGAATGAGATTGATTGTATATTCGTGATTAAGGTTATTCAGTACAGATTAGTGCTTCGTTGCTGCAATGGGAAAAGACTTTGCAGTATCTTTCACCGGAGACTGTTAGTACGTGTCTGGTATATCGCCACCCAAGACCCAGGTGAACACTACAGTGCGTACAACCGACTGCCAGGAGGACTGGGGTGAAAGACCTGTGAACCGCACAACGATGAGCGTAAAGAGAGCACTAAAATACGTAACTTGATCTGACGTGAATTTCACAATTCAAGAGATCCTTGATTCAGTCCTGAAAAAGATTCACTTCTTACTATCCTTCGTCATTCATTCTTTGATCGACAAATAGGCTCTTCACGTCGGTGGACCCCTCACACTTCTTGTACAATATTCTTTTAGACATTAGAACCATTGGAATTCGAAATCGCGAGCACAATAGTGAAATATAGAGTTTATCGGCTGCCATCACATAGCAACGAGGCGCAACAATTACTGGCGTTTATTCACAGCAGACGTGACTGAAAATCAAATTAAATCTCAATTTTACATTTTCAATTCCCCGTGTTCAAACAACTGTTGCGCTGATACGGAACGAGGAAGCTAATTCACGGAAGAGAACGTGGGCCTGGATTCGGGTGTTGGCAGGTTCTGAACCTCGCGGGATACAGTCGTTGAATTTTATCAGTAATCGCAGCCCGGAATATTCCCCTCTCGATCTTTGTAACCCCGAATCATTCTCTATACAGAAAAACGGAGCGCTGATAGTCGTTATGGAAATAACGAAGCGTAGTTGGTCTAAGGAGCAGCGACAGCGCACCGCTATGAAACCCTGAAGCCCGAAGGATAAAAACGAGGTTCTGATAATTCTAGAATCAACGCGATCCACAGCGCCATTCCGGTTTGCATTGCAGATTCTATTGTTATGTAAATCAGTGCTTTGTCGTCGGATCTTGCGGTAGGCAATTCTTCTACATCGCCACAACCGCACGAAACGGTCGATCTCATATATGTAATTTTATTCGTAATTCACCGGTAAAGCAGAAACTCAGCGCGGAAAACCGTCGAGAACGGGAGGACGCAAGGTTGAAATGGTTGTTTTCCGGTGTTTATCCCCGATATAATGACGTGTCATCATCTGTGTGTTTGTAAAGACAGACGCCGATAGATGTATAAACTGAATATCATATCATCAGATTTGAAAATGGCGAAACAGGTTTTTGATTTGAAAATAATCAGTTAGCTGTCTACACGACCAGGGTATGAGGGAAGCTTATAGAAATTCAACTTACCTTTATACTGCTTATCATAAACCAGTGATTTTAGAATGGAATTTTCTCTTCACGAATCAAGATCTGAAAGATAGGAAATTCGAAAATATACGTTCAGTTACAAATGATGGAAATGCCCATTTGCACAATCGTGACTTGTGTGCAAAAATGGTCTGAAATCTTAAGACTGGTCTCTAGTTAGATTGGCCGCCATAGAAATAAGATGAGCTTAGACCGGTCTCAGGTGGCTAGATTGGCTATAAAACGAATATGAGCTTGTTTTAGGTTGTTAGATTTTATATGGCACTGAAGTGTGCTTAGACTGGTCTTGTTTGGCTCTTGTTAGCTTTGACTGCAGCTGACCCAGGGACCGGTTGAACGGGGCAGGCTTAGATTTTTGTCTATTTGACTCAGTCCATGTTTCATAAACCAGATATATTATAGACTGCAGTTTTACGATTCGATACTATATATAGGGCGCAATTGGGCCTAGGATAACACGTCCAGCGAATTCCCTCTCGTCCGGAAACAAATCCGATACATAGTCAGTCACAAATATGGCGATTTGACGAGAAATAAGTAAGACACGGACGGAAACAGTAAATCGTGAAATACGCATAGAAACAACACCAATAAACACGAGAGATTATCATGAATTTTTCATACGGAATAAATCCCCAGAAACACGATGTTAACACGCTGTACGAGACCCACTATTGGGTTTATATGTATCTGTCATCTTGTGCGATATTTGCTGCTATAACTCTCGAGACGTACTGTTCTTGATATTATTTCCAACCTTCTCGTCGTATTTAGGCCTTTCTGCATTAGACACTGAAACCGGTTTATACAATGTATAAGTAGACGAGGCTTATAATAAAAGAACTGGATATTTTTTCATCATTTATCTGTAAAATGTTGCATTCTCTTATACGACTACTGTTTACTGTAAAATGAAAGTATTATCTTCATCATATTATTCATGCTCTCAACAGAAACAGTACAACCAACTGAACCAGCATGGTTACAGCAGAACCAGTAAAACAGCATGGCGCTTCAGGTGGTAATAACATGAAATCCTCGTCAAGCACGTTCATCGCCATTCAACGAAACATCGTCTAATGTTTCTCCTTAGCGAATTTTAAAGTCGTCTTTTCTTTACGGATACAATGCGCTGCCTTTCATTTTACATTTTAAGGACATTTTTTTTCTCTAATGAGTTTTCGAGACTTAATCCGCGTATAGGTTGCCAGCTAGCGAACAGGCGGCTCCTCGGTGCAACGCGCCCCGTTTTGATCTTCGCGACATCCACCGTCGCACGCATTTTCGCCTCCTATTTAGAGAAATACCGAAGATATTCTTCTTGCGGTGGAGGCTTCAAAGGCGCTCGGAGAACTAATCGAAAAATCCTGCGCGTACGTCGAGAGCTACCCCGGTGCGACGTCGCTTTCATTATCCGTTAATTAATATGTGAACCCAGGAGAATCGGGGCGTTGTATGTAGACGCGCCACGGAAAGCGACAGTGCAAGCAACAAGCTCACTGCCGAGAAAGTTCAAGGCGCGTGGATAATAATACAAGTTACGAGGCTCGTTAGAAACTGACATTTCGCAATATTTCCGGTGTTGCTGAGCTACTATTATATGAGAAAAAGTCGCTTTGAAAATCCGCATTCAGACACCGCAGGGTTCGAACCCAAAATCTCATCTTCATTTTTTCAAATTAGTTGCACGAGTTTTAGTCGCCATCACGAGTTAACCGCTTACTTACTCTCCTTTCGCGGTCGGTATATGGTTTCAAACACTGAACCATTGATAGGCAAGATCAGCTCACCAGAAAGAATAAAAGAAAGATCAGGATATCTTTTGGGAGATATTTAAAGTTTTTTTGCGACCCACCATTATGATGCCGAACATAATTATTGTTGACATATCTTTTTATTTGATGTATCGATCTATTTTATCGCAAAGATTTCAACTTATCTTCATATATAGATTCGAATCAATTGCATGGAAATATATATTTGGGAAGATATCAATCTTCTCGCTAGCCTCACTAACCACAGTCTCCTCTCACCATGGATCAAAATGTCTAAGGTTAAGTGAAAAGGTTTTTGCGACCAGTCTCTGTATTATGCCGTGTTGAGAATCATTAATCTAATACGAGTCGATGTGGAGAAAAAAGCCTTGAGAAATAAGCAATAAAACCTTGACGAAAAATCTCATTTATAGAAAATGCGTGAGATCCCATCATAAAAATAACGCGCGATAGTTTATACAGGCGAGGATCGGTAATACAGTGTGGCTCTATCGCAAATATTTGACGAGTAAAATGGAATACATTAAGACGACACGATGCAGCAAGTCGCCTCGCCTCCCTCGCTTGCCGGTGCCTGACTCCGCGTCTGTCGACTTAGCCATCAAATGACCCGCAGCGAACGATCAAATTTAATCAGACTTGACACGTAATGAAGCGCTGTTGCACCTGCCACCTCGGTCGCTGATGGAAGAACGGAATATCTCTTCATTCAAACTGCGAATGACGGTAACGGCATTACGTCCTAATGTGGTTACAGCAACAAGTAACATATCTCCATTACCCCGACGACGAGCGAGTCACAGCTACCGCCTGCTAGCTAGGCCACTTGATTGCCGTCGTGTCGAAACGAACCGGGCGAAAAACTACCGTCGACGTATTAGCGGCGACGGGGAAAAAATCACCACTGCAGAAAAAATCTCGCCGAATCGTCGTCAATCGTGTGGCCATTTCGTGCATGAAGCAATTGAGATTGACGCTGTTGATGTGCTGCCTGCGCTGGTGTCAATGAGGGTTTTTAGGAAGTAGGGTAGGGGATGATGACCAAGGAAGGACAGTTTTGATAATGATAATGATAATGATAATGATAATAATAATGATGATGAATCTATTTTTGTACTAATTAAATTGCATCACGACGCTTTATAGACATAGTCGAATCATAATAAATAAAAATTGATTACAGAATTTTTCCAATAAAAAGAATCCTAACTATATGTGCAGCAAAAACATTGCAACTGGTCCCCGAGTCAAATGGGATGAATCTATTCGTGGAACTGGAAGCCGTAAGTGACGCTTTCCAACTAATTTTTCTGTCAGTATAAAATTGCAGTAGCGTCTAAAACAGTAATCACGAGTAAAAACATGGGAACGACGACGTCAGATGAGACAGCAACGGGTTGTAAAATAACGGATAATTTACACGACATTACAGCTGAAATTATAGGTTACCATCTGACAATTCGTGCAGTACGACACAAAATTAACACCATATCAAATCTTCTTTTGCGTGTATAATTATACAACGAATTGACACGTAACGAAATATCGGCTGCGCGGATACAACGGCAAAACATGCGGGAATATGTTGTTTTGGAAACTGTTGCGCGCGTAGTCATGACTGATGAAGACCCGGATGAAGAGTCCGCGTTGTGAAGATAATAATATAGAATCCATCATACTAAGAATGAAAGAAGTCAGAAATAGTCTTTCTGAAGTTGACTTAAAGGTTATAAATATATTCGAAATTTCGAATATATTCCACGGGCTGTCAGACTCTTTTTATTCTTATTCTGGAATGAAATAAAACGGCTTTTTGATGACCAGAGCGTCTAGATACTATCGTTGATCTTACGATCTAAGCGTATTTGTAGTTGGTCCCGGTTTTGAGAGCAAACATTTCCTGGCAATTTCACTGAGCCGTAGAGCCGCACCAGAGCAAAGCATTAAGCCTTCTATCTCGGCCTTAGTTTATATACATGTTTTCATGCATAGGTGTGTGTTTTATAGCTTTTGTGCAAGCTGTGCATACGTCGCGCCGCTCAATGGCTATTAAACCATTCAATGGTCATTATCAATACGAACTGGGCAGAAGCATGTGCCCTCGATAGCTCAGTTGGTAGAGCGGAGGACTGTAGAGTCATGACAGAATAGATATCCTTAGGTCGCTGGTTCAAATCCGGCTCGAGGGAGAATTTTGAAATAAAATCAAATTCAATTTTTTTCAAATCCTTCATGATATACTTTGATTCATGATAGGACGATAAAAGAAATGACGTCCTGGCGACTGATACACAACAGCAGCCGGTCCGCATACACACACACAGCAGGTATTACTGGCACCATCAATGAATAATGGACAGTTCCATAATTTGTGGCAGGGATGAAAATACCTTGAATAATTGATGATGATAATAACTGTAGATCATATAGCAACCACGATTAAAGCGTCGAGCCGTAAAAAAGCCGAATGCGCATCGATAGTAACTGTAATTAGCCGCATGTTGTATTTAAAGATGAGGTAGCATCGAAGAACAGGGATGAGATCCGGGCATCACCGCGTATCAGGCCCAGGTTATTCGCTAAGATCTAACTCGATAGGATCATTCAAAACCTTTGGATCCTGTTCCATATATACAGTTCTCGGATAGAATCTGACCCAATTACGTTTTAAAACATTATAAACTAATTCTACTGTTATAGGGCCTAGTCACTCCATAACATCAGGCACTGTGTCCTAAACAGAACTGAATTTTGAACAGCGAGTCAAACTTAACCGAAAAACTGCAAACCTCATTACAAATGGATTCGCTGCATTCATATTCCTGGCCATTCGTTTGATGAAAACATATGTCCTTGTTTGACCGCTTCTGAGGAAGACAAATTCCCAAGTTGTCAGCATCACCTGTTGACCAGAGACGAGATGTGAATAAGAAAATGATAGTAAAGATGTCTGAACTCTGGATACCTCTCGACGACTTTCTCTCTCTCTTTCTCTCTCTTTCTCACGACAACACTTGACCAGTTACCGGTCATTCATTCACTTCACTCGGTTAGAGCGAGAAAAAATCGTGCCTCGGCATCGAGTAATGGTCGTTATTCGGTATTCTCGGTTTCCGGTTTTATGTTTTGCAAATACCCCATTTCGTGCAAAGATCACAAGGCGCGGACCGAATAAACGGCGCAGCAAGGGGACAATTACTGGCTATAAAACCGGCGACTAGAGACGGTTCAGATACGGGCAATAACACCGTTCTACATGAGAATGACCCGGCCGCGTCGGCATACGGGTATTGTTTGAAATAACGGTCGTTTCCGTTTCGGTGACGTCGCGATCGATATTCAGAAACCTATCTCAAGGTTGCGGAGGCTTTTCTATCAAGGATAAAGCATGCAGTCGTCACTGATTTAATTAAAACAGCGATATTTCAGTATTTCAGACTAAGCGACAGGAGCCAGTCCGTTTATCACATGTGTACGTGTGTGATATCTTATCACAATTCCTCAGTGGTTATGGACAAAAGAGACCTTACATTTAAATACGTTTGTAAATAAGTTTTTTTTTCATTAAAATGAAAAGTTTATTGTTTCAATCAGAATCGAATCTTTATGAAAGGGCCACACAATGTGCACGGTATTGATCAAACGCTCTACGAAATGTATGCTTGTTTGCCTTGTTTGTCTTTATCCACGTACGAATCGCCATCAATGGCTAGATTTGCACCCGTCCCGAGATGAGGCTGCTGCATCATAAATACATACCCGCCCTCGAACTGTGCAGGTCATATAGCGGCATAGATTTGAGTCATCGACGAATCATTTTGAAAAATAGAAGAATCGACATTCATATTAACGCGTGACGCTTAACACAATTGTGTTTTCACAAAACATCAATTTTTCCGCGGTGATACATCAAACTATAATAATTTTTATTTAATGGTGGAGATACCGGCTGAATTATAAATGCTCATAGCTCGGGTCCCTGCGGTGTCGTTTCTATCTGCTTTATGCCAGGCACATATAGCATTATTGATATATGGACGCAATAATGTGGCATACAGCTCAGGTGATACCAGTGTAACCACCAAACTATCATCAACGCGCGCGCGATAGCATAGAAATTACATTACTGCATATATATACAGAAAAAACAATACATTCAACTATACAGAAGTATCGCGTGTAACTTATACTGCATAGAGATACATCTTTAAACAAGAATACCAACTTGAAAGTTCTTTGACGCCTTGAAAAATAACACTTGAATCTTATGCGTAATATTGTCGACAATAAATAGCGTAAATTATATAATATTGAGGATCAATAAAGTTATATTGGATTTGAATATCAATAATTGAATTGAATTGACCGGCAACCAGTATAGCCCCGATATATCGATGACGTAGTGCACATCCTCTCGAAACTTATCAAAAGTAACATACAAGTTATGAAATATATTTAATCGCAAGATAAACCCCACAAAATTCACAATTGTAATTGCTATTTTGAAACGTCAATATTGATGACGTAGTGCACATCGACTCGCAAATAACCTCTTACATGACGCATACTAGGTATCAATGTATATAAACATTTATTGTAACGGCTTAATGGCGTCAAGAAATATTCCAAAAAACAAAAAAATGTGTAATGAATATCGGTAATTGATGGGGTAATTATCGGGTAAAAAAAGTAATTGATTAGGGGAATTAATTAATCAGCGACTAAGACGTAATGTAATGAATTAATTAAGTCGGTAAGGTAATTATCAATACGGTACCTCACTGATCTAATAATCAGATTTTATGTATGGAGGAGGTAAAACGAAGGGTCTATTGATTACGTCATAGGTGACTTGATGAAGGCGGCCATTTTCTTGGAAGGGTCGTTATAGTTCCGTAATTCGCTATTTCGATGAAAATATTAATACAAAATTCAAAGCTGGCCACGAAATACCCAGTTCTAACTGTTGACTATGATTAAATTGAAGCGGTGCAGAATTTGCCAAGGGCTTTACACTGGTCATTTTCATATGAATACTTTACATCCCTCTCTACATAGACTGCCGTCCATCGACAACTATTCAGAATTACTGACATTTCTTAGAAGAGTCTCCTAGTAACCCCGGGGTCTGTTCTACAGTATACGTGGCTCGTCGTTACGAAGGGTATCATTATTTTCAGATTCGCTGGTTTCGACTTTTTCCATCGCGATATGCCAGTACCAGGAGCGCTCGTGGGTTCAAAGGGTGGTGCGCTTGAGAGTAAGACCCTCAACTCGAACGATAGCACATTAGGGGAGCTCCATGGGTTATTTCACTGGGATTTCTACAATCAGCTTGAAACTGATAACTCGACCGAGAGGTGAAAATGTGGTTCTACAGCTATCGGTTAAGATTTGAATGTAGAGAACGTTTGAAATGAGTCAATTTAACTGTTTTAACTCATAGAATCCGGATCCGTAATTCTATAAATGCCACGTAGTGGTATTTCACGTTTACGGCTAAAAATCTAATTCAATTTCGATTCTTTTCAAGCTAAAATCTCCCTTAATCTCTTCATAATAAATTGAATATTTTCAGTAGCTTCAGACGTCGTAGACTTTAATATGGAAAATATATCGTACAAACGTGCAGGAAAATATAGCTGAATATTGTCGCAGAACATCTGCGTCGTGGAAATTAATTCACGTTGAATTTGATGGATGGGACTGGACTCCTCTACAAGCGCTTATCACCTTCCTATAGGACATTTACATATCATTATTATAACTATTCTCAAAGCCCCGCTGGATGTTTTATCGAAGTCATAAATTTGCCGTTTGTTATTATTTCCTAGTCGTGATTTGACACGGCAGTATCAGCTTGTAGTGTTCGTTACGGGTTCAATCGAATTCATGATTGGTGGTAAATATGGAACAGGACGAGTTGTTCCGCAGTTGCGAGTTGAATTCGATGAGAGATGAATAATTATGATTCTCGCGGGCCAAGGTCGACTTGCAACGCGATTGAAAAGACCGTTTAGAGGCCTTCACGTGTATTTTTGTGTCTCTTTCCCCTTGCGACAAGGTTAGCAAAGATACCTATTAGATACATTCAGATCTATTGCGTTCGGGAGAAATTTGGGGATCAGTGTCTCAGGTTTACTATAGATTAATCAAAGACTAGCGATACTGGACATCCCAGCGGCCAGATAAAATATTCAGACATCTCTTATTTTTCTCCGGCTACAATTACCGCTGCAAATAATTTGACCAATCTTGTCGTCTTGGAGAGAGTTGGTGAAGATTTGTTGTTAGATTGTAAGCGGGTCTGACAGCGCGACGCGGATGCCTTGATTAAGCCAACTACCTGTAGATCTAAAGCGGGGCTAATGGCGGCTCAAGCGCCCGGGAACAATCATCCGAATCGTGCGTGTCGTCGCAGTAGCCGCGATGAAATTTGACATGTTCGTCACATATCCCGCCGATTAATCCACCATACACGAAAACAAGCCATACTAATACGCATGCGTGCATACACTTATCAGACTTCGCCGGATTGCATGAAACCTATATAAGTGATTAGTGAAACATGGATGGATATTTTCGATATGAAAAAGCTTTTTAGCAGGGGATACCTAAGACTTAAAATTGAAAAAATTCCACACTGAGAATGGAAAACATTGAGTCCGAAAAGTTTCATTAAACTAGTGTATATTATTCAACGTTTCGACTCCATACTGATAGTCATCTACATTCCTGTCTGATACAGTGGAATCTTTAAATAAACTACAGCTCAAAGAAACATTTTGGACTCCTATTTCTGTCTTAATGTGGGATTTTATATCATCGATGTTTCATCTATGGCAGCTTCGAGCCGTTATGTTTTCGAGTGTTAGATTCTCACATCATTGTCACAACGTCACAGGCTCAGAATGTTTCATCAATGGTTGCCTCAGAACGTATTTGTTCTTTTTTCTCTTTCCTTCTATACCATTAGAAACATTCCCTGTTTTTTCTTTCAGTAGCGATTGAAGCTTGAAACCTCTCGACAATCCCCATCCCTCGTCCGAAAACAATTTTCATTATTTCATAAGAGTCCAGAAACGACTAATGCGCCTTCAAATAGTGATTTCCACGCGAATCTTGATTGCCGGTGGTAATTTCATCGACCATAAAACTCTAATCAAGAAATCCGGCTTTGAATACCACGCGCGGAAAGGCGTTCTTCAAAATCAAACGCGGGGCCCGGCGGATTTGCATAATAAGCCGAAACCTAGGCTAGAATCGAATGTAAAATTCATCAGCACCTCATTTATCATCCAATCATGAAAGGTCATTCTTGTGGTCGTTAATAGTGCCTGATTCGCTCTCTCTATCGTCTAGCCAAATATCCCTGTCATTCCCGCACCTATTAATATCCATCTAGAGGTGGTGTGCGATGTGTGCGGTATACGTGTGCGCGGTACGGTGACGGCAATCCGGAGTTTATCTGACTAAGATTGAAATATCGTTTGATGTGGAGAACACAGCCGTGGTGGCTGCTGACTCTCATAGTGTCTGTTCCATACGTCGTTAATCTCGAAAATCAAAAATACGATTTATTAATAATTCAAGAAAACGTGAAATGAATTAAACTTTTGCGACCACGAAAACATGAGAACCACAGTCATCAGATGAAAACTATATGACGAAATATGAAAAACGATAGCAATAATGAAAATTGATAAAGAAAGATGAATCGTGGGTGAATAAGAAAGGTAGACTGGTTCCGCATAGCAGCCGACGTGAGTCTCTCAAGGTTGTCGCGTCTTTCGCCCGACCAACCGACCGACTGACACTGCCTGCTGTATCAAATAAAACGCAGTTGAATATTCAACTGATTTGAATTTCGTCAAGTGCTCACGATGTCGGAAACTCGTCGACAGCCGAGAGTATAGAAACAATCTGATTGAAATCTCATCGTCGGCTATTGAATAATGACACTAGACGTCTGTTTCACTATCAAACACTGCAGCTCCCACTCTCCGTCTGAATTCAATGGAATTTCGTAAACCTGCACCTTTTAAAAACCCAATGATCTCACGCTCCAAGTTGTTCAATCTTGTTGACGTATTGACCCTAAAATTCGCATTTTCGGAAATAGAATTCATGAAAATGCCACTACCGTTTTCGAAACAATTCATATTCGTTAAGATACCATTGGAAATACGGAAAGAAATGCTACACTACGAATAACATTATTGGAGTCTGAAATGTTTGCGTGAGCTGGTAGTTTATCCAACGTTTCGACTGCGTCCTAATAGTCGGAAATGCTGATGCAATATTACTCTTCTAATTGATATTCATAACGAACAAGTCACGCAAAAAAGTTGAATAAAGTACATGTAACATGTATAGGTTTGTTTTGTATACATTCTAGTTTCAGTCTCTACGGGCTTTACACACAAATTCAGGTGTTATTCAGCGAACACTGCTCACAACTGCCGTTATTATAAAACAACGGCTGCATTATTCAAAAGCTGAACAGAAACTCAGGTTTGATTACTGCAGTCTCTGGTGCACATTATTGGCGCTATACAGTTTACATAATGCATCAGTTCGGAGACTGGCGCTCGCTAAGACTCGTCCCTCGTCCAATTTGACCGTGAAACGACCGGAATTTACCGACGACGATCTCTCGACTCGTCGCGCTCGTTTCCATACTCGTCGAGATCATGACGCACATCGGTGCGCTAGGGACACGGCGCCAACATCAGAATTCATATTTTGTTTTGTTTTGAAAAATCGTCCGGGATGAAGGTGACGGAACTAACGACTCGTTGTTGGGGCCGTGAGCGAGTGTTGATCGAAATCGTTACACCTTCGATATCATCAAAAATGTAATCATCACGCGAAAAAGAAATTCTTAAATATTCGCGGAAGTCGCAAAAGTGGTCCGTATAATTTGTGCGCAATTTCAGATTAAATCGCCTACGTGGACCATCCTTACATCAGCCCAAACACAGCGTGAAGCAAACATATAAAAACATTCATATTCTTGAAAGCTTTCTATTTCTGGCGTGGAGACTTAAAGTATATATCATTCTCGTGTTTTCCAATTACTGGTGATCAGAACCGCAGTTTTCAGATACGTAGCTGATATAATAATAGTATTACCAGTGTATATTACAAGTCAGTATATTACCGGTGGTAATATTAGACACGATAAGTAATTACTGTATAATAAACAAGTCACGCATTTATGGGGGATACCTCACATCTCTCTCTCCTTCTCTCTCTTTAGCTTCCGTCGCTGTGACGAAAAAACCGCCGCTGTGTCGAAAAAATATCATTTCACGCAGAGCGAAAGCATTCAGTTGCTAATGAACACGAACAGAGGAGTGTCACTCAAAGCCTTCAAAGCAACAACAACAATGAAAAAAAATAAAATTTCACAGTCACTACTCCGTGATGATCAAGATGTTGCGTACTAATGACCATTGCGACCTTGGGCCCTTCGACGATAGAATATTTCCAAGATGGAGGACGATATGCCAGTAACGACCTTGAACTTTCCAAACTGCGAAAAAATTCTCGCACAAATTCAAAATGGAGGAAAATTTGGTCTCCATATTCAGTGACCTCGACCTTTGTTAAAAGAAGTAAAAATCTCGCTCACCTGATATTTCCCGCAGACGTGCGCGCGCATCCGCTAACGAGCTGCAATCCAACAATGCCCGTATCGGTTGCGTAGGTTACGGCGAAAAAGACGAATTCTGATTATTTGTGACTAGTCGTTTGTGACGACGCGCTGCGAACAGTGAGAGAGAAACACTGTGGCAAAGAGAGAACATCAGGTGAATGCGAGTAAAAAAACTGGCGTGTTCGTTGCGTTCGTCTCTATTTACCGGGGGTTTAATTAAGACGGATTGCGCGCTGCCAGGAAGCGCTCTGACGAAGGTTTCCCGTGACGGAACGACGGACGAGAGAGCGTGCGCGGTATAAAACACACAGTGACGACCCAGACACTGTACAGAACCGACCCGACCGGCGCGGTACATCAATTACCCGTTAACTATACTTTATTGTTAGCGCAGCAACAGGTAAAATAAATGCGTCAACATCTCGTCTACTTACTGAAGATTTGTGAATCGACACCCCGCCCTTCCCGTGAAACATCTCTCGTCAGGAAGCGAATATCAGGATCTGGCATCTCATAGTTCTCAGCTGTGGGATTGAAACATCATGAACTAATTTCACTCGAGTCAAATTAACCAAGAACTGTGAAATCAAGGTCCAATTCTATAGTAATTGATTCAAATTATGACTGCAGGGTTGACACATTGAAAATTCGAACGTGAGTTTAATCTAACTCAGAACTGAGCGGTTCTCATAGAAAATTGAGACTATTTCGACGATAGACAAAGACTCGAGAAATCTCATACTCATATTTCTCCGAGATTAGCGTAAAGAATGAAATTATTCCAACTTATAAAGTTATAGCTATAGCTAAATTGATTAAATTTCGTAATTACAAAATGACGACTTACCAGTTTACGAAGACAGTAAGAATATAATATCAACAGATAAAAATTCACTGGATGTCAATATGTGTAATAAACAAAGCGTGGCGGATGATACAATAAATACCAACTAACTCAGCTGCAAACTTTATTAGAATATAACGCAATATTAGGTTAATAAACGGCAGTATTATTCTATATAGAGAACGCGCGTGTATCATATACAAACACAGACACATGTCGTTAATTAGGTGTAATTACGAGAAAAGCAGTAAAATGATCACTCGTCATTCGCTTTCATACGTTTTGAGGGACAGATATTGCTGGAATTATCAATAAGTTGTCAAAATGATTATCGCTGGTTTCCACATATATAGACAAGCGACTGTTTATTATTCAATTTGAAGAGAAAAAAAAAACAACCGCGGCTATGAAGAGCAGAGTAAGAGAAAAACATTTCGAGTTAATTCTATGAGCCATTTTCAAAACTAAGAGAGTAGTGATGTTTAGACTCAATTCCACGAGCCATTTCCAAAGCTAAGAGAGTAGTGATGTCTCAACTCAATGAACCATTTTCAAAACTAACAGAGTAGTAACGTTATTTCGAGTTTATTTATTTCGTTGAGCCACTTTTAGAATTTAGACAGTAGTGACGTTTCAACTCAATTCTATGACACCCGAAAAATGTGCGAAAGGTTTCGTAGTATGAGGAAGCAAAAAATTGTCGAGGTGCCGTCATCGGCAGTGAGTCAAGAATTCCGTGGACGCAACAGCGACAAACAAGACTAAATTGCCACGGGAAAGACGTGGTCTGAACGAGTAATGGCAATACTTAATCCTCGCTGTAGCACTTTGAATACTTGATAACTTCTCGGTGACCTGTCTCGATATAACACCTCATGGCAAACAACCATAATCAATAACTAGCAGTAATGACCAGTCGAGACTTAACATTTAAGTTAGTAGAAACCTTGATGATATAACAGAAAACTCGCAACTGAAGATCAGACCCGTTGTCGGTTAGGTCTGACCCAAGAGTCGACCTTGTGATTACATTGTATTTACATTTGTCTAACAATGGATCCAGCTCCAGAATTCTCACAGTGAAAATGTGTGTCTCAGAGTTAACTCTCATTGGATGTAACTAATTTCAACTCAAAGTTAACTCTACCTCACAACTGTGGAACTAGATCCTGGAATCCAATTCCAATTCAGACCCATGGAACTATAAGATCTGCTGTATCCAGTTCCACAGTTCTGAATCAAATTTGACTCGAGAGTTTAAACATCGAAAATGAACAGATTTTAACACTAACACGTTGAACCGAACCCTGGGTATTAATATTAGCCAATTTTGACTTGCTGTTTAATCGAGCTCGCAAACACTGTACAACTGGGCCCTGTTCACATTCAGTTTGAAAAAAAAAACTGACCAAACAGATCCACTGCGGCGATCAGTCACAGTGGTTAATTACATTATCAGACATGATTTATGAATTAACGAGGATGATTCATTTGGAATGATATTTTTTGTGTAGCCGGGTCACGAGGGATTAGAATGTGTATTGACTGAACTGTTACAGCAGCGAGCGAGCAACAACAGGCTGTTCCCCGATCTCCCCCGAGCACGATCAGGAAACAAAAACTATATGAACGAGTTTTTTTCACAGTGCTCGAAAAGGAAAATTCGTGATATTATTTGCGATGCGAGGGAAAACTTGCGTAACGGTAAGGAATGACAATGAATAACGTGCATTCACCGGGATTCGAACCCGGGTCCCGTAGGTTATGGAGCTAATGTAGCGTTGTATCCAAGACAAGATTTTACCTATGTCGCGTCTTTGTTTCGGTTGTGCCTATTATTCCATCTAGCCGCGAGGACGGAAATCCTAATCACTACTGCAGGGAATTGGCTACTGGAATACTTAATGAAGACACAAAATTAACCGATTTTTCTGAACTGGAAACAAAAAAAAACCGTCTAATTGTGGTCTATTTATTCAACTGTTGTACATGGATCACGTGATTAGCGTGTGTCATCCAATCAAATACAGGCGATGTGTTGAATCCACATCACCCGTGTCGTAATCACCTATGATTACATTCTGTGGTGTTGCGGTTGTTTATTTTGAGGGTCGTTTGAAATGCAACCGTCATTTATGACTTTTCCTTAAGTTTATTCGACGGCAAGAACCGTGAGAGTTTCAGACGTCAGTCCGGGTCCGGTTGACAAAACAATAGTGGGACAGGACCCAGTTCTAGTAATTGGTTAACTTTGAATATACGGTATGACTTCATTTTCAACGCCACAGAGTCGTATCCTAACTCACAACTGTAGCACTGAGCTATTCAGCACCATTAATATTCTGTGATACTCTCTTAGAGTCCAACATATAAAATTGGAACTTAGCAATCTAACTCCCGGGTTGAACAAGTCCAACGTCATAAATTGACATTTTGAACACGGAAGCGACTCGTCAGGGTGTAATTCGTGATGAATAGATTTTATTTTTAATCTTTTGAATTTGTATCTAAAGGCTTTCTAATCTTATCCTCTATTCTCCACGTTTGAGTGTAGTGCGCTCTTCATTCTACTGTTAAGTACAGCGTGAACTCAGTTTTTTGGCGGTACGATAACATATATTGTAATAAACGATCATATATAGAATAATGTGATAAAAATTACTGATATTATGACAGCCACCGGTATATATATATAACACTGAATTAGACATTGTTTCGACACCTAAAACTAATGAATGTCTGTTTTATTACATATTATTATGGATCCAACGTGCTGACATGAATATTGGCAGACAATAATCATAGAATAGACGAAAATTGTTCCATCCTAGAAAACTGGGCCGGAATAAATTGTCTATATAAACTTCGTCTAGTCTATATTCACACTTCAGTGCCGTGTTACCGACTCTATCCCGAGAGAGAAGGGTTCACCGAGAACACACGTGGCCCAGTCAGAGCGTGGGAAGTATGGGAATATGGGGCTGTCCATGGGTCAAAATTTTGAAATTTCGTGTGGACGCCTATTATGGACAGCACATGTAGAGTTACTTGTACGTCCACAAATTGGGGACCTGAGGGCCGCGTGCAGGTTATAGTAATTAATGCGGATTATATGTATCTTTTGCACGTACCACTATTTAATAAATCAATACATGAACACATAGATAGATATGATATAAACAACAACAGAGCCGATGGGTAATTGTAATGGCTGCTCAGGGCAGTGTGGAGTCTCACTCGAAAGAGTAACCTTTCGAACCTATAAATCTTCCCTATACTAACATGAAATCCAAACACCTCATTTAATTTTCCAAATCGATTTTTCTCCACTGTTTATATTTGAATTTCTGATTTTTTTTTTCGCGAAGTCGACAAAAATAGCGGGCAGCGCGGTTAACGCGGGGATAATCACGTTCGCGCGATACCGGTGGTCGTGTGGAGCCGTTGATCATCAAACGCTCGGTGTAGACGCAGAAAGTCAGCCATGTCGCCGTTTATTGGTTTTTAATAAGTTAATACGGTCCATTCAACACTGTGCATGCCTGGGTAAAAGAGCAACAGGATATTTCATCACCAGTAGCCTGCATCAGCATCAGTATCAACAGCACCGGCATCATAAAGAACAGGGCGGACAAGAACAGTCACTGATTGAATGTCATCCATCACGATAAATTAATCTAACGTCGTTCGGGATATTGTCACCCGGACGAATGAACGATTATATTTTTTCCATCATATGAAAAAAATCAATACGTAAAAAGCCGGTAAAACGTGATCGCACGTGGAACGGATGCCTGTGAGAGCTTTCTAACCGACACACGTTTATATCAATGTTATTTTCTTGGTCGTTGATTTATCATATATTGTCGACAATATCAAGCAATATTTATGTTAGTTTTCCAAGGCCAAAGTAAACTTTCAAGTTAAACTTTTCTTGTTATGACTAATAATAATTCTTGCTCTCCAGATTATACGCGCGTAAGAAGAGAGAATTAGAGAACATCGTCTGTTAGTTGACCACTGATTGAACAGAGACGATTGACCACGGTGATAATCCCAACTTATTCAGTAATCCTTTCGTCGCCGTCACCGAATCAACAAGTCTCTTCGATAAAACCTAATTACGCCCTGTGAAATGATAATCAACTTGTTGCGACCAAAGTCAAGATTATTAAAGTAACTTATCGAAATAATTCGATCGGCGAATATTAGCACGACAGAAATCAGCTATTCGTGCTTTCATTACCTGAATACAGACCGTGGTAACAGACGCTTCAGATCCAGACTATACACCCATATATAGTAGATTGGCTGGTACGTGCCAGTCGGTGGCTAATACAGCCAGTCCCGGCACCGAGCGTCCGTTGAGGCCCTTTAACGAAGATTGAGACCGAGATCAATTCTTCCACGGAGTCAATTAGGTTTTTTAAGTCGATGACGTCAAACTTGAGCCACAGTTTGAAGAATGAAACAAAACGCCAAAGGTGTCCGTCGCACGTTCCTATATACAGACTGAACCAGTGGACGGAATCTTCTATGACATAGGTCATGTTGCGAAGACCCCTGATTTGGAGATTCAAACTTCTTCCGCAACAAAAAGACCCGCAGAGACCAAGATCAATTTTTTCCAGTTTCTAGCTTTCCAAACAGTAAAAGGGTCAAATCCCTTACAACTTCGATTCTGGCTTCGACAGGTTTCGCATCTTCGCAACTTTTTACCACTTTGAAACTTCTGTAGACCTGCTGCGCAGTGACAATACAGACAATTATTATAAATCGTTCATTTCCCGTCATTGTGCCGATAATATTTCGGTCGTAATTTTTCTTCATTTTCGTCGACTTCCAAAATGCGAGTCGTTATTCTTGGTTTATAACCTCGATCGCACGGCACGAGAGCGTGATAACTCATCATCAATTTCATCATCATTTTCATCATCCATTTCTCGTCAAAATCTCGATGAATACCAAATGATCCCGATGTAACAAAGATAAAATCGCTCTGATAAATTTCACTTTTCGAGTATCGTAAAATTTTGAATCTTTCAGTGAATTTTAACGAGGACTGTGTCCCGCGGCGGTTTGACTTTATGATGGAGTCATGGTTCTCAGCCGAACAAACCTGGCAATGATAAAGTCATTGTCATCTCCAGGCCATTTGGGAAAAAGTCGAAACTTTGAATCAGCTACTCAAGGAAAGATTTCAGAATTCTATAGTAGAATAACCACACTCAAACGTGGAGAATAGATGATACAAAAAACCCCACTACAGATTTTAAAGGTTTAAAACCAAGAATTTATCTGATGGAGAAATCGAATGAAAAATTGACAAATTTTGCGTTTTTGTTTTTGTATTTTTCACGAAATAAATTCTTATTAAATAAATCCCCTGCTGATTTCACATGAGGAACATGTACACTGCTATTATCACCGGGTTATAAGACTTTCATAGTTAACGCGAGCGTGTACGTACATATATGGTATGCATTGGTTTTCGGTCTGGATTCCAGGCAAATAATTTGTTTTTCTTACCGAGTCGTAATTGGAAGAAATGAAGCGTCGTTCAGGTGTCTGATGGAGAATGGGCGGAATGAGACTTCGACTCGTAGAAACAGCGCTCACCAATCAACAGACCGGACATTGAACGCTATTTCATTTGGATACGACATGAAACGGGTCGTTGATGGGTGCGGCTGACATTCCTCACCGAGAATGGTATCGAGTCTGTGAAGGGGGCATCATCATTCCGGGGACCGGTTCAAAAGAATCAAAATCTAAGTCATCAAATAATTGAAAATGAACTATGAATCTCAATTATGAGAAGCCTCGGTTAAATTTGACCGTAGAGTGAAAATTCGAAGTCCATCTCAAAAGCGCTTGAGTCAATTTAATATTCAACGCAGACCTGTGGAACTGAATCAGGAATTGAGGTAAAACTGTCTCGTGGATTCTGGTTAAACTTAGGTATTCACGATATAATTTTGTTTCCTTTCTTGAACCATGGACTCTAAAGCAAGGGGTCTATTGTAGAGTAGAGTACACGCTCTGCAATCGATCGAGATTTAGAGTTTATGAGGCATATTTGCAGGTATTTTTGTCGAGCCGGTATTCATCGCCCTAAAAATCCGCATTCGACGCTCTGATGATAAACTGCATACAGTTAAGTCGTGTTCAAGTCGTTTATTACCGACATTTTTTCACGCCTGACAAAAGATGAATTATACCGGGTCCGGTTTTTAGGGCTATGATAAATTACGATACGTACAAATAGAAAGATACATGGTCATTGTGGTCGCATGCCAGGGTCCCTGAAGGCTAGTACTGCAGTGGTCGTTGTTGTATCGGCGGAGGCTTATGTATGGTTTTTATCGTACCCGGCTCGGTCGTCCGTTAGTATTAACTCAACGCGATAAATCTACATTAACGTCACCGCGACTCTGCGGCCGATTCCTCCCTCGGCTATCGTCGAACCAGTCGGACCTGTTGAGCCGCTACATCCGACTATGAAAGCAATTATCTGCCTGAATGGCTAGTGGCTGATCGTCGGAAGCAAGATGCACCGTGTAGATAGTGTTCAAACCGATGAAACATCGCTAACTCGGTTCTCACCGCTCCCGCTTTCTGCGCCGATCAAAGATTATTTCAAATCGATCTCGGTCGAATCGTCGCAGCAATCATCTCATCCACCCGCGGTTCAAAAACATTTGACCTTCACCCCTGCAGTTTACGGTTACCTAAGTCGCCATTTTTTCTCGTACCTTTTAGACGTAATGAATGCAACATTTTCTTTAAAGTATTTGCCACGATTTCTGTTTAAAGCGCATGGAGTTTACTTATAGTAAAGCAGTAATAAACTATAAACATTGAAATGAAAATTCCTGTTCTGAACTTTTGGTATTTTGTTTCATAACAGCGACATTCATCGTATTTCAGACATCAGTATAGAGCGATGCATCTTTCTCTCTCCCTCTCTGCCCTAGTCTCTCTCCTCTCTTCTTCGCCTCTCCTTCTCTCGTTTCTCTTCTCCCTCTCTTGTCTTTCTATCCTCTCTCCTCTCTTTTCCTCTCCCCTCTCATCACACTCACCGCTCGGTTATGTCTCATTCACAAGCAGCAGTGGAAGGTATTACAGCTAGGCGGTGATTAGTATGCTGGTCATACAGTCAGCTAGTAATAGGTGTTCCGTTGTTATTAGAGCCACATCGTGCACAAAATACAGCACACAACCACAGTATGATCCTCATATATATACAAATATATGCATGTGTACCTTTCATTAAATACAACCGCAATAACTGTTTGCACAAACAATAACAACAGAGCCGCCCATAGTTTCATAAACAAGTTTAACTCAAATCTTTGGTTTAATGGCAACCTTTTTACCTGTTTTTAATGAGGCTTAACCGATCTAATCATAAAAAGTTTCATGACAGTGGACCCAGCAGCATGTTTGAAAACAATGGCCGCGTGACCGGAGGCCCTGACTTCTGAGAAACAAGTTTTCATCAATCTCGCCTGCGCGGCCTGGTAGCTCGCACCAACGTATAACCACCAAGCCCTGGCAAGCGAGAGTATGGTTTAAGGTAAATACCAATATCTTAGGAACTGCATCACCATCCAGACTCTTGTTATTGTCTGTGTGTTACATGAATGAATCTTACTCCATGTTTACTTAGAGCAGGAGAGAGAGGATAGCGAGAAATGACGCGTGCGCTTTTTCTGCATTCCGTCCTCTTTTCATTCGAGCTCGATATAATAACGAACCAGGTATGGAAAAACTCCTACCGCAACCAGGTGTAAGAAATCGGCAATATCTCACGAGTAATAATATCAAATTTTCAGAATTGCTGCATGACCGCTCGCGCTGCAAGAAGCCACATAGATGTACTAACTGAATATAGCGCGCATCTCGACGACAGAACGGAGTCAATCAGGCACAAAATATGAAACCAATGGCTTGAGCTGAGATACGAGAACGGAGAGGTATTAATAAAAAATTCTTCATACGTCTATGAAAGACTTGATAAGAGTTGTATTAACCCTTGAATTGCCAATACAGTTTGGGACGTCATCTTACACGTTCAAATGACAAGTGAATCACTTCCCTTGCTCGAATAACTTGTATCTCGGAAACTTATCAATATTATTATGAAAGAAAACGCGCAATTGGAGAAAAACACTGTATAGCAAAAACTTGCTTGAAAGTTTGAAAAATAACACATAAATTGCTTGTCGACAATGAATAATTTGTATGAATATCAAGGATCAAAATCATTTTGGATTTGTGTATATCGATAAATGAATTGAATTGACCGGCAACCAGTCAAGCTTGATTCAATATTGATGATGTAGTGCACCTTAAAATGATTATCAAAATTTATTGAAAATAGAATAAGAGTTATGAAATATATCTGATTACAAAATAAACGCCAAAATTCACAATTGCAATTGTTTTTTTGAAACGCCAATATTGATGACGTAGTGCGCATCGACTAGCACAGAACCCCTCATATTATTGCGTACTAAGGTATCAATGTATACAAACATTACTGTAACGGTTTATACGGCGTCATAAAATATCTTGACGTTTTACTCGAATATTATATGAGCCATTTTCATAAAACGTCAGGAGAACAAACAAGGAAAGTTTCGATATAATAATTATCTCCGCATTTGGTATTTATCTCCAGAAATAGACACACAGAACATGTGTATCTAACGTCAGTTTAACTCACCTTTCGGAAACCGTGATAACAAGTTAAGTTCGCTCTCCCTCTCTTTATCCTGCAGCCGCGAGCGTCAACAACACGGTATCGTGTGGATGTTAAAGACAAATTCTTTTTATCAAATGTATATCAAATGTGAGTATAGAGTTTTTACGTGATCCCAATCCTCGCTTTACCGAAGCTTATAATGGAAGCTAAAAATAGCGATTGAATTCAGGATGGTCCTTTGATTCGGGGGTTTGAATTCATTTCAAACACGGCCGGCTTACACTATCATACCATGCAGAATACAACTTCAATAGCAAAACAGACTGGCATAAACCAATAACCGATCTAAATAGATATATATGGCGTTCATGTGTTTAAAGCGTCCGGGGTTGCGAAATAATCCGTCAATCTTTAGCAAAGCTAAGTTATGAGCGGACAGGCCAGGAGCAGATCTAGGTGAATAGGAAGGCTGGGTACAAAACAAGAAGGAAGGACATATTCTCGAATAAAGCAGCCACGCGGAAGACCACAAGCGCCGTTACATGCAATTTCACACTTACCACAAGCGGAATCCTCTATTGCCGCAGTAGTTGATAGCCTACTGCACACTAGCGACACCTGGTGGATTCTCACTTGCCACAAGCGGAATCCTCTATTGCCGCAGTAGTTGATAGCCTACTGCACACTAGCGACACCTTGTTGATTCTCACGCGCAACCCTCTACATTGTCGTGCAGGTTTTTTAACCACTGACTTGACAAAAATTGCAACTGCGAAAGAAAACTGTGGTCCAGACCCCCGAATATACTGCCTAGATCGGCCCTCCAGGCCATCACACGCATGGAGGCATGTCACATTCGTCTAATCAGTATTCTAGCTTTTTCATTTTTGTCCCTCGTAAAAACAGAACATTAAACAGATAGAATCAACTTATTTCGTATTTCTCATCATAAAAATGAGACGCACGGGCACGATCCGCGCACCTGCAGCGGTAGTAATAACTAGCTACGCGCACCTGCTGCTGCTTCTGCTGCTGCAGTGCGGGATGTTATTGAAACTCGTCAAGACGATGATGAAATAGTTGACAGTGACTAAAATTAATCACGTCGAAACCTCGCGTGAAGACGAGAAAAAGCAGATTTCTATCTAGTTTTCTCTCATTTTGATTGCTCGATTTCGTGTATGGTTAACGCGACTAGTTGCGCTAAAGGCATCTTTTACAACATCGCGCGGGTAACTTTACACGATCATGAGACGATGAGTCAGCAGATTTGAAGAAATCGTTTGAGGAAAGAAATTCGTCTGATTTCAAATTGATTTCTTCCCCTAATCGACTATGATCCTAATTCCTAAATTGGAAACTAATGACGAAACGTTTCGAATTGATATCCGAAAAATCGACGTAAATTGATTTACAAGTTTTCGCGTGCTCGGATTCAGTAAAAACGTTGAAAATGTCTTCAGGACGAGAACAGTAAAACCCACGGAATCCTCGCCGAATCTCCGTGGATTCCCCTTGATTCCTCGTCGAGTGACAGATAATTAAATCGGGAATGGAATTTTAATCCTAAATTCTGATGAAGCCATATTTAGGCTACTCTTCTTCTATCGAGTGGAAATTACGGAATAGTAAAAAGTTGAAGAAGCCATAACGTGTTGTACAAGTGGAAGGTCACAGAGCGGGTAAGGTGGAATATCCAAATAACATCCTCATATGGCTGCGTTTCGTACCCGATCTTATCATAACAGTGCGGTGCAATCAGGTTCGAGTCCCAGCCGAGGAGGATGACAGTCGATGTCGATGGACTAGGATAGGGCGGGCCACCTTTCGTTTGTTAGTTTTCTTATTCTCCTTCCATAAAACATATTGACAATCAGTCCAAGCTGAAGAGGGGAATTCAGGGAAACTTAACAATAGAAATACATATCACTCTATTCATGTATTGGCCTATCATCTTTTTGAGAATACCAAAGTTCATATGCGAAGAGACACGGCTTCACTCTAATGAGCCGGTTATTTCCAGGCGCAGGGATCAAACGCTTTTTCGAAAACTTTCAAATGCAGTGCATTAATATGCAAATTTGGTAAATTGAAACTTTTTTCTCGAATTTCATAGATATTGCCTGACGGATGAGTCAAATTTCGCTTCGCCAATGATTCACTAGAAAATCGCAATAACAGAGAAAATTGAGAAAATACAGGAAATCGTGAAATAATATTTCGATATCATCGATGCCTTAAGGGCTGCAGAAAAACTTAAGGCTCGAATTTATTGCTTCCGAAGTGAAGTCATTTTCAAGAAATGTTGAAATGGAATTTTAGGAATAAAAAGGACCCAAAGTGGTAAAAAACCATTATTCAGTACAGCTTGTTTGTCAGCGGGGTCCCTAGACCTCGAATTTCGAATTGTAAATTGACGAAAATGAAAACTAGAAATGAAATACTGGGCTTAGGTAGAGGGCAAAGGAATACCTTTAGATTATTAATTGTGCAACATCCGGCTGGCTAGGGCTGGGTTCCTGAGCAACAAAACTGTAGCCCTCAGTAACGATAAAATAATAAATAAAGAATGGTTCAAAAAAAAAATAGAAATACTATGCAAAAATCTTTTTTTGTTTTACGTAACTTCAAACCACTTCAGTTTAAAATCATCATTTTAGATTATTATACGCGAAAAGTCTGACGATCGCCGTTCTATTGAGAAATTGAGATTAAAACCCAATTTTTATCTGTTTCTACCGAAAAATTCTACGTGTCGGGATTTGAATATCTTCACTTAAATTGGATTTATTTCGACCTTTTCGATCAAAGCATTTGAAATCGGATAAAAGCCGAGGTGACAAAAATCCTATCACACCAACTAAAAATATTCCATCTCTCTCCCTTTCTCTCTACGCGTGGAGGTAATCCGTGATATACGTTAATCGGCTTATCGCGGATTAATTCCAGTCCAAATCGTCACCAGATCCGATTACAACTGACAATATTCTAGGTATATAATTTCCTCGCCTGCGGATAATGCGCACAAATTTGCCGCAGTTTTTTTTTTCTGTTCTACGCGGTGTTAAAAATATAGAATTTAATTCGAATAATTTTTTTTCGCGAAATGGAAAATTTAGACCGAAGATTATTTTCTATATTCGGGTTCTAATTTGCTCTAAATCACGATCCTGCGAATTATCAGTTTCCATTCATATTTCGCTCGAGGATTAGCAGACGTTTTACGTCTAATTAAAACGTGACGTAGTTTTACGATTATTAGGCACGAAAATTTCCGCTTCGTGTTAAAAATAACGCAAAGTGGACTCAAATAGACGCCATTTTACCCGCTGTCTCATTGCTGAGTTCTCGTGTATAGAACTGTGTCCTAAGAGCCATCATCACGTAACAATAACGAGACATTTTGTCGTACGTGCCAAAACTGGTTTGTACCAGAACAATTCAAAACTGACCTATTTGGTCATTCTGTAGATCGCGCATGAGTGTTCTGTGGAAGGTTTATTTGCCGTCTCACTCCGAGCACGGATCTACCAGACTTTGGTCAACTGAAGTGATAATTCGCTATTCTAGAGGTGACACGACCACAGTTTTGAGTTCGTCTCTTTTCGTGACGATTAACTAAGTATCAAGCAGATTGTGTATGAAGATGGATGTATTCTCTGTTAGAAAAAATCCACTGAACAATATTCCCCCTAAAACTTCCAGCGAAAATAACTTTTCACCGAGAAAACAAAATTGTAGTGTCATCTGCGCAATTATTAGGGAAAAACTTGGGCTCTCGGGTTCAGCGTTTAACCGGCAGTTAGCAGCACCGTACGGCTACACGGAGGATTGCGGCGGCGAAGCGATGAATAACTTGTCTTACCTTAGGCACCAAAACTTCCACAGTTCCAAACACTTTCACATTCACCTGGAAACCTACGAATGAAAAAGATAACACAGATGTCTTAGAATAAGATCGCTCGAAAGATGTCTAAAACTACTTCCTTTCCGAGACAATTCCGAAGAGTCAAATTTGATGGAGAAAACTGTGGAACTAGATCTGGAGGTTTTGTAGTCAGTTTTACAATAGTTAATCCCTTGACTCGGTGGCACTGCCAAGACCAGTCTACAAACAACTCAGTTCTATAGCCAGTCCAGACTTAATACTAGTCTTAACATGATCTAAGACAACTTTGAGACTTACGTAGGTCACGACTATGCAACTGGACCCAGGCATGGTTATAAAATATTCAAGACCACTTTTGGGCCTTAATCTCAAATGTTGCCATAGCGATAAAATTGAAGACGGATTTCGATCATTTCATGAGTGAGATAAAGTCTACTAACAGACGTTACAATTAACGTGATATTTTCGATAACAAGTTATTTTTCCTCATTTTACCGGTTTGTTTTTGCTCGTTGAAACCGGTTGGCTGTGAAGGATGCCCCGCGGGCGGCTTTATAGAATATTTGCAGTATGCGAGACACATTTCTTCCGATGATGAGACACTCTTTTACTGAAATTGATTCCGCGGAAAAAATGAGGAAATGTTTACAATGCTACAAAATACATCTTATTATTCTCAGGTAAAGCGCTATAACAGCCCGGGGCGTTCCGTACATAAACATACATTTCTATCATCAAAGAGATGCATTACTTAACAATAACATCTTCGAATCTATTTTCGAAGAATCTATCGGTGATCGAGTGGCTGATCATTTTTCAAAAACGGTTCGCTGTCCGCCAGCGCTATCGTCATCAGTATCGGGGAGGAGTGTCGTTCGCGCACCTGTGGTCTACGCGCGCTGCTGGGGAGGGGAATCACAAGTAACCACGGCAACCGCATCTGTACAAGGACACTTTGATGGCAATCTTTCGGGCGAATCTGTTTGAAGTTCACCGCCGCGCCGCAACAGAAGCAAATGAAGCTCGCAGACGGCACGCTAGAATCGGGAGTATTCGCAACAGGAAAAATAATTTGTGTTCTCCGGGGCTCCCGGCGACATTGTCGCGAGAAACACTTGTGTCGTCTGATTGGCCGGAAGTGGAAGTATAGCGCAGTTCAATTGTGCCCGGCTAATAGACCGGTTATAAAAATATATGATGGAAACAGAAACAAAAGTTAGTAGGCGGCCTTTTCCTAATCAACCTGATCAAAGTATAAGTCTGTAAGTTTCGTAAACTTGTACTTTCATATGATATCCGCTCGCAGCGGAATGTCTATATTATCTATTGCGACATTAGGCGCATGACGGGTATCGTGGTTTGTATTGCGATGGTTAGACTGATATTTTCCTCGGTTTGAAGATGAAATAAGAATCCCACATTAATGAAAAATTGTGCATCTTCGAACAGTTTTTGTAATTGATGGAAGAAACGAAGAGAACTAATTTTTTTGCACATCAATAAATCGAAAATTGAGACGGAATGCATGGATTTTTTTAATTTTTTTGTAGGAATATTATGATGAAAACGCAACGGAGGACTTTAAAGATTACGAAAGGCAACATTAGACTTTTTGACGGTAACCACTGCGAAAAGAAGGCTGGTGTTACACACGCGCTCGCTGCATTAGGTATGAGTAACGCGCTCTCTTTCTAAAAACCCGTACAACTCGACTCAAGTCTTTCACACACGAGTCACCTTCTCTTCACCGAGACACGAGCCGCAAAACCGAACCTTTTCACGATTCTTTCTTTTTTGCCAGTCGTCGTGAGTACGATAATCGAACTATTACCCGACGAATCACTAGAGAATGTCGCGGTTATTACGTACACGCGAACAGATTGTAACAAATCAAATACGGGCGAGTGAATTCCAGCACCACCAGCAGCGGCAGCGGCGGCACCCTCCGGTCTCTCTCTCTCACACACTCTACGAGTGACTCACCACCGCAAACCCCTAACAGCAGTTACTGACTGAAAGCTTGTTCATTTTCGGTCGCGTCTCTCGATTTTCCTGTTCGTGATTCGATTCGATAATTGAACGATAATTACTGGTATTACACCGGTATTACGCCTGTATTACGTTAGTAAGGAGCTGGTTTGATGTGTAATAATAGGCTTTTCGGAATTTGCCGTGCAACACACGCGCGCACGCTCGAGTCCAGTACCGGCATCGCCCTGCACTCGTGTCGGTCGTATTATCTCGTGGTAAAAACTATTCCATACTTTTTCACCTGAACACTTGTTGACTCATCAGCAGCAGCGATGACAAAGATTCGAATCAAAAGGAAAAGTACTTGGAAAACTTTTTACACGAGAAGTTAGGCTAAAAAAAATTGATACCTTGTTTCTCCGCTCTGCTGAGCTTAAATGTTGACCCGGCCGGCCGCCTATCTACCCTATACATTACTTTTTTTAAAATCGCGATCAATTTTACCATAACAGACCCGGCCGCTATAGAAATGAACTGTTTACAAATTTTATCAAATTTTACAAAAATGACCCGGCCGCTGCGGAGAAACAAGGTATCATTTTTGTTTAGCCTTAAACACTTCGTGAACTAGCAAATCGAAGTTTGTCCAAACAAAATGATATGAATTGAATACTTTTTGAACGGATTTGCATTTCGATATTTCTCTGATAAACTCACACGAAAGAATAAATGAAAGTCAGTCGAAATGATGGATACAAATTCGACACGTTCTTTTATTGTATTTCTCATTTTGTTGTTTTTCCATTCGATTGATACATGAGAATATACCCGGATGCATCAACGCTGTTTATAATTATAGATTGTATTACATTCCATCTCTCTTCTTCCCCCTCCCCCCTCTCTCTCTCCCCAAAAACAATCATCTCAATTCTCACCAGGACCAACGCGCAACAAATGAATTTATAACTGCCGTAACGCGAACTGACAACGAAATCATGAAAAATGCAGAGCGTCGCCAGGAAAAAACAAAGACCGCGGCAAATTAAGATTTATCTAGGCAGACATATAGAACGAAAGTCGCGGAATAGAAGTCGCAGACGTCAAGACGTCAAAATCAATGCTTTCTAGGTAATTATCATTATCTGGTGTTAGTAGTCGGGGAGGATATCACCGCGTGTTCTCCGTCGCCAGAAACAAAAATGCTTTTAGGAAGTCACGAAAAATTGCGTGCGTGAAGCGTTTACTCCGCGCTGTCGTGTTCGGTGGTAATGAAGCCTTCAGCGCGCGACAGTGGAGGCCGAGAGGAGGGAAAAGCTGGTTGCTTTTAGTTAGTTAGGAGTAATCTAATTAATGAACGGCTAATGCGACTGTTTTGTTGTTGTTGTTACCAGTTCTCTGTTTCTAATGATTATAGATAAAGTCATCGTCGAGAACTTCTCTTGGCGATAAGAGAGAATTGCCTCATGAAGCAAGTAAAGAATCAAAATCCTAGGGCCCCAGTTGCCCAGTCGGGCCGAAAATCTTAAATCACAGGACTGGTCTTAGGCGGTTGGATTGACTATATGATTAAGATGTTCTAAGACTGATCTTAGATTTTTAAGTCATGGCCACAACAAATGTACATCGTATTTGCAACCACTCCTTAGAATCTGAAGGCTTTGAACAGCGCTAGTATTCTGGCAAAATTCTTCAGAAGTATTCTGTCTGAAACGTTAGAACCATATTTATGTTATTCTTCTTACAAGTGTTCTCAGCGGCGTTCGAAACTGCTCGTCTAATACAATCTCGATAAATAGACCTCCCGGAACCTTCATAAGAAATTTCGCACATGAAATTCTTTCGGAGAAAAAAATGACTTTTTATATCAGAAATGATTCCCCGTTTATCTGGATGGATCCGAATACCAGTCATAATTACATCGTTCACAGGTTTACCCCGAACTCAACCTCACGCAAATAACAATTCACATTTTTAAAACGATTTTTGTTGAGTCATCGCGATAGTCAAAATTCAGTCACTGATCTTTCGAAAATCTGAAAAATATCATCATCTCCTCCTCACGCATCGCGTAGACGATGACTTTTTACCGGAATAAGAAAATTGACCCGTAAGTTTTGTGATGAAGTCACGTCTGTTTGAAGAGAGCTCACGTCTGATCTATGACGTCACTTCCAGCTCGCTGAACCCGCACGTGATAACTTAGAAATCCCCCTTTAACCCTAACCCTTTAATAGTCATTTTCCCAAATAAATTGACTCGCTCGCCGTGACTCAAAAATGAGTAATTTGAATATTCAGTAAATAACATCTTTTTCGGCATTGATATTATCGTTGGGTCTGTCTTTAAGTTTTAAAATTGGGGACGAAAACACCGAAACCAGATATTTGATTAATTCTACCTACAAAACCCTTTACAACATAAGTATTCGTGAAGATGACTATCAGGATATAGATGACACGTTGCTAAAAGGAAACATTTCGGACATTTCATTGTTAGTCTGGGATTTACATATCATCGTGTTTCATCAATGATAACCTAAACCAGACATTCACCTAGATCAATACCAATTCTCCGTCAATGGCTGTAGTTGAGTTAGAACATTGAACATGAATAAATTCTGAATGAAACCCAAGTTGAGTCAAGATTAAAAACGAGAACAGTGTAACTGGATCCAGGAATAGTTTTAATGTAATTGGCGTCAAATTTTTCCTAGGATAAAAACGAACTTGCGATATCAGATCGAGTAAACCCATCGAACTCGTTATTTTGAAATGTCCCCTAGAGTCTATGAAATGGCCCCGGTATTTTTATTGAGTAAGTCATTACCACGCACGTACGCATGATTAGTACTGGTGATCTGGTTATTGATTTCTGATCGTGTGAATATGTATCGATGATAGATGAAAAAACACGTTGTTAGTTATCATCGCCTAATATCTATGGCTTCATCGATTCCTCAACACAAAACACACGTCGCCGATCTCTTCATGCGATATTTCGTCAAAAAACATTTTCCCAATTAGGTATCAACAAACCGTATCAAGAGCGCGCGATACACACATCGTCGCGACGTGGAGACAAAAACCCCGCCGTAGCCCCAACTCATAGGCGCCAATTACGAGTCCCGTTTTTTATCTCTAATAAGCGCGCGCGCGTGAGTCAGATATGAGATCGGGTTCTGATGGAAGGAAATACCAATCAATCGTGACGATTCGGTCGGTGACGGAATTCAGCATCTCGTGCTTCCACGTGTCATGCGCGAACAATTTGGACAATCTTAAATAACTACAAAAATTGAATTGGGATTCGAACACAAAATTACCTTGAGTTCTGTTGCGCTTTTTCATTACTTTTCTAAACTCTACCTAATGCAATATTATACCTGACCCTCGCCCTAACCCCCCGGGCCAATAAACTCTTCACCAAGGACCTTATAGTGTCAGATGTTCCAGTGTTGGTTACACTAAGATCGTAGAGCGACGGAGATCTCTGTGGAAAGGACCGGCACTTCCAAGACTAGGCGAACTAAACTCTAAACCCTTACCCTCTAGACCCTCGTCCTCGCCTTGATGCCTAGACCCTAATTTCCTGCGGTTGTAAAAGCCGCCATTTTGTTTTTGACAACATGGAAATGAGTGTTATATTAGATCGTTCACTGTGTGAACGGGCGGGTTCCGGGGAATCGCTATTTACCGGATCGCGGCGACGGAAAACTGTTGAATAGTCGCGGCGCAGATTAGAGCGGCTCCGGAGCGGCTTTTATTCGGCACGATTCAAGCGCGACGATTAATCACCGATGATAAATAGAAAAACGTGTTGAAATGCTAATTAATATCGGCGCTGATGAGGTGATAATTAACAATTATCGGTGCGACTGTGTTTAACGTATGAATCGTAAAATAGGAACTGCATCATCTCTTTCAGTGTTCGGTGTCTACCTCATTACGACAGCGATGCAGTAATTACGCGATTCGCGAAGTGAAATCTAGCTTAAATCAAAGTAAATCAGCAGCTTATAATCCATTAATTACACACACGCCTTTACATACTACACGAACCATCGTGGAAACATCCCGAGTCCGTGTTGTAAATATGATATTTTCAAAACCCAACAGTTAGAATGAAATATTTACTTGAGCTGCATTCGACGATATCTATATATAGGTATATATTTGAAAATTCCTGGCAATCAACGTTTGTAGTCATAAGAATGATAAGGTTTTTTTTGTGAATAGAGCATTGGCAATCAGTCACCACACCGTCCTGAATGGTCGCCTCTGATCACCACAGTGACCAAATAAACTTCCAAACCACACGTCACCATAAATCGGTGGTTTAGTGGTTAAGCACACCTGGTTTGAATGATCGATGTCGCAGGTTCGAGTCCGGTTAGACCGCAGTGATCTAAGGATTTTTTACGGTTTTTTTTTTTTCGGTTTCGAGTTGTCACAGTTTTGTTTCGGAAGGGAACTGCCCTTCGATATCCCGGGTCATGTATCTGAGATATCTATGGGATTGAGGCGCCATAAATCACCGAGTCAATGTCTATCTGTATCAGGAGTTTGTCGAGAGGAAGAGTGAACGCGTGATTGAGTTTGATATGACTTTAAGAAGCTCGGAACCGCTCACACCTTATCACGCATGATTCCGAATAGTGTCATTGTACCGGTACATCGGCGCAGGTAGAAAAGTGCCTGACACGCAGACGATGCATACCGGCATGACTCATCACTGACGACGAGTCGAGGGGAAAAAAAGAACAACTACAGCCGTTAATGAGCAATGCAGCGAGTCAAGACATCTATTCATTAGTTAGTAGCATTTTGTCCGAATCTTGGATTAGTTAAATAATTGGACTTTACGTGCCATTAGCTAAACAGAGTAAAAGGCTGTGTAAATTAATGGCGTAATGTAAAGACGTTATATTGCCGTACAACTCTCATTACGTCGTGTATCAGTCACTATAACAGTAAGTGCGGCTTTTCTATCGTCGAAGAAAACAATTCATAAGACCAAATGGATGTGAGAATGCGACGGATTCCACCAAGAACTGGTCAATAATTTAGAAAAAAACAACGTTACTTTCGGAATACATGTGTAAGAGCTGTAACTATGTTCAAAACCAAATTAAACCACTGGGTCCCGAGTCAAATTAAACTCACACAACTGTGAAACTGGGTTCAGAGTCAAATTAAACCCACACAGTGAAACTGGGTTCAGAGTCATATTAAACCCACACAACTGTGAAACTGGGTTCAGAGTCAAATTAAACCCACACAGTGAAACTGGGTTCAGAGTCATATTAAAACCCACACAACTGTGAAACTGGGTTCAGAGTCAAATTAAACCCACACAGTTAAACTGGGTGCACAACAAGCGGATCCGTAGTTACACAACCAAAATAAAGTGTAGGCAATGAAACAGGTTTCACAGATTGATGATCCCGCAACTGTGTAACTGGGTCCCATGAGAATAGACAGTTCCTTGTACCGGAATGGTTAAACTGCCCGCAGAGCACTTTCAAGACAAACAGCACTTTCTGCGAGTACGAATTAACCGCGGATCACTACATCAAATAAACCCGGACTGCAAAGAAAAAACACTAAAAGCTCAGTAAATTACGGAACTAATCTGACCAGAGGGCTACCTTTTACACGCTAATTAACCAGCAACGCGAGAAACAACGCTCTTCTGTCCAGAAAACAAGCAGGCCAAATCAAAACAGTCATTTGTTTTATCACCAGAGGACGTTTTCCTAAAATAACGCGCGGAGGCGTATGAGAGAAATTACGAAATAGGAGACGGGCGCAAATCAGCGATAGCTGGTTTTCAGGAAAGTACAATAAATACAGCCGCAAATCAGCGATAGCTGGTTTTCAGGAAAGTACAATAAATACAGCCGCAAATCAGCGATAGCTGGTTTTCAGGAAAGTACAATAAATACAGCCGCAAATCAGCGATAGCTGGTTTTAAGGAAAATACAATAAATACAGCCGCAAAGCAGCGATAGATGGTTTTCAGAAAAATATACGATTAATATAGCCACAAAACGGCAATAACGGGTTTTCTGCCTTACTAGTTTGATGTCTGTCACGATGAAGCAAAGGAGGTTTCATTGAAATCATTCTTATCGGAGAGACTGTGAATTATGGCGACAGTGATCTTTCCAGGTATGATCTCACACAGAAGGAGATATCTTAAGAAGTTTATCAGGAAATTTTTAGATAGAGAATTCCTCGCGATTTTTAAGGGAAATGATGACGCCAACTGCATATGGAATCAATTGACTTTGAAAAGTGAATTAGTTACGCATTACTGACGCTATGATACCCAGTAATCTTATTATTTTTATCCCAGGTTGGTATTACACTTAGTTCCGATACTATGATTCACAAATTGCCGCCGGGCGTCTTTCAATTTGTCCGCGTTGCGCGATCAGTCCACGAGAACTTGACTTCTAGTCTTATACACGAACTCTTGCCCAGGTCACCGTAATGTATAACGTACTTTATCTAATCGTTTTATACGCAACTCCTGTGAGGCCGACATTGAGCAGCTAAATTTGAGGTCAGGCCCGCGACTGAGTAATGCTGTAAGTCATGAGGGATTCGACCTCATTTTTGTGCTTTCTATTGTACATTCAGGTTCATAAAGGCACCGCGGAGTTGGATGGCATTATGCGCAGTTGCTGAAGAAATAAAATGTCGGATCCATCCGACCTCACAATATAGTTTCAATATCGTCCTGAATTCTGATATTTTCTGGTAGAGTCCCACGCCTGGGAACACCGATATTCGTTGGTAATTAAGCCTAAAAATGATATCTTTTTTCTTATTTCTGCTGAGCTCAAAAGTTGACCCGACCGGCCCCTATACCCGTCTGCGCATTACTTTTTTTCTAAATCATGATCAGGCTAGCCATAACAGACCCCGGCAGTTGGAATAGGAATGAACTGATCTTATTACAAATCTTATTACAAATTTCATTGCAGTTTACAAAACTGGCCCGGCCGATTATAGGGGAAAAAGGTATCATTATATTTTGGCCTCATTTCAATCTTATATCTTCTGGCGGAGCTGCCGAATCTGGAAGAAGTTGGTGAAGAAACAGCAAGTGCAAAATTAGTGATATAACAACTGCGAGGGAGGGGCAATCAGGCGGGAGGGGGCAAGAATTACAAATAATTCCACCTAAACGATGACGTCATCTAATGGCAGAATTCATCATCAAATGCGTCCTCGCTTATATCAAAATAATCCCAGCACGAGCCTCGAGCCAAATATGGAAGATGTCCAATTAGAAAACCTACGGGACCATTACCTCTCAAAGCGGAGACATTATATTACAGTAAGTGACCTGTCTTTTAGGATTAAAGCTTTCAAAGCATCAATTTCTGATGTAGTTTAATTAACCTATCAGCCAGTTCCGAGATCTGACTGTCAACATCGTGGAGCTGAGTCTGCTGAACTGCAAACTGTGGAACCATATCAAATTAAAGATGCACAGCTTTGGAACTGGGTCCAGAGTCAGATTTAGCCCACACAACTGAAGAACTGGGTTCACCCTCTGGTAATCTAGATTGTGGATATGTTTGATGATATTGTATTCGATTCATGACTGCTTGCAGCCAATTCCACATATATCTGATATACATCTCGACGCGATACAATGGCAAAAACCGATAGTGTCAATGCGTCCGTCAAATAATCTCTTCATCAACGCTACCCGTGTCAAAAGAACATTTGCATCGAGTTAAAAGCCTGTAACATTTAGCTGAAGGCGACTTTGTACTGAATGAACAGAATCGCATAACAGCGACAAGACACGCAACTGATACCAGTAATACTGATACAGCATACAGTGGTGTCGCGCAATCAGGGCGTATACTCCACTGAACTGGCTTACTAGGCCTAGACACGCGAGTTTCGACACTAGAACTCCATCTATAGGTCATAAAATTAATGAAAGTTATGTTTCCTTAATCAAGGAGTTGCAGGTATATCCCGGTTTCAATCGAATCCGGGTAATTGAGCGATAATGAAAACACCTTTCATTCTCGAAGGCGCCGCGACGTCCTGGTCACCGGAATTAGCATCGTCGCATGTTCGATTATTAGATAATGGAAAATCAAATGAAAAAGACACAAAGACACGTGAAGAAAAGATGAAATACGAAACGTTATACGGAATTGATTGTGTGTTTGTGAGGCCAGGCGAATAATCAGTGACGAGAAAGAGGTGAGATAGTTCACACGAGACACGTGACTGTAACTCGTAATTAACACGTCATAGACTACGCGTCCTCGCGCGCTACCTGGGCATCCATCAACCCCGGTCATATTATAACAATGCCCTTCTTTCACGTGGAATTAACTGTCATTTTCAATTCTCTCAGTCTATTACTTCAAATCAATTAGCCATAAATTGGTAATATCTGACATTTCTACGCTAATGATCGTTGATACGCGCAACTGAAAGTGGTCGTCGGCTTTCATCGTGCGCGAGCTGCTGCGGGCTGAAACTTGACGGCGCTTTTTATTCGCGCGCATCAAACGATTTTGTGAGCGGAATTTTTATCGTGTTTTCTCGGTCCGAGCGATGGTCAGTGCGCAGTGTGATTTTTATGAGCAATTATTTTCGTTTTCACGCCGTAAAACGTTAGTGATTTAAGTGTTGCCGCTGAGGCCTTTCTATTTATAATAACCGCTGCCGTCACGAAACTCTCTTCCTCCCCATCACTCCCCTTATACTCTCCCTCTTCCTCTCTCTCCCTCTTCCTCTCTCTTCCTCCACTCCACTTATACCCTCCCTCTTCCTCTCTCTCCCACTTCCAGCTCCCTCTCTCTTCCTCCCCATCACTCCACTTATACCCTCCCTCTTCCTCTCCCCTCTTCCTCTCTCTCTCTCCCTCCTCCTGTTCCTTCTTTCTTCCTCCCCACTCCCCTTATACTCTCCCTCTCCACTCTCTCTCCTTCTCTTTCCTCCATCTTTCTCTTTTTCTCTCCCTCTCCCTCTCTCTCTTAGTTTTCCTCTCCCTCTCTCCCTCCCTACCTCTTTCTCTCACCCTCCACACCCCCCCTCTCTCTCTCTCTCTACCCCTCTTTTTATCTCCCCCTCCCCCATACCCCTTTGTCTCCCCTCTCTCTCCCTCCATCTCTCTCCACTTCTCTCTATCACTTTCTCTATGACGAGGAGCAGGTAACTCACTGATAGAAGCGGTATAGTGAATCATTCCCTCCGAGTAATTCCCAATTTTCTGCTATTAGTTCGTCCCGGAAATCTAAGCGAACCCCGCTGCTCCGGGTAAAACAGACACGACAGCGTTTCAGCAGGGTCTCCGAGCATTTTCGCAGCAATTTTCGGCGAAATAAAAATGAAAATGATTTTGCGCAAAATGATTCCGAAAATTGCTTCTTGAGATGTAAGTAGGAGTCGTCACGTTGAAGGCAGAGATTTCAGTTCCACAGTTCTGAGATGTTAGTCATTCGAAATGAAGTAAAATTTCAAAGTTAAACTACTAAACAGTTGATCTGGGTCCATCGAATACCGGTATCAAAGATCAAGTAGCGTTTTAATAGTTTTTGTTTTTAACCCAAGATAATTTTACATAAATACATAATCATTCTTGTGAAATCTTAGCTGGATCGCTAAATTATGAACGATTCAAAAGTTTACATTTGAAGCGATTTTTACATTGGCGTATAGTTCATCTGATACCCATGTAGATGGCGTTGATGATGACGCAATAGGGGCTTCATACTGCATTCCCATCGGCGCAAATTCTTAGCTACAGATAGATATTCATCGTACCCAAAGTTTTATTAAGGCCAGTCATATACAGGCGGTACAGCGACAACCATTGATGAAACAGTCACTAAACATTGATGAGGCACTCTATCCTCTGTGTTGAAACCTTTTCTTTGCAATTTCGAAACTCTGCGTGTTGTAGCGATAATAAGAAATCTCACATTTTGGATGAAAAAACAAAGTCCGAAATTTTGCCATGAGACCAATTTATTCGACGTTTCGATTATGTCACAATATAGTCATCTTCAGGAATACATAGTGCTATAACAAGATTATGAAACATTAGGCAACCCCCGAACTGAGATTAGGGATAACTCTACCGCCTGGTTACAGCGATATCCAGTCTGAATCGCGGTGAACGATATAGAACACGTTCCAAGTTCCACTAGTCTACACCACTCAATGATCGTAAGACCAAAAAAAAAATCATGTTTAATGAATAATTCATAGGTTCAAGATTCGCTTCAAAACAATTAACGGCAATCAACAAAACCAACACATGAACCGCTGATGAAGTAATCAACTCTAAAAACAGAAAGTAATGTAAAATCAATGTTGTAAGAGTGAGTACACAGCTGTAGTGACTGCGCTTATTTCACATCGACTCTTCTAATACTAGATAAACACCAAATCACTACCCACAGTTACACCGGGATGTGGCAGAGCGACCTTAGGATTTGAGAGTCACGATATGTGATCTTAGATAAAGAGTCAAATCTAACCAAGAACACTGTGTAAACTCGAGAGCCGTGTATTCTATTTCTAATTCAATCTACCAATCAGCAAAGCTCGAAACCCTCATAATGCACCAAGTGTGAGATATATAGACTTTCGAGATTTATCTGAACCAGGATATTATTCAAATAAAATGCAGCTTTTTTTAGAGATCTTGTTTCTTGACGTTATTCATGTTTGCTAATGAAAATACTACTGTAACATCGACGCGAAACTTATTTCCTGTTCACCAAATCAACAGTACCAGAACCGGAAATCTTTCTCAATCTTCAAGATTCTGAACGTTATCTACGACGTATTCCAGCAGCGGAGACCGATAGAACTGTGAAACCCCTTCCAGGAGAAAGTTGGCTGGAAATTTGTTAGATCTTTAACACGATTTTCTCAAGTTTTTTCTATTTTCGGTTGGTATTGTATAACCCGTCGTAGAACTTTGATGACAAGTCCTTCAAAAGACACCGGTACACTCGCCCTATGTATAAAAGTAGCCAACTTGTATGTGTTTCTCTATCGAAGCTTAAACTGATCAAAAACCAATTTTCTACAGAGGAAAATAATTCTTTTAAAGTGAAGCTTGTTCACAGTTAACTAAGCGGAAACGGAATATTCTGTTGTGTTTTGCATCTTTTTCTTGTGCGATTTGTACCTACTGCGCAGTACACGTGGAAACCTGTTGAGAGCTCAGGTAATGATGATGATAATGTTAAAAGGGGACCTACATTCCTAGCACCATACCAGAACTCGGTTCCACCCGTAACATGTGACGGAACGAGTTGAAAATAGATGGTCTAACGCTAATGGAGAAACAAATATTAACCAAGGACTGCTTTGAATATTGGACCGTTGGAAAGTGAAGTGATTGGCACCTATGCATTTTTCACACCTGTAAAACACTTGGGTGACTAGCTAGACATAAAGGTCACTCCTATGATGCATTTTATGAGTAAGAATCCTCGAGACGGATTTTTGTAAACGTCTTTATGATTCCACCAAAGGGAAGCAAAGGTTTAAGACTGAAGGTGATTAGAATTGATGAAAGAACGCTTTGCAAGAGCAAAAAAAAATCTATTTCTCTTTTTTGTCCTGGTTGATGTTGTTAAAAAAGAAGGACGACGTCAAAGAAATATAGAAGATTTGAGAGGAGGAATTTCTGAGGCAAAAAGAATACGGTGAATGTAAGTAGGCTTATTACCAATAAATAAAACATCGGAGCTTTGAATAAATGGCGCGAGTCTTACTTTACAGAGAACAAATTATTTAATACTGCAGATCAATCAAACCGTGCGACGAAATGTCAAAGAATCGCGGAAGCTGTTGCACGGATACAGAGATGAACAAGATCAAGAGGATGGAGAATCATGCATCATTTGTAATCAGCATCTTCGACTGGGAGATTTGATTGCTGCAGCATTCACGACCGAGAAATGTAGGGATAAAAGCGAATTGTGCGCAGCCGCGTCGCATTGATCAACAGGAGACTTGGGGGAAAAAATTCCGCGTAGGCATCGTTTTCAGAGAGGAGCCGCTCTGCGAGAATACAGTCCACCTGATGCCGCCGGAGTATATTATGAAAAACGACGATGACTGTTTGAAATATGAGCGCCGAGCGGAGAATTCCTAATCATACAAAACGAGGACGGCTTTATTCAGAATTCAGCGTTTCATTGCAGTCCAATTGAATATAGCCGTAAAAACGACTCATTCTCGCAAAACCCCGAAGAAAAGACGATTTTAGAATGTATGAAATATGAATAAAATCGCAGTTGCCCGATTCATAGTATTGTTTAGAAAATTTAGTATTTTCCAAAACAGTGAAATTATTCATAGATTGTATCCGAGTTCTACATCGTGGGCCGTAGAATACCACTGAATCAGAGAATAGAGTTTGGAAAAGTTCTGGAGAGTTCTAGATCGTAAGTTGTAAGTAACTTGGAGTAATCATTTGAAAAATGATTACTCCAAGGTTAGACCCACTACTCGACGAGAAAATAATGGGAATATTTCTTCAAACTTTTCAGCGTGCTGGGAGCTACGTACATCGTAATGACGTCAAACGTTGTTAAAGAACAGGCTCAGATGTAAGATTAGAGGCATTTTGATTGGCCAACATGTCTAACATAACCCGCTGAATTGTGTCTATCGTTTGCATAACAAGATGACAATATCCCCACAAGATACCTATAACGCTTCTACGTGCTCGCCATCGTTGCGTCAATTTCTTTTCGGAAAAAAAGAGAAAAAAAGAAGATGATCAAAACCACGATAGACTAATAGACTGGATTTGGTGACATAGTCATCGTCTGCCAGTCAGAGTAGAAACTGTCGCTGGGGTTTAGATGAATCATGAATCACACCTCTGAACAACAATCCCTAAAGGTGACGACGGCACAATTACTGCGAAATTAGATTTGCATAATGTTTTTGTAACCGCGTGCGGAGAAAACTGCGTCGTAAAACGCGAAGTGTCTGTCGGGAGAATACTGATTCAAACTCAACGGTCGCTGCCGCAGCGAGCAGACGACGAAACCACCTCTCGACCACAATCGCGAGAGCGCGACGCAGAAACAATCAGAAATCTAATTAATTGAAAGTCGACAGGTTAAAAGCTCCCGGTTCTCGCAAATCGGGCATCAGAAAAAAAAATGTCAAGAAAATGTCCGATTCTGCGTCATCGAGAAAAAATACTGTCAAACCGACGGAGATGAAAGCTTACAATCTAGGTCGAATGTAGAAATGTTGTCAACAGAAGAAAATGCGAATTCGAAAGAGACTATAGCCCCCTGGTGCACAGCGTTGTCGTTATGGGGAAAGCATTCATTCGCGAATGGCTTAAACTCTAGAACTCTCGGTCGGAATATTATCGGTGACACTGTGAGGGAAACTTAGTTTATTCTGTGTTGTCGTTTGGTTTCATTAAACTGTTGATTCGATGAACAGAAATCATGATTTCCTGCCTCCACTGGAACACCCTCCCCTCCCCCCTTCACAGTCACCCTCACAGACTCCCACCAGAGAGTAAGTCATCAATCACTTAAACAAAGGAAAACTCAACTAATTGATCAAGTCGGTTTAGAGTTCACTATGTGACAACATAAATCATGATCGATCAGCCTGGAAGAGTGAGGGTAGATATTAGAGAGAGGGAGAGAGGGAGGGAGAGAGAATTCAGGCTCGTCGCCTCTCTTTAAACTAGTGTATTACCCGAGTCAGAAATTAGTGTGATTATAACTAACATCTCTACCATCAGCGCCGCCATGAATGACGTAAGACCAGGAGCACTCGATCCCCGCGAGAGAGCCCCCATACACACCCTTCCGGTTTACTGTAAGTGCTTGTTCTATTGCCAGTCTCCACTAGGGACTTGAACGTGTGTGTTGTGGATAATGCATTTACTTTTTATTTTTGGTAAACAGAATTTGTTCGTTCACAAAAACGAATCTTGTTCACTATAATCTTAGCTCCTAAGTAGATACCAAACCGTGGTAAAAATATCGCAGAAAATAAGAGAAGAGAAGAGGGGTATATGGAAGATTATTCGAAGGAGTGTGTGGCTAATGGGAATTACTAGATACAAAATCCCCACACGAGTAAAATGTCACAAAATATCTATATATAAACGCGTAAAGATATTACTGATGTCTGATGTCTTAAAGCGATATAAGTCTGGTGTCGGGTGTAATCACTACTTGTTGAGATGCAGGACTGTGTGTCGTTAATTTCTTGCCACGTTAGTCTCACGGTGAATTTAATTATGTAGCAGTCGTACAGAATTCCGCTCTGTCTTAACGGGGATAAATTTCGAATACACCGTCGGGCCGGACTGGGGCTCAGCAGCAAGCTGTCTGCCACACTCAGAGGACGTGATGAAACGCTAAGAAAACCTACCACATACAAATATAAATGTAAAGAAACTGGAAGTCAAGTTTATAAAAAAAGAGATCTGAAAGATACGATTCGTTCGGGTTCGATGCGGGATTCGAACCCACTCTCTTCGGCTGCGAGTCAAACGCTTTAACCACCAGACAAAAATGGCAATAAGACACGATTGAAGCGATCATTTATAGTTACAGCGACATTTTGATGAGTTCATCCGTTTTCTTTCGAAAAGCATTTCAGGATGAGGGCTAGAGTTTCGTGTGAATGACAACCTGTGAACAATGCGTCAACATTCAAGTAATAACAGTGTGACTGTATGTATTTGTCGTTACAGAATCAGGTGGCGTCAACTCTCGCGGGCTACGACTAATGTCCAATACGATCTGTATTCAATACTGGTCACTGTTTGGACGCGTGTGAGATGAATCGGTCAGTTCATTAATGGTGACCGGTTCCATCAAAACGGCTGCATCATCATCAGCAGCCTTCGATACACAGAACATCCATTGAATTATCCGCTTAAAACCGCCTCTGCTATTATTATTCATCTATCGGTTAGAAATTAGCCAGTCGCATCCGGTGGTTTTTCTCGCGAGAGGTCGTTACCCGAAAGGTGAACGCGCCGAACTCTGATTGGAATTATATATTGAGTTCATGTTAACACCGTGAATATGAATTTGCATAGTGTTTTTCTCAAACCGGTCAGCCATAACTGGAAATGAGTAAGGTATATTGACGATCATTATCAATCATTATCAAATATATCATTTCTGAAGATGTACGAATTATGGCTAATGATATATTCGCGATACAACAAAACTGGATTTGACCATTTTTCGATTTAGTATTCTTTACAAACAAAAGGAAATGCTATTCAGAACTTGGCAAAACCAGATCTTGGGTTTGACAAGATTCACCATCTTTTTTTCGCAATGTAAAATTGAAAAATGTTTAGAAAAACAAAAGAAATATTCGCTACTGCGCCATTTATTATTGATTCATGAACGGAAATGCTCGAAAAGCGGATCGCATGGTAAAGAAAGTGACTGTACGGCGACGGCGGGAAATCATGTAAAATTTATAACGTTTTAAAACCGCATCTGACGCAATTTAATTAGTATAAATCAGGAGCGCCGTCGTTACTGTAGGGTCCTCGATATAATTGGCATTCAGAGATGGTTTCGATGATAATGAAGGTAAAGGTGATGAGGCTATAAATGCTGAGTCATTCCGCTGAGTCTGACTCGAGGAGAGACGTGGAGTTAGTTGTCTTTAGTTAATTAGTCGTCGCTTTGTTTTTCCATTCATCGCGTAAAAACCTTTAATGAGAATATTGTCGCATGAAATTTTTCCACACCCCCGATTCCGTCTTTTGAATGTCATTTCAAACGATAATTAGCAAAGGAAACTGCTGCGACGGCAGGCATGCGCGCGCATATGCAACTATATTCAAATACGGTCAATGATCCACAAATTAGTTCGAAAAACAACGTTCAATCATTAATCTCAAGACGATGCATCATCCAAACATTCCAGTTGGTCATTATGGCCCGAGTTATGGATCAAAAATAGCGCACAAACCTTGCCAAAATCCTAACCCACACATAATCGCATACACTATTCTCTTCTCATGGGCTGGGATTCGAACCTGATGGCATCCAGAGACTCCCGAGAATTATAGTTCACCTATGCGAGCACAGATGTCGTTAGCATCGACTCGTTTATACTTCACTAATCCGTAATCAATAAGTCTTATTTAATGCTAGCGTCATCACGTTCGTTAATGGCTACTTGTCTTCATCTCTCAGTCTCCGTGACTCTTCCCCACTCTGCCGCAGCAGCAGCAGCAGCAGTAGAGCCCGCACTACAACTATTAATAGAATTACGGGATCACCGATTCTCTATTCTCCGAAAATGGCCAGTTATTTTTTTCTAGTTCAAAAAACAAAATCACGTCGCGGTCCTAATAGCAATTTTCTTTTTTACTGTTACAACCATAATGCTGGCTATTGATTTATAAAAGATGATCTCTTTAAGGAAAATTGTTCTCTTATCCGCCAGACAAGGAAATCTACTGGTAGCAGCAGCAGCAGTAGAGATCCCGACTGAAATAGCGGCTTATCTTCTTATAATCAATCAATATCGAAGGACGGTTGAATCCTGAATGTCTCAACCTGCGGGGCTATACTTACTACTGGTCGTAACCAAATTGAAAAGAAAAATACTGCGTAGGTGGTAAGCAATAGATTTGGAAGAACGCAACGACGGAGGACCTATATATCTAAAGCATGGTTAAACCAATTCGACCCGACTCGGACTAAGACTCTAGGGTCAACAATGGTTTCTTTACGGGACCGGGACCGGTCTCTAGCAGTTAACCGTCGTTGTGAAATGTTCAAGCCCGGCACGCACGAGACCTTGTGTTTAGCTCTGTGAACCAGTAAGGCACGAAGGGCACAAGAATATAAACTGTTGGAAAAAAATCTGTAAATTCGACCGATCCTCCAACTATCTTTACTTTCGATTTGCGACAGGTGTGATGGCTCGTAAGGGACACAAAATCAAAATAAATCAAAACGAAATAAGTTAGAGCGGCAACCATCCCATCGAGATAGAAATAACCTCGGTGACCGTCACACATTTCGGATCCTGGTGGCAATTTTCTGACGAAGGTATAGCGAGGACCTTCGATATTTTCGCATGCATTAACGGAACAATTGGCTTCACGCCGTCAGTCACTGGCAATAACGATCAAAGCCAGACGCGAGAACAGCTCAATTTATTCTCACTGAGTCCCGCATCGAGAGATATCGACGGAGCAACTGAAAATAATCAGCGACGATATGAGCTCGCGTTCGTAATTCCCGCTAACCACTTGAAATAACCGTGTCTATTGTGTTTAATAATGGTATTATAGATAACAAAACCGGATTCAGCGAATCGCGACCACTCGACGCTAATAACGATGATCGGGTTTTTTATTCCAGTCCGAATTAGATTGTTACCATTGTCCCCGACCCCGGATGGTAATAGTGTATGTGTACGCGAGTGGATTATAACTCGAGTCGAGTTGGATATTTTAAGGATGCTAGTCGGTGCATCGCAGCACCTGAGTTCGCCATCAAAAGAACAATCGTCGTAAAATTGAAATTATTTCATGGAAGTCATAGAAAAAGGGATTCAGAGCAGCAGCAGCAGCAGCAGCAGCAGCAGCAGCAGCAGCAGCAGCAGCAGCAGCAGCAGCAGCAGCAGCAGCAGCAGCAGCAGCAGCAGCAGCAGCAGCAGCAGCAGCAGCAGCAGCAGCAGCAGCAGCAGCAGCAGCAGCAGCAGCAGCAGCAGCAGCAGCAGCAGCAGCAGCAGCAGCAGCAGCAGCAGCAGCAGCAGCAGCAGCAGCAGCAGCAGCAGCAGCAGCAGCAGCAGCACGCGCAGTCTGAACGATGAGTCGTATATCGTGGAGCGATTCTAGTTTTCTCTTCAACCGCGACGCCGCAAAATGATAATTTACTCAACTCCCAGCGAAAATGAACAATTGAAGTTTTCACAATGCGCGGTAATTGGCGCGATAGAAGCGCGGTTAAAAAAGTAACGAAATTTCTGCACGCCGCCGCCGCCGCTGCTGAACTAAAAACTAAATTCACGAAACGACGTTCTTGAAAAAACTTCCCGGCAGTTAAACGAACAAAGCGGGCATTATTCTTAAATTCGATTATCGCGAAACTTTTCACGCCGAAAGTGTCTCGGAGAATTACTCATTTATATCGGGCGGTATTCAAACCAGCAGCCGTGGACTGACTGCACATGAGAGCGCGCACCGCCGCCGATGCCGCTGTTGTCTGGAGTGAGATGTATAAGATTTAAATAAAAACGGTTACGCTGTAAATCACTTCAATTCGCAGTAGGGAATAGAATCCTTGTGAATAACAATAGACGGAAACTAATGTTTTATTCGAGAGTTCGTGAACGGATTGCGTCGATGCCGAGCAGATATGAAACGCACTAGTCACATTTCGCTTTCGGTGAAAATTCCATCTTATTTTCGACGATGGCGAAGGATTTTTTGTACGTTTTCGCTGTCACTCACAAACTGTGTGTAAAAGATTACACACCGCGAGCAGCATGCATCCCAACCGCTGCGCACTTCAACCGTCCCCAACTCTTATGAATAATGAATGAAGCGAATTTTTTCTTTTCTTTCTAAGTAGAACTCAGACGCATTTCGATGTCGACGCTGACCAACAACCATCAGATAACACACACACACATCTCCTCGCGACCGAGTTTACGAATCTGAATTTTCAAGTAGACACCAAGCCAGTTGCATGGGTTAGATTTGATACCTCTCAGTTCATCTTGGTTCTTAACCTTTCTAACAGCCCAATACCACGGGACGGGGCTCTGTTTTACTCTGGTAACCTCAGTTGCATTGGATTAGATTTAAGACCTTTAAGTGTTCATCTTGGTTCTACAATCAGTCTTAAGCTGTTAGGACCACGAGACAGGGTCTGCTCAATATGGACTATCAGATAACATGTAGGCCTATATACGGATAACATAACATAAACAACTATTGTAAAGACCAGTCATACATCGGGCTAATCTAAAAACTTAAGACGTGTCTTGTGATTTAAGACCACTTTTGGACTAAAGTCATGACTGACAACACGGACTGCTCGGAGTTCCGGATCGCGCTCAATATTGCTCCGTCGCTGTGTTTATGATGAAGAATTATCGCTCCCGTCACAATGCGCAGTCCCCAAGGTCAAGGTCGATTCGTGATACGCATGATGTAGTAATTAAACGTAAAGGTCCCACAATTTTACATTTATTCTTTATTATTTTCATTATCCATGTATTGATGATTGGAAAATGTTCACGTATCATTTCACACACTGACGAATGGCGCTAGCAACCATCCGAGAGATTTCTAAACATCTGATAAACTGTTACTGAGTCAGTTTGCTATATTGGGGCATTTACCATTTTCATTTTTACTCCGTCCGTTGTTTGACTGGTGGCAATGGTGGAAACAAACCGCACGTCACAGGTATAAGAAAAATAAGCAAACAATCGCTCGTCGCATGATCATAGAATATGAAACCATTTCCATCAAGCTAGATTAAATTCACATGGATATCAAAGTTCTTACCAAGAAATGTGATAGTATTTTCGCTCGTACTATTTAAGAATAACCCATTTAGTAATTGTTATCGACGCAAAGGTCATCCTATGAGAAACCAAAGCTTACCTTATTGTAATGACGGTTCTCGGTACCTAAATGGATAAATTCAACGTCGCAATTCCTGAAGATTTAAGAGAAAGAATCGTTAAAACAAGCCATAAAAAGGCAAAGTAGATATTTTGATGCAGTTTGGAAAAGCCATCGAATTATACAGTTACAGTCGCCACCGATGAATAAATTGCAATTCAGCAAATGCAGACCGTGTGCCGACGTTCGTCGACGTTTGAAAATTCAAAAAGGGGGTTAGTTCGAAACCCCCCTAAGGACACCCAGTATTTAACTGATTTGAAGGTAAAATAAGCGAAAACTTTTAGTTTTAAAAAGAGGGATTGTTGTATGTATCACTCAATTCAAATAATACATTGCTTAAGATGATGAGGTTGATATAGATGAATCAGCATCATTGAACAATTTAGTTCAGTTGGGCTTTTAACTGGGGAATGTACTCTTTAAACACTATTGCCTAAAACTCGACAGCAATGCCCTTTTTGATTGTGCTTTTCTGGAAGAGGGAATATGTTTTTATCGGTAGAAGGTTTCTATAGTCGCGGAAACTGAGGAACAGGTAGAAACTTCCAACGCTGTAATCACAAGAGAAGGTAGATAATTCTGGACGAGCACAATCGACGTAAGTCATGTATTGAGGGTGTCTTAGCACCAGAATCTAGTAACATGGTTCTCGACTATATTTCAACCCGAGTAGAATTTATCTTTTTTCTTAATAATTCAACTGAAAATTATGACACCTCATTATGGGTGATTTTATCAAATCTCCAGACGTACAAAATCCTGCCCAAAAAGGTAGACATATTGTTTGGAATCTGGTGATGAACAGTTAGAGAGAAAGAGAGAGAGAGAGAGAAACTGATGTATCTTCATTTATCTTTTCGCAGCGACGTCGGGCGATGACTAGGAGGTAATTACAGCAATTTAATGGCCTGTGACAGGGTGTCTACAGACCCCCGATCACATCTATTTCATTTCCCAATGGGCCGCGTTCGCATGGCAATCACAAGCATACGACGACGCGGGCTTAACAGCCGAAACATTTTTACGACCGGTTTTTAAACGTCTTGTAACTGGTGTACAGCGCCGCACTGATAAGACAATTTTACCGACAGTCAGTGCTTTCAACGCGCCTGGGGACCGTCACAAACTGTCTACGACAACAACCCGCCTTGTAATTTATATTTTCCCGTCGCCTGAGTTTTTAAATTGAAACGTTTCGAAGAGAATACGAAAGAAGGTGCAGATATTTCCCCAACCGATTCAGCAGCGAGACTTTAACTACACCGCTTACCTCTCGATAAGACGATTTATGATAAGAATTTCACCGTTTAAGTCCTAGAATACACGTGCTTACCTAATTGAACTCGATAGTGATAAGTTCCGAATCCGGGTTTAAACGTGACGTCACTGCGGGCTAAAGACAACGATATCCGTGTTTTGCAATAATAGACGCGCGCGCGCGAGTAGATGATAGAACGGTAAGAGGAGATGCTCGTCGTGGCGCGGAGGATGCTGCAGAGAAGGTAACAGCGACGACGGATGAAGATCGGTTACAGCGAAGCGATTATCAGACGGAGTCGCAACATCTCTGACACATCAGATTAGAAGCGATGAGACAGACACACACACACAGATACACCAGACAGTCGACAGGTCACTGTTTCTACCTTAGATTCGCCTATTACCTTCAGAAACTGATACTTAACACACACAAAACTTCTCAAAATACGTTACTCCTAAAACAATTTTTGATAAATACGCGTATATTTGGAACAGTTTTGAAATATCCTTGCACAGGAAGCGAGAGTAGAAGGAAGTTCTTCAGAATTATGCTGTTGCTGATTATCACCTCAAACTGTTATAAAAGAGCTTTATTCCAACGTTCAAGCGATTTCTAAAGGAATACGTTCGTTAAATCTGGATGATTCGCTTAGAACGAGATCTCAAAATTCCCAAGCTTAGTAAACTGCATATGATTTATTGCAAAACTTTCGCAGGTTCCACAGAAACTGTTTCGCAATCGAGCTGGGATAAAAACGTTTCTCAATTCTGAAGAATATTCGACTGAATTTTGTCGCCGTGTCCGGTCACGATCTCGGTTACTGATTAATCATGATTTACTGAAGCACGATATCCGTAGATCCATTAAAACAACCGTACACCCTCGCTCTCTCTCTCACTCTCTTTACCTCAACACGAGAGAAATACCGAATGAACAGCGAAATAATGTTTCAATTTATTCACGCATCTACTTTAGAGACCGCGGTAGGTGAACGCAAAAAACAATGCTACGGCAGCGACGGAAAATGTATTCTTGTCACTTGGGTTTTGTATTCCTAACGGTACGTGTCTCCGCAGCGATGCTGTTATTCTCGCGTTTTTGTGACGGCGCATACGATGATGAAGTAGTAACAGTAAATGAATGCACGCGCGCGCACTTTTGACAAGTTTGCGTCGAGACGAAGAGTTGAAACAATAGAAATTCCGCAGGAGGATCTAAGACTCGACAGTTTCTCGTGATACGAGACCATCAAACGAGACGGCATTCAGTGAGTGTACGCGCGCCGCACGCGATCGGGGAAGTATTTAAACGCGACAAATCAGTATCTGAGGAGAGAGCTAGCTATCTATAGAGCCTGGAGATATTGTAGTGATCCTCCCTCGGTATCCCCATCACAGACACTAGAAATCATACTTGGCTTGACCGTTCTGAACTAACTATACACGAGACCTGGCCTGTATTATCTATAGCCCACTTTATTGTCTCCCATCTATTAGCTATTAGTCTCCCATAAGTAGGATGAAAAAATACCACCCTGCTTGATATTGGGAATTCTGCCATCGAGTTGACAAAATGTTCCCTCACCTCAAGTACCACAGCACTGATACACACTCAAGGTACTTGGTGGATCTTCGGTCTAACAATAATAACGTGGGCGTTCTTTGCACCAATCTACGAGAACTGTACGCCGTGTACTGGCCGGTACAGAGCGAAGACGTGAAGGTTTGTGAACTGATTGAGTCAGCTCAGTCATCGTGTGACACTCTTTCAGTGCGCGGCACCAGACTGTGTCCGCGGTGCGCGGTACCTGTACTCAAACGTACTAATAATTGAAGAGGTTTATAAGTAAATATTTATCCAGTTATCGACTGACAAGAGAAGCTAATTAAGTGATCACCACGCCGCGAGCTGACTGCTGCTACTGCTGCAGCTATATTCGCCGTCAGTCATGCTGCGGCACAACGTATTCTTATGTCAAACGATTTATAATACTTGTATTAATGGGGCGGGTACACTGCAGTAGCCTAATTACTATTATATGTAGACCTATTGTCTCCCTGTATCTTCTGCCTATGCATTTAACATTAGAATGCTATTATGGCAGTTAATGATTTGTGTAAGAGAGTTCCTTAATGTATACATCTGTTTGTTATACAGACATTGTGCGGATCTGATCCGGACGAAGTGTATGCAAATGACAATAAGACATCTGATGGGTTTGTATACGCGATCTATGAGAATTCCTTTGAAATAGTTTAAGTTATGCTTCTGCTTTTAAATCCTTGGGCCAGTTGCACAGTCAGGGCTTAGAAATAAGACAGGTCTAAGACTATTTTGGTCTCAATACAATCTAACAAGGTCAATCAAAGGAATAAGGGCCACACTGTGTATAACTGGGCCGTGAACAGTAGATGGGATTGTTGAAGTGACCACAAAGGTTAATGGCCTACACGGTCGTGTCGATGATACATGCATTGGCCATTCCATACGTACGGGTTTCGGGAAAAAAGGGTTAAAATTATACAAACTTCACACTGAGCTTAAAAACAAAAAGGGGGAGGGATCATATTTGCCCAGCTGCATGATAACCCAGCAATTCACGCTTCAATTTCATTTTCAATCTCAAACAACGAGAGATCAAACAGTGATTTATTTCACTAATTCGATTTATCATCGTAACGTCAGAATAGACCCAGGCGGCGCGTGTCCTGATGGCGCCCGTCACCACGGAGCACTAACCGTACTGAAATCATTAATCTTTACGCCACTTTAAACACAATGTAAAATTCTATTGTTCCGAAAAATGCTACGTCGAATTGTGAAATTGTAAAAATTATGCGGCATATCTTTTGCTGCGGATGCTGGCGCGCGTGGATACGACGAGTGATGATCAACCGTATTTATTTGATTTCTCAGCATCCCTCGGGAGTGCTGAACATTGTGCGATTTTTCTCAAATATCCCGCATCCCTGTAAGGCAACTTACACTGACTTCACGCTGAAATATTTGTGGTGATTCGTTTTTTTTTTTTGGTAACATTATGATTCATAATATCTCCTGAAGTGTTTTTTATACTTGTTTTTAAAGGTTCATTGAGCTTTCTAAAATCTACCGCATGATGTAAAAGAATGATTCTTCCTCGTCACGAGTTCGAGCCTGATGACTGCCTCAGGTTCGAATCCCTGCCGAGGCAGGATGCAAACGAATAAACACCCTGCACATTCAATCTATAGAAAGAAGTGTTCTAATTCAATTCTTCGTCCCAACTTTATTTAAATAAAACATGTGTCATTCGTGACAATATTCACTTTAAAATGTCCTCGTTCGCTACAAGGCAGACGTGCAATATTCCGTGTCTACATGCAAATTTCATATCTTTGAAAAATTGATTGTGAAATTTTAATATAAACGACACATTTTAAGGATAAGCTCAGCCGAGGGTTCAGTGCACAGGGACAATGCGGTAGATTGCCCCCAGAGACTGTGTCTGTCGCAGCGATCGTCCTAAAACGAATACGGTTTTGAAATTAAATGAACTGTTTTTCGTTTTAATTCGAGTCGTTGAATGGATTATAATTGATGTCATTCGTCTTGTCTCGCGGTGACTCGTCATATTCATATCGACGGGAAATCGAAAAAAACTGTGTGAAACTTGAAAATTATACAATACTATACCTAACTATGGTCGCTCGTCCAAAAACGTTGTGTGTCTTCATTTTTTATTCAAAGTCTTCGATAAAAAGATTTCGTTATCAATCTTTTAGATATAGTGGGTTTCAATCTTATCATCTTTTTGTACAGGTTACTGAATCAACCTATGTTTAGTGCACAATATGGCATCAATGTGGGCGTCATTGGCCGTCGTGCTTGGAAGGCTAATGAAGCAAAAAAAAGTTGATGTATATAATGACTGACCATCACCGAATCTACATGATTAGACTTTCTAACCTATCATAGACGGACCAAAACTAAGTCGTCGTTTATGTCCATGGACCAATGACACCACGGAATAGCAAGCCAGCATTCTGCTCATCTATTGAAAACGCCTTTCATATGTGTCTGCACTTATGTTGAGATTTGGTGACGGAAATCCCTGAGAATCATTTGATATTTTCTTTCCAAATTGTGTCCATTCTAGCTCCGGGTCTTGTCTGCTAGTCCGATCACGTGACCCGTGTCAGCGCCGGGCAGGCCGGGTACTGAAATACGATTAATACGACGTCTGCGTGCGCGTTCGTAGTGATCATCAGGCTTCCCGGGGTTCGATCCTAATTTCATTTACTCACGCTGTAAGATGTGATTATTCGAAACTAATCGAATTTGACGGAAAAACGAGCGAACGCGCGCGCGGTGACGATGAGCAATAATCACAGATTCGTAACAATGGCCGAGACAAAAAAAACAATAGTCGAAAATACAATCAGGGCTGATTTAAAAGTATTTCTGATTATTCCTCTGGGCTATTGATGACCATTCTTACTTCCGTTGTAACGACTTATCCATGCAGATTATAGAATTGATTATGTCAGAAATCCACGACAGATTCCACTGGACCAGCGGTTCGACACAGTCGTGAAGTAAAGAGTGACTGTCCAGATCCAGGACACAGTACTTTATTGAAACGTCTCAGGATTTACTTCACAACAATGTGGTTAAAACTGATGGCAAAATAACCAGGCGTTAGAAGGGAGAGGATGCGAGAGAGAGAGAGAGAGAGAGAGAGAGAGAGAGAGAGAGAGGGAGGGAGGGAGGGAGGGAGGGAGGGAGGGAGGGAGGGAGGGAGGGAGGGAGGGAGGGAGGGAGGGAGGGAGGGAGGGAGGGAGGGAGGGAGGGAGGGAGGGAGAGAGAGAGAGAGAGAGAGAGAGAGAGAGAGAGAGAGAGAGAGAGAGAGAGAGAGAGAGAGAGAGAGAGAGAGAGAGAGAGAGAGTGGGGGAGAGAGAGAGAGTGGGGAGAGAGAGGAAGAGAGAAAGATCGAGAATGTGAAGCGAGGAGAGGTAGAGGGAGATATAGAGGGAGAAAGAGAAGAGAGGAGAGGGAGAGGAGGAGGGGGAGAGAGGAGAGAGGGAGAGAGAGAGGAGAGAGAGGTGAGAGAGGAGAGAGAGGTGAGAGAGGAGAGAGGGAGAAAGAGAGGAGAGAGAGGTGAGAGAGGAGAGAGGGAGAGAGAGAGGAGAGAGGTGAGAGAGGTGAGAGAGGAGAGAGAGGAGAGAGAGGTGAGAGAGGAGAGAGGGAGAGAGAGGTGAGAGAGGGAGACTGTGAAATCGGGCCCTGTGTTGTTCATTATATCAATGAGTCATCTGCCATACTTCCTCTTCCGTCTGTCGTCCGTCTCTCTCAAATTATTCGGATGATTTCCTTCGTCTTATTATTACCCCAATCAGCTGCGAACAATAGATTATAATAACCACCGTGTCACGTATAGAAAAAAAAACCGACTGACTCTCCTCTCGCGCCGGTCAGTCAGATTGGTCATTTAGCCGTAATACGATACACATAACAGGAAATCAGAGCTAATTCGTCATCACGAATAATGATAAGTAAAACAAATTATGATTATGGCTCATATGTGGAATAATGGTAACGATATGTTGTCTTATCAATCAAAGACAATCATGTGAGCCATAACTTCCACAGTTGTCAAAGCTGCTCGGATTCGATTTAGGCACTTTTTCTCAGGCCATTTCTGTTAGGTGGGCTATTTACTATGGGCCGAAGATTGCACCACGGAGGTAGCAACGTCATTGCAGCACTCCGGAAATATTGACTGACGGACCCAGGCTCATTAATTGTCAATTCATTCTTTGCATACCCATATTCTGAAAGCATCTCAACGGAAAAGATGACATTGTCCTACGATGTAGGCTGTCAGCTACCAAACCCCTTAGTGTTCTCAGTTTTTGTAGCGTCAGACGCTGTGATTTGTGGAAGTACATGTATATCTAACTATACTTGAACTTAGATCATAGACAGGGAATTTCAGTGAATATGAGAATTTAATCATATTATCTCATATTTACAGTAATGAAGGACACCTGTCCTCTTATGAGCCATGTATATCGTTGTCTAAAGTACTTTCCACCGCTCCGAGTGGTTGTGGCTCCCGGCAAAATCCAGCCATCTACCCGGACAATTGAAGTCAAGTCCACGGTTAACAAAGCAAACAATGACATCAGTACTGATTCCAGATCGTCGGCAAGTGATGTCTCAGAAGACACTACAGATTTTAACGAAGGACTACTTGGTCCTAACGATAACCCCGGGGCGCCGAGTATTCCAGCAGCCTGCAGCCTAGAGGGAGACGCCCGGGGCTGGATGCTAATTGAAACATTGCCAACGGAAACGGAATCGTGCTAGAAGTAGCCGTTAATAGAGTGAAAAATGTACGGAATGATGGCGTTAAAAATTACAAGTGGATTTACTACAGATCTTATAGATTAGCAGTTCAGTCAGTAGCAGTGCTGTCAGTCACGACCGGGTGTCAATCAGAAACATTCTATTTCGAATCTGTCTGATGATTTTCCCATAGTTTTCACCGTAAGACATTAGCCCAAAAAGTCAGATGGATAAAAGCAACCTTCGGAACTTGTCGAAATGTTGTTTGACTGAGAAAGTTGACCTTGAACTTAGTTTCAGTTGCGGTCATTGGACCCAGTACCACAGTTATTGGTTCGATTGACTTAGGTGTCAACTTAAATCAATTTTCAACGACCGCACTACCATCAGGATAAAAACAGATCAACCTCAAATTTCCACAACGAAGACTTCATATCTCACCAATCGACGATTTCGATATATCGCACGCGACCCATAAAATCTACACAGCAAAGAAGGACTGAAAGAGTATGAACTGCGCGCGATACGAAGAAATGAGGCATATTAATTGATCTGGTGCAGGAGTCAATTTTCTGCGCAGTCATTGAAGAGAAACCTATGAAAGTCGAGTGAACGCAATCGCCACGAAAACTGATTAATTATTATCCGTAAAAACACAAAAGGAGGCCGTAGAAATAGAGAGAAATAAATCAGTACCAGCGACAGTTGGGCTCGAGCTGGTTCTATATATTGGTCGAGTTCGTGTTGGTTCGTTAGAAATTTCTGATCACATCAAAATCTAATCATTTTATGAGTCATGTTATAATAGTGATTGTGTGAGTGGCATTTTTGTTCCTTTCTGTTTTATTAACAGAAATCTGACAACTGCCCCGAACAGCTACCCCCCCCCCCTCCCACCTGGTGTGTCACGATTCTGAGACATCGAATACAGGAATTCTAAAATGAACCTCTCGCTGCTTTTGTCATTGGCAATGTCCATTTTAACGGCTACAGTTTCAGATCTGATTCAGCATTGAGGGTATGAGATGGCCGTCTTCGGGTATTTAACCGGTTTTGAACTTTGAAACAGTACATCAGTTTTATATCAGCTAGCTGGAGGGCGTTGGTTTCCATAGACAACAAGTGACTGTTTGATAAAAATGTAGTAAAAATCCACACAATAATGAAAAAAAGTGAGAATTTGACGTTTCGTCCGAATTCTATTGACCACTTTTCAAAAAATGAATTATTGTGCAGTTATGTTATTCTGTATACCTCGAGGGTGTCAATCGAGGGGTATGCTTATGAGCGGCGTCTGGCAATTCGATGCGAAATACGTCATCGTTTTCTGCGCATAACCGTTAGATTTTGGTACTAATTACCAAAATCTACCGCGTACCATTTCTTTATCTAGTAATGGCATTAATCTGGATGGCTTTTTTATGTTTCTAAAATGCGTGCGAGCCTGGACTTGCATTGATGACTTCATCGCTATTAATTCGGGTTCAAAGGTCCGGAATGGAACAAATTGGTCAAGACCCACGCGAGGTCCGCAGCTGCATTCTAAATACACGATAAACAATTAGCGATGTGGCTGAGATCTCGGACTGATGGACTGATGCGCGGTGGCTTTCTCTGACACCGTCTTGACCAACAACAATGACGAAATTGATTAAACGTCTTAAATCAATACCCGGCTGTCAACATCAAACTAACCATCACGTGATTGGCGTTTAAGTCTACTCGACCGGAATGAATTCTATATTTCCGTTGGTGTTTTTTTCTGCGTGATTTGACGCCGCCGATTGTCATGATGACGTGCACCAGTCAGGTAGAGATTGAGAGAGTGGAATAGAAAAGAGGGAAACCGGGAGGGGGCAGGGAAGGAATGGGAAAGGAAAAAAGGCAGCTGTGTAATAGAAAAACTGACTGAGGGAGAGAGGAAGAACAGACGAAGATGGCAGACAGGTATAGAAGAGGAGTGATGTAGGGTAAGAGGTAGATAGCGAGTGGGTGAGCTTGCAAAATGGTGGCATGGGGAGAGTTAGTGAGATAAGGGGGGCGGTGAAATAGGAATAGGGAGAGGGAGAGCAGGGAGAGAGCGCAGATATAGTGGGCAGACATAGGGAGGGAGGGCAGGGCCTGGGAGAGAGGAAAGCGAAAGAGGGCATGCACAGGGGAGATGGCAGGGCCTGGGAGAGGGCAGTCCCTGGGAGAGAAAGGGCAGTAACAGGGGAAAAGGTGATAGGGCAGTGCCAGGGCGAGAGGGTGGTAGGGCAGTGCCAGGGAAAGAGGGTGATAGGGCAGTGCCAGGGCGAGAGGGTGGTAGGGCAGTGCCAGGGAAAGAGGGTGATAGGGCAGTGCCAGGGCGAGAGGGTGGTAGGGCAGTGTCAGGGAAAGAGGGTGATAGGGCAGTGCCAGGGCGAGATGTTGCTGCAAAGTGCTGTAAAGAGAAGCGTGAGTCACACGCGCTGATGATAATGAAGATTTGGACGGATCAGTGAACAGACGTCTAACCGACGGTCTCCGTTATTCCGCGGCCAAATCAAAACGGAAACGACTCGATGACGTTTACAACAAGGTATATTACGATTCCTTTGTTTGCGCGCCGATCTCTCGCTCCTATCATCGCCGCGCGTACGGATACAATTAGCGAGAGGTTACGCGACGTAGGAAAATTACATCCCGGATTTAATCCGATTGAAATAAACCCAGGTAACAAAAATACGTTACACTAAACCGAAACGATTTGTAAAACGACAAGATGAACACACAGGACACGGTTTAAATCTTTCGAGCGTAAAAAGAGTTACTCAGTTTTGTGTCTAGTCCGACAGTTTTGGAACCGGTTCCACAAGTCTGTATCCAGTTCCATGAGTATGGACTCTGTTCCACAAATCTGGACCCAGTTTCACAGTTTGATATTCAGTTCTACATCCAGGTCCTGAACTGCGGAATAGGGTCCTGAACTGTGGAACAGGGTCCTCAACTGTGGAAGAGGTCCTGGGCTAGAATGATTTAAATAATGCGGTTGCGAAAGACAAACTGTTCGGGCGACGTGAATCGAAAGCGTCATCGATTGATAAAGAGCTTTTTAAAGGGAAGATCGTTCGCGGTGAAACGTGTGCTCGCATTTTATACAGAGTTATAGAAAAACGAGAAAACTTCGGTTCACATCACGCGACGAGGCGACAAGGAAGTACACATTCTAAACGCGATACGGGTTCTTTTTATCTTGACACCGGCGACGTATTGGCGTCGAGTGAGTCAGCAAGAATCCTTCTCTCTCTATCCTCCCTCCATCTCTCTATCTCCAAGGTGCTGAATTATTACATAGAATACGCATCGCGAATCATCAACCGTAAAAGAGACGCCCGCGGTCATTTTCGGTAAAGACAACACGCGCGTATATACCTGAGCGCGCGATCGCTCGTCCCCTGTGGGGTTTGAGGAGAGACGGAGATGCACATTTTGTATCTATTATTAATAGATAATAATGAAACTGACTCAGTGTGTTAGCGATGTGAGTGGTTCGTACTGTGAGGGAATGTGTTTCACATAACTATATTGTCGCTTGTGGAAATTGACAGTATATGAAATTGCGAGATTGTCAATAATTCGACTGTTATGCAATGAGTTGATTGACTCGACTGTGAGTGACTGTGTGGTCGGCGACGAGCCGCGTGATACGTTCACCAAGTAAATTATCTATCTCTTGTAAAACGGATGAGCAGGTGTCAGATTGATGACGTAAAATGATCGAAAAGTAAAACGATGGATACGAAAGATAATCACGCAAATAATCGTTTATCTATCCGAGTTTTTCCACGACATTAACGCGCGGAGTACCGCAAGGCTACATACTAACCCCCGCTGAGATATCACAGTTTTGTTCGACAGGGCACAGGCTCAGATTCTGGAACTGACAAACCCGGCCTAGGCTTCAGTGGGTTTGATTTGACCCCGAATGCAGTTGTTTAATTTCACCCTGAACCAAGTTCCACAGTTGTGTAGTTTTAATTTGAAAACAGTTCCGCAGCTCTGTGGGTTTAGTATATATGACTCGTTAGTTTGTAATGGCTCTTTGCTGTTACAGATGAACTGGAGAATGTTACAACGGACAATGTTGTTGTCATCCTCCTCAAAGACCGCGCAATACGAGCGTCTTCTTTCAGTGCAAGCAAAACCAATCAAACTTTCTAACCAGATTAATACAATCCACACAACATCTCCTCGAGATTCGATTCGGCACGCGAAAACTTTCTGTAATTATCTATTACCGAAAAACAAAAGAACTCATCATCAGAGACAGAGAGAGGCGAGGGAATGATCGCGCTCTGATGGCACTCGCGTCAGGTAAGTCCATCCGATTATAAAGAAGGACTGTATTATTAATACCGCGGATCAGGCGGCGGCGACTGATAAAGAACAGCGCGAAACGCGATCATCAGAACGCGAACAAACGCTTTTATGAATCACACACACACACCGTTAATAATAAAATCACTGCAGTCACCGTAGAAAAGCCGGCTCTAATAAAGCCTGAGTTATATCTCTTAATTTTTAATGAAAATCGAGCCTGTTCTCGAGGGACGAGAGAGGGCGACAGAGGTCTCCGGTCACGCGGCGAGCGGACTATAGATGAAAGTACGTGGAGAAATTGAATTCCTGATGAAGAATGTCAGCAGCATGGACGAGGGAGAGAGGGGCGAGAGGGGGGAAAAGGGAGACGCAAACGGAAAGAAAGGTTGGTAGAGGGAGAGAGGAAGGAAAATAGAGATGGAGAGGTGAAAAAGGGAGGTGGAAAGGGGAGGGAGACTGGGTCAGGAGAGAGCATCAGGGGTGAGAAAGAGGAGTCAGGGAAAGGGTGCGAGAAGGGAGGGAGAGAATAATTAGTGAGAGGAGGAGTGAGCGAAGAGAGAAGAAGTTGGATGGAAGGAAGGAGAGAGAAGCCTAGAAGAAGGTAAGTGAGAGAAAGGGTGGGTGAAGCGAGGGTCGGGAGATGGGAGTTGGATGGAGGGAAAGTAGAGAGTGATGGAGAAAGAGTGAGGTAAGAGAAAGGAGAGAGAGACTTGAAAGAAGAGACGCAGATACTTCGACATTAAGACGAAACAAGAGAAATAAATCTGAACCGATGATGACAGCAACATTATTAATGTAAAACCTTTCGTGATCAAATGTTTCATCATTAATAGAATTCACGGCGGGTCCCGCGAGGAGGAGTGCTGTTTTATCAATCATAAAGCCATATAGAATTCGTTTTCATCGGACCCGACTCCGTCGCGTAATCGTGCGAAACACTGTTATATCTTCTTTGAAACGTTACCGTCGAATCAAAGCCTTCGACACACGAGGAAACAAATCGATAACGGTCCATTTCAAGGATAAATTAACTCGAACAGTTCTAGCGAAGATGCCCAGATGAAGATCACGTCTATTGGCCAAAAATGGTCCAACGCCGCAAAAAAACATAGTTTCTCACCCCTCTAACCCTGCTGTCACGTGACCGTATTGCACCGGAAGTCAGCCCGCAACACCGCACTACACAACGACACTTCTTCATAAATCCGAATCAATTCAGTCGATTTATTGACGATGAAATTCTCTGCGCGTCGAGAAAACATAAATAAAAACCTGAGACGAAAAACACTTTGTGTCGGCGATTTGTTCGTCACAGCCGTCGGCCGCTACAGCGTGGTATATGAGTTATACCGGGCTGTATTTCACGGTGATACAGGACGGTGATGATTTGCATACAGCCTCCACCACCATCACTAGCGACCACAAGTCGAGGCGATAATGAAGTGTTATTTTCACGGTAACGAAGATAAATGCGATCGAACATTGTCTCTACCTCAACTCATTACATCATAAACAACACCGACGCATTATTCTTACCGACAGTTTTATGATCGCGACTTTCTGACCTGACACTCGTGTAATAGTTTTACATTATACGGTGACGGATTTCCGTATATACACCCACGGGTTACATCAGCACCAGGGACACCCTCTTTCTCAACTCAGTGTTATACTGATGTTCTTGACCCAGTTCCACAGTTCTTGGCCCAGCTTGACTGCAGTTCCTGACCCAGTTACACAATACTTGGCCCGGTTCTACAATTTTCGACACAGTTCCACAGCAGTTTGGACCCGGTTTGACTGCAGTTCTGGACCAAGTTCCACATTTCTGGACCCATTCTACAGATCTGCACCAAGTTCACCAGGATTGGTAGATTTGTTTATCTTTAGTAGCTGAACTTCAGCGTCAAACCATTACAGATAACTATGAAACTGATCTGGTTTGATTCTGGCACAAAATACAATAGAAATTCCACAATTTATACAGTAGTTTATTTACTGATGAGTTTCGAGATACTAAACCGAATCCTGATACCGAGCGAATCCATTTCCAGTCAAAGAAGGTAGATATATTATGCGCCCGTGGTATAAATCAATATTCTAGACCCCACAAGGTTCAGCCCAATCAACAATCTTTCTGCTGTGATTTAGTTCAATTTTTTTTCCTCTGAATGAATACGAATGAATTTGACAGCGCTGTTGAACTGTGGTTCAATTATTACTAATCTGAACCTGTCGCTGCGTCAGATGAACAATATGAATTATGAAGTAAATACGACTATTTCACAACCCGCATGGGATCCCGCGGTCATTCGCGTCAATTTTCGATCATAATATTGGACTTTCCAATGCGCATTCGTCTGTAGACCTCATACCGTCGTGACGTGGTACCACTCGGTTTGGTCGATGACACATTCGAATCCGGCCCATGCATCGTACTGAAATTGCCATAGACATTCATGGAGTCAAATTCTGAAATGGGCTAAGACCGTGGCCTTAGAATCTGCACTCTAATCGTCGCATTTGTCCGAGGGTTAAAGTAAACAGCCCCAGGTGTTTGGGCAGATCTTCTCTCGACTTGAAGAGTGATGATTTTATATCTTGATAAATTTCTCTATGATTACTCATAATTTGATCACACATGATATAACACCTCTCAATCCTCACTCTCTATCGGCAGCCGCGTCGCCTTATGACTCAAAACTAGAGAAAAAAAGTGTCGCAAAGTCCTGCTACAAATCGTATTGTTTGATGTGAGATCCCTGGTCGCCTGTAACTCATCACCGCTTCACATCGAACAAGAACTTTCTCATCATAACTAGTTTTATTTCGTGTCTTACACGTGATTCGACGACAAAACTAGAAACTACGACTGGAAACTTGTCTTTATTTTCTTCAAACGTGCGTTAATTAGACAGTAGTTCTACGAACTGGGAATTGAACGCTGATATCTCATATGAGTGGTACTGGCAAAATACCCGACCGGTCCACACGACGGGTATAGAAACAGCTCGACTGTGTGACGTCATCGAGGTAACGAAACGCTATTTCTCTTGATATCGAAAAGTTGAAAAATGTTTAACCCTTATACATCTATACGCCGATTCCCGGTCGTGTAGGCCAATTCTGATTACCGTAGGGGCCGCCACAAAAGAAGAGTGACGTGACAAACATTTTATGATATTTCGTTCCAACCTCGAGTCTTATGATCCTGTTAGACAAAAGCCTCTGCGTATCAACCCGGACTAGTCGGGTATTTATACATCGGTGAACAGGGCTTTAAAAACGCGCGCACCGCAAAACAAGCCCGTATTTTCATTAAAGCAAAACGATTTTCTCAAGGATTAAGACGATCTTAGCGCGACATTGTGAGAAACTCTTTTTTACGATCCGGAGTAGTTTCTCTTTGTTATCGCGACGATAAAACAACGAACGGCGCGACAACAAATTCAAACTGTCCAGATGGAAGAGTAATCCTGTGAATATTGACGAGTGAGTTTATGGGTTCGAGTTGTCAGTGTTTCGGTCGTGTTTACATGTGCTACAATCATTTGCTTTACGGCAGTTTCGCATAAAAGAAAGCAGCGATAAAAACTGATGATCAGCAGGCGACTTCAACCAGAACTCGAGACGCTGTTGTTAAATGGATCGGTTTTTATCGGGTCAGCGGCACCAACTACGGAAATAGGTTCTTAAACATGATTTATCTGGATTGAGTTCCGCGTAGTTTTTGACCTCAAGGAACTCGAGCCTGATTTATGAGGGCCCTGGTGCTGCATCAACTAACCCCGCTAGATGGCGTTCGTAGCGATACGACAACGCGGTCAAAATCGACTTCATTTTCATTTTCTAGATTTTCAGCCAGCCATTATCAGAAATCTAGGAATCAGAAGATAGATCATCGCCGTTTTAAACTCAAGACCCTCTCTTTCCCCCTTAAATTCAAGTACCAACTCTCACCCCTGCAAAAATCAAGAACCTTCCCTCACCCCTGTTAAGTCTAGAAACTCTCCTCACTCTATGTACATTCTTGTAATAAAGACCAAGTACAGAGCCATATACAGTAACTATATAGATGAAAATGTATTGTCCTGCAAATCAATTAAGTAAATGGTCCATTAGATAAAGTAGTCCATTATGTTCATGTTACTCTGACTCGCATCATAAACTACCATCGTCAGTAAAAACAGTAGACTTTAACTCTTCATCGTGACCTTCACTTACAGTCTTATTAATGATACCAGGGATGCAGGGGTAATCTTAGACTGGGATATTGGAATGTCGAGCTCTAGAACTATGGAACGAACATTTTGGGACTGATTGTCCAGTCCACGAGACCCGTTCCAGGGCGCTCAGTTAAATTTGGATTTACGTCATCTAAAATTTGATCGGTTTGAGAAATTCGGATGTTCTAATATCATATTTCCATGTAGAGCGGATTCCAAGTATATTTTTGAGTGCCGCTGCAGCCATGATCCCGAGTATACCTGAGTCTCGCTACAGCCTCTAGATCCCGAGTTAACGACAGATGTCGATTTGCTCGTAAACCTGACTGCTGTATGTGCAATCGAGAGAAGACAATAGAGTGATGAGTGATTTATGGAATTTATACCGGGCACAGTTTGGATGTTATATAATTCAGATCGGATCAGTTCAGTGTAGTGTGAGTAATTGATAGTAAGGTTCCGATCAGTGAACGGGTTTTATCGGTATTTATGCCGTGTCTGACTCTAACTCGCTGTGGAATGTGTGTCGCCGGCCGTAAATCGAATTATTACTTCTATCATCGACGTGAACGTCTCGGAACCTCGGGCAATGCTGCATAACACGTGACATCCTTTTCTAGTTAGAAATCATAGAAATCATGGGGAAAATTTACAACAATAAATGAGCTACATCTTGGTTTGTAGGGGTAGTGTACAATTCTAGCGCCTGGAAAACTTTAATTTTGGATGGAGAACCCTCGGATCAGGCTATAGTTTCAGGGTAAACCGAGAATAAGTTGTTTTTGAGCATCTTCGGTTCAATTAGAACTTAATTGGAAGATTTTGATAAAGTTTAAGATTTCTCGTCAAGTCATCGAAGGTGATCCCAACATTTAGTGAAAAGTCTTAAATTAACAAATCCACTACGTCGTCCCATCCTGTTTTGTGGAAGATTTCGGTGCATTCATTGTGTGGAAAAAACACGAACACCGAACTAACAGAATAATTTTTCAACGAAAGGAAATTTCGTAAGTTTCTTCTTAAAATACAACATCGTTTTGACACGTTCCTTCAATGCAAGCTATGAAACTGGCCCTTAAATTAGGCCATTGAAAGTGACGTCATATCGAAATCGCAGACGATATACCGCCGTGAACGGTCGATCAGACAAATTTAGAAAAATCTAATTCGAATCGTTCGACTACAAAAGAATTAAAATCCGATTTACTCGAAATCGTCTTTTACTAAACGATATAAAATCGCGCGCACACAGTTCGTCGCGACATCATTGTCTCTTACGGTTCACGGTAAATTACATCAAATACCGCGTCCCTTAAATACCAGAGTCGAAATTGAAAGTCAATAACGTCTTTAATATCGCCACGAAATCCAATAGAATGAAATTATGAATCGCGCGCGCATCGAGATGCCTAAAAATTCGCCAGCGGGTATCCGTAGTAAAATCACTGCAAGCTGTGCCGTGCACTGAGACCAAGAGTAGACAGAACCAGTTACATAATGTATAGAGAGAGAGAGAGGAGAGAGAGAGAGAGAGAGAGAGAGAGAGAGAGAGAGAGAGAGAGAGAGAGAGAGAGAGAGAGAGAGAGAGAGAGAGAGAGAGAGACCACCCCTCGGGACACGAATGACAATAATGTCGGATTATATTGATGTTGAAGACATCGCACAGTTAGCTGTAGGACCGCTCGCTCTCTCTCCCTCTTTCTCTAAGTCTGTAGCTGACATCTTAATATTGTCCGCCTTATACTCACTACCTGAATGAATAAAGGCGCACGATGCATTCCTGGCGAGTAGCAACCAGTGAATTAATTAGAAATAGTAAATATCTGACTCACTGACTCTCACTAACCCGTACCCTAGCGCAGGGTGACCAGACAATTTTTGTCTGGAAATTGTCTTCGATTTCTATTTTTGTGGAAATGAACAATGCCGTAAATCGTTCTATTCGACTTACCTACACTGGCTAGTAGGCTGAAATCTTTAGGTTCCAATATCTGTAAGTATGAAAATGAAATTTCTGTAAGTTATTGACTTAAACAGTATGCATATGATAATATCAATAAGTTTCCGCGGCAGCTTTCCAGCCTTACATAAACAGAATTTGTGATTGACCGTCAACACTATTCCCATCTTTCAACTGATGCGCAATTTGTGGAACCAAACAAAATGAGGTTGCCATCTACCGGGAAGCTGGAGAACTGAGATGAGATGTCAGAGATGCGGGGATGATTCCGCTGTATTCAGATAGATGGTGATCGCAGCACATTCATCGCAAATACAGGTCATCGTATCAACAGAAACGATACTAGTGTTCAACTTTACAATCTCGATGGATGACACGCTTCCTGAATTCACCAGGTATCTGAATCCATAAAACTATAAACTCCATACGTTCATTCAGTCTTTCTTTTCACTTAATATTTGGATCCAGTTTCAGAGTTAAGGTTTAAGTCCAAAAGTGATCTTAAATCATGAGACTCAATAATTTGATAGGCAATAGAGACTCGTCTTATAATTAAAGAATTGCTACCGAACCAAAATTACCTTAGACCGATCTTAGGTTATAAGGTTCTTTCTAGAACCAAGAAGCGGTTTGAAAGGGTAGCCCAACTAAGCTTTGGTCAAGTATCCTTATGTTTACGTCTAATTAGACCAATCTAAAGTATACGAAGTGCTTCGAACCAATCGTGCGTTATATTACAAATATCAGAATCATTACAAGACACGCATTCGTCAGATATAAGCCTCTCTTCAGTGTGTACTACGTGTATCTCTTCATTTCAAGTAGCATTTTCTCTTTTGTCATTTATGTCTTTCTAGCATTTTTTCGGTATTATTGCCATCTCGCGTGGTATTTCGATTTGGTAAATAACAATCCAATAAAATCGTCTGCGAACTATCTAAACCGCTCTTTCTTTCTCTCTCTTTCTCTCTCTCTTCTCTATCCCCTCTCTCCCTTCCGACTTCATCTTTCATATCGAATACAGACATACAGTCTCTTAGTGACGTCACTGATAGTCGGAAACATATTGGAAAAGTCATATAGCGCCGTATTAGTTCTATATGAGATATTGGCAGAATCCTGATTGATTGAGCTCACAGATATAGTGCTCAACCATACGATATACTAAAAAGAAAGGTTTACTACACCGAATCCTCTCGCCATTTTCTGGTTTAGCCTCTCGTTATATCAACACACAAAAGTACAATCCTCCTCGACTTCCAAAGCAAGTCCAGTTTATCCAAGCAACGGCTAGAAGATATTTGTTAAATCGGGACTCTCGAAGTCGTGGTATGGAATTATGGCTCAAAGGCAAACATATTCTGAATCAATAGTATACAAATTGTGAACTGCCTTGCTATCAGAGTCAGAGTTTTTATCTTCTCTCGCTAGCGAAATTGAGCAATAGCGACTGTGGGTTGAATGGAATGAGAGTTGAATTGATATTTTCCCGATCGTGTTGGTTGCTTATGGCCATGCCGTTTCTCACACGCGGCTACATTACAATCTCCGACAAAACGAGAACAGAAAATATATTTTCCGATCATCATCGGGCAGCGCGTAATGAAAGAAAAATAACCGCCGCAGGCTAGCTACAGGTAGATAACTCATACTTCCATCATAGAAAACCATAAAAAAAATGACGGCGGCGATGAGAACGCGTGGTGAAAGAGCTTTACACGATTCGATTGTTCCTCGAATGCCATTAGATCTATAAGCCGACTAGAGGCGACATTCATTAGAATTAGCGCTCAGAACTCTGCTGAAAGAAACCAACTGACTGTTTGTCATTACGGGTAGATTTTACGGCGGGGAATTTCACCGCGATTTTCATTTGAAGTGTGGCGGCGGCGACGAGGTGCAGTTCTCTGTGAAAGCGCCTTACTGGTAACGACATGTATCTCGCTGTCGTTTGGCTGAAGATGTAACGTGTCACTGGAGGTAATTCCAATCCGTAAAACGAAACCGAACTAATTTCAATGTATCCTGCTGTGACGTAGTCTTTTTTATTTATCGCATGAAAGTAATAATTATTTCGTGAAGAGGATATTCCCCAGGGTCCACACAGTTGCGCAGTCAACACACAAGTACAAAGTCTTTTGGTTTCAACTCGGATATAGACACAAGAATGGCTTAGACCTAACTAACTGACACCTGTTGTTCGACTTATTTTACATCTATTATTTTTCCTGCGAGGGATATTCTAATCAATAATAAAAGTTGCCTGAGGACAGTCGAAAACAGAGAGGAGGACAGTGTCAGGGCATGCTGTATTTAACCACTGGCCAAATGGACTAGTTCTGGTCTACTGGCTAGCACGCTTGCTGTCCCGGGTCCGATCCCCGGCGAGTGCGTGTTATTTCACTGAAACTTCTCCTAGTCGTTACATCAAGATTTTGTGGATCCAATGCATACCGAATACTGAATAACAAAACAGTTATTTTCATCGTAGCTCCAAGGAAACAACGCGTTCAAACTAGCGCAAGAATGATAATTAACTGACGTTTATCGCCGACAGGCTTCAGTGTTATCAGAGAACAAAATAACCGCCATTTTCTGATGATGTTTAATAGTTTTTGACAAGTCGGATGTCGCCGAGCGGCTCCTTTCATCCGCTTCGACGACGAGGCGGACACGGACTAGGATAACACTAAACGACGGTGTTTAATTAGTTGAGACGGAATGGGACGCGGGTAACATGAAATAACCGCCACCAACTGATGCTGCCTATAAAGAGGTGATATCCATTATTTTTGGTAGACGAAATTTCATCATAAGAGCCTTTCTGGTTTACATATGCTGGAGACTATGAAACTACTTAGCGATAGGCTTGACCATGTCGAGTTCTTGCGAGCATAAGCTGCAGATTGACTTCGGACAGGTTGTGGACGGCTTGCTCTGATCGATAGGATGAACACACGTATATAGCCCCTCCCCTCGTAATGTTCGGTATTGACGCTGAGAATTATGAAAAAGTCGCGGAATCGATGAGTTTGTAATTTGAAACGCGTTCAGAAGCAACTATACGAGTCGGTGATGGTGCAGATCAATTGAATTACTGATGTTTGTCTTTACCGTACGCAGAGAGAGTTCTCTGCTATATAATCAATCCATATCAGATCTATTACTAAAACGACTGAACGATCATCAGTAGCGCACTGAGTTCTGTGCGAGACATAGCAATAATCTCGAAAAATGAAATTCGTTTTTTGCGGTCTATAAACTGAGACCTGGTATCCCTCACGGTGACTATATGTATACGGTCTCTCTATACCGGTGCACTTTTTGAAGGATCTAAGACATCCACGACTTTTGGCCGTTTTACAACCAGGATCCAGTTCCACAGTTCTGAGTTAAATTTCACTCTTGAGTTAAAACATTGAAATGAACTGATTTTAACTCAGAGTTAACTCTAACTCACAACTGTGGAACCGGCCCCTGATGACCGATGGTTACGGAGCGCCACGGTGAGAGGGAAGGGGAACAGGAACCCGTGAAGGGAGCTTTCATGTAAATATGTATTTTAATGTTTGCATTAACGTGTGTTTTGTTCAAGCTGCGCACACGGCTGTTGCCAGACCATATCAATCGAATGGTCATTTTAAATTCCAACCCAATGATTGTTGCCATGTGCCCTCGATAGCTCAGTTGGTAGAGCGGAGGACTGTAGAGTCGTGACAGAATTGATATCCTTAGGTCGCTGGTTCAAATCCGGCTCGAGGGAGAATTTTCTTGATTTTTTTTTTCACACGCTTTGCATATTTTCTTTTCTAAATATCACCACAAGGAAATTGAGATAGCGTAAAACTATTTCTGCACCGAAGTCACGTCCGTGTAACTGGAACCAGGGGATAGGAATTTACCTCGGGGACTTAATTTATGTTCGGTATAAGGACGGTGAATACAGCAACGTGATCTCAGAGCACTGAATCATCACTGATAAATTTTTATTAACCGATGCAGCGCGCGCGGCATCGCATAAAAAATTGGCGACCAAATTGACGAGGTGCATCATAGGCGACGTTAATACAAGTAAATGCAAAATCAACAAGGCATCAATTTCTCAGCAGCTACAGCAACAGAGTCTGTCATCATCGTCGTCATGTGTGTAGAACTTGTTGCGCATGTTGTGTAATGAATTCAATCTGCCACAGACGGCATTTAACGGAACTCGATAAAGCCGGGTAATGCATGAATTAATGAACAAGTCAACCCGTTCTATAACGTAAACACAATAGCGGCACGAACGCTAATTCGATGAGTAAGTTAATTATTTTTTTATCATCTCGCCGTACATAGTACCGTGTGCCGTCGTGTGCGGCTAGGGAAGCCCGTCGCACCCGGTCCGCGTGACTTCAAAAAGGAAGACATAGGCCGGCGACACGAAGACGATTCGATGATATTGACAGAAATGAAGATTCAATAGATTCACAACCGAGGATGGTCTCTAGACAGTGTGTTTTAATTTAAACTTAGAATCTATTCTCCGCGTCCTTAACTTAGAATCTATTCTCCGCGTTCAAGAGTGTGGCTATTCTATTAAAACCCGTTTATAGTCTCCACTGCTTAATATTAAAATATTTTATTTAACTTCATTTTCTAAAATGTATATGATAAATTGTAATATTTAGTGGAAATAAATAAACATATATTTAAAATTCATTTGGCTACAAAATGCTCATTAACCAAATTCTTACGGGTGAAGTTTTAGTGTATTCTCCTCATCCTGACTGATCACTGAAGTAGTAAAAACTCGTTACTAAAAATACCTTAAACACTCGACGACAGCTTAAAACATATCCACAACGAATATTACATTATTACTTATTGACGTGTTGCATAAATCGACAGAACGACAGGAAGATGAAATCTGCCTTCTTGCGTTACGATCATATCATGTCGACCGTACATCAAAGGAATACTTCAAAAGGCTTACGCGTAATCCTTCCACGGTCGTCCATTAGAAAATCTCTACCGCCGCTACACAAGACTGCACGACTCCATCCGTTCTGTCCGCCTTACCATCCAACGGTCAGGACAGCCTAGTTTCATTGTTGATTCTGACCCAATGATCACTCGATCTTTGTCTATTGGATGTGCCCCTGACAAACCCATACCGCACCTGTCTGGAAAGAATCAGGGTCAAATTCTAACGGAACCTGGTCCAGCTTTAGATGGCCTTTCTGTTAATATCTCTATAATCAATTCGAAGCGTTACCAGTGGTGGAGATCATAGGCAGATTCTGTTGTTGAGATGGTTACAGTAAAAAACCAAGTCACCTTATATGGAAAAGGAGGTATAAATTCCTGCGAGAGAGGAATTTTAGCTTTAGTCGTAACCCGAATGACCTTGACCTTTCTATTACTTCCGGTTTGGTCGGCGGCGGTATTCGGTGTTATTTTTTGTTCGTTGGTGCGGGCGATCATTTTGACGTTTAGTTTTAGCATCGCCGCAGTGAGGGAGGCAATGAAAGAGAGTGAGGGGAGAGCCAGAGAGCCGGAGAATGACGGAGACCACCACCGAGGCACTAATCAAATAGTGACCGACTTGATCGAATAAACTGAGAGAAAAGATGCCGCTGAAACGACGAGCAGTCGAATATCGCGATAAGACGTTATGCGTTTATTAATGATGATATCTGATGTAACGACAGCAGGATAGGAATCAGTAAAAGCTGATAGATTATGCCATTCAATGTTCGAATAATCGCGTATCGTAAATCGGTAATTTGCGTTTCGTACACTTTAACTGAATCGGAAATTGTTTTCTTTCGATTTCGTCAACGACGTGACAATGATTTTAATACAAAACTCTAACAGATGAATAATTACACTCTATGATTAATTGATCCTGGATGAGAGTGACGAGATGTCAGAATCCGAGGAATCGCAACGTTATACACCTTAAATCTACTGTATCCTTCAACAACACAATTCATTATCCATCGCATCTCGTGAATTACGAATTATTCTATCATTAGATATTTCATTCGGGCGCGTGGAGCCCATTCAATTGTCTACAGCCGTATTTGGCTGATCATAATGATATCCGGCTTCTATTCGTAAAACTATAACGTTTTTAGGCCTACATTTTTGTAACACTTTATATGGAAAATAACTGTCTATTTATCGACATCTCGTTCAATGTTGTTCATTCATTTCCCCATATACTTACAAATGTACATGTATATTGTACACATATGATAATTGAAAAGAAATCGAAGACAGCTTAGATTTTGAGTAAAGAATTTCCTAATGAACACCAGTAAGCAAAAAATTGAAGAATCACTACATGACAAGGATTTAGGATAGTCCAGTTGGAGCTTAGAGAAATAAACCTCAATTCTACAATATTTGACTCAGATGTATATGACTGGTCGACTTGCGGTGTTAGCTATCAAAAATGAAATTTATCATTCAAAATGATAGCCCTGTATAAATGGCCGTCGCTCGAGAAGAAGGAGACATGCCAACTCGAGTTAAATAACTCATCATCGTAACCTCTTAGTTGTGCGCTGTACGAGTCTATATGCGCGCTCAGCTACTCGACAACCACTAAATACATAAATGAATTCAATGCACAACTTGTCACAATTTACTTGTGAGACGAAGAAACGAAATTCAATTTATTGCCGTCTTTCACCACAAGAGATGCTAATAGCTGACGTATACGAGACCTGACAATATTACGACTACGCACTCCGAGATGGCTGTTCATATAGCAACATATACAGACACTCAACAAGTTGTTTTTATATTTTGAGAAGGTCTCGTGTTAAATTAACGGGACGGTGATAGGACCTGGTTAACCGACAATGTCAGAATAAAATGCTTAGAGATCTTACACAAAATGACGTCATAATCTGTTCGTCAACATACCTGCCATACAATATAGACACTCAGGGGATTTACAAACTTTTTGGTGTAAAATATGTTTAATTTCGATAATTTCGATTTAAGAATACTCTTCTGGTGGATTCTTTTCTTCCCTCTCGCTTTTGAGGAATAGCATAACCTATAAATCAGAAGAGAGTATGAAATCTGAGATTGATATGAACTGGAATACGTGCAATCGAAACCTGCCTTCATTCTAGATTGGAATTAGGCTTCCCAAATTTGGTTCGTCGATGAACTATGGCATCTCCACCTCTTTTAGGACTGATAGTAAGATCACTTAAAGCGTTCCTAGTTCTCATAGGTCAACACGAGATTCATGTTGCACTTCACCAATCAGAGCATCTTTTAGATTACACATGGCCACTTGTTCTAACTTACAGACCGTAACAAATATTCTGATTAAGTCAATCTATACAATGTATGTATAAGTATTAGATTCCGATGTTGAGTTCAGTGGCTGTAAAGGTAAAAAGTTCAACGAAAACTACGAGAAGAGGAGCTCAGCCCTGTCCGCACATTGCATTTAGAAGGCATAAAGAAACTGAATATTCTCCCGGGTATTAATAAGTAACCGGCTGTGAGTAACTCATAGAATTCTATACCGAGTCCTGATCTCAGCTACAGGTCATCAGCGAGTCGACTGTCAGTGGTACTCCGCGCCAGTTTCTATACGCATTCCGAAATCACTTCTGGCGTCGGAAATACAAGGATCGCGCAACGTCTGAAATCGGAGTTTCGAATCAATCCACAAATCGTGGCCGACATCTTGACACCTCCGCCCTTCTTCGTTTCTCTTCACCCGACCACCATCTTCGAGCGATTGACCTCGGGCCCGACACAACTCCTGGATACGACAATCTATACATCCATCACTTTATACAGTCACAAAATATGAAATCCCACACTAAGAGATAAAAAGTGAGTCCGAAATGTTTCCTTGACCTATAGTATAGCTTATTTCAAGTTTCGACTTTATTGTAATAGTCCATTTAAGGAATACTCAACCCCACACAGCTCCTGATCTTACCAGTATCAGTCGCTGTCACTAATAAAGATGCTCGTCCCGTCCCAAATCAAATCAACACAAGTTGCATCTGCGTAAAACATTGAGTAAATTCGAATGTATATTTTTCGGATATGCATTTACAAGTGAATCGATGAGTTTAGAAACCGTTGTTCGTTTGGATGATTTCATCTTCCTCTCTTTTTTCGAATGACGGGAATTTCGACATCAAAGGCGACATTTTTATAATACAGAATCTTTTCATACTTCATAATTGAATTGCTGTGTATCATTGAATCATTGCGGGTAGACTTTTTCATGCCTGATCTTTCTCTTTGATCAACGACGACGACGACGATATTAAGAATATGTTGTTACATTCATTGCCTTCAGGCATTTTGATTCAGATTTGAAAATTTTTGAAAATGTTCAATTTCATACACTGCAGATTGTGAAAGTTCATGGAATCGAATCAAATTCAACTGCGACTGTGGGAACTGAATCCAGTTAAACCAACAAAATAGTGGAACTGGGTCCAGAATGAAATTAAACCCACACAACTGTGAAACTGGGTCCAGAGTTGAATTGAATCCACACAACTGTGAAACTGGGTCCAGAGTCAAATCAAACCCACACAACACTGTTGAACTGGATTTGGAGTCAAAATTTAACCCACACAACTATGGAACTGGGTCCAGAGTCAAATTAAATCCACACAACACTGTTGAACTAGGTTTGGAGTCAAAATGTAACCCACACAACCGTGGAAGTGGATCCTGAGTCAAATTAAACTCTCAGATGTAGAACTGTGAATCGAGAAAAGCACCAGGAAACGAGGTTTGCTTGTTGCATGTCAGTTGACTATTATCTCTTAACGATATTTTCAGCTGCCTTTTACGAAGACTCGCTGCTAATGGCCTCCATTTCCCGCATCCTTTGATGGTTTCTAGTCAACCTGTGTTTATTGCCCAAGTTGTAATGAATTGCGGTTGAAAGGTAAAACAGACGCTGAAAGTTTTTCCTCTTGATCTCGCTGTTGCGTGTATATGCCGGTTACCACTAATCAGCGGAAGGACGACGTGTGTTTTTAGATGAAGATCGGGCAATATTCGATGCGCCTGCGCAGACGAAGAGCTATACTTCCGGTTTGAGACAGTAAAAATGTGATGATACCGGCAGTGTTCAGATATTACTCATTGGGCGACTAAGGGGGTCATCTTTTATAGCTCAGATATTGGGGACTTGACGGTCATCTCTTAGCGCTCAGATTTTTGAAGGACTGCGGACTATAAGAGCTCAGATTTTGGGGCGACTGGGGATCATCTCAGAGCTCAGATTTAGGGCGACTGATGCAGTATGGTAGCGGTCAGACAGGTCATCTATTTAGACCTCAGCTTCTCGATATTACAACCAGTGCCGCAATCAATTCATCAGTCGTTTGGCGCACGTTCTAACCATCGGTAACCGAGTCGCTGAGCCAGAAACCAATCAATTCCGAGCAAATCTATATATCTCCGGGGATTAACGCAACTCGTGTTTTGCAATTCGACGCACGGGAAATATCTAATATACCTGTTGCTACGGCTTTACTTTATAATCACACACGCTATTGCGTAAAAATCGGCCGTACACAGAATATCCATGCATGCATAATATCTGCCAATGATAAATTCTTCTCCAGTGCGCGCAGTAAATGCGCCTTCCCGGACTTCTCGGTGTCTCTCTTTGTCGCGGTAACGGCTCGGAGAAAAACTCCATTACTCCAATCCGCTTTTTATTCAATTCCCAATGGTTTCTCTTTTTATGTGCTTTTTCCTAGCTGGTTTCCACCCTGTTTTAAGCGAACTAGGTTTCGGGCCACAAAACTCCCTAAAATCAAATGAGATTCTTACCTCTGTTACTGTTTAGTGTTGAATGCTTTTTACCTCGCGATATTCAAGTCTGAAATGAGAGAAAATTTGAAGAAAATTTTGAAAATTTGAAAATTGAGGCGACCGTTTCTCACGATAAACCTGTGGGGTCAGTCATGGCTTGGGGCCAGTCTAATATCAAGTTTTATAACCGATCTAACAACTTAAGACTATGCTTAGCAAGTTGGGGGTTGAGTGATAAATATTCAGTTAAAAAGGCAGGTAGAAAGATAGATTAATTTCACTGCAAATACACTCGCGGTTTCATAGAGGATTACAGGATTCACAAAAAAGCAATAAGTAAGATCGACGGGAGCGCCTCCTGGTGACGCTGAATAGTGCAACTGTATCCGGTGAACAGGAAACCGGATGGTTTGAGTAAACCATATTCGCTAACGAACCTATTGGAAACGTAATTACGCGTAAGAATGAATTTCAATTAGACATTTTAAGGAAATCTTCACAAACGTCATCAACGCCGCGATTCATTCATTCATTCATTCATTCGTTCATCGGAGTACGCCGCCGAGTCGCTGCGCCTTTAGGAGGCTTCCTTCCCGCGGATCATCTCCGGCGTGGAGAAGCCAAACAAACCTGCTTCCTGGCGATACCTTAAACAGCCCGACTAAACCGTAAACGCATTAAGGGCTATAGAGAACACTGGAGCACTGCGAAAAAAATATGCACAATTTCTGTTTTTCGAAACAGTTGCCATGGAAACAAACGAGAGGTAAAAGTGGAGCCACGGCTGATACTGTGTACTCACTCTCATACACATAAACGGGTTTAAAGCAACAAGTTCATCACATATCACTATTGGCAACCTCTCTTCCTCTTCCTTATAGAGATGATGCTCGTGTATCTTGACGCCTACAGGTATAGCCTCGGCAGCAGCCGCGCTTGTAGTACATGGATGTGACGTTATGTACTAGAAATTACCTTTATTCACTCGACTTGAATGTTGAACCGTGAGCCTGAACTGCGAATAAATAAATAGCTTTAAGAATTAATTTCTTTATACATATCAGTCGCAAGAGCCGCACTTTAGATATATAGCTGAGGATCAAGTTGAAATAAACAAACTTTTAACTCAAGACCGGACAACCTGTGGGACCGGGACGAGTGTTCTGTAGATCTGATACCATGAGACCAGTTGAATAACATGGATGAAATCTCCCGTGGATGTTAAATTAGGTTCGTCGAGAGAGCGTCCGAAAATAACCACCAACATAATGCAATACAAAGATAATCATTAATCACATCCACCATGTTTTCCACGGCCAAAAACATTGTATACAGAAAATGCTGCGTCGTTCTAACTTTTCTTTATCGGATTTATACACTGTACATATACGGGTTACAAACTATCATGGCGAAGATTGTACGGTGTAACCCGTTAATGGCACCGACACTGGTGACTGTCATCTAACCCTAACCTAACCCCTAATTTCCGATATTTGCTATAGCGCAGTAACATGTGACTGCGGGGTACGAGTTGAATTCGTGTCTGTATAAAGTGGAATAATGCACAGAAATCTCATTACGGGTGCTTTTATTTGTCAATTACTGCCTAGAATCAATAAGGCCGCTATACAGACAGGCTGACTCTCAGATTGCTCCTATGTATGGCTACTAAAATTGTTTGTCATCTAACACTCTTGTTGCCTCGGTCGAAACTTAGATATCAGATCAGTCTATTTTGTTTCTTCAGCCAAACAATCCAGCATACTAGCAGACTGCGCAACTGGGATGGGTCAGAAAATCATGGCTTAATTTTAGACCATCTTATAAAGCCATTCTTACAACTTAGGCCAGTCTTGAGATTTAAGACTATTTTCGAACTTACGCACTTTCTCTAAGAACCGGCCTCTAGGACCTTAATTCAAAGATGCTATTATTCGTGAGAACTAGAAGGTCTGAGGAGACTTCTCTTAAATCTAAGCCTTATCTGTGCCCCTTGAGTTTTTTTTGTGGTCACAAACTTCGTTTGCCGCAACGTGACCCGTGTCATTAAGCGGTCGAACTATATAGAAACCTAAGCACACTGCGAATTGTACAACGGCTCTCGATGTCAGTTACAGCAGCAAAAAACCGCAACATTACAGAGACTGGCATGAGCGCATCCCCTACGGATGAGAGATTATCAAATTATACCGATTGGTCTCACAACAACTGCGGCCGCCGCAGCAACAAGCATCGATGATGCGCCTCATCGCAATGGCTGATGTTCTGGACGGGAGATTAAGCGGTTTCATTGCTCGGATACAATGGCTTCAAGATGGGCAACAAATCAACAGATTTACAGTCGCCAAACGGACCGTGAGACACGTGACTGTGGAACACAAATAACGAGTGGCGAATGAGACACAACAAGTGACGCAGACGAAGCCCCAATTCGATGTGCGCCATCAACCAAAACTCCAAATACTGTTTAAAACCCCCCGATTTAACGTCTGATTTACGGTGATTCTTTATGGCCCGATTTTTAATTGAACGTAACTCATTTATCACCACGAGTTAAGCACGATCTATTACATATTTGTTTTCATACATCATAGGAGCCCGAACAGAGCCATAAAGGTTGTATATCTGAAGGTTGTTAACCCATGAAACGCTCTACATGGTCTATTATTACATGCTGAATTTAGTAAAGACGAATGAGAAACTGTTAGCTCGATCTCTTTACCACAGTTAGCACTGGAGGCACGGAGTTTTTATGTTCTACATGTGTGTTTAATGTTTGTTTTTGTGCAAGCTGTGCACAGGATTGCTGTCATCGGACCATATCAACCCAATGGTCATTATCAATGCAAACCTACGAAATGTTATGTACCCTCGATAGCTCAGTTGGTAGAGCGGAGGACTGTAGAATTGTGACAAGTAGACATCCTTAGGTCGCTGGTTCAAATCCGGCTCGAGGGAAATTTTTTGAATTTTTGTAGCTTTTTTAAATTCTTCAGTTTTTCTTTAAGACAGATTATAAACTGTAGTACATGTATAAAGAATCACCTATTAGATTCACTGCACAGCCACATGATTACTTTGTCAAAATGAAGTATGCGTGATGGATCAATGAAAAGTGTGTTGAAGGGACTGACATTCATTTCATGTGGTCTCAATGGCTCAGTTGTAGCGCGAATTTCACACAGTTTTCACGAAAGAAAATCTCTCGAGGATTTTGACACGTTTATTCCTTCAAGGATCCTCTGAATCGATGAAGTAAGACATTGGTTAGTGATAAGGAGGTCGCCTATGACGCAGTAATTGAGAGAATGAGAAGATTATCATCAACACGCTTTCTACATCAGCTGCGCGGGCTTTGAATATAAACAAAATAATGCGGCAGCAATTAAGCAAATCCATAAACTAGATGATATCTGCAAATGTAAATATTGCGAGGTTTAATGAATTGTTACGAGTCTCCGAGGAACCACATTAAACACACACCAAAACAATATCAACTGAAATTGAATTATTTCAAGGAGATATAATGGTTATATCAGTTCCTGATACCACAGAGAGGAGTACAGGGTATATGTTATATAGATTAAATTCAATAAATTTCAAAAACATGTTAGAATTAATGTTAATTAGAATTTATCGCCTTGAATATGAGCAGTAGAAAAAAGATCGTTATTATACACGACGTAGCATTTGACCAGATTCGGAGAGAAACAGTTCAGAATATTGCCAACCGTCGTAGTAGTTGGTACCCGATCATTTTGTCAGAGACATTCCAAATAAAGACTTAGACTTATCAAAGTGAATTGGAAATACAAATTGGGAATAAGAAATAAAGATGACTTCAGCAATGTGACGACTGATCCCATGACGACTTAGCGAGTCTGACTGTAACACTAGCATAAGCCTTATGCATTGCCAATCTAGCTAATAAAGACTTAGGCTTGTCTTATGACTTCAGCCAATTCTTTAAGGCGAGTCTGGATTTCGTTTATATCCTTTTTAAAATAAAATAACATTAAGAAGAATGATATTAATGCGACCTCAGCAGTTTCAGTATAGGATTATACGGAGGACGCGCAGGGAGGAAGGTATCAGAGAAGTTCCCGGAATATCTTCATTGAAATGTGCGGTTTACTGCCAGGGATAGTACAGACGGACGACAGGGATGATGACTAAATCTTGTTGAAGGTTTTTCGGTTCAGTTCGTCGCTGTCGTGTTGACTCAAAGAACGTCTTTGTGTCAACAAGTTGTTTGAAATGCTTTTAGCGAGATGGCTACAATGCTTTAAAAACCGCGCGTAATGGACGTTTCGAGACAACGCATGAACTTTTCGTTAAAGACAGAGTTTTTCCTGACGTTCCCAAAACGAATCGCTGAAAGCTAGAAACTTTACGACTAAGCTATTTCTGGTTTTCTGCGCTTCCAAAAATACATCCTTTCTCGAAAGGGATTCGAAGTTGGTGGCGAGACCATCCACGCGGTAATCTGGTGTTGTTCTCCTATCGACGTCAATCGAATCCCTGATCTATCAACGGCAATGGTCGGAAATATTAGATCACACGACCTTGAGATAATCATCCAACATTCTCCTCAACCGAAACATGATCATTTCATTCCATACAACCGATGAAATTTGACCTGTTGGAAAACATTTAATCAGAAATAAAACATTACAACTGTCAACACAATTTCAGATATAAATATTTGTCTAAATCGAAGCCGCAGCCGCGGGATGACTCAAAATATCCTGAACAAAAATCAATTCTTTACGTCACATCTTCACATGAAATTCTAGCAGAAAGGATTTAGTGTACGGTCACGTGGGCTATTTGTGGAACCCCTCCCCTTACAGCTGTGGAGAGAAAGCAGCGAGTAGAATAGTCACATAGGTTCTCGGCGGACCCTCTACCCTCACAGCTGTGGGCGGAGAACAACGAGTAGAACAGTCACAATAGATACTTTGTACTAAACCGCCTCCCATCACAGCTGTGTTGGAAGTGACTGGATAGAACGGCCACAAGATGTTCATGGTGAACCTCATCACAGTTGTGGTGGAAGTGACTGGATAGAATGGTCACAAGATGTTCTTGGTGAACCTCATCCCAGCTGTAGCAGGAACAGAGACATTGGTTCTGCAAGTTCCACTAAAGTTGTAGCAGATAAAGCGTGATTATAGAAACGGTTCTTGGAGAAACAAAAAACCAACCGGTGGAAGATGAGTAGTGGGAAGTGAAACGTCAGATATTATCATTGAAACCGGAAACTGAAACGACGACTACGATAACTAGTAAAATGTAGCTGCGAGCATTTCCATTAATAGCGAGATGTTTAATTTATGAGAGAGATGTCTCCTCTCATACAACTCGTCAACATTGATTTATCGGCTACTTCGGTTTAGAAAGTAAATTAAATTGATTCACATTCAATTTCGCCGGTTCTCGTCGTGTATTTATAAAGCTGCACGCGAGCGAGGAGGGACGAGAGGAGTATCGCTGCGGCAGGCGATGTTTACCGCCAATAATTAACTAATTGCTGCTGAATTTACTTTGGAGAAATATAACACGTGATAATAGGAGAATCGACGCGCTGATGCTTTCCTCTGATATATCAAACAGACAAATCTGAACTGGAAACTGAACGGCAATGACACGAATGGGGCCCATACAGGTTAGCGCCAACTTTAAAAAATGTCCGTGAATCATTTGACTCATTTGGTTGCATTTTGTATTTCGTATTCGCTAGGTGAACTATCAAACTGCGTGAAAACTATATTGGGCAAACATAGACTTTGCCAAAGCTTTCGATGCAATGTATGAGGAGGGTTGTAAAAAAAGCTTCTAAATCATAGAAAGTAATTGAACTTATACGTTATGTGTACCGAAACGTAAAATCTTGAGTTTGCATAACGAAAATATTTCTGTTCTTTTTTTTCTTGTAAAAAGGGGTTAAAGAAGGTGAAAACTAGTTTGCAATTCGAAAACTTGTCCTTATCCGATCATTATTAAGTTTATACAATGTCATACGGCAGTTCATTCGGAAAAGGTCAGCTTAAACATTGAAGGGTCACTTGTACAAGGCGCACACGACCCCCTGGATGCGCTTCTGATTGGTACGATCGATGAACACGGCGTTGGTGTTTGCGCTATTTACTGATTCGATGCGCATCGCGTTGCGAGTTGTCGTGATGTACGCTTCGGTTTATAGTAAATGGCGGGGATTAGACCCGTCAAATTAAAGCGTAATAAATCGCAGATTTATGCGGCTAGCTCGACGAGAGATATTCGGACCCTAATTCCATCGAAACGAACGAGAAGAACGACTACACGAATGCCGTGTATTACTGAATGAATCCGGGAGGCGAAAAAAAATATGATCAAACATGACAAGCGGCCGGAGATTGAGTCGCGCCGTTCCTACTAGTAATAGGTGTCAATGCGCGGATCGGGTTATATTAACTAGTCTGGGAACTGTGAGATAAGCGTCTATCAGACATTCATCTCGTGGTAAATACGGCAATTTTTCACAATTAAAATTTTCCGCTCCATCGCCCCCGCATCGCACCCCGGTATAAGTCTCAAAACTCTCTCTGTGTTAAATGAGGCTGACGCTGATTCTATGTTGCGCTCATACCACCGATACATTATAAGGGTTTATTACAAATTGAAGAGACGGCAAATTGATTCTGATTGTGCCATTAAAACTGCATAAAACCAGCAGTGATTTGTAGATAGTATTAGCGAGTTGCACGAAGAGACATGGTGTTGAGAGATAGAGACAGCCAATAGATACTTTAACAGAAAATCTTACACCAGAAAATTAAGCTGAAATGGCTGAGGCTAATCTGCGGATTTGGATCCGCCTTACACGAAACGCCAGTCGACTCGCATCTCCAAGTTCGATTTAGAACGTACCAATACTCACAAATTATGTATATTAATTTTCTAACCCTAGAGAGCTACATTAGATGAAATAGAATAATGAAATGGAGCGATGCCGCATGATGCAGAGTTATACAGCCAACCGCGAGAGCAAACATATTAATACTAGATCAATCATAATATCATAACAAACTTGGGAAATCTGTTGCTTCCGTTTTCGTCGATAAACAACTAATTCCCAGATGTGTCGTATGTAAACTGATCGCTGTCACATATTACATTATACACAACTCATACGCAATACACTAGAGATACTCACACAATCGTCCTCTTTTTTATACTATACCTCTCCTCTTTACTACTCATTTCCTCCTTTCTATTCTTCCCTCACTTCTCTCCTACCTCCCTCACGTTCTCGGTCATCTCCTCTCACCTTGTCCCTCCCCACTCGCTTGTTCCGATCCTCCCTCGCTATCTTCTCACTTCGCGCTTCCTTGCACATTTCCTACCCCAATATCTTTGATCCTCTCACCTTCCTCGCTCTGTCGTTCCATTCCCCTCACACTCTCTTGGTCCTCTCTCGTCCCTTCACCCCCTCACGTCTGTTGATCAGTACCCATGAGAATCGTTCGAATCTAATGAAACAAAAGGGTTACAGTTACAGGATAGAAACTGGCAAATTCCAGACTCAGATTTCGCGCTGACAGTGAATGAAATCCTCTGAATGGAAATTGTTTTTAAAGGTTTTGTTTTCTTTCTCGTATGGTTTCGAGTTTGTTTGTCTGCGGCGGCGGCGGCAGAATCCAATCGATCACGATCTTTCATAAAACTCAATCTCTCACAAACGACGATCCACAGTTAAATTGCCACCGGTTTTTGATGGATGGGATCGAGGGGGTTTATTTGGATGACATATTTTCCATTTCTCCCTCGCCGCCGCAACCGCGCAGCCGAAACACCACAACCGCAGCCACGCTAACATCAACAAGAGAACCAGCAGAGTCGCGCGAGAGGCAAGGTCTCTCCTCGTCTGCACCAGTAGCGTTTCAATCAACTTGTTTAATCAGCTGATTTGAAAAGCGACGATGATTTTCGTTCCGTCGATTTTAACCACGCACCGCGAGCTTTTCTATTTAATAGTTGTCGATAGCGGCGATTGAGACGCAGATTCTACTGTAATCAGCGCGTCCAAGTCCTGGAAGTGGGTCACGCAAGACTCGTTCCTAAATCATCCGTGGTAACATAATACTTGGTGAGAAAATGTGAACTTTGGAAATTTTTGATGTAAAATGTTTGCTCCATGAAAGAAAGTGTTATTCACAAAATGCAATGCTATTCTATTTGATATTTGTCAGTTGGGTAGAAATATGAAAACGGGCTTCTACTAAATCCAGCGTTTAAACTCTGTGTACCTAATTTTTACCCTTAAACCTGTTGCACAAAACGGTTTAGCGACTACAAAAATTGACAATTATGTTAAAAACGAGTTTGAATAGAAATATCTTCACATATTTTCCTGCTTCGGTGATATGGATCTTGCTAGGAAAAAAAAATCTGACTGTTTTTGCTCGCTGAAAAAAACGTCAGGATGTTCTATTCGAAATTTAATGCAATTTTGTAAAGCTTCCATCATCGATCTCGGAACGGAGTCGAAAAATTCCATTTCGATAAATCAAACGACGGCCGCGATTTCGGTTTAAAACCTGAACAATTCACACGAGATCAAGATAGAAATTGCCGCGTTCTTTATACACGACCCCGGGGAGTCGGCGTCGCATTAAGACGCCCAGATTGGATAAAACCTTTACGTAACCGGTTGGATTTTGTGCAAATTCCTCGGAGGAAATCTAAACCACGGCGTCGCGTCGTCAAAATGTCTCTTAGTCATCAGCTCTCAGTAGGAGCGGGGTTGGATGGTGTCGGGGATGCCAGGTTGAAGTGTTGTTACTGTAACGGTTAATGGCCAGACGACTCTGCGTGAGAGAGGGAGAGAGAGAGGGGGGTCGCTGCCTCGAGTGGCTGATGGGGGGGGGGGGTGTTCAACATCACAGATCGCGTCTGTAGGGCGGGTGGGGGTAATTAACTTCGATCGCGTCGACCGTGAAGTGACGTTGTCGAGGACCTAACCGCACCCTTGCAAATTTGGTCGGCCGTTTGTAAAAATTGAACAGAAAAAGCACACCAGTAACACCATCTCAAGCAGCACCAGCAGCACCGCCACCACCACCATCAGCAAAATAGCCAGCAGCAGCCGCAGCACCAGTACCAACACCTGCACCACCCTGTAGCAGCACCAGTACCAGAACCAGCAGCACCGCCACCACCACCATCAGCAAAATAGCCAGCAGCAGCAGCAGCAGCAGCAGCAGCAGCAGCAGCAGCAGCAGCAGCAGCAGCAGCAGCAGCAGCAGCAGCAGCAGCAGCAGCAGCAGCAGCAGCAGCAGCAGCAGCAGCAGCAGCAGCAGCACCAGTACCAACACCTGCACCACCTTGCAGCAGCGCCGCCAGGAGCAGCACCATCACCAGCACCAGCACCAGCACCATCACCAGCACCACCAGCAGCACAAGGGCCGCAGTAAATGCAATAAATGGAAATTTGCTGTTCACTTTGAACTCTCTTGTTGAGTTGATAGCAAGAATTGATACTACTAAAAGCAACTGTAGCGAGATCTGTACTCCGAATAATCGTAACTAAAAAACATATCATGTATTTTTTTATATCAAGGCATTTCGCGTTTCGGTATAAAATTAAATAAACTGAAACGATCCGTCGGCGAGTTTTTACACGGTCGTTTCGTCGAGCGCGGAAATTGATTAAACATTTAGCGTTTAGTCGAAACAGATGAACTGCTACAGTCGACCGATGATCGATTTCACTGAGCGAGTTCAGTTCTGTCCTCGTCGACGATATTTTACCTCGCAAAAATCGGCCCATTATTGATGTTAAATACCGCGCGCCCTCTCTCCCTCTCCCTCTCCCCTCCCCTCAGCGCAGCCTGCTATTTAAAGCTCAATTCATCCGTTTACCGTTTGCCCAACGATTTTCTTTTGCCGTCGACGTCGCCGCTTTTGACTGCCTTACACAAACAAGACAGACAGTCGGTTAAATCTCCCGTGCGAATTTCATCAACGTTTACAAACCCGAAATGCATCCCGCAACCGGTTCCCTTACTGCAGTTACCATGGCGACAAGGGTATGTTTCTATTTACTCATCACAGGACCGCCACAAGTCGTCGAAATAATTCAATAATGAACTAATTTCCCTTCAAATTTCATTTTTCCATTGCCTAAAAGGGGAACTGAACGTCACGGCAATAGTTCCTCGGGGGTCAGTTGCAAAGTGATGGTTTAGATCTAGTTTTAACTAATCTATCAATTAAGACCAGTCTTAAGATCTTTAAGATTTTGGACATCAGTCGCGACTTTAATTCATCCACATGTCGTATACGCATTCGAGTCGTTATAACGCCTCGTGTCCCGAGGCGATCAGGAAAAATAACCTTTATGTCGACTGGGCGCGCCGTGTAAGAGCACTTTCGATGTTAGCTTACAAGCGCGGTATGTTCACTTCCTCGTCACAAGCTTTTATAAACCCGATAAACCTGCTAGTATAGCGACATCCAAACGTCCGTCGGGCGTCAGTGTCGGGTGTTACAGCCGCCGCCGCCGACGCGGTGATGGTGGTGGGAACGGTAAGAGTGCTCCGTGAGCGGCATACCCCGCCGCATCAACGAATCAGCCAGTAAAACTACATCATCGATGCAAAAAAAACCAATTAGAGGAAATGGCGAAAAATGCCGCCGGGTTTCGACGAAGAAAGAACGACGAACACTCGCAATGACAAGACGGGAGAACTTCAACGCCGCATTTAATCCGAACACATCGAGTTTTTCTGGATCAACTGGTTAAAAACACGAAGAATCTTCGAGAGCCGGTTCTGATGCGCACGCGCCGCGGGCTAATGGCAACTGTATGATAGATGCGGTCCGGTTGTCTTGGCGATACAAGTTACAGTCTTATCGCTGCATCCGCGTGTTTTTATGTCGTGCAAATTGATGCTGAATATAAAAGCACAGGCAACCATCGATGCAACGCATTATCTCGTTCCTTTATCGGTTATTGACCAAAGTGTCGATACGAATCATATTTCAAAGGATGGTCGTAAAAATGTGCGATCACTTTAACAAGAAACGTAAGGCCTCGAGACGCGGACAAGTATAAAAATTGAGAAACCTAAAATTGCGAATGCTTCCCTCTTGCCTTTGCTGTAAACCGAAATTAGAAGGTTTTAGGTTTTATAAATGAGGCGCTTTTTGTAGATCAGTTTTAGTCTCTACGTACATACTCTCAGTTCGATAAATTGATTTGATTTGATTTTGTGACCCTTAGAAACCCGCCACGCCTGCTGGGAATGACACAGGGGCAGTCGTTGGAGTAATCAATGATTACACCAAGGGCAGTCTTATCTGGAGAAAGTTGCGCATCGAACATGTCGATCTCCCCTGGAAAGGCGCTCTATACAAAGAAACCCATATCGCCATTAAGTATCTTTTGACAGTTTTTTATAGCAGTCACCTGGGGCAAGTTCGCCGTTACTGACGCTAGCGAGGAGGACAACATGTAATCGCGCGTAAAGGGTTAAATGTTAATGTGGCGATGACACTTGAAGTCTCCGGATTCGCTAACGTCATTTCCTGCACGAAGCCGTCAGGATTCGATAAACTAGGCCCCAAGTTATTGGTCATTATGCCTGGAATTTTATTGCCTTAATCACCGCCGGGGAAAAAGCGGGCACTTTCAGGACACCAGTTGCTGAATAATTCACGATTTTTATTACTGTTAATGAACTATCGAGGAATCGTCTGCCAAGAGAGACACAGGGAGAGAGAGAGAGAGAAAGCGCGAACGATCACCCGAGTGTCGTCTGCAATAGAAACGATTCGTTTCTAATGACATTTCCATAAACAGTGAACCTGATGCATCAACCGTTTAGACAAGACTCGATTTATTTCCTCAATTTAAAGTAAGTTCCACGTGTGAAGTTTAAGATTTATGAAATTTCGAATATGACGTGTATGTTCGGGTCGATCGTCAAATACTTGAGACACAACATCACCTGACTTCCTTGCGATTGACAGCGCAAGACCGGGCAATTTGCATCCTCCCCCGGCAGGGATTCGAACCTGATGGCATCGTTAGACTCGGCCAGCGGCGAGTCTCGATGATTGCTCGAGTCTGGGGATTCCTGGTGAGCCTCCTAGAATGCACTGCTACTAAGGAGGCAGGACCAGTGTGATGGCGACGACTTAGGTCCAAAGGTGGTCTCAAATCCAAGCTGTGGCATCAATAAACATTTTGTTTTGTAGAACTTTTTGCCGTATTCGGGCTGAAATTGATTTATAATCCTCGGTGGCTGGTTGTCGAAGGGCAGCTTATCGCTGTCACGATCACTATAACCGTTCACTGACTCAGACTCCACAAGAGCAACAGTAAAAACAACTGTAAGAACCTCTCTCCCGCTACAACCGTTTCCTCTTATGCAAATCTTACGCGGATTTCTGACATCACAGGCACAGAAATCCATACTACAACAAGTGCCGATATCAAAGCATTTCAATTAATGGCTTCAGTTCGAAAAATCGCCCTGAGTCATTCATATTCTTGGCGAGTGTCACAAAGAAGTCGGCATTTTTTTCAAACTATCGCTTATTTACTTCAAACTTCATTTGTGAATCATAAGTAATTCACACTTTTCAATTGACTTAATTTCAACTAAAAGTGAAGAGCGCAGCGCGCAGGGGAAGTGAATCCGTAATTCGAAACCGGGACGACGGCGAGTGATATATGCGACTATATCGAAGCTGTTTCAGTCGCGATACAGAACCCGAAGCAAAGCAATAAATCCATGATTGAAAAAGCGAACGTCGACGGTCGATTCTGTGTGGGAATGGGAGATGTTGTGTTTTGTGTCGATGATAGGAAACTGAGAACGAATTACGGCGGCTATGTTTCCCGAATACAAATGGTTTTGCCGATATTATATAAAGACCTCTGGTAGCAAACAGGCAGGCTGCAGGCTGCAGGCGCGTACGGAGACGGGTAAGATCTATACCTCACTACATTCTATTAAACGATCGTCAAAGGAGAACTCATATATTGCTCAGAACGGCAACCAATGTTTCCAATTTCCATATTTCTAATACATTTTGCATTTTGAGTAAGAAGTTTTACCGTATCGATGTTGAAGCAGTGTTCCGTTCGCATTTTATTTCAATTGCGATGGTCAGTATTTGGACTGGGTGTGAATATTGTTTCAGTTTTTTTAGATTGAACGGTAAAAATCCGGTAAACGGAGAGGGAGAGGGAGAGGGAGAGGGAGAGGGAGAGGGAGAGGGAGAGGGAGAGGGAGAGGGAGAGGGAGAGGGAGAGGGAGAGGGAGAGGGAGAGGGAGAGGGAGAGGGAGAGGGAGAGGGAGAGGGAGAGGGAGAGGGAGAGGGAGAGGGAGAGGGAGAGGGAGAGGGAGAGGGAGAGGGAGAGGGAGAGGGAGAGGGAGAGGGAGAGGGAGAATGAGAGGGAGAGGTAGAGGGAGAGGGAGAGGGAGAGGGAGAGGGAGAGGGAGAGGGAGAGGGAGAGGGAGAGGGAGAGGGAGAGGGAGAGGGAGAGGGAGAATGAGAGGGAGAGGTAGAGGGAGAGGGAGAGGGAGAGGGAGAGGGAGAGGGAGAGGGAGAGGGAGAGGGAGAGGGAGAGGGAGAATGAGAGGGAGAGGTAGAGGGAGAGGGAGAGGGAGAGGGAGAGGGAGAGGGAGAGGGAGAGGGAGAGGGAGAGGGAGAGGGAGAGGGAGAGGGAGAGGGAGAGGGAGAGGGAGAGGGAGAGGGAGAGGGAGAGGGAGAGGGAGAGGGAGAGGGAGAGGGAGAGGGAGAGGGAGAGGGAGAGGGAGAATGAGAGGGAGAGGTAGAGGGAGAGGGAGAGGGAGAGGGAGAGGGAGAGGGAGAGGGAGAGGGAGAGGGAGAGGGAGAGGGAGAGGGAGAGGGAGAGGGAGAGGGAGAGGGAGAGGGAGAGGGAGAGGGAGAATGAGAGGGAGAGGGAGAGGGAGAGGGAGGTCTATTTTGAATTTACATTTATAGTGGGTTTTATTTTAATTTTTCATAAAATGTCTATCAACGGGCTACAAAGTTGCGGAATTGAGTGTATGTAATGAAACCGGCTCCGAGCTGTTTGTAGATTTATTAGATACCCTAACGATGTAGTACAATACATCGCAGTTTGTGGGAGTTTGTTTGTAAAGCTGCCGGCTATTTATGCGTCGTAAATATCGACAAAATATTTTTTCATTTAAATTCAAAAGAGAGACTTTCCCCCGAAACTCGATCAATTAAATTCATACCGAGTAAAGGCTCGTCAATATTTACCGAGTTCGATTTTCGAATCGTTGTTGTTTGCGAAATGTTGAAAATATGGTAAACAGCCCTCGGGGAGGTTGATTATTCCTTTCCTGTGTCGTATCGAATTATATACGATTTCCCAGAAATGTGAGTTTAATCGCGCTATTCTTAGCTATATTTAGACTAAATATTTCAGCTGAAAAATATAACTATATCCATAAATGGATTTAGTCCATAGTTCTACAACTCCGTTACATGTCCAAACACTGCATAGCTACAAGACCCGACACCCGTCTGATCCCTCGACACACCTCGACTGCCAGCTGCCAGACCCGTTCAAACCTACGACGACCAGTCCTAACCCTCGACTGCCACCTACAGCCACGAGACTAAACCGACGGTGACCAGTCGAAACCTGCGACTGCCCGCTTTACCACTGAAACCAGTCCAAACCTTCGACTAGGAAGGCTCCCAAAACTCCCACCCTTAATACTTTGACAGCCATTACGAGACGGTGGTCAATAATTACATAAATGTTCATCAACTTCCAAATCGTGCTGACTCATCACCGATGAGATGTCGTCAGGTAGTTAGAGCGCTAAGTAGCGGTGGGATTCCTCAGGATTCCGTCGACCGCTTAATCCTTCCTTCCTTCCTTCCTGTTAAACCCCTAGTCATCGCCTGTCAACACGCTGCAGATCACTGTGAAATTTCACGAACAGTTGTTCAGATACATTGCAATAAGATTGGCTCAGGTGCCGCGCTCTCGATCCCAGCGACAGTTGGACAGACCCACAACCGGTAGGATCGGGCACATCGTAGACGTAACTGTCAAATCGGGCTAAGGTGTTTCAGGTGCTGTTCAAGGGAGATAATCAGACCAAATGATTCATAAACCGCAGATTCAGGGGAACCAGACCTACAGAACTCAATTCAGAACCGATCGACTGTCAAATCAGATCCAGGCGCCACACATGGCATTATCTCTAACCCTTAAAATGCGCTTCTATCAAAAAGTCGTCCGCTTTATATTCATCGAAACAACGACATCGTTGAATTCATTAGCGTCGGCACATTTTTCATACGATAATAAGAAGAGACACACTGACAGGTAAATAGTGATTTATGAGTGCGCGATACAGAAACAGATTGTGGAGACTGTGCGGACTGTATAGCCTATAAACCTAGGTGTGCAGGGTTATGGTTGTTTGTACCTGCGCACGCCGCTACCGCTGCTGCTGCGAATGACGAAAATCAATCTACGAAACGCTTAGCGGATTAAAAATGAACCGTCGATCCATCTCGCAGTAACAGACGAGACACGAGAAATGGCGCCCTGCTCTCTCTGGATAATATCAGAAAATAATGAGAATTTATGAGCGCAATAGCTATAAAATGAATATGGCTGGCGACCACAGGTACAATGTCTGAAATTGAAGATAAGTTATCATTGTCACTGACACCTCATCTTAGTTACTTCGATAAGAACAACCTTCTCACTCTCATTTTCTATGGCGTTAATAGGTACAACCTTCTTACCCGTGACTTAAAAAAGGACGACCTTCTCATTCTCAATGACCTCAACTTACCAGCAACGTTACTTATGACAACCTTTTCACTTCAAAAGCTTTCGATTTAGTCATAATTCTACGGCTCTCTCATATCAAAACTAATTTACCTCGATAAAAGAGGGCGCAACAGTTGAAATAACAGAACTAAAAACTCGCATGTAATAAAATCCAAGCAGCCTCGCTTTGATCTCATTGATAACGGGTTGTGATTTATATTCGTCATTTCCGGTAATATCGAATCGAGTCGAACGCATTTGTGCGATCATAAAAATGTTTGAAAATCTATACAAAACAGCGCGATTCCGGCATCGGTGCAGCGCAATGCGGTACCGTGACCGACCAACCGCGACTAAATTATCGAAAATGTAATTAAACTCCACGAAACATTGACGTCAATTGCGACTAGTTCTTCCACAGGTATGTCTGTCTAACTTGTCTATAGACAACGTAGACGTAGATATAGAGTTTATGAAATTAATGGGAACCTCACCGCTAGCTAACGCACCAGATGGCGTGACGAGCGCCTAGTCTAACGTTGTCAAAATTATATTCATTTTCAATCAACTTTGAACTAGATTTTCAGACTACCGAATACATATATAGTCACATGACCCATCGAATATACTTCCAATTCATTTTCGTACTCAGTTTTTCTTGAAGAGTTTTCTATGCAAGTGAAGAAAAGTTCATTCGAATTTAACTGAAGTGTTGTAGGAATCGAACGCGTGAGAGACCGAATACGAAATCCAACACACAACTGCACACTCGCCTGCAGAAATATCATGACAAAAAAATAACAAGAAATTAGAAAAAAGCAATCGACTCACCTTCATTAATAAGACAAATAAATCCTTTATGCGTGTAAATCTCACTGACAAACTCGCTTCATTCGGTTATTGAATCTGAAAAATAGATATTTGGTCGTGAACATATCGAACCAAAAACCGATCGCAATTACGAGGATAACGTTTTTCAACAATTCTTTACCTCAACGGAATTCAATGCACGGTTAGACCGTTAATTCTTTGAATATTGATATAAACATGCACAAACACCGCGTAGCATAGAATCTATTAATGTACGTAGATTATGAATGGAAATCCCAGTTATTCGTGAATTCACCAAAACACACGATGCAACAACGTTAGACAACTTCTTTCTTCATCTAATTCCGTATGCGATGAAATGTATTTTGAAACTCGCAACGTTTTTTCTCGTGACAGTCATAAATTTGAACCCGTTTAGAATCCGAGAGGAGCTATAGGTGGAATAATAGCCCCTGATCTCTCCGCGTAGAGAAACAGTGTCAAGAAACTGTTGCAGCGAACAGCAGTATCGGTATAGCGGTAGATGCCACAGTCAACAACCGAACGAGAGATTGTCATCAGCAACAACTGATGCTGGATACACAGCGTAGCATCACCAACCGTTGGAGACAGCTTGCTGCTATAGCGCTAAGGGATCAATGGAGCCTGAGTTTTAACCCGTTATCAGCTACTATCGTTGTAGAGATGAAGCAGAACTGGACCCGTTTCCACAGTTCTCGGTAAGGTTAGACTCGATTAAGCTATAATTAGTTCACTTCCAACGTTTTCACTTGATGGTCGATGTAAAGTGGAAAGGAGGAAGACTCAGTTAGACCCTAGAGTCGAAATGAGTTCATTTACATGTGTCAAAAAAGAAATCTTAACCAAGACGTTGGGAACCGGGTCGTGGGTATCAAAACTTTCAAAACTCATAGTTATTGAAATATCGTATTCTGGAGCACCTAAGGTGCGCTCAAATATAGGTCACGTAACACAAACAATCGAATATAAGAATAGGTATCAATTTGACGCGGGTTACACTAAACATTTGGAAAACTTAGAATAATTTTCGAAAATCTTTGTAAATTTGCATCCGATGAACCTGAAACATTATCAGTTGCCTAGCTAACGTAAAACCTGCGAGAAATTCTGAGATATCGATCACCGATACAGTTATCAATACACACGTGATTATTGATTTATTTAAGTTATCGATCGATTAATTCAACGTGCGAACGTGTACAGCGAGTATAGTCTTAACAATTAATCGATATTGTTAATTCTCGATTCGAATCGATATTTTGCTGTAGTCAATGAAGATTTTACTCGTCGTCGAATATCAAACGTGTAGAATCGAAACTTCTATCGGTGAAACTCTGTCGTCTGCTACTGGTGCAAGAATCATCTGTGTCTGTTACCAATTTATATCTGAATATTCAATATTCTAACGACGAACCTGGAACATGTATATGTATGAACACGTAATAGTGCAACATTCCTCTCTTCATAATATCGCAAATCTTATACGATATTTCTAAACCCTCATTTAAACTGTTTGTGAGAATGTGGGCCCTGTCTGTCCCTCAATACGAGCAACGAATACAAAATTGAAAACGTATTTGAAAGCGGCATTTCTCTCTTCAGAATTTCCTGAATTTTTCAGTGTTCTTAAGTTTTGACCGAACAAAAATAACAGGTATTTAACGAAAGGTTTTTCTGTACACCTTTGGCACCAATTCTCTCCTTGGAAATTTTCCACAATATCCAACTTTCAAAGATCAGTGGTTACCAGATTTTTAGTTGCCCGTTGTAGAGCTACCAGTAGAAATTAAAAAATCTAAAATGGTTTTGTTTTTCTTTGCCAATTTCCTTTTTTGCATTTTAGGCTCCACTTTTAACTTAGGAAACACCAGAAAATTGCAAAAAAAAACAAAGCTTCACTTGTCGCAAAGTTTTTTTCTTCATAGGGACCGATTCGCCTAAGGGTCTACAACCGATCATCCCCTCTCGCCACGAATAGATTCAGCCGCACGGCCAAATGCGTCGTTGAAATTCACGGTAAACATTTTATCGGTTGCACTTTTGACTATCGGAGTTTGCGTGAATGTTTGTATGCGACTACACAGTTATGAGTAAACATATAATAGCAAACTTGCGGCTCACAACTGACGAGTCAATAATTGGCCATCATTTCAGCGAACGGAGACAAGTACCAGTTGAATAGTTGAACACATTAACTACAAGTGAGTAAATACTAATATGGTAAAGTCTTCAGTCGACGGGAAGTGACCACAGCGACAAGAGATGACTCATAGATACACACTATTACTGTACAGAGACACAGAGAGAGAGAGAGACAGGGGGTGAGGGGATGAAGAGATGACCGATTACTGAAATCAATGACGAGGAAATATCAACAGTATACGCGAGTTACGACAAGTACTCATCGGAATTCGCGGTCACGTTCATTCATTCACACGTTCATCGTTCTCGCAGGAATTCAACTGCGGTTTTACGCTCAGTGGTCAGTGAAACTTACGACGTAGTATTCGGAATTTGAACAGGCATTTATTGCTAATTAACTAATGCATAATTTTTACACCCGGTCCTAGTATTCTTCGAATTGGGCTGCCATTGTAATTTAGTGACTGTTTTACGCAGAGTTGTCAGTAAAGTTCAAGTCTTTGCTTTCGGAATCAAAACTGGCGGCAAGTCAGCAAAATTCAAAGTTTAGCAGCCAGTCCTAGTATCTTTCGGATATGTGGCTATCGTTGTATTGATTTCACTTTTTATACCCATGGTGGGGGACCATCGTTCTTTGGAATTTCTGGAACTGACATTGGCAAATATTCATATTCTTAGGGTCCTGGAGTTCTAACGCCAGCGATCGAATCTATGAGGAATTCGTATATTCAGATATTCGGTTGTAATTATTATTAAAATGACATGTTACATCGATTATATTTGCCTGATAGGCCTGTTGACGCTGTAAGTGCTGCTAATCATCATTTCGTCAATATTAGTAGTATATGCGGTATGTATGTATTCAGCCGGTATCGTCTGAACGGAAGGAGTCAGTACATCATTATGGTACATCACGACTCATGAACCATCAACTCGTAACGTCGTGTATAAAATACTGAGAAAATTGAAGTCAAAGATTATAATTTGAATTCACTATGATATCAAAATTGTATGTCGAAATAAATGCGATATCGTACGAAACTAAAACACTAATAGTAAAATCTCACAATAAATGAAGTAATGTCTAAAAAGCTATCAAAAAAATAGAAATATTTCGAGTTATTACGTACATACTATACACCAGCCTTCTTCATTCTGAAGAAATGACACTAAAATACGTCTTTTGATGAAGATAGTTTTGCGAATCAAAGTTTCGATCCATCGAAACAAAGCGAAAGGAATTCAAAATCGTGGGCGGATGAATAATCAGGTGGCAATTAAAAAGCGTCAATTACTTTTTCGTTTGAAAACCGAGGTCTCGATGAAGAAGGCGAGGTGAATGTTTATGCGGATATTGACTCGAATCTCTACGGTACATGTTCCGTCGGTCTTCTTTACCCGGTATTTACGATAAGAACATCGTTACATTTTCCCCCGGGGATTATTGAAAAAAAAATTCCCGCTATAATCGACCACCGAAATGGATGGAACGCTGCCGCCGGTTTGAGAAGGGAAGAACAGATGGGTTTATGCTATAACTGAGACCGAGGTCTCCGCGATAAAATACGTACTGCATGATTTCACGCGATTAAGAGCATCGCGATCTGATTGAAACTTCAAAGTGCGGCACGATTCATCCATCTGGAATAAAATGCTGCATTTCGCTTGTTCGATAAGGCGCGACGCACTAAGGCGATAAACGCCACCTAGCGAGCAGTTAATAAACTAGCACAGCTGACAGTCGTCGAGAAAGAGGTGACATACCGAGTTTATAGTTGACCACAAATTTGCAACGGTAGCTCTTTACTGCAAAAGGGATGTTCCAAAAATACTTTGCGCAGCGGAAAATGCGTACGCAAAATGTGCGGCCGCCTTTATTTAAACCTTGCGCAAACCAGAAAACATTTTCCAACCGTTCTAACCGCTGGACCACGGAACGCTGTTTTAAGGTTTGTCCGGTCAGCTGTGGTCTGATGGGAAAAGACCGAATCATTACTTACAAGAGTTACTAATCCATTGCCACGAATTTTCAACGGCGATCTTTCTCACCAAATTTTTCCCCGCCTCATTGATCGGAAATAGGATTCTGCGCATTTCGTGGGTGTGGGACTCGTAATATACGACGAGGAAATTCATCAGAATTCGTCTATCCATTCATCACTGATTCGGGCTAAATTCTACAACCATTTTAGATTAAAGAATCTAATTTGAATGGATCCCCTCAACGCAGTAGGGAGGGCTCAACGCGAGAAACGAGGTGCACCTGAGACGTTTTTAATATAGTATTAAAACAGCGGCGAATGAGCCGCTAGTTACAGAGTTACGACGGCGGCGCGCGCGACGCAATTTCCTTCCAATCGTTTGAAGTTACTAATGAAAACACGATATTCTGCGGCAGGCGACGACGGGAACCGTGTCGTAAAAACATTCAACACCTAAAAACAGCTGGAAGGAGTTTACGGCTGATACACACACACCGCAGATAGAATCATAATAATGACACTTGTTGCGCGTGAATATTAAAGATGAACGGAATGTAATTCTCATGATTCTAAACGGCGGATTTTTATGATTATTTTACAAAAACGGGTTTTTCTTCGCCACCTGCACGCCGATCGTGTGGAAAACGGTTGTAAACTTACAATTATGTTATTTATTTTATTTTATTTTCCATACCGCGCTACATTACGCTTCAGGGCGGTTTATATAGCGAATCTGATAAAATAACTGACATTATCTCAGATCAGAAATGTTTATTGTTGGTTTGTGAACAAGAATGTTTCGAATGCCAATAGTTTTGCAATAAACTATAGCGTTGATAGGTGACACATTGCTTAGTTTAACATGATTAAAGAGTCAAGAACTTATATCACATCATGTTACAAAATTGAATGGATAATTTAGAAAAATATCAGAAGAATCACCCATGAAAAAGATAGTGTTTTGATAGTTACAGTATCATTGCAGTTCCTAATTAGAGTAGGGGACAAACTGCAAAAATAAAACATCGTTTACCGAATTCTTCATCACACCAGTCGCGCGCCGTTCATCTTCTCTTAATGGCGGCGCCGATTCATTGTCGAAAAAATCTCTTCGTTTTCTTCGTCGGGAGAAAATTGAAATTAAGTTTGAAAGATCGTTAATTTCCACGGTGAGAAACACTCAGTGATGCACGATGGTATAGGATTCAATATAGATGGCGACCGGACTGAGTTGGTTGAATTGTACACTGCACCGATGATTCTTCTGAAGTCACAGAAAACTACGACAGAAAATAGAATATTGACAAAATTGTTTTTGGTTGTGCGACAGAAATGATACATGCACATAGGTCGAAATATCGCAATGCACCAAGACGGCAGGACACGTTCTCAATTTCTCCGACATACTATAAGCTATAAGAAATATAAATCAACGCAATACATTCTGTATTTTTCTGCGAGGAAATATCTCACATCAAAATATAAAGGTCTCCAGCACATCTTCGTAGCTTCCTCGAAATACCGCATCCATATCGGCGATTTGGGATTTTAGCGGTTTAGAGAGAGTGGCACTATTTCAGGGGATAACTCAGACTAGTTCCGAGGTTCCAAGAATATACGGATGTTACGTTCTCGGAAATTACAAACCTGGGCCCGGTTTCATAGACTGATTATCATAGTTTATCCCTAGGGGTAAATCCTCAATCTGGGTGACAAGCACCATAATAACAATGAGAAACCATGGTTATAACTGACAAATTTCTAAATATTCCCAGGTATTACTTTTCTTCCACATGAAACCCAGCCCTGGCGTTTATGTGGAGATGGTTTATCGGGGGCTGGCAGTAAATCGAGAACTGGTCCGGGTTTGACGCGCACAGCTATCTCGCCTAACGCGTGAGAACGAACAGTATTACAGAATCCCTGTTTATCTATTCATAAAAATCTCCGTGTGAAAATCCGCCGACGGGAAGAAAATCGTCTTTTCTATTTATTTAAACCGAATGAAAAGCGGTTTGAAAATGTGCTGATTATTGACTGTAATCCAAACCGTGATAGAAATTCGACGATAACACCATCGCGCGGTTAGAAACAAGGCGAGAGGATTTCAGAACTAGATATTCGGATCTCGAAAAGAAAACGGATTTTCTAATCGTGTCTTCGACATCGGATCTTCGAACGCGATGTTCGACAGTTATTTGTGACGAATAATTTGACACGAGTAGGTCTCACTTATCACAAACCGAGCACCGTCTCCGCGATCTGGTCCATTCTGTCGCCTTTATCTAAAGAAACTCTTCCATCTAAAATCATTAAATATGTATTTGTTATCGTGGAAGCTCTTGTCGCGCTAAGCTACAGGTTGTTTCGGAGTGATAATTTGAGCTGACTAAGGCCTAGATTCGGATTTCAAATCGTTGCAAATTTTTAAGGGGTAGCTCGGAAACTTAAGTTCTACAACTTTGAGTTTAGTGTAAGGTTCTGGCACAGCTGATGTTGGGCTAATTTTTTGAACCAATGATGGCTGAGCTACTGATGAGTTTTAGCCTACAATCAGTTCAATGGCCGCAAACATCATCTCAATATTAGCACAATGTCAATCCTCACTTGCTATAACCTGATAACTTCTAGTAAAATCCGAGTGAAATTTGTGAAAATCTTTCATTTCGTTCATTGGTCTGAATTGTAAACTACCTAAAAATACTTATACTAATACTAATACTAATACTTTCCGAGTCTGAAACCAAATTGCACCAGATCAGACTAGATTTTGATTCTTGAAAAATCTGTGCGGAGAAGAAAATCCCGCACTATAAAGCCCGTAATCATCAAAAATAAAGTCCGAGATGTTTCCTTACACGTATAGTTTATCAACGTTTCGAATATATCCTAATATCGTCTTCTTCGAGAGCTCGAAGAAATATTTCGAGTTTGAATATTGATTTTTTTGTGTGGGATTTTCTTTTATCATCAACACAACACGTTGTGCCGAGAGTTCATCATGTGCTCAGATATTTTCTGTCATTTCGCTGAAATACTCATCCCGCAACTGTAATGATCTAAAGCTTCAATCTGAATTTAAAGACTAACCATAAATTAACCGCCAGTTTTAATGCGACACGTTCTTAATGTTTTCGCAGTATTTATTTTCTCGATAATTCCTAAGTTAATATTTGAACTTTACGAACATCAGCTAAAGCGTTGAAACTGTCCAAATGAGAGCCCATCAAGGATTTAAAATCGATGGCTGCGAGTTAAGAGAGTATCGAATTGCGTGAACCGGCGTAAAGAAAAAGCAATCATCGCGCGCGCGAAAACATCCGTTTTAAATCCTTGTTCAAGGTCGTGTCAGTTGTAGTTAAATGGCGAAAAGGATTAAGGCATTGCAGAGACCGGATTTTCAGCTTACCCCATCAATCGATGAAAGGCCGGTATTGCAGTACAGGGGTAGTTTCAGTATGTGAGAAATGTGAAGTAGTTATATCGGCAAAAATAGACACTAAATGCTTTTTACGGTGCGCGCTGCACCCGACGTTTTTCCGTTTAGAAATAATGTTAAGGAGATGAATATTTAGCATATTTCTGAACGAGTATCCGATAAAACGGTACCCACATCACCATCAGTAACATACGTCAGGTGGACTCTGCGAGCCTTTTCCAGAAAAGACCCTTCCACAGTATAGTTGTATGGGTGTCATGTGTGGACAGGACCCAGTTCTATAGTTGTGCGCCGGGACTATAATTTGACTCCGAATCCAGTTCCACAGCTGTTGTTGTGTGGGTTTCATTATTTTGACCGGTCCCAGTTCCACAGTTGTTGTGCGGGTGAATTTGACTGGTCCCAGTTCTACAGTTGTTGTGTGGATGTTATTTGATTATGAATAGGCATTGAATTTGACTGAACACAACCGCAAAGCAAAGTGCTGGATTAAATAAAATTCTATTTGAATGCCATGCATCGTGATTTGGCATCTCAAAGCTTTCTTTATATCTAATTATGATATTGAAAAGATCAGAAGGAAGATTCGTTAGTTTTACCTGACAATCAAACCCTTTCTCGGCACAAAAAAAAGAACAGATCAGTAAAGGTGATTTCAAAATCGTGTCCAACGACGCGACGACAAAAAACATTTCATCAGATTGGACACAAGTGTCCATCGTAATAGATTGCCTGGATAAAGGGCTTATACAGCGGACGACAGCGTCGAAATTAACAGCACCGACCGTCATCATCACCGCTGCCTTCAGAGCCGTGGATGGCAACGCCTCACCTGGGAGTGGAGTGTGAACACGGATGAAGTGTTCCACATACAAATTCACAGGAAATGAGACAAGACTTCATGTGTGACATTTTATATGGAATGCCGCGAGAAACAGGATGAGAATAGAATACATCTTACATGTACAGGCCTATTACCAATCCCCACAGCGAAAGTTGAAAGAAATATCGTGAAGATTCAAGTGAATCCGACACAGACGTTTTCAAATGTTTTTTTAACATAATATCACAATATGATAGACGCAATTTCATCTTGGTATTTTTTGTGAGTTGTGCGTTACGTATTTGCAGCCTGACAAACCCTTTGAAAATAGCTCTACAATATGACTTTTTGAAGACTAGGATTCACATAGATCACTGCAGCTTACACACTATCGATTTGAAAGGGTTAACGATTTTTTGTCGATGGACACAAAAGTAGCACTCGAGTGAATGCGGTTCTGGTATTCAGGTAACGCCGATAGACAATAAGATCAGCTAGTCGCGCAGCCGTAATTACGAACGACGTCAGCCAACAGGATTCCTTTATTTTTCAGCTGGGAAATAGAGCATGTGACAGCAACAGATAATTGCCAGCGGCTGAAAGGAGGTTGTGTGCATCGTGTGGCTTCGTGGCTGCAGCTGAACTATACAACGAAAACATGCGAGAAATGCGTAAAAAGAGCTGATGTGTGCTGTCTGTCACGTGATACATCACTGGACTCCTGCTGTTATAATGAGTCTGAAGAAATAGTCGTAGACCCTTTTGCTAGTGGCATCGTTACAAGATCTCCGCCAATAGATCAGAGACAGGTCCCTGAATGGCATTATAGTTTCCTCTGACCTACGAGCAATTTGCTCGTAGCTCTGACCATACCCCGGCACAGTGAATGACGAGGCCCACTATGAACATTTGGCCCATAGAACAAAACGATATAATATGTGCATTACATGTATTTCTAGCCGCACGACAATGATTTAGTTTGGTACAAATCAGCCACCAGATTATTTAGCTATAAATAATAATAGTCGAAAAATTGCTCTATCAGAGTTTAAAATCAATGAGATAAAAAATGTTTTGCCAGATTCTTGCCGTTCTTTTATCACCACCCCGCTTCTTTATGTTTGGACGCATCGGACGCTGATTCATATTTGGCGCCGTGGCGCTAGCGTACTGGTACTCGAGGTGTCTGGCCGGAATTTTATTCGTGGGGAAATCCTTGTGTTCTGGCTGAGCTTTATTCGCGCGGACGCTCGAACGCAACCAGGAAGTAAAGTGCGCCGAAATCCGGCCTTTGGACACATGGATTGATTTACTATAAACAAAACATTCATTCGATTTTTGGACAGTAGCTGCTGGCTGAATCATCCTTTGAATAACAGGTAGGCAGAGTAAAAGATTATATCTACAGATTCCAAGCTCTCTTTTTTAGATCAGTATCGTTCACAATCGTAGCGTGCTCGTTATTTTTGGAGTTTCGTCGTATATACATTGACAAAATGACATGACAGTTCAGCCGGTTCAGCCTTCTTCATAGTTCTGTCGTAGTTAGTATTTGGCGGTTGCCTTTCGTTGCTCTATATGTTGATGGGTGGTTTCCCAATATGTGTGAAACTCTTCTGTCTACACCACACACAGAAGAGGCCTACTTACAAACTTCACAAAGTTTTATAGTGTCATTTCTGGTCTGGTCAGAATAGAGAGGCCTAGGGCCTACTTAATGAGTCAAAATTCAAATTGATATTCACGGCTTTCACTATTTAATTCAAAATAATTGTATATATGTTGTTCAGTTGAATTTGTGCTCAATCTCAGTGAGAACTTCTTTTTTATGTATATAGGACCAGGGATACTGGATGATCTAAGCTACAGTTCACCCCCAAACTTATGATACGAGCCCCTGTGAGCCCTACACAGCACTCTTCTCTTCTCGAGATTGAGGGCCCTGTAGGTAGCAAGGCAAGATATCCCTCTTCCTTAAAGAGAGTGCTGATCATCATCAATGTATGACTGATATTGAAATTTCTAACAGTGAGAGAGACACAACAAGAACTAAGATGCCATCTTTCTTTTTCTGCTGTAAAGTTGACTCATTCTCACTGCAGTAGCACGGTCTCTGCTCACAGTTACAACGACTGTGTCACTCTACACTAGTGTCACTGTAGATAATCGAATGAGTCCCACAATTTGAATTACATATGATATAATGTATTAAAACGAACCACAACGTTTCGGCTGTTTACTAACAGCCATCATCAGGTGCATCCATTCCACCTATAAAGGTAAAATTTTCAAATCTAAATTCGTCATTTAGATAAGTCATCAACATGATTTTGCGATGAGTTTTTGATAAGACTCACAGCTGAAAAGCTGTTAATGTAAATAATGAGTTTCCCCTTTTCAGGACGAACTCTCTACTGAGAGTATGCTAATTCTAAAGCGGCTTTGTTTTGTTCCTGGAGAAATTATTATCTGGGCTCACTGTCAGCTTATATATGTGGAGCAATAAATATTTAAATTTAATTCTTATTTTGTTGAAATTATCATCAGGCCTACGCAGTTAACGAGGTTCCTCTGATCAAACTGGCCCGTCGGAATGTGACCCACAGTTGTTTAACTATTGTTACGACCTGTATAGAGCAAAGATTTTTTATCCGTGGCTTTACATTAATCCGTAACTCATCCGGATTGCGAGTGTTTGTTAATGTCACTTCGGGGTCACAACTCGAGGAAAAAACGGATAATTGAAATGCGGATGTTTTAGGATAATAATACACCGTGCTTTTGTCTAATGCTGTCATTAAGACGGAAGTCATGTAGTCTTATACTGACTGCTCGACTCAAGAGTCGTTATTAGTCATCGTCGATGCATCAGGACTGACAGAACTCGCGTTCAGTTTCTTTAACTGATTAGATCAAAGCGAAAATGGTACAAATTGCATTCATTCCATCACATTCGGTCATTTCTACTGTTAGAATGATTAACAATGATAATGATAATGTTTATTTTTATATAGCGTCATTGTCTTTACAGATTCTAATGCTTTACATAAAACAGAATAAGCGATAAGATTACAATAGTATGAAACAATACACGTTATACATTTATACACAATACACATTTCAATTATAAGTTTCATTTTAAAAAGTGAGTTTTTAGCTTCTTCTTTCAAACTGATCCAGGGACTGGCTATTTCTCAAATAAATTTTCGCAATGAATATCATGATAATTGATTGTGAACTAATCTTGAAGCATAGATTCTACTTTCATTAACTTTTAGAATATCGGGATTTTCATTGTAGAATTAAAATACCACGATTCTAAATTTGCTTCAGTCTACAGTTAGAACATTTATTTCTAATGGTAAATCATCTAAGATTTTTCTTATGGAGCTGCCAAGTAACTTATCTGCTAGATAAGACTTTTTTGGCTATATCGGGTAACTTATGTCTAAGAAAACTGAACATTTTCCATAGAAATGAATATTTATTGAAAGGTTTCTAATGCCGTGAGAAAATCAGTTTTGAGAAACGATAGTTTGATAACTGTAAAGAGTTGTCTCATCGTGGCCTATCCCTGGCAGGCAAATTCCTCAATGATGTAACCGAAGTTTATTTGTGAACCACACATCTCGGTCCTGCGGTCAAACTGATTGTTTTTATCCCTAAAGAAGTTTATTAAACATCGACTGGCAATAAATCGATTGTTCTATTGTCGTCAAAGTCAACATTCGATGACATTTATATTTACTGAATAAATCACTGCTGTGTCAATGCTGTGAAGAATATCTCTGACCTGACTACTGCTGCCAGTTTGTCTTGATGAGACTTGTTTCTACCGTTTTTCGAGAGCTCAACTGTTCCTATCCGCTGAAAATCGAAACTATTTCAAGTTCATTTTCAATTACACCACTATTTTTGATGTAAAATTACTCTCATTTTTGGTGAAAGCTACTACAATCAAAGATGTCAGGTACCAGGTATCAGTCTTATATCAGAAAATCAGAAAATGTCTTGAAAGTGAAGTGATCTTGACTAGGAGTGCATGATCCAGCTTTTTAGAAATAGGATGCTATCCTTACAAGAAACAATTTTGCTTCAGCCACCATGTTGTCGATGGAAAATATATTAATTTTGACACCGGAATCAAATTTAACCTAGATCTATAGAACGTAAGGAGGTTCAGATCCTAATCAGGTATGACTAAGAGCATGCGGCTTCAGAAGTCAATCTTACCCCAGAGCGTTAGAGATGAGGAGCCGTTGACAAAGGACAATTTCATGCTTCGTTTAACTTATAACGTATTAAAGTTTAAAAGCTTTTAAAAAACTTTTACACACGCGCGCGTACATTTAAAATTGGATAAAACACCACTAGGCACGACAGGTGTTTGACAAGGTTACTCATCAGCGCTCTAGAGAATACTGAAATATTGTTAACACTGACAACTATGTAGGCCTATATTAAAACCCTTATCCTTTGCCAGGAAGTGTCTGCCTCCTTTTGATAACTATTAACAGTATGATGAAATGGATGTTTTTCCAATGTGGCGTTATTCTTGTAAACGCTATTTTCCCGACCGATAACTCGTTCTGATTGGTTGCTAATGTCGCACATGCTCGCGAAAAATTATCAAATAGAAAAAGAAATCATGATTTGAACCCACAATCAATGACTGTTTGATAGTGCAGCGTTCTACCACCACTAGAACATCTGGTTATAGCTACTGGAGGAACTCATCAGTTTTATCATCGTTTTAGAGTTTTATCTACCTTTATTTGACCCTCAACCTCAAATTTATAGAACGGCACAAGCAAAGAATGAAACTGTCACCAGTCGGGTGGTTGACACCTATGTCACATCTAAACACGTAACAGCAGCCAGCAGCTGTACCACCAGCAGCAGCAGCACCAGTTCCAGCACCAGCAGCAGCAGCAGTATACTGAACGCACTCCTCACTGGTGTAAATTAAATTTCGTTCGTGTCGACGTTTGATTATACGCCGTCTTCGAGAAATGAAAATTATCGTTATTATTTTTCGCGTCTGAAAGATGTAAAACATCTCGCGACGTGTAAGTGGCCAATTTGTTTGAATTCTGCATCTCGCGACGCTATTCGTAACTGACGCCCGCCGACGAGGAAGATGAGGAGGATTGATCTCGGTTTCTCCGTGACTTGTCATCGTTTTAAAGACGAATTTCAACGTTTCTTTTTTTTCTGCGACGAAACGGCTTCGAATCGTAGAACAATGCCAATTTTTTTGCGATCAATTTTCTTCGCGATGTAATTTGGAAACTTTTTTACAAAGTTCTATCGCGAGGGTAATAAGACAACTAGTTCGTCTGATTTCTGGGTGATGATAGTTTTTGAATTATTCATCTGACACCATTTCAAGACAGCATTATTTTCATGTATCCTCAGCACACTGATGGTGAATACGGTAATCTGTCTGATTTCTGGCTGGTATAATTTTCTCATAATTTTCGGGATGAAGTTTTTCTCCATTTTCTTGCTTGAGGTCGATAGAGAAACTTCGGAAATCAAGCTAACAAAGACTTTCCCGAACTTTTTTTAGACGATAATAACTTTCTTCTCAATTTCTTGTAGGGCTTGAACGCTATTTGACGATGTCTTCTGCCTACGATTTCTGGGAGAATGTTTTGAAATCGCCGAAGTTGATCGTAGCCCCTATGGTTGATATGAGCGAGCTGTCGTTCCGTAGTCTATGCCGACGTTACGACGCTCACCTGTGTTTTAGTCCTATGATACACGCCGCGCGATACCTTCGAGATTTCACTTACAGGCAACAAATATTCAGCACTTGCCCGGAGGATAGACCTTTGATAATTCAGGTGAGTAACATGGCCGCCTCCTTAATCACCCTATGATATCATCAAATTGCCTACTAGATGTTCCATCTATAAACGCTTCCGGAATAAATGTTTCCCCTCATAATTCCCCCTATGACATCATCAAATTTGATCTATATAGATCAGATCACTATTAGGTTATTTTTTTATCTCATAGGTAAAAAGTAGTTATGTTTTAGACGGGAGATGAGCTTTCGTTTTTTGAGAATATGGTTAAAGACCGTAGATTTGTTATTGTTTTCCGTAAGGAAGACCTTCCATGTATAGTCTAAAGATAGAAAACGTAATTCGTCTTTGAAATCTTTGACGAAGTCTTACAAATTGTTTCTTTAAGATATCTGTGACGATGGATAGATTTTCGCGCTAAACAAATATCCGAGACATTTCTCGAACAAAGGAAACAAAATTCATTTCAACGAATGAAAGAAAACAAGGCGAGGCGTAAATCGATTGTAACCGACGACGACGACGCTAGTGACTAACGGTCGTTATTGTTGCACCGGTCGCCGTGGTGTAATTAATGGAACATGGTTTGACGATCAGACGATAGTAATTTGCCCCGGGTCTTTTACACGTGACATGTTTTTAATCTCACTGGCGTGAGTACCAGTACTACGGACTGAGTACCAGTACTACAGACTTGAGTACTAGTACTATAGAGTAACAGTACTAAGGAGTACCAGTACTACGGAGTACTAGTACTACAGAGTACCAATACTATAGAGTACCAGTTCTACAGAGTACCGCTACTTCGGAGAACCAGTTCTACGGCTTATTGCGTGATTATATTTGAAATACCTGAGAAATCGTAATTAATCCAATCTTTTGAGATTCATTGATAATTATTGATTGTTGGAAAAAACTGTGTCTGAAACTATGAAAAACCAATGGAATTTTTTTCTTTTGATTTTAGTCGCTGCATTGAAAAAAATAATGAATCTATGCTTTTGAATCCTTTTCCTCGTTAAGTAGCTATGGAATTTTGGAAATTTGGCTCTGATGAAGGTATGAGAAATCAAATACCGCAAACAGCATGAATTCTGCGCTGTCTGGTAAAATCTAAAAACTGCATTCCCAAACCCAGTCACTTGTTCAGATGAGAAAATGTGAAATTTTGCATCCGCTAAAAATATCATTCATCAAACACCGGCTTGCAGGGATTGAGGAGAATTTGCTATTGTTTTCGGAGATTTTATCGTGATTGGTTTGTTATTATAAAGTCTTAGATCCCGAAGCTGAGCGACAATAGAAGGTTTAGTCACTGGTCACGTTCACCCCATCTCTCATGTTTTCTCCTATTTTAATAGCGTTCGGTAAACGTCGCTGCTTTCTTGGCTTTTTGTGTCCGAACGTTGATGGGTCTTTCTTTCAAAAGATTGAAAATCCAGTGCAGTATCCTTGATAAACAAACGCCTCTGAATTCTTGATCGTTCAAAAATTTTTGAACAAGATTTTGAATCATTATTGTATGTAAATACAGCTGGTAGTGCGATGGTCTACTCAACGCTTTTTCCAATCTACGCAATGACAGATCATAGGCCTACAACAACTGAGACTGAGAGAGAGGGAAAAAACTGCTGAGTCACGCGAACAATAGATCAAAAATGTGTCGACAACGTTCGTTCACCATCGCATCGCGCTCACTAAATGATTGGATGGACAAACGTGTGGAGACCGGAATAAAAACAACAAAAACATGACAACAGACGTGATACAACCGCGTAGAGTAGAGTCATACATCCACTACTCGATTCATCATAACTAACATTAGAACAAATCAAGCCTCGTAACTCGGTGAAATCCTTACTCCGTTTTGTATTCATGAATTCCGTCGTTAGTAGGTGTGGTGGGTTTGTGAGTGTTAGACGAAAGTGAGCGTAATCTATCAATTGAAGATGATGAAGAGTGAAAATTCTCGTATTTAAGATGGAAAAGAATTAGGAAAAAGAGAAAAAGGAAAAAGAATGTATTTCATAGGTAGAGCTTGTTTCTGAATGTCAAACTTGATAATGGTTTCAAATCTTTGTTCACCTGAAGTTATGACATATCCTGAAGTGACTTGGAGAGTTTGGGTATAAAAATGTCCTGTCACTCACCATCATTGGATATATGGATATATTATGCTAGATAGCTTATCATATTTCCCTTAGAAACCTGCGCTGAATTAGTTACTGCACTGAACTATAGTGTTGGATGAATTTCTTCATGTTTTCAAGGTTTGATATCGTAACAGCTTGTGACTAGCAGTACGAATACTCGGTCGTCTTTTGAACGAGTGACTGGATCCAAACTCGAATCCATCATAGTTTATCACTATAATCATATCATTTCAGCCATTATTAGCTACAGTTCAAGTCAATCATAGGTTATTGATACATCTCTCGGGGATTACACTGAATTTCTTTCGTTTTCCCTTGCACCGACGTGTCACCGGAGTATCAGAGAGTATCGCAGAGTATCACACGGAGTATCGCGCTATCTCGCTTAAATACTCCGTAATCAATCACATACCCTCAATGAGACCAGCTCTGATCGAGTTAGCATCAACACGACTGGAAGTGAAAGGGAGAGGAAGAGAGGGGATAGAATTCAGGCTTTCAGACATCTCCGGTGAGTCTTACTATCCCGAGGAGAGGGCGAGAGTCTTTGAACTCTTAACGCTTAACTCACTATCCCAGGGCCACACTCCGCAATCAAAACTAAGCTCATAAATCATTTCGGCTTTTTAAGTTTTATGCTCAGTTTTATGCTCATTTCAGCCTTAAATCGTTTCTGTTAAACTGAGTTCTCGGAGATCGATAAAGTTGCTTATTTTCGCGCGGAAATTTTTAATTTCGAACGCATCGTCTCTGACAACAGGAACGGGTGCAACCTCATTCGCCGAATATCTGATATATCACCACACGAGATGATCGCGGTCGGTCGGTCGGTCGGTCGTGTCTTAATTAAAACTGTCAACCGCAAAACAATACGTCGAAAAATATGAAGTCAATCGGGTATGAAATGAACTGTAGTTTGTCTTCACGCGGGGCGGAAATAGTCGAACAAAACAGCGAGTAGTTCGCGTACGGTATCGGCGGCCGAGTAATCTCAGGTGAATTCCGAGCTTACCTCTCCGCGCAGCTGCCCGATTTAAATAACTCCAAATGAGATTTATGAGCATGAACTGAATTTATCGTTGTCAAGCATACCGCGGCGGCGAGCTCGCGTAGTTACTGAAATGTAACTAACACGGCCGGCGATGTCTCTTCGCTCATCGGCGCCTGCAGTCGGATCGTTGTGAATCGAAGATTGCGAATCCGCTGATAAATTGAATGAAGTTTACGCTATTTCAAATCTCACGGTTCCGACAGTCTCGCGTATAACTGAATTCTGAGGCGGCTTTTTAGAAGTATTTTTGCTTATCCCAGTTGGGCTTTAGCGGTTTAAGAAATATAGAATCGAATTCAACCTTAAACTTTAGATATTCGAGACCCAGATCCACAATTCTCATTTAAGATTCGACTCAAGAGTTAACTCATCGAAAATAAACTAATTTCAAGGCAACTGGATCCTGAGTTCAGAGTTAACTCTTACTCACAACGGCGGAACCCGATCCTGAGATCAGTGTTAACTCAAACTCACAGCTGTGGAACTGGGCCCGTGTTGATGAACGGTATGAAATACGTTCAGATATTCACTGCCTTTTTATTCGTGAACACAACTTTTGGGTAGGCCTATAGCATCGGCCTTGAACCTTGCCTAACTGTGAGTTGAACCCTGTGTGCTGCTGACCCCTCTATTCACAATAGAAAGTGAATCAGAAAACTACCGCCACAGTGATAATGTAGTCATCATTGGGTATTTTGTAGTCATCACGGGGTATTTTGTAGTCATGTTGTTTCTGTCTTGTCATTATGAGGGTTTAATCAGCCATGAACCGCAGTCTCATCTAAACAATAGTTATAGATCGTCTTGTAGAACTGGCTAAACTGGTTCAGTTAATGACCACATTAGCTGCAACTTAACTATCTGCATTCAGTTTCAAGGTTGCGAATGTTTCTCCATGAAATACGAAGTAACTTTTTAAAGGCTTCCTGTTAGTAAAACCTGACCTCAGATCGTTGCAACATCGGGTGGGACTGATCAGGAGTATGATACCTTGTAATAAAATAGAATGCGCAGATTCAGAATTCAGAATACCTTGGAAGATGAACCTAGGACAGTGGCGGGTTAATAATGGAATCTATTGTTAAAAACAAAAGCTATTGTGGGCTAAACTTGATCTTCATCAATGTCAATTCATTTCCGACTTCCACCCAAGAATTTAGCCTTTACCCAAGAATTACGGAACTGAGTCCCGGCAAATTAGGATAACTGCTGTATGCCTTAACCCTTTCCTCTGCTACACCTTTCACCGCAGACTCTGCTTGATTCATTTGTCAATATAATGATAAATGTAGTTGATGGATGTGAATTCGACTTTGTTCAGTCATAGAGAAGAAAAGCTCTCTCCTCCCTCTCTCCCTCCCTCTCCCTCTCTCTCTCTCTTATTCCAGGTTAATACAAATTGTCAAAAGGCATAAATCCGGTGATGATGGATAACGTTTTAAAACTTCAATAAATACGTGGATCTTTAACCGCAACCGACCGCCGTATCTGCGCGATCCATCGCACGGGTTTAAACCTTCCTGATAGGTCGCATTGTTTCGGACGGTCGTATTTTATATCCTCGGGCGTCTTCTCGCGCCGCGCGTCTTGACATCTTATTCCGCGGTCGACGTCGCAAGTCATGCTCGCCGTGACTCAAAGACCTGTCGACGGTAAAGCGTCGTAAAGCTCCGGTTCGCGATCCTTCACCTCGCCTTATCGATAAGCATCGATAATATTCTCATTTTCGCTGAAATCGTCTCGAACTTTCTTTTGTTCGTGAAATGATGATCGGCTCGTCGTGATCTCTTCTGAGATCGCGTCCTCGGATTGTTGAAGAATTTTATGAATAATTTGTCTCAAATTTTGTTTCTCAAGTTTCTTATCTCAAATGAACTCAGTAAGCTCTTTTAGTTTTACAATGATTCAACTCCCTGATTAGAATAGGGGGCGGTATTGCCATTCAGAACACACTATCTCAAAAGTTGCTGAAAGTGTGGACATATAAACCAGAATACACGTCCATGGTTTAAGTGTAACTTATCCACATGTTACCAAAACTTAAACTTTCACCATCTCTACAGCAGCTTCTGTAGCCCGATATTGCTGTTGAGATGTATAATAAACTGGTATTCCTTTCAGGACCAATATTTAACCATTGGATGAATTCCATGATGCAGTTTTTATTGTCAATATGTTAGTTATCCACTAGTTAACTTTGACTCGAATCAACTTTAGAGCAACTACAGAAGCCCGATATTGATATTGAGATGTATGGAAGCCCGATATTGATATTGAGATATATGGAAGCCCGATATTGATATTGAGATATATGGGAGCCCGATATTGATTTTTAAATGTATGGAAGCCCAATATTGATATTGAGATATATGGAAGCCCGATTGTGATATACGGAAGTGATGATATGTTATTTAAGTCGAGTATAATTGTGACAGTTCTCGCCTCCTCGGTTCATTGATTATTGCTCATCCGAGCCTCACTAGAACAACGTGCGAATTACTCAAACACATCGTTTGTGTGTTGTATGAACCGACTGACATTTTATGCCGCCCCTGATACACTATATCCCCGGGGGTAGCCCCTTATTGGAATAATTTATCGGTTGTGTCTCGGTCGGTACACGGAGACCGTTGTGCGTTGTAGTATGTAGTGGTTATTTTCCTATTGCCCTACATCGATGTTAGTAGCAATTACACAGAACTTAGTCATCTCTCTCTCTCTCTCTCTCTCTCTCTCTCTCTCTCTCTCTCTCTCTCTCTCTCTCTCTCTCTCTCTCTCTCTCTCTCTCCTCTCTCTCTCCCTTTCTCTCTCTCTCTCTCTCCCTCTCTCTCCCTCTCTCCTCTCTCCTCTCTCCTCTCTCCTCTCTCCTCTCTCCTCTCTCCTCTCTCCTCTCTCCTCTCTCTCTGTCTATTACATCATCACCTGCATCCTCTGTGTATCAATGATAAAACCACAACATTTCATCACAAAAATCGCTTCTTTGCGCTTTACACACTAGTAGTTTCAATGTCATGTTTTAGACGTTTCAGGTCTCATATTGTAAAATTTATAATAGTTTATGCTCAGAATAAAAGCATTTTCGTAACCATTTCAGTCTATTTTCAGTCTGCATAAAAAGACAAGTGATTGAACATAACGTTTGTGTCAGTGAAAATCAATGTTTATCCCTGTAACAATAATGGGAAAGTGAACAATTTCTCTCATACATTACGTTCCCCTGATGTTGAATACCGTCCATGTCTAAAAAGGGGAAGCAAGTTCCACATTTCACCAGTTCGACTGCGACGAGTTATAATGAGTTCATTCGCGATGTAACTGGTTAACGAAGTTTGGCTCGATTAAAAACTGATTGTTTGAATCAGCGGCGGAGTTGTGTTTTGATGCAGAGGCGGGGTTGTGTTTTGATGTATAACTGCGCCACGAATTAAAAAACAATTAAATCGTGATCACGATTCGATAAGTGAGAATGGAGCGTGAGCGCGAGAGATACTAGCGTTAATTACTCGTGACAAAACAAAAGAAAAGGCGTTTATTTCTGCAGTGGTCGTCGAGTCGATTCTCTCCTGTAATTGTCTTAGTAAGACGTCAACTTTCACTCGCGAGAGATCATCCATTATATTTTACCTGTCAACGTCTCGCACGCGCTCGTGTATATTCAAGATGGCCGGGACGTTCACGCCGACCGGCCGGTATTGTTCCGGGGGATTATTTCCTAATTCGTCATTGTCACGTCGCGCGAGCGCTCATTTGAAATTCTAAATCGGTTTCGGTTTCGATTATGGCGTCTCGTGGTTATAATTGAGATCGCTATCGTCGCGGTGATAAATTTTTGCGTCGCGATGACATCTCATTGTACGGTCATTAGTGGACGGCGCAATAAGTCATTATGTTCAATAATTAATGGTGGTTTGCGACGATGGCCTTTTTGACCGCGTTATTATAGTCGCACGTGCGCTCGGCTCTCCTCATCTCCACATTTGACAATTGCTCATTATCGATTTTTAAGTCAAAAGATCGTCTATTTTTCTGCTCTCAGTCATCGCAGAGAGAGGTGAACGTGACCTCTCAGCGAGGTGTAGGAGACCTCCCTGGTCGTACACGCAGAATGATGACGATTGGATGGTATCATAACATCAAATGATCACTGCGCTTATTTATTTTCGACTATGATCAAAACTATTTCGCAATCAGCAGTTTTTAAGATGCTTTTTGAGATATTTTTGTCTTCGTATGAATTTGGAAAAAAATCTCAAATTCATTTCAACTTTCATCAACTATTCCGTAGGAAAATTCGCCTCAACAGCAACAAATTAAAATCAAACCACTACATTCCCATTGATATTAACAAAGTTTTGTACTCACTCATTCTAAGAGGCCCGGGGCTGCGGTTGCTCAAAAGTTGATTAAAGTTAAACAGTCGATAGTTGACATGGTGACGATTAAAAGTACATTGTTACTGTGGTATTTATCCGCCAGTTATCTTAACAAACTATTGACCAACTGCAGCCTTAGACTGTGCGTTTAACACATTACTTGGCAAACTTTTTTGAAGAGATTTAGGTGTAATAGTTTTAGTCGACCAACTGGTCGAATTCTTCCGCATTATTCATGGTATGCATTCGGTGAACAACCTCTTGCATTGTTTCACTTACAGTTGATGACGTTAATATTCTACTTGAGCGCTTTTACCACCGTCGGACTTCAGACCTCAACAACAATCATCGCATTGTTTCACTGCATCGCGATTTGACTCATCTCGATAAATAATTGTATCATTCCACCCTCAACAGCAGCAGCAGCAGCAGCAGCAGCAGCGGCTCAATGCACGTCTCAACGGTAAACTACCTGCTGGCGTTTTAGAGAAACACATTGTCTTTTCATGGAGAAAACGAGAGACAAATTGTCAGCACGAATGGGATAAAATCTGCTGAGTCACTCACTCACTCGCAGTTCGCAACTTCTATTGCATTTCTGTGATGGAATAAAACGCTTTATTGTTATTATCTCCGAATGTCTGCACCTGACACCGGAATCTTATCGTCGTCAGTTTTATTTCACTCTCGAGTCCCCCGTATAAATTTCAAGCTCAAATTTCTGCAGTTGTGGCTTAGCACTAGATCGAGTTTCCACTGAGGTTACGTGTTTAATTTCACCCCTGAAAACCAGTTCCACAGACTCTGAACCCAGTTCCACAGTTGTGTGGGTTTGATTTGATTCTGGACCCAGTTCCACAGTTGTGTGGGGTTGATTTGATTCTGGACCCAGTTCCAGAGTTGTGTGAGTTTGATTTGATTCTGGACCCAGTTCGACAGTTGTGTGGGTTTGATTTGATTCTGGACCCAGTTCCAAAGTTGTGTGGGTTTGATTTGATTCTGGACCCAGTTCCACTGTTATGTGGGTTTGATTTGATTCTGGACCCAGTTCCAGAGTTGTGTGGGTTTGATTTGATTCTGGACCCAGTTCGACAGTTGTGTGGGTTTGATTTGATTCTGGACCCAGTTCCACAGTTGTGTGGGGTTGATTTGATTCTGGACCCAGTTCCAGAGTTGTGTGGGTTTGATTTGATTCTGGACCCAGTTCGACAGTTGTGTGGGTTTGATTTGATTCTGGACCCAGTTCCACAGTTGTGTGGGGTTGATTTGATTCTGGACCCAGTTCCAAAGTTGTGTGGGTTTGATTTGATTCTGGACCCAGTTCCACAGTTGTGTGAGTTTAATTTGATTCTGGACCCAGTTCCACGGTTGTGTGGGTTTGATTTGACTTAAGATCCATAAGTTCCACAGTTGTGCGGGTGTGATTTAACTCTAGTTATGTTCAGAAATACTTTTTGGAACCATCCTAATACAATTCAGAGGGAGGAAAACCTATCAATAATTGAGGAAAGCAATGTTGATGTGCTAAAGTTGTTTGAGGTGAAAAGCAGAAATTGGCAAATAACTTTGAAATTTTCATCTGAAGTAACTGTAATTAGATATTTCTTATCTATGATCGGTCATGTGAAACCATAGCAACAGCGAGTGACATTGAAAGAGCCCATTTAATTACCTGTTATAGAATTCTCTTTCAACTCGGATGGAAATTGAAAGTTAATAAAATTGCGCAGTGCCTGCCAGCAGCGAACGACAGATCCACAGGTACCGAACAACGTCTTACAAAATCACCGGTATTAGTCATCATCGTTTAAACAACATTTAAACATTTTCCTCAGAAGTATTTCATGTATTCTGAGGTCGATGCTAGAATTCGTCGATGAAATTGATTAGACTTTAGTCTAGCTCGCGCGGTAGGTTTCACCCAGTCCTGAGAAAGGCCGGTTCGCGGAGCTCCGTATACTGCCTATACTAAAGAGCTCGCGTGGCGTTAGCAATATACCACTGACACTAAGGTTCTCAGTGAAACGGTAGGACAGCTTCGAAGAACGCTTGTTAGCAAAAAAGGTATAAACCCAACGCTGGTCTCGTTGAGCGGTATTATTTTATCCAAAATTCACAATTGTAAATGCAATATTGATGATGTAGTGCACATCGACTCACACAGAACCCTTTAAATAACTCGTAATTGGTATCTATGTATATAAACATTTTTTGTAACGGTTTTAACGGCATCAAGAAAATAGATACCAGTTCATACAGAATGTCTGTCTTTCAGTTACATCCTGGGAGCATAGAGATTTGCCCAACTTGGTCCATTAGGACCGGACAGCTGTGAGTGGAATTTCACTCATAAGTGGAAGATTAGTTAATTCTAAACTGCGAGATGTCCTTCATATCATTTGATATTGCATTGATCATTTTGCATCCACTGCGTTTAACCATGCAATAATTTCACTTCATTACCATTAGAGCAGATACAGCAGAATATAGATCACTTGCTCTCTCTCCCTGCCTCTCATCCTACATCTCTCCTTGCCTCCCTCTTCCTACTTCGCTCTCTCTGCCTACCACTCTCTCCTACCTACCTCTCTCTCCCTGCCTCTCTCTCCCTGCCTCTCTCCTCCCTACCTCTCTCTCCCTACCTCTCTCTCCCTACCTCTCCCTGCCTCTTTCTCCCTACCTCTCATCACACACTGCAGTCTCCAATCCCTCACAAACTGATCATTAATCATGAAAACAATGCCTCACAATCGTGAACAACAAATGTTTTGTGTTCACACGACAGACTCCTGTTTTAGTATTGTGTAACGATGGTTGTATGAATCATGTTGTTAGCGATAACGCCAGACAACCGGTAAATCCATTAATTAAAACTCTGTTTTAATCACTTATTGACGATGATGAATTTTCTCTGCTTATTGTCAGGATTTTTACAGGATTTATACCTCGATGATTGTTCAAGGGGTTCCACTATCGTTAGTTAGTCCGCTCTCTACCTGCAACACACCGATTTAAAACCGACTTTTCATTGAGCTGAACGCTTGGTCCATTCTTCAAATTGGAACAGGATAAATATAGAACAACGTAGTGTGAAGGCAGCTTATGACGTAACCGTATCGACAGTTTCATACTCGGTGAATGTTTGTCTCCTAGAGTTAAAACATCGGACATGAACCAACTTCAACTTTACAGTGAAACATTACTTACAACATTGGAACTGAGTTATGTATTTCCAAAAGCTTGAAAATGTTCGTTTTAGTTATCGATACAAAATAAAATGTAGTTTTTTACGAATTTTTTGTCCCAATTAAAAAAAAAATTCCACCTCTGGAGTTTTACCAAAGTAGCCCTCAGCACTGCTCTACTAACCTCCTAGCCTTCCCAAACTTACCACCATAACCGTAGGTCACCACACTGAGACTTGAACCTGGGTCCTTCACGCTGAAAGCCAATGCGCTAACCACTAGGCTACAGAGCTGTGGTGATTACTTGGGTTTGATAGTTTGTCTGGTCAGTGTTGTGACCACTCAGCTCTACCGTGGTCAGGCAGCTATGGTGTCGTCAGTCAGGTTTAGGTGATTGTCATATACTTTTTTCACTAACAAAACCTAATCATTCTCTGATTACAACAGATTCTTGATCGACCACAAACTAAGGCCGTAATTAATTTTTAAGAGAACAGACTCTCTAGTGTGTTTCATCAGAAATGAAATTATTTCACTGTATAAATCTCTTACTTTTTAATGTCATTCGACTAAAAACGTGTAAACCATTGATGAAACGCCATTTCCATGTTGACAATAGATAATCCCAAAGTAAATATACCGGTAATGAGAAAGATGTCTAATAAAACGTGAAAGATGAAGTCCGAAAAGTTTTCTTAAAGCTTACAATTTATTGATTGGACGTTTCGACTATAACCTAATAGTCATCTTCAGGAATACTAAATTATTAGCTTTAAGGAAACTTTTCTGACTTCATCTTTCTTGTTTTATTAGTGCGTGGTTGTAAAAATGTTTGAAATTTAAATCCTACCTCGTATCAATAGTCGAAGCGATTAAAGTCCATGTTTTTAAAAGATATTTCTGTTAAAGCGAAGTCGCGTTCGTCGTAATATCCGTGAAAGAACTACGTGTAGTGCCTCGTAAAAACGACATCAGCGTTGTCGAGGGCGACAGTAACGGCGGTGGCGGCAGACGACGACGACGAGGCTGGTATCGACGTGTGAGTGAATCATCGTCAGTCCGTGTCGTCGCAGTCCTCGTTCCGTCCGTCTGTCGGTCGGCTGTACACAGCGATGATGTGCGTGTGTGTTGCGCGTAATAGAATTTGTCATGGAGCTCGTGACGGTTAAAAAACGTGAAACTCTGCGCGTGATTAGCGGACAATGGAAACGCGATGGAGCGTGTAGGGTTGAGTTAATCATAGCGTCTTTGACCGGCTGTAATTCGATGCTGTCAAGTGGTCCCGGCTGTATTAGATTCCCGTAGACCCACCGCGGCAGCCACGCGTCATAATTTTATGAAATTCCTTCTCAGAGGAGATGAATTCCTTCACGGGATAACCACGCGCGTAGTGAAGAAAGGTCATTTGATTTACACAGATTCCTTACAGAGATCTTACTCATAGGAAAACGATCTTTTCTAACTCCTACATCCAGGCATTAAAAAACAAAATGGTCGCTTTTTCAACTGCAGATATTAAGGGTTTACTGTCTAGAAGGCCGATATCATTGAGAGAAACCCATTGAGAGAAAAGTTAGATATCGGCATCTGGTCTCATCGGCGCTAGTGGTTAGAGCGCCGTGCTAACACCAGTTTTTGATTCCCAATTTCTTAAGAATTTCTCTCACTTTCATCGTATACCTGGATAATACCTGGATATGACAGGGGGTGGGTATATAAGGGTCGTGGAAGTAGACCGTGTTTTCAACATCCCTGAAAATACTGAAAATACCCCATCGATTTCTACACTGTACATTACCCCTAGATTGTATCGTTTCTTATCATCTCAGTTTTTACTGTATTTCACATATATTCAGTCTGATTCAGTTTTTTTTTTATAACACCCTCAACCAGCGCCACGTAGGGCATTATAAGCTGGTTCGATGTTTCTTTTTCCTAATGGGGAGAGACTAGAGAAGAACCTTCGACCAAGAAACTCTGTCGCCACCAGGGTTTGAACCCATAAACCCTGGATTGACGAGACCAGTGACTGGCGGCTTAACCCACTCGGCCACTGCGTCAGTCTGATTCAGTGCGATGAAGTGTTTGTGGTGAAGAGCTGTGGCAATTTTTTACAAGTTGTGTTCACTATTACTTCTATTTATCACTCAATGAATCTTATCTTCATTGAGATAATTATAAAAAATGTGCAAAACTGTCGAAAAACTGTACATCAATATTTACTTAGAGCATCATTAACCCTGAGTCAGTGTTTCAGTCAATATCCAGTGCCAGACCAGCTTAGAGTCGGTACGCGCTTATATTGCTGGAGGAAGAATCTTCAGGTTCTACTTGATGCCATCGGTCTCGAAACCTTTTTTCGGCAACAATGTTACCAGAAGATAAAGGACAAAAAGTGAAATAAAAACGAAAAGCCTATTTGAATGAATTAGCCTGAGAAGGACAAGAGCATTGAGTAGAGGAGGAATTATTTGAAGATATACCAATTACCAATTATTTTTAGTACATATTGATAATTATTTTTCGTACCAATCATTTAAAGAAAAATAATATTATTATATGATAGGTTAAATTTCTACAGCTAAAATCGATGTTATATCATAACTTCACTAATTGAATCCAATTACAATTTACACATGATAAAAAAGCATAGCAATTTTCAAATTACAATAAAACATATACTTATATATAAACGATATCTTCTGAAACGGTAAATTTTAAGTCAGTTAGATTAAAAACATTGTTTTTTTCATGTTTATTTACTGTCTGTATGTTTTACATTCTTGTTTCACTCGCGAGAAACAGTTCGAAATTGAATATTAGTATTCATAGGTAGTTGTCACCGAGCTAAGTCACATGATTAATTTATGCCGTGTCTAATCCGTCGACGATGTCTTCGGTAATCTACGTCTGTCGACTTCTTAATACCGGGATTTCCTGACCTGTAAAAACGGCCGCTGTTTTCATTCGGTTTTTTTAGCGCTGCTGGTGAATAATATATCGAGACCGATCCACCTCTCGCTGACACGCGGTAAAATAGACCGGAAAACCGCAGTAACGCGTTCACTCCTGCAAACGATTGTTTACAAATCCACGCAGCGCATATTCTACCACATTGGATGTAGTTGTAGTTGTCATGCGTACATTGTCGGCAGTGGACATTTCTTTATGCAGAGTATGTGATTTATCATATCTGATAGATAAAGCATGTACCTTACATGCCGCAGCATGTCTCCGCCCGAGCTCATAGGTTGTAAAATTCTCCTGATGAGTTTTTATCATCGTTGACGTGACTCCGGAGTCGACTGCCACTTATGACATATGTTTTAGTCATCTTCGTCGTAAATGTCTATTTTCAGACATTTTTTGTTCACCACTCCGTGCGTCTCAGTGTGCCCCTATCAGAGTCTGTCAGTGCCGGTGTGCCCCTATCAGAGGCTGTCAGTGCCGGTGTGCCCCTATCAGAGTCTGTCAGTGCCGGTGTGCCCCTATCAGAGTCTGTCAGTTCCGGTGTGCCCCTATCAGAGGCTGTCAGTGCCGGTGTGCCCCTATCAGAGGCTGTCAGTGTTCGTGTGTCCCTATCAGAGGCTGTCAGCGCTCGTGTGCCCCTGTCAGAGGCTGTCAGTGCTCGTGTGCCCCTATCAGAGGCTGTCAGTGCCTGTCTGTCCCTTTCAGAGTCTGTCAGCGCCCATGTGCCCTATGAGAGTCCGTCAATGTCTGTGTACCCCTATCAAAGTCAGGAAGTACCTGTGTGCCCCTATTGGAGTCTGTCAGCACCCATGTGTCCCTATCAGAATCTGTCAGTGCCCGTGTGCCCCTACCACAGATGACATGCGATGTATTTGAAGAAGGCCAATCATTTTCATGTGTATAAGATGTGTGCTCAGGTGTGTTGTGAGTATTGTGACTGTCGAGCAGATTGATGTTGTATCCAGTCAGTCAGATTTTGCTGCTGCTGACTCAAGATGAATCCATTTCTTTTTCTTGTACTCCATCGCAATCCTATTTTCTCAGGCGTCGATCCATTTCCAGTTGTTGATTTCAAAGGATTGTTACAGCGTTGATGACAACTGCGCGGGTGCGACACGGGGAGTGTGCACCTATATTCCTCGTTACCCCTCGGGGCTGCAATATCATGACTCACAGCCCACTTTCTCTTACTTCTTCAACTCGCAGCTGACGATATCTTAAGATAGGAAAATGATCAAATGATTTTACGATAGCGTTTGAAAGGGTATTTTCGCAGTGAATGATTTTTTGTATCTGGCTCAGCAGCTGAAACGACAATAATTGCTAATAGTGTTTTTTTTCTGTTTACCTGGTAATGGTTCATATCGCGCTAAGACGGCAGTAACCCGCAGTGAGACCTACTTCAATAGATCACTTGTTCGTCGGGTCATGTCTTATTAACTGTTATTTAGAACTGTAAAAAGTGTGAGTTAAGATTCTCAAAATGAGCATTGAGTGAATAGGGTCGTTTGCGCAGTGATGGCCGTGATTCAAGACCAGTCTAAGAACATCTAACAACTTAAGACCACTGTTATACCTATAAGTCAATACTTAGGGATGAAAGTGGTCTTAAGACAAAGTTTGATTCACGAGTTATGATGTGTTTATTTCTGATGTGGAACTGGATCCTGAACTGTGGAACTGGGTAATGGATTGTGGAACTGGGTTATGGATTGTGGAACTGGGTTATGGATTGTGGAACTGGGTTATCGATGATAAGATAAAAACCCACTATTTACAAATTAAAAGAATTCTAAAATCGAGAATTTATTTATTGATATAAGAACACGACGTTTCGATCACACCCTAGAGATCATCGTCAGGTGTGTTATGGATTGTGGAACCGGTTTGTGGATTGTGGAACTGGGTAATGGATTGTGGAACTAGGATGTGGATTGTGGAACCAGGATGTAACACTCTGTTGTTGTTATCAGTTGTGTATAATTTGTTCCGTTCTACGATGCATTGTTTTACGATCGCTACGACGACGACGATGATTGAGTCACGTATTGTTTCGTTTGTTCGACCGCCGAGCATCGTAAGTTGTTAGCGGTGACGAGTTGAGACGCGGTTTCGTTTTCGATTGTTCGTCGTCGCCGTGGCAGCAGCGGCGGCGATGACTTGACGGAGACAAATTTGATTTAAAACGGAATGAATTTCATCGAACAATGTGTTGAGTGCTGTCACCTCTCGCAGGAATTCGCTATTGTTGAAATTTTGCGTCGGTATTTATGAGGATACCGCTGATTTGACTCACCCCCCAGTCTCTTGTACACGTCGCGTGAGTCGCGATTAATGCGTTTTGTTGAAACTAATTTGTCAAAGGAGAAAATCTCGGCGACCTGAGATTTGATACCGCGCGAGGTCTCGCCAAGTAGAATCGGCTTTTTGTTGAAAGTTGCATCCCGGATTATTTCCAACGTGTTAGAAGATTCTTAGCGAACATTTTCTATGTATACAATCAAACCTCCCTTAATGAACAACTCTCATCGATGCCTCAATAACAAATGGTCCCAAAATGTTTCTATCTAAGATACATAGATCAGTACCTCCCTTAATGAACACCTCTCTATAGTTATCATTTTGCTCGATTCCACAAGCTTTCATCACTAAACCTGGTATTTCTATGTACAATACGACTCTCCCAATGAGATTGTTAGATTTTTTTTACAAAAAAAGCTTTCAGCGATGTAATGAATCTTGTTAAATGTAGGGAATTATGAATCAAATACCGTATTAGCATCAGAATATAGAAAATTTCATTACAACAAGTTTGTTCGTTGAAATCGGGCCCAGTTTGGGGTTAGGTCTATTAAAATACGGGCTAATTAATTGTTTCAGGGTTGAATTATCTCTTGTAGCCCACTATAAAACCGCTAATGTTTTCTTTCTATCGATAGTTGTGCGCTAACGAGGCGGAGACGTTTTTAAAAGCGGCGGAACTGTTGCAGACGGATTGCGACGCCATCGACCTCAATTTAGGATGTCCACAGGCGATCGCCAAAAGAGGTACAAAACATCAGTAATATTTTGTTACTTGTTTATGTAAAGCCCACAACACACACAACGCAGATACAGGGAAACGATTGGTAGAACACTATATCCGTGTTGACGCGATGAGGAGAGAATCCCACAATGATAATAAAAAGTCCGAAAATGAAACTTCGAGATAGTAGTTTATTTCAACGTTTCGACTATATCCTAATAGTCATCTTCAGGAATAATCTATTCATCTATTCATTATTCCTGAAGATGACTATTAGGATATAGTCGAAACGTTGAAATAAACTACTATCTCGAAGTTTCATTTTCGGACTTTTTATTATCATTGTGGGATTCTCTCCTCATACAGGGAAATACAGAAACTCGCGATGAAACTCTGAAAGAGGAATAAGAAGAAAGTGTAATGGGCCACTAGAGAGTCACCAAGTATTGGGTTAGGGTTAGGGCTCCAATGGGAAATCCATAGGGTTCTAAGGGAAGGGCTTAACGTAAAAATAAGACATTTTGAATTCTATTTTTCTTATTTAGGGAATTATGGCGCGTTTTTGCAAGACGACTGGGATCGAATTACGGACATTGTGAAAACAGCGTCGGAGAATTTGAACATTCCTGTTACGTGTAAAATACGAATTCACTCCGATCTACAACGGACGATACGATACGCGCGGATGATTGAAAGCGCCGGCGCTCAGGTATAACTATCAGTCATACTCTCTGTGTTATTATTAGCGATGATTTAGAATATGAAATATGAAGTGAGAAATATCGAGGATACGCTTTTAACGATGTGGTTCAGTCAAGTTTCGAGCAATCAAACTATTGTTTACTCGTAGCCTTGCGCTCTCTCCTACCCCACTTTCTCACTCTCCCCTCTTCTTATTTGTCACTTTATGATATTATGTTGTTTCTCTTTTTCCCTCGTTTAATTTTTTTTTAAATCTTTTTTTTATTGACAATCAAGTACTTTTGAATTATTATGAATAAAATTAATTTGAATTTGTTCACTTCACTCTTCTTCCCCTCTCTGTCTCCATCTCTTTCCTCTCACCCCTCCTCTTTCCTCTCTCTCCTCTCCCTCCCTCTCTCCTTCCTCTCTCTCCTCTTTCCTCTCTCTCCTCTCCCTCCCTCTTTCCTTCCTCTCTCTCCCCTCTATCTCTCCTTTCCCTCTTTCCTCGCTCTCTCTCTTTCTCTCTCTCTCCTTCCCCTCTCTCTCTCTACCTGTCTCTAACGAATATTGCGTTTTCCGGATGGAGTTGATTTGTCTGATTGCAATCTGATTATTGCAGCCTGTTTTCCGCATGGATGGAATCGGCTGCTTTCAGATCTCAGTAGGTCTCGACAGCTATCGGAATCTAGTTAACCCGATTTCGGTGATTCACGAATCTGACGAACAACTTTACCGGGTCTAAATTTCTCCCCCGGCAGACGCAGCACTTCTCATTCTTCCATTTGGAAGAAAAAAATTTCATTTCATATCATTCCAACGTCTAATCTTTCTTTATTGTCAGTTTATTTCGAGGAACAATATTAAAACAAAGTCTATAAGTTACACGAATGAGATTCTACACATTAAAATGTAGCAAAGGAAGAGGAAAAAAGGGACCTCAAGGGATTTACGGAATTTACTTTCTCTCGTAACAGTATCTATTGATACTCGAGTCGCACCTCGTGGATCCTCACTCACCGCAGTAGCATTCTATGAATTCCTCTCTAGTAACGCGATATCGAGTGATATTTGACATTCGTTGCTTCAAACAGTTGAAAGACCGACCCGATCGTGCCACTACGGCCGTCGCTCGGGATAAAATCTCGCGCTCTCCGATACGACTGAGTCATTGTTCTCATTGGCACTGATATAAATTGATGGCCTGGCGTAGGTACGCTCGCTCACTCGCCGCAGCACCATTGTATCAATTATGGATATGCGTAAGCAGACACCGAGCATTTACGTCGATAAACGCGATTTGTTTTTCTCCCCATCGAAAACCAAAACATTGCCACACATACAACATACAATTCACAACATACAACTCACTACTTGCAATTTGCAACTTACAACATAAAATCATTTTTCACATGTTTACAGATGATATTGTCTTAATGATATATGTTTTCTGTGTCAAAGTTTTTCCTATTGCCTACTTAATGGCAGTAATATTCAATGGTTGATAATAAAAATCCCACAACAAGAATGAAGAATAAAGTCCTAAAAGCAGCTACAGTTTATTCAACATTTTGAGATCATCCTTATAGTCATTTTCAGGAATACTGAAATATTTCGGTCTTTTTTCATTCTTAGATTTTATAAATGGTACAACACGGACTCGAAGTTTTTACATCAATAGTTATGGGTTTGAAATCTGGTGGTAGCCGATCGTAACTTATATAGTTTTTTTCATTCGACATTCATCTTATTCATTCTACTCCTCCGGAAATTGAATAAAAACTCGGAGTGGAAAACGTAGATTATCCGGAGGTCTTTTTCAATAAAAATACAACAGCAGATTAGTTCTTACGGCTCTGCGTGGAAAAAATGTGGACATGCCCGCGGCAAGAGATATTTCGCAAGTAGCGGTGATAATTGTCAAGTTCTGTTGAGTGTTAACACACGGCTAAGAATCTGTAATTGTCATTTACAATGCTCTATGATTCACCACTTGACAGGGTTCTTACACCTAAGTGAAAAATGGCATGTATTGTCCGGCTTCATTAACTACAAAATGTCTTCTTCTTCTGCGATCCACCACCATGTTAATCTCGGACGCGCTTCTTTTTACGCATTGCATCGGGGACTTGTACTCCACTCGAATATCATAGAAGTGTTTTACTGCTGCTGAACTTAGGGTCCAGGGCCCAGTTCCACAGTTCTGAGTTAAGATTTGACTCCGGGTTAACTCATCAAAAATGAACTAACTTTAACTCAGGGTTAACTCTAACTCACGACTGTGGAACTGGGTCCAGTTTTGTAAATAAGTTGTGACTTATAATTGTCGATAAGATTAAAAATCCACCAGGTATATGTTTGAAAGGAATACTATTATGTTTAAAAGATTGTAAAAAACCAAACGGAAATTTAATGAATTCATTTGTCCTCTCCTGTCTATATGTATTGTAAGCAACACATTTTAGATCTTTTGATTAACTGAAATCTTAGTAGCATCAAATCAAAACTTCCAACTCAGATCTTATGAAAATTAATTCTAGCCTTTGATTTATCTATAGTGCATGTACACATCCACAGGGGTTAGCCTCTTATTTACTTATCCCTCAAAGATTTACAAAGATCCTCTCTTTCAGGTGTTGACAATTCACGGTCGAACTCGGGATCAGAAACAGCATCTCACTGGAAAGGCCGACTGGGACGTCATCAAGGCTGTGAAGTATGTATATACAAATCAACCTGAAATATGAAACAGAAACTCTTTGCTGTTTCATGACCTGCTCTGAAACATGAAACACTTTTTTTATTGTGGTGATGTCAGAGTAGTGAAGTGAAACAAGAACCTTTTGGAAGGGATTCAAATGAATAAAACTAATATTCAATTTGTCATCTAAAATACTGGATATTCCTGACAGGGTGGCCACTGACCTGGAAAACTCAGGGAATCAGAAAAACCTAGAAGAAATCAGGGAATTTGACAAAAAGATCTGGAAAAATTTGGATATGTTATTGACCACGCATCTCTTTATCAATACATCTTAAACAAAGAAATTCCTCGCGTAATTTTGTGTTATAACATGGAAAAATCAGGGAAAACTCGGGGAATTTGTAAATTGGTGCAAAGTGGCGCCACCCTGTTTTAGGATATAGCCGAAGCGTTGACTAGCTCAGGTGAACATTTCGGACTAATTGTGAGATATTATATCATCGTTACAGCACTGGTTCAGAGTGTTTCCAGTTCATGTCTCGTTGTGTGCGCGCTAACGGTTTATAGATTATCAAATTGCGTTGTTGTTGTTTTTCCGTTCGGTTAAACTCGCCAGGTCGGCGGTCACTGAAGAAAAACACCGCGCACGAATATTGCAAGTGACGTATTGTGTAATGAGGAATTCCCTCGTGAGGGAACCTTATAGGTCACTCGTACGGCAGCAATGGTGGCGGGTCTGATTTATGACTCATAGGTGTAGTACGCACAGACTATCGGTATTTCAGACGACCTGTCATCATCGCCGTGACGACGATGAGGTCGTTATTGAATCTATATCTGATTATTGCACGATTCCCTCGATTCGCGGTTGGAAATGTTTTTCAGATCGTTTTTCATTGTTCTCTAGTTAACGTATGACCTGGGGCGGGGACTCCGTTGGGATCCCGGGACGGGGGGCTTCACAGGGGGATATAACATACTACATTTCTTCTATCGAAACGAACAAATCGTTAACAGATTTTGCATTCTCTTCTTTAAACTATGAGATTTCAATTTGTGGGGATATATATTGGAACATTTCAATTTTGTGGCCATTCCTCCTGATAGTGGCATCGATCCCTCCTCTCTCCTTTTGTTCCGAAACTTCCGAAACTTCTTAAACTAGTTTTGGAGGTGTGTGATTATTCATTGAAACTTTTTTTACCCTCCTCCCTCCGTCCCGACATTTCATCAATGTCTACATCACGATAACATAGAGAGACACAGATTAGCTTCGTTCCTTTATGACTAATACTCTCTGATTGGTCGGTTGGTTGGTTGGTGATCATCATGTCTCATTCATTGTCGACAGAAAGAAGAATCGTAAATTGTTTGATTTGTGTTCGTCGAAACGCAGCATGAAAATGTTAGTCAGAAACCAATTGTAGCTTATTAAACGACCGTGTTGTTACTGTGTCTCTTTCTTCCCTTATTCGATTTCAGTTGCTGCTTTAGTTAGAGTACGAAACATTGTTTTCTTCTTTCGAAGTTAGGTTCATGTTGCGAACATCCATTACTGTAAGGTCGAAGGCCCTGAGAAACTCAACTAATCAAACTACCGTTAGTTACAGTATCACAACACATTGTCCTAAAGCGTCCGAGTCTTGGGTTCTTTGTTTACTAGTTTACTTGATTTCAGAAAAAGCATCCTGAAATCCCCTATGACATCACTGAATGGTGTTATAGAATCAAAGTGAAAAGAAAAATAGCAGCCACTTTCAGCCACACTATTCATAATGGCTTTTCAAATTAAGTTGACAACATTTGATGATATCTTTGGAAGAGATTTAAGGAGCTTCTATTTTTGATTTCAGAAAAAGCAGCCTCCTAAATTGCCTTATGACCTCACTATAAAATGATGTTATAGAATCAAAGTAAATCTCATTTAAAGAATAAAAATCTTGACTTTGTCGGCAACATTTATTGAAAAATCTTAACTAATTTTAGCCAATTAGCTTTACTAGTTGAGAGAACCACAACCGCTTGGCTTTGTTTGTTGCATTTGTGTTTTGAAAGATAGTGGAGATTTTAAGAATAATGGCCACCACTTAAACACTATTCATAATGTCGTTTCATGTTAAGTTGGCAACATTTGACGATATCTTTGTGAGATTTAAGGAGCTTCTACAACGAGCCTGCCTTGATATGATGAAAATTCTAAATCTTCCAGTATTTTTATTTGGCACCGATGCCCTTTTACCTGAGGGTGAAAGTTCAATCAATAAAGGCAGCTCTTCTCTTGTCAACCAGTTCCAATATTCTCATTCACCCATCTCTCCGCGATCTGCAGTTTCTTTTGATCTGACGGAGCCTTTATAGTTGATGAGAAATGATTCACTAACCATCAAACCGAAAGAGACGAGAGAGAGTTGTGAGTTGTGAGTGACCTGATCACTTTGTGACTATCAGGATTTCTATGAATTGCGTAATATAAACTCACGTCAACATCTTATCATTGGCTTTTGATTTTAGACGAGGAGTTGCTAAACCATTATCCAGTTACGTACTTGTCAATGTAAATGGCAAAATTATATTAAATTTCTTCTCGTATTTTCAGGCAAGCTGTCGGTATTCCTGTGATTGCGAATGGCAATATTTTAGATTTTAACGATATAGAAGATTGTTTACGGTATACGGGAGCTGATGCTGTCATGTCGGCTGGTAGGTTCTTGCTCTAAGGTTCAGTGCAGGACTTTCAGTGCATAGTTGTTTATTTCACCCTAAAACGTGAAACAGGTCGTACTCTGTAGGTTTACTGTTTCTATTAGGAATCACATGCTTTAAATGTAGTACTAAGAAGCTTCATCAGGTGAATGAGTTAAGTCGATGAAGAAACAATAGTGTTTATAGGGAGACTGTCACTGATTCGAGTACTGCCTGTTTTCACTTCCACTTTGACACCAGCTTAACAAATTTCACAGTGCCTTAGAGACCAGGAACTAACACTGTATAGGACACTAACAATGGTATTGATGATAATAGTAAAAAGTTTATTAATTTTCAGAGGCTATTCTCCACAACCCAGCTTTATTTAGTGGTAAAAACCCAAACGTCTGCGAGATGGCTGAAGAGTTTTTAAATCTGTGTTACGTCCATTCGACAGATATTGGACATGTTAGGACCCATCTGTTCTGGTTGTTTGCATACAGGTAAAAATAGCAAAAAAAGATTGTTTTTAAATAACAACATTTTTCCCGCTGAAAATACAAGAAAATTCCTCATTATCACTTGATGTTTTTTCAGTTTACCCAGTTTTCCGGATTTACAAATGCAACTGGGAATGGCGAACACGATGGATAAATTGAAGGATGTCGTTAACAAGTTAAAACAGTGTTTACTGCTAATGAAAGAGACATACTCATCTAGTGACAGTGATAGATATACCCTCGAGCCTTGGATCTGTCACTCTAGACCTCGAGTTAAGAATAAATGGTGACTATACTTTGTAGAGCAATGTCTTGAAGTTGAAGTTTATTTTCATTAGCTACAATCGAAGAACATTCATCAAAATACTTGAAACTCGGCAAATTGTTAACGTCATCTATAGTAAGATAATGATTTTTTTGGAACCAGTAACAAAGTCACGAATTATAAAGTACAAATATTGTCTCAAATCTAAAAACAGGTCTTAAGCTGTTTTATTGGCTATTAAACGAAGAAAAGCGTCTAAATCTTGAATAAGCAACTGGCCAGCAGATTGGCTTCGTGAAGTGTTATTATTGAGAAAATTAACTAATGATTTAATTGAAATTATTTTTTTTTCTATTTGTAGCGATGGAACTACAGTGAGATGTAACATTCAAGGTCGAGATGTGTCGGAAACTAAAACTGCTGTCGAACATTCAAATATCGGAGCTGATTGTGAAGAAAATGATCTGAATTTAATGCATTTATGGTCGGATTCTGACGGCGACTCAGAAGAGAGTGAAAATAATACCTTATCTGTAAGTTCAGTAATTACCTACCGATATATACCCTACTTAATTCAGTTGCGAAGAATAAGAAATTCTCTTTACGTTGGGAATAGAATGTTGACAAGGCTAGAGTTTCTAAAGCACAAAAAAGCAGAAGATTTTTATGGATTTTTTGTTCAAGATTTTCGGTTGAAAAAAGAATTCGAAGTTTTTGATAAATTCAGCAGTTCTGTCATTGAGGGTTTGACAACCTTAATTCAGTTGTGAACGAATTGAACAAACATGCATTTTCAGAAAGGGGAGAAGAAGCAATTGCGCTCGGAGCAGAAAATCGCCGGTAAGAAAATACGCAGAAAGAAACAACTGATGAACCGACGCCAGAAAATACGAGAAGAGCGTCTGCAATTACGAGGTGAAAATCATTTTCAAGAAGTGTCAGTAGTCGAGTCATTTTCGAGGAGATGATGGTAACTCAGACTTGTTCATTATTTTTGGTGTTTTCTCATCAAATAGTTTATCAATCTCGAGTCCAAATAAAATGATAACATAAAGACACTACTTTTTCACAAAAACCATTGATTTATAAGATTGTCGATGATTATATAGTAAACTGGTAAGTTAACTGATTTGTTGTTGAAGTTCAGTAATGTAAATGAAGTCCTTAGGATATTTTCTTAAATATATATAACTTTATTTGGAGGAAAATATAGAAATATAAAATTTTGCTGAGCTTTACAAATCTTAGATTTAGATATTAGACTCAATAGCTGATTATTGAAGTGTGATTTCTGGTTTGTTTAGAGGTCGGTGAAGCTGAAAGTGAACATATATCGAAATATGACAAGAGACAAATAACGAATGAACGTTTAAAAGAAGCATTGAAAACAGGATTAAGAGTTTGTATCGATCTCAGTTTAGAAGACACAATGAGCAAAAAGGTAAAGAAGCTGAAAGAATTCTTTTGTCGGTGGTTGCAATCACTGTCTCTTCTCGAATGGTCCAGGCAGCATTTTACCAATACTACTGAATGGCTTAGCATCAAAATGTGAAGTGACATCGATCGCCTTATACGGTTATCAATCTGCAATCGGCCCTCAGACAACAGACAAATTAAGCGAAATCAAATTTCTGTCGGCTTTCCGAGACCATAGTACCGTCCTTACAAAAGCTATTCGTCAAAAGCTCCCAAAGCCTCCTTGAATAATATGGGAGTAGGCAGCAGATTGATACCTGAATTAGTACCTCTGTCTAATACTGATGTAACACTAAAGATGATGGATATATTGTATTTAAGGAATGCAGTCGACTCGCTCAACAGTTGTGTAGATTGTATGGATACAATCGTCAATCAGAAAACCCACTTTCGCTTCATTTTACCGGCTTTGATAAATGTGGAATATTGTACAAAGAATGTCAGCGAAAAAATGACGGTTTCGAACAATACATCGTGAGTTTAGAAATAGATTTTTCGTTTCATGCTCTAAAATGTCAGGAATTGGTTCCACAGTTTTTACAGAGATTCGCAGTTTCTTAGGGGGGAAAATCAGGGATTTCCGTATTTATTTTTCCCTGATTGGAGAATCGGGGAATTCTGACTCGTGTCTTTGAAATCATCAGGGAAAGGTCAAAGATTTTGAATTGTTGGCCTCTTGTTGTGGTGATGAGTGGAACCTTTTGATTAGAAACAGCCCCCACTGAGGATATCAGGGAATTTTGATAAAAAATCAGGGAAGATATAAGGGAATTTGGATTTTCTGATCTGTAAGAAACCTGCAACTGAAAATGGACGGATCTTAACTCCGTAGTGTCGGGCTTAGAACTGTTGGACTGAGTGTAATGAAATGTTGTTGAATTCAGGAAAGAATTTGCCCCTGACTCCGAACTGAAATTAAAATGTTGTTTATCTTGTTTTTGTCAGGTGAATATGCACGAGGAATTGCACGGTGATATTTTCGATCCGGCGGATATCGTTTATCTTTCGCCCGATTCTGAGAATGTTTTAGAAGATCTCGATATATCGAAGGTCTATATGATTGGAGGATTGGTTGATGAGAGTGTCACGAAGGTATGAGTCTTATTTTCGAATTTATCTTAGCAGTTATATTCAATTTCAGCACACATATTTTAATTTGAAGCTCCCAAGACCCATTTTCACAGACTATGAAAGATCAAATTAGTTCATTTTCTGGCCTAATTTTCACAGGTCTTGATTGAAAACTAACTTTTGAATTGATTGAGCGAGAATTAAACAATACGTGAGCACAGTCAAGACTTAGATTTCAGACCAGTCTAAGATATCTTAGTCTATAGCCATCCTTATAACTTCAAACTAGTCTTACGATTCAAGATCATTGGACTTTACACACGACTACACAACTGGTATCTAACTTAATTTTAGTCAGATTCAACTCAGAACTGAACAGACCTGGTCACCGTTGTTTTGTACATATCCTCACATTTTCTTTTCCTTGTATTTCTTTTTTTCAGAACATAACACAAAGTCGAGCGAATTCTAGTCATATTCAAACAGCCCGGTTACCTATAGATGAATACATGGTGAAAGCTGATGTGGGAACTTACAGTCAAATTCTAGCTCCAAATCAAGGTATTGTATGCAATGTTTTATGCTCGAAACAAAGTTGAAAATATACCATTTAGAACGAAGTACTTTTATATTGCCTCATTGAATAGATATTCTTTCACCGTGTCAATTTATGCGTTTTTCACTTTTGCAGTCTTTCAAATTCTTTTGACGTACTACGCGACGCGAAGTTGGCCGAAAGCATTTCAAACCGGTATTCCAGCGAGAAAAGGTTTCATTGTCGACGAAGCCTACAAATTATGACACGATGACAATTTGTAATTATAAGGTTTAAAAAGATTGGGAGAAAATGAAATGAATAAATCGATATTTTTATGCTAATTTTATCCGTCTAATCTTCGGTTGGCTCTGTTCCAGTAATCGTTAAACTAGACGTAAAACGTTGCTGTTTTCTTTGAGGTATTTTTGTCACCCTATTATGTAAGAAACATGTTGATTGATTCATACGTGTCTAAGTCTGTTGAAATACCCGAAGCTTGCCTGGGCCCCGTGTTGCGTATCTACCCTATGATGTATTTAATCGGATTTGAAAACGACCTAGAAACAATGTATCAACACTAGATCGTAATGGAATGATATCAATTGAAGCGGGTTGAACGCGGGTAGTGCAGGAGTGAAAGAATTCGATTCAAGCCTCAAACTATGAAATCACCCCCAATTGATTGACAAGAAGCGAAGGAAGTCATGTACACGCCTTGCGCTATTTTCACAGTAATACACCCCAAGATGAGGGACACAGTGTGAGCCTAGGGCACATCATGGGCACAAGAATAGTTACAATAATAGTAAAACTAATAATAAAAGAATAAGTAAATGATAATAACAATAATAATTTTAATTTTTGATAAATCAATTTACCCGGTACTTTTCAATCTTTCAAATTCATCGCGTACACAAGCCATTTGATCGAGTCTAAAGCCGTTTATAGTCTTAGGAGAATGAGACCCCCAGACAGTATGCGAATAGATGTTAACCACTGACCAAGCCGACTGGTTAGCACGCTTGCGTTCTACGTACGAGACTCAGACATTGCGTCACGTGTCAAACACGTGAACAGTTGCAGGACTGGTTTATGGTTGACAACTTTTGAAATCCTTTAACAACCGTTGACTCGTTTCAGGCATGTCTGGATGGTTTTTTTTTAATCGTAAGTGCTTTAATAGATTCGCCTTAACAAACGCGAAGTCTTTCATTCTCAATTCGACAACGACAGTAACCGGACGCATTCCTCATAAACCCTTCCTCCTCTAGACCTCTGATCATGTCTGCCAACTCAGTACCCATGGACCAGTATGATGACGGTATTGCTGCTGAATTATACGATGCCTATGTCGGCTGCCGTCCGGACGCCTATAACCAGTGGATTTGTAAAAATCTCAAAGAACATAACTGCGAAACTGTTTTGGACGCCGCTTGCGGAACAGGGTAAGGAAAGCGTGTATCACGCGGAAAAGGATGAGACGCGAAACAAAAACACATAATTTCTTTCAATTTTCTATCCATACTCGTTTAGGATCGATTCGGTGATGTTGATTAATCAGGGTTTTCAAGTGACCAGCACCGATTACAGCGATCAAATGTTGAAATACGCGTTCAAAAGAAGATGGACGAACAGAAAAGACGAACGTTTCGAAAACTGGGGTAAGACCGTAGCGCGAGGAGTCGCATGGAGAGATTTCAACCCGGGATAACGCAACCTCGATTTCCATCTATTTCTAGTGATAGAACAGGCGAATTGGTTAACACTGGCTGACGATCTCGAGAACGCCGGAGTTGCCGCGGTTCGTACCGGGTTCGACGCCGTTATCTGTTTGGGAAATTCGTTCGCGCATTTGCCAGATACCGACGGCGATCAGCGAAGTCATAAGCGGGCGATGGCGAACCTGGCATCGATGGTCAAACCGGGTGGAATTCTGCTGATAGACCATCGAAACTACGACGGGATTCTTAAAACTGGAGTCGCTCCTCAAGGACGAACACCTCATATAAACGTATGTACAGTCAACCCTAGATATACCAACATGTATTCTAAAAACCAATCATTGGACCTGACATTTCGGATTCTCATTGATATTATATTAAGTTGGGATTGTCTATTCACCACATCCAATAGTAATCATATATACATGTACTATAGATCATATGAAGTCTTGACTGAACAGATTTTAGATATTCATCATCATTGGCTCCTTCAGTCTTTCGACCATGGATAAACAGCGCCGCAGAGAGTTCAGTTTAAATCCTAGCGTCTTAGATATTGCTGTTTGATATAAGGTAGTGTTTTTCTTTTCTATGCAGAGCCAATTCGTACGCGATATCAAGTGTTTCAATTTGTTCGTCGACGGTAAACCGGCTTCGGTGACGCTCGAGTATGTTTTCGACATGGAAAAATTACTGAAAGCGAGAAATGGATTCAGTAAAAGCGACCTCAAAAAATGGTAAATAGAATATTAAATTTTTTCTATTCACCTAGTCAGACTGTTATATATATATATATGCTAACTATCTCGTTTTTCAGCAACCCTAAATTTCGTTTGACCTACTACCCTCATGAGCGCGAGACATTCACGGCTATGTTAGAAGAAGCATTTGGACCCGACTGTAAATACGAGGTTTTCGCCGATTTTTCTAAATTAGGCGAACTGGAGTCACCCGCCTACTATCATTACCTAATTCAAAAACCTGCATTAAATCAATAGGTAAACTATAATCTATAATGATGATTTTAGTGTGTGGTAATTGAACACGTCCCACAATTCGTATTTTATATGATAGAATTTCCAACCATATTTGAATTGAATACACTCACAATCCTCTTTGCGTATTTTTGGTAATCGATGTTGTGCAGAAACTCGTTCTAAAATGTATATTTACGTTTTAAAAATTCATGATATTAAGAAATTATTATATAAACTGAATTGTAAGATTATCATTATAAATTATAATATAAACATTAATAAATGAATGATTGATTAATGTTATACACCGATCTTGTTCATTTTGTCGGACTTTTTTCGACGGTTTTAAAGGAGGACGATGGTTCAACGCGCTGCGGAGAATTCTGCCAACCAATTCATCATAGATCTGCGCATTGATCCCTCCCACACCCGACGGCTAAAAGTAGCCCAATCTGCTATAGATCACTTTCACTAACCTGGGTAATGCGAGATTTCAATACGATTCATGCACGATGAACGAAAAGATCAACAACAAACAACAACAAAATAAACGATCCCTCTACCAGCCAACCTAGTAGAATCAAGTGACAGAACATATATACTTAAGTTATCATCCAGCCTTTTACTTGGTAGCCTCACAGATACGATACGAAAAACCAGTCTTGAAAATCATACATATCAATTAAAAAGCTTGCGAACAATGAATTTTGACAAATTTATTTTGTTTTTTATCGATACGGCAACCTTTCTATCGTCTGTCAAAGTATCTCTTTGTAATTATTAAAAGAAACTCGGCCGGTGTCGAAATGTCACGACACTTCAAACTAAAAAAGTAGGTCAATAAAACTAAACCTTTGAAATATATGTTAATAGTGTCGACTATAAGAGTGATTATATCATACATTTCAAACATTTGAATATTGTATTGTTCTCCATTGGATCAGTTTTATTTGATAAACTATGTCGACTAACTGTAATACTGCAGAGCAGCACCCGACTCTGCATCAGATCCCTGGCCAATACGAGATCGTCGAACACGGATTTATCGGAGGAGCTTTATTGCCCAAAGAAATGCTTGAGAAACTTCGCAATTTCGAAGTCTTCGAAGACGATTGTTTTGTGGCCACCTATCCGAAAACTGGTGAGTTTCGAATTTAAACTGCATCAGCATTTCAACGTGAAATGGTTTACATATTTGAAATTTAACATGAAGTTTACCATATACAAGGATTTCCCATAAGAGGCAAAATCTAGTTCCCCAGTTGTGTCTTTTATCTGGATAACGACTCGGGACTTAAGTTCACTTGATTTCTAGATATCCTTATTGTTACGTGATGTATAGATAAGAATTACCGCAGCTATCTTACAAATCACGTTTCTTTACAGGGGCCAATTTGACAAAAGAAACGGTGTTTTTGATTAACCAAAACGGAAGCGATGAAGTTGCCAGACGAAAAACAATCCAAGATAGATGTCCTTTCATCGACCACAGGGGGTTTTCACTGGTCGAGAAGTTGCCTCGTCCACGAGTTTTACACAGTCATATGCCATTTGATATGTTCCTGATACAAGCAATAGAAAGGAACGCCAAAATTATCTACGTCTTGAGAAATCCTAAAGATACTTTAGTTTCGTTTTATCACTTCTACAAGTCGTGTAGTGTTTTTGGTAATTTTCCAGGTACACCCACCATGCTAATTTTATAGTTGAATCAGTCTAAACATTGCATCAACCTGAATTCTATTCATTTTCAGGTTCATGGGATGATTTCTTCCAACTTTTCTTGCATAAGAAATTGTTCTGCGGAGATTTCTACGACCACGTTTTGAGTTGGTGGAACCAGCGACATCGCGATAACATTCTATTCCTGAAATATGAAGATATGGTCACCGACCCGAAATCAAACATTCTGAAAATCTGCGCCTTCCTCGGTAAAACTCTGTCTGACGATAAAATCGATAATATCATCAAACAGACGAGTTTTGAAAGTATGAGAGACAATCCGATGACTGATTACAGCCAATTAAAAGAACAGGATAACAAAATATGTCCGTTTATGCGCAAAGGAAAAATTGGAGACTGGAAAAACTTTTTTACAGACGAGCAATGTAAAATCATTGATAAAATTCACGAGAATCGTTTGGCTGAAACTGGTCTCAGTTTTCAATTCGAATGATTTACGTAAACGCGCAAGGATGAAATTTCACAGTTTAAAACTAGAATAAAACTAGCTCGCTATGATAATTATAATGATGAGAATTCATGATTATCAACTTGTCTGAGGTAAACTGATTGATTGTCCACTAATAATGCGTAGCTGAGCTGTGAATTCAGTATTTTTCTGTGTATTCTTGAGTCCTGCTTTCTTGCTATATATAAGTTAACTAATAATTTCATTCTCTGTCGTTCCAGTGCATATCTCGATATATACTATACATAGAAGATGAATCAAATCTAAGAAAAAACATTTTATTCGCGTATTTTCAAAACTTACACTACCGGCAATAAAATTGAATATATTATGAATATCTATGAATGAATGATAAAAAATCGTATTATTTCGATTTCGTCGGACTTTTTTGACAGTTTTATTTATACGGGAATTACAGCGTTTCGTGTACAAAAAAATTCCCCGAGACAGGGAGCTCTTTTCTATTGTGTAGTTCATCCCCGATTATGTTTAAGGTCAAGGCTATCGTATTACCGCGGACGCGCACCGATGACTGAGCGGAGACTTTAAGAAAAAAAACAATTCATCAAACATAACTTTCAGTAAAATACAAGAACGAACAATGAAAGTAGGGCAGGCAACGGCGGAATAGTCATTATATGTCTGGATTTCAGTGGTCCAAGATTTTTAAAATAAATTTTGAAAACTTTTAAAATAATGTTACGTGAAATTGACTGTTGAAACTTGAATAGAACCTTCATTGCACGTATAAATACATTCGTAAACAAAGCCGGTTCCTGAAAAACAAGTTTTTAGCAATTGTATCCATAAATCATCACGGTGAATAGAATATCGGAATCCAGCAAAGATTGCGAACAACAAATTTCACCAATACCTGATTCTGTTTCTTCATCGATACGGCAACCATTCTATCGTCTGTCAAAGTATCTCTTAGTAAATGAACAGAAATAAATTCGAGAGGTCTATACGTCATATCATAGAACTAAAATCAAATCAATTGCGGAGACTAAAACGTCACTTAATACTATTAAAATTTCAATATAGCAATTATAACATGTCTGTTCATATTGTCGATGACCTACATACATAAACTTTACGAGCTAACATCATTTGATTTAACATACATTGAAATTCATATTTTTTTCTCCATTAATTCGCTTCATTTGATCGACCTGGTGCAATGTCGACTGACTGTACTTATACTGCAGATGGAAAGCAATCCTCGACTCTACATCAGATTCCTGGCCACTACGAGATCGTCGAACACGGATTTGTCGGAGGATATATAACGCCTCCGGATATTCTCGGAAAAATTCGCAATTGCGAAGTTTTCGAAGACGATTGTTTTGTGTCCAGCTATCCGAAAACTGGTGAGTTTCATATACACATTTCAGTAGTATTCTAATGTAAAAAGGCTTATTGAAAATTGAGAATGAAGAAAAAACCATAAGCAAGCATCTCTTATGAAAGGTAAAAGTTCCACACTTGTGTTTTAAACCTGGAACGTAACAATTCAGAACTACATTCGAAAGTTTACTTAATTTCTAGATATCTTAATATTACAAAGTCAAACGAAAGACTACCGTAACTAACTAGCAAATCTGGTGATGTTTCACAGGGACCACTCTCTCAAAAAAGAAACGGTGTTTTTGATTTATGAAAACGGAAATGATGAAGTTGCCAGACAAAAACCAATGCACGAAAGATGTCCCTTCATCGACACACCCGAGTGGTTTCCATTGGCCGGGAAGTTACCTAGACCACGCGTTATGAGCTGTCATATGCTGTTTGACATGTTCCCGATTCAAGCAATTGAGGGAAAGGCTAAGATCATCTACGTCATGCGAAATCCTTAAGATACTTTAGTTTCGTATTATCACTTCTACAAGTCGTGTAATACTCTTGGTAATTTTCCAGGTACCTAATACTCCCACCATGTTGATAATTGCATAGCAGAATGTGGTCTAAATGCTGTATCAAACTAACTTCCTTTTATGTTTAGGTTCATGGGATGATTTCTTCCAACTTTTCTTGCATAAGAAAATATTCCTCGGAAATTTCTACGACCACGTTTTGAGTTGGTGGAACCAGCGACATCGCGATAACATTCTATTCCTGAAATATGAAGATATGGTAACCGACCCGAAATCAAACATTCTCAAAATCTGCGCCTTCCTCGGTAAAACTCTGTCTGACGATAAAATCGATAATATCGTAAAACAGACGAGTTTTGAAATTATGAGTGACAATCCGATGACTAATTTTAGCCAATCACCGTACCAGGATAATAAAATATTCCCTTTTATTCGTAAAGGCAAAATTGGGGATTGGAAAAACTTTTTTACAGACGAGCAGTGTAAAATCATTGATATATTCATGAGGATCGTTTGGCTGGAACTGGTCTCAGTTTTCAATTCGAATAATCTACGTTAACGCACAATTGTGGAAAACACTCTTCAACATAACTAGCTCACTTATAAAAATGATTATACTTATGATTTCATTGTCTATAGCGACTGATGTATCCCATTCAATAAATCACACACAAACGAAAGATACCAAATATGATAAAACATTTATACGTGAATATTTAATGTGAATACAATTGCAGCAAAATAAAGTTATCTAATAGTAAACAAAATCCGTTTTGAAAGAATAGATACTCTTTAATAAGATCAGCCAATATCATAGCGATTTCTTATATAGAAATAAATAACTATCTAATATCGGACAAATATCTGATTATTCTATGAATTAGGAACCGGCGGAACAGTGTCGAGTTTGAGGACAAAAAATGATCAGTTGCAGTTAAATCTCATCGTAGATCAACATCTTAATCATGTTTAAGCTGAGAATGAAAAGATGATACATTCCAAATTATGAATTTCTGACGATGCTCTGTCAGTTGAAGTCACGTCCGAATAAATATCCAGCCAGGCACAGATGAATAAAACATGATGTATCTATAACATTGATGCGTGACAATTGAATTAATGGTTCATGAATTATCTGATATTGTAGAATTCATTTCAATCCCTTTTTAATGGCGAGCTTTAAATAATGCTCAATTATGCGATCGCATTAGATTTAGATTTGCAATTTTCAACCGACCTCTGATATAGTTTCAACTAATTTGTTCGCCTGAATAATATAACATCCATGCTTTGCCAGATATTTAGTTTTACATAAAATATGGTTATCGTTATTACGGCCGTATTAGGTACATATTAATTTTATTTTCTCCATTTGTTCAGCTTTTTATATGTCACCATGTCGACCAGTTGTGCTGATACTGCGGATAATAAACAGTTCTCGACTCTGTGGAAGATTCCTGGCCAATTCGAGATTGTCGAACACGGATTTATCGGAGATTGTTCTACGTCTCCAGACCATCTCAACAAAGTTCGCAATTTGGAAATTTTCCGAGATGATTGTTTTGTGGTCAGCTATCCTAGAACTGGTGAGTTTCAAATTCTTTCTTGCCATGGGAGCTGCCGTGCAGTACCTTTTGCCACCGCTAAATTAACAAATTCTGGTGATGTGTTGCAGGGACCACTTTGACACAAGAAACGGCGTTTTTGATTAATTACAACGTAAATGATGAAGTTGCCAGACAAAAACCAATTCAAGAGAGATCCCCATACATCGATACGATTAAATGTTTTCCATTAGCCGAAAAGATGCCTAGACCACGATTAATGAAAAGCCATCTGCCGTTTGACATGTTCCCGATTCAGGCAATTGAGGGAAAGGCTAAGATCATCTACGTCATGCGAAATCCTAAAGATACTTTAGTTTCGTATTATCACTTTTACAAGTCGTGTAAAAGTCTTGGTAATTTTCCAGGTACGTAGTATATACCAGCCATGTTGATAATATCATAGTTCAATTGGTCTAAACATTGTATCGACCTGAATTCTATTGATTTTCAGGTTCATGGGATGATTTCTTCCAACTTTTCTTGCATAAGAAATTGTTCTGCGGAGATTTCTACGACCACGTTTTGAGTTGGTGGAACCAGCGACATCGCGATAACATTCTATTCCTGAAATATGAAGATATTGTCACCGACCCGAAATCAAACATTCTCAAAATCTGCGCCTTCCTCGGTAAAACTCTGTCTGACGATAAAATCGATAATATCGTAAAACAGACGAGTTTTGAAATTATGAGAGACAATCCGATGACTGATTACAGCCAGTTAAAAGAACAGGATAACAAAATATGTCCGTTTATGCGCAAAGGAAAAATTGGAGACTGGAAAAACTTTTTTACAGACGAGCAATGTGAAATCATTGATAATATTCACGAGGATCGTTTGGCTGGAACTGGCCTCAGTCTACAATTCGAATAATTAACTTGAAAACGTTGGTGAAATCTTACACTCTCTCAAACACTGTTCAACACAACTAGCCCCAATAAGCTTTTATTTTCTATAGTGCGCTTCATGGGTTTCAGCACGATTTACATATCATCTCATTATATTGCACAATTGAATAAAACAAAATTTGACAAAACATTGTGGTTTTGGAGAAACAAAATTGATTTCGTGTTGACAAACATCGATCTCAAATCATTCAAGCACTCATGCTTTTATTCTGAACGAAGTCATTCATCTCGTTGAAGCTGAGATGGAAAACGACAATATGCAATAGATCGTGAATTTCTGACTTAGCTCCGTCAGTTGGAAAACAAAACCCTGGTTCAAAACAGTATGGTCTATACGCTATGTCCAGTCAGGTAAGGTCCACCGAAATAAATGATAATGTTTAATACCTACAATGTTGATGATATACAAGCATTCATTTACAACTATATTTGATTACCAAATCCATGAATCATTGGATTATCTGAACTTAGTTTCATAGGTAATGAATCGAGATATCGTACTTTCCGAACGGATTTTTCTGATTCTATTGACCCATTCAGGATTGAGTTTTATTTTACTGAAACAACTGAGTTGACGAATAGATTGTTCGATTTATAGTATATGATAAATGACATAACTCCATTCGTAGCCAATACTTTGTCTGCTCGGGATTGGTCGTCGTGTAAAGTAGCACCGATAGAACGAAAATACATTCTTAGCAGAGACCCGGATGACAGAATTACTGAAACTGCCAATACCAGGCAAACACTAACATCAGCAGCAATATAATCAATAAACCACCATACAGATAGATGGATCGGGAGCTTGGGTATTATGCCTTCAGTTCCACTGGTCAAAGATTCAACTCACTCAGCGCTTATCGTTTACAGACATACACCAGTCTATATACTCAATACTGTTTTCACAATTGAAGGTATTTGTAATTTTCTACCCCTATACGTTAGTTATGTCAGCCACTATGTATTCATCGGATTAACTATGATATTTAACTATGCATTTGTGACGTATATGCTGTTGCACTTTCGTGACCCATTATAGCATAATGAAATACGTAGCGTTAAGATATGATAACCTCGATATAAACACCGACTTTGCATGACACATTATGTTCATTTGATTTTCTCCGTTTGTTCTTCAGCTTTTTAACTGTCGCCATGTCGACTAACTGCACTGGTACTGCAGATGATGAGCAGTTCTCGACTCTGCATCAGATTCCTGACCAATTCGAGATCGTCGAACACGGATTTATCGGAGGGTATTTTACGCCTCCAGAAATTCTCGACAAAGTTCGCAATTACGAAGTCTTCGAAGACGATTGTTTTGTAGCCAGCTATCCGAAAACTGGTAAGTCTCAGAAATCCTCGCTTGTCAGGTTAGTGGTTCCAGTACGATGAGGAGAGAATCCCACAATGATAATAAAAAGTCCGAAAATGAAACTTCGAGATAGTAGTTTATTTCAACGCTTCGACTATATCCTAATAGTCATCTTCAGGAATAATGTTACCATTATTACCATTATTCCTGAAGATGACTATTAGGATATAGTCGAAACGTTGAAATAAACTACTATCTCGAAGTTTCATTTTCGGACTTTTTATTATCATTGTGGGATTCTCTCCTCATCGCGTCAACGATATTGTGTTCTACCTATCGTGATGGTTCCAGTACCTTGTCGGTCTGCTGTCGAGTGTGATGCCGTTAAGCGTGATTTTTAACAGGGACCACTTTGACACAAGAAACGGTGTACTTGATCTATCACAACGGAAATGATGAAGTTGCCAGACAAAAACCAATACACGAGAGATTTCCTTACATCGATACTAATGAACTTTTTCCATTAGCCGAAAAGATGCCTAGACCACGTTTAATGAAAAGTCATCTGCCGTTTGACATGTTCCCGATTCAGGCAATGGGAGAGAAGGCTAAGATTATCTACGTCATGCGAAATCCTAAAGATACTTTAGTTTCGTATTATCACTTTTACAAGTCGTGTAAAAGTTTTGGTAATTTTCCAGGTACGTAGTATATACCAGCCATGTTGATAAAATCATAGTTCAATTGGTCTAAACATTGTATCGACCTAAATTCTATTCATTTTCAGGTTCATGGGATGATTTCTTCCAACTTTTCTTGCATAAGAAATTGTTCTGCGGAGATTTCTACGACCACGTTTTGAGTTGGTGGAACCAGCGACATCGCGATAACATTCTATTCCTGAAATATGAAGATATGGTCACCGACCCGAAATCAAACATTCTCAAAATCTGCGCCTTCCTCGGTAAAACTCTGTCTGACGATGAAATCGATAATATCGTAAAACAGACGAGTTTTGAAATTATGAGAGACAATCCGACGACTAATTTTAGCCAAACGCATTATCAGGATAATAAAATATGTCCTTTTATTCGTAAAGGAAAAATTGGAGACTGGAAAAACTTTTTTACAGACGAGCAATGTAGAATCATTGATAAAATTCATGAGGATCGTTTGGCTGAAACTGGCCTCAGTTTTCAATTCGAATAATGCTTAAACAGTGTTTATAACATATTCACTCTATTGTAAGTCTTTTCGTTCAACGCCCGCTGTAATTGATGCGTGTTGAGATGAATAAACAGGTACATCTTTATTCGATGATTGTTTCAATGAAGAAAAAAAACCGTATTATTTGCATGCCACAGTAGAAATAGTGCGCTGCACGAAATTTTTACTTTACTTTACTTTACTTAAACTTTTATTCCAACTCAAAGCACGTACATTGAGGATAGATTATAATTCATATAACAGATAAAATTCCTTCTACAAAAATTCATGAATGGAATACACGCTCGTAGAATACATTGATATACAGATGGCGTCCGAAAAAAATCAAATTAAGAATATACCAAAAACTCTAAAGCAATGAACTTGACGAATAGATAACATTCACACGGAACGTACGTAGATTCTATTGAAGGTGGGAAAACAAGGTCGAATATAATAAATTATGTCTGCACATAGATGACACTTGTAGTCTTGATGAATATTGGGGGACCTGAAAGTGTCTAAACAAAGTCTGTACAACAGATCCATTGGGTTGAATCGTTGGATTTTCAAACTTCATTCAATTCTAACTTTCTGGTTCGGCATTATCTTATTCAGTTATATTTATATAATGCATTTTACACAATAACCATTTCACAAATCAGAGAACATTGCACTCGAATTGATTTTCACTTTGCGATGGAAAATAAATTCACCAAGTTAATATCATCTCCAATGAATGATGAATAGCTGATGCGGCCTTTAATGAGACTTTATTTAATCATACATATCTGACTGCACGGATTTCAATCACGTTGTTTTACCAAATTGTTCATTGAACTTCCCAGATATCTAAAGGTAAAGGCAGACAAAGGATCTCGTGGAATCATGAATTTTAGTCAGATGCAAATAGACCTGGTGGCAGTAACATCGCTCTGATGTCAGTAGAGAACGAGTCTGTTTCCGCAACGAATGATGACTAGCCGTGACCATAAAGACTTGATTATTATATCGCTGTGTGGATTTCAGTGACATTAAATTGTTTTACCAGCAATACGTATTTGTTGTTCACACAGCAGCATCCCTTGCAGTCACCCCGAATTTACCGGATATCTAAGGTACAAGCAGACAAAGCATCTCGTGGAATCATGAATCTTAGTCAGAAGCAAATAGCTAGACCCGGTGCCAGTTACATAGTTTTGATGTCTGTGGAGAACGAGTCTGGTATCCACCGTACTGTTTCATTGCTCATTCCCATTATCGTATTCTTGTTAGGAGCCTTCGGAAATTCAGCTACTTTCCTGATAATGTCAAGTCGTAAATTTCGCAATTTATCTTATGCTAACTATCTAATCGTTTTGTCAATCAGTGACTTTCTGGTTTGTCTCAGTTTTACACTGATGCCTGTTTTACAGTTTGCTCTCTTGCATTTGGACATCGGCCCAATATTCATGATGAATTCACTGATCGGTTGTCAAATCTACGAATTTCTGATAAATTCCATGGGCGTCAATAGTACGTGGTTATTAGTAGCGATATCTCTAGAACGTGCGGCAGTTGTGCTCTTCCCGTTCACATCTCGTTTGATTTGTACACCGAGATTCGCGCGATGCATCATTTTTATCATCTTCATCATGAATGCATTAATAGTTGGTGTTCCCTCAACAATAATCATGCGTTTCTCCGACCTGTTTTTCGGATGTTACCAGGAGTTGTTGGATCAATTCATGCTTTATTCTGTATTCATAGTCCACGGTTGTATCCTGCCTTTGACTTTGATTATCATATCAAATTCTGTTATCATAATTCAGTTATTCAGAGGTTCGAAAATAGTAGTTTCGTCCGATCAGAAATCGACAAAAGCAAAACGTACAACAATAATGCTTGTAACAGTTTCACTCGCATTTGCAGTGTTTACACTTCCAAACACTATTACTTTATTTTTACCAATCACAAGTGAAAAGAGAAATTTTCTTGTACGAATTTTCTCTCGGTTCGAACAGTGTAATTATATTGTCAACTTTTACATATATCTTTTACTGGGACGAGAAATTCGTGAATATTTCTGTGGAAAAATCTGCTGTAGAAATTCAGTCCAATAACCATTGATTTCAAGTTAGATTCGTTCATATATGATACTTCTAAAGCCAGGGTCGCCTTCTTAAAAACAAGAAGATACCTTGGACCTGTCATACACTGCCATGAGATGAAGCATGGACAGTGGAGAGTACTGTTACATTTCAATGTTCACTCCTCGAACTTCACTCCATTCTAACTAGCATATTATCTTATTTAGTTACACTTATTCACAAACTTATTTCACAAACCTGAAAAGGTTAAATTCTAAGTTTATTTAATCTCCAACGAATGATGAATAGCTGTAACTGTAAATAAGACTTAATCATACACATCTGTGTGGATATCAGCAACGCGGCCCAGGAGCGGATTTAAAACAGAGACCGGTAACCAGTCTAATTGACGAGGACAGGCAACCAGTCTAGTGGTGAGCTAAGATATACTCACATGCCACTATAGGAATTTTTCGCTGGGTAGTTAGTTTACATATTTACCGCCCATGTTTTTTCTAGGGGCAGCACTTGACGGTCAAAATCTGACACCACACTAGCGGCGCGGAATCAACCGACGAATATAGCGCAATTCTTGACATGAAACAAAATCGTCAATTTGACAGAGAATCTCTTTTTAAATAACTATCTGTAATATCAAATATAGCTGTAGGTAAAAAATCTTTAACAAGTTTTAAGAAATAGTTTATATTCCGTTTTTGGTTTTTTTATTACTAAGAATTCTTCACACAATGTTTTAACACATTTCTCACACGTGACAAAACAAACAAACAAACAAATCATAACAAAATAAAATCGGTTTTTAAGCACTTCATAGAACAAAAATACGTATCTAAAACAATGCTTTCAGTTTTGCGCGAAGGCTTAAAACTAGTCAGTAACCGGTCTGTGGTTTAGTTCACGATCGGATATTTTCAAATAAGCCCATCCGATTAAGTTTAGGTCACTAACTAGTTTAAAACATGATTTCAGAATGATTGAATGATTGTTTGAAGCTCCATTACCAAAAGAGTGTCACTTCTTTAAGTACTAACTATGAAGTCCACACGGTTATGTACTTAATACCTTCACTGAAGCATAATCAAGTCACTTGTGATATGAAATTAATACAATCAAATAATTGTTAAATGATACAAGCAGTAGACTATATGGAGGTAATATATCTGTATATTTCAATCATTATCTTAATACTTTGATTCAAGGCTACCTGAGCCAGGAAGTACATTCGAATATTTTTTGCAAGGGCAACTTTTAACTCAGGGTCCAGCTACACTCAAGGCTTGGATTTGAGACTGGTCAAAGTCCATCTCTGAGTTCTATAACTAACCAATCTCATAACTTAAGACAAAACATTTAACCACAGTCTTATGGACTAGTAGTCAAGCCCTGAGGTCAGCAGAAACCAAAATTTAATAGCGCTTAAACCGTGGATGTTAATGAGTAAATACAAGTATTCGAAATCACTCTTATTGGGGAATAACCTAGACACAGAACTTAGATCGGTGGTTTGAGAACTGTCATAGACTGATAAAATAGTAATCACAATTTCACACGTGGCAGTAAAACGTGCCGAACTTCACTGCAATTTCCTTCCCTTCACCCATAGTTACAATACTCTACAATATAATGAACTACTTGAGAATTAAGTCCGAGCTAAACGAGGTTTACTGTGGAAATGATTAAAATCACAGAAACCAGCGCGATCTCAAACACAGGTAGTATCCATTCATCTATTGTTTTCACCGAGATAAACCGACGTTTTAGTTTTTCATGTATGAATAATCGAACGAAGTGACAGGAACTTTCATTTGTTTAATCGCTTGAGGAGACGAGAAACGTAAGAGATAATGAGGTCCGCCTGCTTTATCATTCGTTCCTAAATAAACAACACAAGATAATACAAATTATTCAGTTTTGCACTGGACGCGAGGTTTATGCCGTGTCAGAGATAGCGGAAAGTAAAGATTCATGAGGGGCAGTGAGTGGGAAGGAGAGAACTGACCTGATAGTCTGGCACCACCGAATGGTTGTTGTCCGACCACCGAACCGGTCGACTGGTTGTTTATGTAGAAATTTCCGGCTGCGTTTTTCAGTTTCTCGGTCGCTTCATCGATGACTTTCCTGCAATTTTTGGAATAGAAATGTTTCATCGAGGTTTTTACAAAAAGAATCGCCGCAAAGAGACTAGAAGAAAGGAACTTACTGGTCCTTCGCGAAAATGGATCCGGTCAAAGCGAACAAGGTGGAAGTGTTGACTATTTCATACATAGACTCGAAGTCTTCGTCGGGATAAGCATAAACTGATACAACAGGGCCAAATATTTCCTGAAAAGAATCATTGAACAACATGACACAATCTTTTACTGGTTGACTAGTACAATCGAACATCGGTAATGTCGGGACAACGCTCATGTTGATGACTTTTCCAAATGATGACTTACACTTAGTAAATTGGTTGGAAATATGAATTTTTGGCTAAAAAATGCCAACGACTAAAATAATGCTATGATTTATCCTAGTTCGATTATACTCGTAATTCGAATGAAACTCGTAATTTACCTCAGTCATTATTTTATCGCGAGGATTCTTTGACAGAACTATCGTCGGTTCGACGAAATAGCCCTTACTATCGTCACACGTTCCTCCGGCGATGATCTCTAAATCACCGCTCTTATTCGCGTGCTCGATGTAACCCTTGATTCGCGCGAACGCCTTGAAAATATCAACACATTGTAATCAGACGAATGAAAATCGATAGTTTGAATTAACAACACGAGTGGCTATCATCAATGACGACCTGGTTCCACAGTTCTTGGAAAATATCATTTTAACTTTCACAGGGTGGTGCAACTTTCTGCCTATTTCCAAACTTCCAATGTGATTACACAAAATTCCCCGAGTAAATCAGAGAAATTGCTAGGTCTTTTTTCAGTGAAACACACTGTCAATAGCATTATCCAAATTCCGAGTTTCCCAGGATTTTGGCAAAATTCGTCAAATTCCCTGATTTTTCCTGGATTCTTCTGATTCCCCCAGTTTCCGAGGTCAGTGACCACCTCGATGCAAGTCAAATTTTAACTCAAAACTGAAACATACAAGTCTTGCGTCTGCGGGTTAACACATTTGAAGTAAATCAATCAATTTCAACTGCTGCATGAGTCGAACTAAACCGACAGCTGTGGAACCGAGTCGCGAATGCAGCGTAATAGAATTGTTGTTACCTTGTCGTCGATAACGGCCGATAGATACGAATCGAACTCAAGCGGCGAGCCGAGTTTCAGTTTGTTACGCGTCGCGACGAGTTTCTCTTTAATTTCGGGCCACATCGACTGCGGAACGTACAGACGCGAACACGCCGAACATTTCTGCCCGCTGAATTCGAAACTCGAACGTATCGTGCTGTTGATGACCGTCTCGATATCGGCCGATTTGTGAACGAGATGGAAATTCTTACCTCCACATTCTAGAAAAAATAAATACGCATACGATCAGGGACATTTTTTCCACTCATTGAATTCTCAATCGAGATTATTATAGAATTATTATTATCATTATTATTATTATTAATGTATTTATAGTGCCTGTATCCACAAAAAATGTGATCAAAGACACTTTTGTACCAGTTATGAAAACAGATGCGTTTTCAGAATTATGACTCTTACCGCCGAGGAGACGCGGGAATGATTTATAAATGTCAATATTTTGACCGACTTGTTTCCACAAATGACGGAATGTCCTGAAAAATAATTCGATACCGATATTTTCTCGACAACAAAACTCTCAGGAAAATTTCATCGCACATCGAATTCAGTTTAGATCTGGGGGTGAAACGCGGCGCGAGGATCCGAAGGACTAGAATACATCGATACTTACGCGACGCTTCCCGTGAAGTTAATTCCGGCCAGGTCGGGTGATTGCGTAATCGTATCACCGAACGTCGGTCCGTGCGCCGGTAAGAAATTTATAACACCAGGTGGCAGGCCAGCTTCACGGAATATCTTATACACCATATAGTTCGATAACATGGCTGTATCAGACGGTTTCCATAATACGGTATTACCCTGAAGAGAAAGAGTTATGAAAATATATTTTAGATGCTCATTACCGGAATTTGAAATGTCGTCGTTGGGCAAACTAATCCACCAGCAAATACAGTACATTTTGAAAAGCTTAAAAGCAGTTATCAGCGTAAAAGTCACTAATAGACACATGTCAAAATGGCTGCCAGTCAGCCCTCTTTGATGATTATTTTTTTGTAGAATAAACTCAGGTGCACAACTACGTTTTGCGCTCAATTTAGGAACAAAGTTTCATCAGAACAAAACCAACGACCTCGGGGGGGAATAATTATTTGAAATGCGAAATAAATGTAATTACCATGAAAGCGGGTGAAGCAGGTAAATTACCGGCGATTGCGGTGAAATTAAACGGCGTCACTGCCGCCCAAAATCCATCCATACCCCGCGTTCTCATACTGTTCGTGGTCGTTTCATCCGGAGAAATCGGAGAATACTGCAACAATTTCTGAAAATCAGCGAAGAGGAAAATAGCAACAACTTTCGATCAATTCCAGCAAAGATGAAAAAGATGAAATCTCGAATCTTACGGCTGCGTTTTCGACGTTGAATCGAAGGAAGTCGACTAATTCAGCAGCGGCGTCGATTTCAGCTTGAATTATTGTTTTACCCTGAAAACGAAAAATCCATCATAAAAACACAAACATACATGACGTCACGAGTTTCAGGGATGGATCCGGGACTACGATATGTGGGTCTTAGCAACTTTTCTACACAAATTAACTAGAAAAGGACTTTTTAAGGCTAAGAAAAAATACCATTTTAACCCTTTCAGTGCGTCTACACCGCAGTGCGGTGTATAAATCAGTGATGGATTTTGCTAGTACACCGCACTGCAGTGTATTGATGTAATTAGTAATTAATAGTTATGTCTCTTGAAAAATTGCACACTAGTCAGACATAGTGAAATATTAGTAACTAACAATACACCGCGCCGGGGGGTAGCCGCACTATAGTGGTATTCCCGTTATTCAACATACTAGGGTGGGATTTTTCAAAATTTTAAAATTATTTCTAGCACTTTAGGGTATTAATTAGTCAGCACTGAAAGGGTTAAAGAATTCTCTTCAAAACTGTTCTTTTAAAAATGTTGAGATCTTAAACAAGTCTCATTTTGAGATCTCATAAAAGACCCCCTTGGGTATAATTCCCCCCCCACCGTTTGAGGAGATATTTAAGCCCTTTTCTGCCCTGGTCGGTTAAATACCTGGCCAATCATAGTCGTAGCCAACAGTTCCGAACGATATTTCGTAGCCATCAAATCAGCGGCTTTCAGAAATATATCGGCTCGTTTCTCAATAGGCATCGCGTCCCACTGAGTACGAACATCCAGCGCCACCTGGATCGCTTTCTTTAAATGATCCTGAAATAACAAACATCATTCATAAACAGATCATCATTCTCAAAACTGTAGGTTTGAAATGAAAGTGAATCGACGATCACGGAATGAATACTCACTGGTGTAGCGTAGGAAAACTTGGCAACCTTCCATTGATGATTGAAAGGCTGAAATTGAGTAATATTTAATGGTTAAAATGAGAAAATTTGCGGACAAGAGAGATTTGTAAAACGGGCAATTCCACAGTTAACTATAAAACGAAGTGAAATCATGAACTCACAACTGGGCTCTGATAGGTAGAATATCTATAGAAGAATACCCGGTTTCATAGACCGATTATCATAGTTTATCCCTAGGGGTAAATCCTCAATCTGGGTGAGATCCACCATAGTAACAATGAGAAACTATGGTTATAACTGACGAATTTCAAAATATTCTCAGGGATTTTTTTTCTTCCACATCGATAAAAAACCCAGCCCTGGTACCTAGTAGGTACTTTTGTCTTATCTTCTAGGAAATGTTTAAAAATCCTAACTGAAACGACTGCTTATTGTCAACTCAAGTTTTTGGTTTTAATACCTCATCTTTTCCGTAACTATAGCAATTCAGACTTAACTGATTTATGTTTGTTAAACTCTCCGGACCAGGCATTAGAATGGCGACAAAATACATTTCACCAAGTCAGGCGCTCTGTATACTAACAGCTATACGTGAGTTCAAACATTCACCAGGAATTTAAACTTACTGAAACTTGATATCTGATGTCATCAGAATGTAACTCTTCGTCACCGATGACAAGCGGAACCTCGGTCGTCGTGCCTTGATATTTCTTCAACGTCTCTTCTAGTTCTACGCGTTCCTTGCTTCCCTTCTCGAAGGTCATCACCGGCAGGTTAACGGCTTTATACGACGCGAATGAAGACATCGCTCTTATCTGCCCTATTCTTGTTAATCTAATGAAAAAATTCTGAAGCTTTAGAATTCCGGGTCCCGAGATCTGGATTTATAGACGGGGTGGACCTATGAACCCCCGAGGAAAACTAATTTCTTTGGTTATATTTTCAAAAATGTGTTCCTCGGGTAACTAAGTCCCCCAGTGTATGTAAGCTATCAGAAATATGGAATAATATTTTCACATCCTGCCTGCCACCTCATTATCTTAAGATAAGCCAACTATTCTATAAAAGTAAGATTTCTGATTCTGCGTGCTTTATAGCTTGAAGCGTGTAGGTTTATCTATATCTCAATGTACCGACATTGTTTTTAAGCTCATTGATGGTTTTCGGTTTTAGATTTGGGTGAAAAGGAGTTAAAAAAACTTGCAGATTTTTTATACCCATTACGGGGTAAACCACTACATACATTGGCACTGCAAATTTAGGGTTCGTCCCGAGCTGGGTAGGGTGAAGAAGAAGCCCTACGCTAGCTGCCGGTCTATGTAGTTAGTTACCTAATCATTGGAGGTAAGCTTTTATCGTATGGCCACGGGCATACACCGAGCCCGTGCCATGGTTTGAGAAAATATGCGATCGTAATTGTAAAACTAAAAACCACAGGCACAGACAGGTTATCCGGGGCTATCATAAAAGAACTACTTAGTTAAGGGTTTTGGTCAGGGATAAGCATCTAAAGGGCCATCATCATGAAATATTATACCTCGCAGTATAAAATTAGTTTTTTGTCGCTTCCTAACTGTAAATAAAGCATATTTGAATTTCATTGATTTCTCTAAAATAAGTCGGATTATTAGATTGCCGATTGTTAATGAATTAAAGCGATGTCAATCGTTTTCAGCGTTACCTATTTAATCCTTGATTAACCAAACCACGAAGTGATTGCATTATTTATCTCTCTTAACCTGAATATCGAAGATTTATCACAATTCAACGTTTTTCAACCACGTAGACAGTTACAGAAAGTTCACTAAATGGATGAGCGGTGTCGCCACGAGACGGTCATCTTATCACTTATCGCGTTTGATACTGAATTGAAGTGGCCCCTGAAACGGTCAACTGGATCTTATCGAATTCCATATGGAAGTAAAACGTAATTCGTAATGTCGTTTCAGGGCTTCCATAGTTTACTCCAGTAACAAAATTAAAGAAAAATTTTTTTTTCAGATTATAATGAATGGTATTGGCACTAAAGAAGTTTTTGGCAGAATTTCAGAGGATCGGTCAGTGCAATGTTTCCGCTCTCTATTGACAGACCGGGCCTGTAGGCCTACTGTTTTTAAAATCGTGATCAATTTTACAATAACCTAATAAAAGTCCCGGCAGGAACTGATTACAAATTTTATTATATTTAACAAAAATGACCCAGCCGCTGCGAAGAAACAAAGTATCATTTTTGTTTAGCCTTGAACTAGGAATTATTTATGTCACCACTTCGGGGAAGCTATGCATTGAAGATATGCGTGAGAAATAAAGCTAGAGGTTTTCATCAATAAATGTTAACGTTTTTATCCTTCGATTTCAATAAATTATTCTAAAATTTAAGAAATAAACAGGCGGTGGCTAAATTAGGAGGGGACGCTGTTGGGAATCAAGTAATTTATTTTTATGGCCTCATTAAAGTTCCACGATTGTTCAGCTGGCTACTGGCGCGTGTTCAAAACGGCAGTTGAACCTTCGATAACTCCATTCAACAATAACGAGACACAATTGCGGTTTTTCAGAGTTGGTTGATATCATTCACACGCGCTATTGATCACAATTGGAAACGTCACCGGCTGACCACAGTGCGTAAGCATAGGCGAGCTCATTCACCTCCGCTCTCTCACACTGTGCAGACATGCTTCCGTGGATTCTCCTGGCGATCATGATCCTGGCGATCTTCGCTGCGCTCCTGTTCCTGCTTCCTGAGGAACGACGTCTTTATGTCTTATGTGTTACTGTTCGTCTCTGTGCTGTCCTGTACTGTTCCGTGTTAATTAATCCGTTCTATTTTTCAGGAATTAACCCGTTCTTTTTTTCAGGGCCGATTTCTCTGTCGAATTTCAACGTTTGCTGGAACAAAACTAATGTCCGAAAGCGTCAGCTCTCCTTCGCCGGTCATGTGTCGAGGATGTCAGACAAAAAGTCGGTCAGGAAATGGCTGCCCTCTACACACCCTCATACGGAACACGAAAACCAGGATGACGAGGCTTCACTCTCCCCAAGTATCAACAGAGTGTGCTGGGTGACGTCAATGACGGGCAAGTCAGTCGAATTGCACGGGTTAAAAATGGAGTGGTTAAGCTGGACTGTCTACTAGTATTCATTGATTCCTTTTCAGGGATTGCTTCGGACAAAGATTTAGTCTTGTCTTCCTTTGCGTTCTAGCATTCATTGATTCCTTTTAATATGTAATCCTACTAAAATGGACTCACTTAAATCATCCTCCATTTTTGATCAATTTTTATACCAGTGGTCTCACGATGATCCAACGAGCATAGGACAAACAATTCCCCACATAAAGAGGACAAAAGGCAGGGCCAAGAAATTTCCATGATGAGAACAAAAGATTGTCCAAGAGAACTCAATGTACGGGGTGCCTCATGTAAAACCTCGTACTAATTGTCTCACAAAGATCCAGCCAAATCACATAATCATTCGATCATTTCATAGCCCCACACAAAGTATCACTAAGGCTTGTAGTTCTATATACATTTTCATTTATTAGAACTTTTTTAAGAAAAGATATTATACATTTACAAATACATAATAGTGAGTCTCTATTTACAAACAGCATATTCTCCTTAGTGCACATAGCAATCCAGGCTTCAAGTAAAGAGGGTCTGGTTTGGTTTCCCTATACACAGCATTAGGTTGCTTTTAAAATGGCCCCCAAGGATGATGATTTATCCAGAGATAACTTCAATCGCCGCTGAATCATGAACGGACTTTCTGGTACATTTAAACTGACATCGAATAGAATATACAAGTTCTCGTTATCTTACCATAGGCGGATTAAAATTAAAACAAAACATTAATAAACTAAAACTGTTTTTTTTATACATACATGTAGGTAGATTAGAAGCAGCGAACAATTACTGCCGTACTCCAAATCTTTAAAACAAAATTATTTTCTTTATGTCCACCACAAAAGTCTGGACCTTTCAAACTTTCTCCATTTCCCTCCCACTCAAAAAAATTATCATATTTCACATCTAACACAATATTTACCCGAAGTAAGAGGGACAGATCTAGAAATATTGAAGACATTTTTACATAGGTTCAAAAGGAAAGGAAATGCTAGAAATTTGTGTAGAAGTACATCCAAAAACATACAATTTCTGGAAGGATGATTTGCTAGTTTCAATTATCTGTATCTAGACATAAAGAGCAATTGATTGGAAGGCTCGGTCCACAGAAAGCCCTATCTAGATCCACCCCTCGATGAATTATCGAAAGAAAAATCAAACATTTTTAAATGCATTGAACACATGGAATAATCAAGATCAGGTACGATATTGAGAAGCACTAAAATTTCAGAAAAAGACATATTAAATTTGACAACCTTTAAAATACAACAAACTCATATGTGCAAAATGCGATCATAATTCATATTATCAAATTGATTCAGCATCATTTTGTCGTTTTGTTTACAAAATATATGTTATATTATATGTATTATGACAAAATACCTGAATTGGAAAAAACTTTACCGCTCCAGCTTTCAGTTATTCAGAGAATGAGCCCAATTTCATAGATCACGGAAACTAAATCATATCAAATCTAGCTCTAATACAAAGAATGAACAGAATCCAATCATGTTCTTTATGATCGACTTTATCCGGTCCATCAGTGGTCTTATAACGGCCAATGACAATCATCTCATTTTCAACGTTTTCAATAAAGATACTTGCGAATTGTGGACCCCTGAAGGTATTTGATATAATGAATAATTACATTCGCCAGGCTGCGTGAATTACACAAAAACGCGTCTAACTCAACTGTATCAATTCGATTTCTTCATTAAGGTTCTTACAAGGGAGTCCAAAAATTCCCGATTACATAAGATATTCTCATTGGAGGCTGTTACTGCCTTGTGCCACTCATCCGACCAGCATGAATAAACAAGAAATCAAAAGTTAAAATTCCCCACCTTTGTGCAGACATAATTCACTGATCTATAAGAACCCTGATTAATTCAGTTGAGTGAAATGCGTTCCGTGAAACTACAGGATCAAGCGTCACCATTTCGATCCCTGCTACGTTCCTTGCTCCGATCTCGACTACGTTCCTGGCTATGTTCCTTGCTCCGATCGTGACTGCGTTCCTTGCTATGTTCCTTGCTACGTTCCTGGCTCCGTTCCCTGCGACTGCTCTTATGATGTTTATGTTTATGATGTTCTCGATGTTGTCTCTGTTTTTCTCGGTGAAGCATGTCCTCGAACGACGCGCTGCTCTTTTTATCCTCGTGTCGATAATCTCGACTGCGACCCTTCGACTCGCGATGACGATCCCGACTACTTGAACGATGATGACGACGATGATGTTTGGACGATGAATGCGTATCGCCGTGGTGACGATCACTACGGTTACGATGGTGATGTCGATCGTCGCGTGACCTCGATCGATGGCGTTCGCGACTGGAATCACGGGTTTTACGCCGATGTTCGTCTTTCTCACGACTCGAGCGATGGTGACTGTGCTGATGGGCATCTTTTGATTCTCTATCTTTTGAACCTCTGAAAATTTACAAATTCAAAAATGTAATTAGATTCTAGTTATGAATGATGTACAATATTCATCTAAGAGTAAATGATTTTTCAAACTTTCTAGGGGCCGGTTGCACAGTCGGGGCTTAGACTTAAGACCAGTCTAAGACCAACTTAGTTCTATAGCCAATCTAACAATTTAAGACCAGTCTTAAGATTTAAGACCACTTTTAGACTTAAGTCATGACTGTGCAACTGCCCCCTGGAAACATTAAAAAATCTCCATTGGAGCCTTTCATAAGGAGAAATCCTATAGCCTTGAAAGGGGTGTATGCACTTTGAGTCGCCCAACTTTTGAAATTCTAGGGAATTATTACTACTAGGGAAAATCAAGGGACAGTTAACTTTTTCCAGAGGAACTCATGTATCTTTGATAATAGGGATTTCTGGTTGAAGCAGAAACCAATTGCATCATCTATAACAAAAGTAATTCTAACTCACCGCGACTGTTGTTGTTGTTGTTGTTGTTGTTTATTCTGGTCGTGCTCCTCGAACTGATTCATTATTTCTGTTTCCGGTGCCTGATTTTCTTCCGTCTGCTCATGTTCGTCGAACTGTTCACCGCTTTCCAGCATCATCTGCTCCTGTCGCTCTCTGAGACGTTGTTCGATCTGTTTCTGAATCGGCACGGGTATCCGCGGAAACAACGTCGAATACCATTCGAGTTTGACGAGCCACTGGCGTAACATATCGCCGATCGTTAAACAGCAACCGCCGCCGGCTTTCACGTCGATCTCCTGAAATGAGCCAAGTAAAAAACGGTCGACACCGCGGTGAGATATAACTCGTAAACCAGTTAAACAGCACGACATCGCCCCCACAAGTTCCTACTCATATAATCAGACATAAACTATTGAAAATCAGGGGTCAGTTTAGCGGGGTGGGATTTAAGACCAGTTTTTACAGGGTTCACTCAATAATTCAAGGATTGTCTCCAACCCTTGACCATAAAATACTATGATTGAATTATGAGATATCCTTAGTTGGGGCCGTTTCTTATTCAGAGGTCCTTTTTGACACTTCTCACCTAAGAGAACGAAGATGGAATTATCTAAGAACCCTGTATAAATACTGGAGGTTGAACTTGCCCATCTTGGTTCTATAGTTGATCTAACGATCTAAAAACCACATTTGGATTTAATACTGAGCAACTGGGCCTCAAACAGAAGAGACCATAGAGGAGTTTCACTAGCATACTTTTCTTATATCGACAAATCTTTTCCAATGAGAATATAAATTTTTCCGGTTCTGGCACGGAAATTTCACCCACAATTGGGAAAAGAATTCTTACAGATCAAGATATAAATTACAGCAAGGAGTTTTAACCTAAAGATCTAAGGGTCTAATCTAGTGCGAGGACAGGGCTTAAGATTTCCACCTAGAGACGACGAAACAACGTTCGTTTTTCCATCGCGCACAAATCTAAATTAAAATTTGCATTTTGTTTTTAGACTTACTGCACTCCTCCAAGCAGGAACTTGTGGGGCAGAATGAATTGTAACAGTATGTGTGCTGTGAGCACGGCACGGTGAGTGTGTCTATTCTGTCAGCTAGTTTTTATTTTTTAAACAGTTGACACCTGAAAACATAAACGCACATTTTCACAACCATCTAAGATAAAGGAAATGAAATATCATCAAATCGGAATAACGAACTCTCACACGGTTGCCATCTATTTTTGATTGGCTTTTTACTGACAAAGTTGTAATTCCTTGACTGAGTAAGAATCCAATCCATTTTATGTCGAGTCAAATACATAACAGAATTTGTTTGACTACATTAAGCATGATCTCAACTAATATCCTGGTTTGTTATATATTCCCTGACTAATTTGTAAGATAAGAAAATTCCCTGATTTCTTGGTAAATGGCCACCATGTCTCAAGAAGGGGGTAAAAGGCAGCACCAAAATACAAACTTTTTTATGCAGACCTGGAATAAAATGGATTTCAGAGAAAATTCTTAAAAAAAAACTTTAAATTGTAACATTTTTGAAAATCCAAATGAAGTCGGACAACAATTATAAATGTTTGAATGTACTTATCTTTGTTTGAGACGTACCTCGGGATCATCTAAATAATATTCATACCAATCGAACAGTTCGCCAGGCGGCTGGGTGTACCTAAAACGAACCAGGAGGTGAGTTTCACTTCGCATGAAATAGATATTTCATGTAGAACGTAAAGAATTGAATTACCTGATATACATGAATCCGAGGCCGCGAATATACGGCGAATCGGAGTGATTCACTAAACCCATCACTTGTTTACGAGTCAATTTCAACGTGAATAATTTATACAGTAAACAAAACGCACTGGATACAATACCACCGGCTCCGACACCTCTCACCTGAAAACAATAACAGAAAATATCTCACAGCTTCTTGTAGCAACAGTTATGCCGCAGGGTTTTTCTTAACCCTTTCAGTGTGTCTACACTGTGTCTGCAGTGCCGTGTATTGATGCAATTCGTTTTTATCTTTATTGAAAGATTGCAGCACTTGTCAAACATAGTGAAATATCAGTAACTAACGCACTCTAGCGGTATTCCTGTTATTCAACACACTAAGGTGGAATTTTTCAAAATTTTTAAATTATTTCCCGACTATAGGGTATTAATTAGTCAGCACAGAAAGGGTTAATAGTTGTTTATTTTCACTGTGGGCTTACATGCCCATTCTGTAAATAAGTGACTCAGGAAATTCAATAGCACTGGACAGGAATAATATGTTTACTATTTATCAAGGATGAATTTGGTTTTAGTTGTGATTCTGTTGTGCAGAGAATCCCCTGAATTCCTTGAGTAAAAACCAAGGTTTGACCAAAAATTCCCAGATTGAGATATCCTCAATGGGTCAATGAAGGAGTTTCTTCTTGAAATGTTCCTTGACCTTGTGTCGCTTGGGCCCGGTGACCAGAAATTGCATTAAAAGACGACTTTTTCCCCTAATCTTAGAATTGATCGATTTCACACAATTGTCTCTTACCCCTCCACACATGCCGGTCTGACCCGCCGTTTTGCGACTGCCTTTTTCCCACGGTTCCAAATGGCCGACCTGTAGAACGGAAAAACCAGACAAATTTAATCAATCAAACTATAAGAAGTATTCTAACGACGAGTTGCAGCTAGAATATTATAATTATCTCTGCTGACTGTTATTACCTGCTGGCACGTACCTTGTTGTAGATTTCATCGATCACCTCGTGGTATGTTTTTAATTCGTACAGGTTGTTTTTGAAATACGGCGATGATTGGATGTTCGTCAGAATCATTGAATTTAGATTCATCGTTTTCTGATTACCGTGAATCGTTAACGAGTTACTCGGCGCCATATTTACTCGAATAGCTGAAAACAAAACGCGAAACCAAGCTGAAAAAAGTGTCAGGCCAGGGGGCGAGATGAGAGTGGAATTTTCACAAGCTTGACAAGGAAGGCTACAATTCGCTTCTTTAATTTTTCGTAACAAAATCCATGGATTTTAAAATATTTTCCCCCTATTTGCAGAAATGTTAAATTTGAGAATTTTGCTCATTTTCACCCGTCATGTCTAACCTGGATTGGAAGGAAGTGGTGTGATGATGGACGTAATCGGCACAGACTACACGATACATTTCCACAACGCTTTAAAATCATTGGAATAGAGTTGAAAACTGACAACTCACCTGATTCTGCTCGACTCGTTAGATACTCGGGTCACCTTTCTTTACTCTTAAACTCGGTGTTACGTCGATTAAAAAACGTTTTCCTATCGTGAATAAAGAATGCGCTACACAAACAACGCTCGATAATCGTCCCCGTCGTCAGGTGGCAGCACCGGACGGCGATAATAGTGGGTAGCTCCGAGAATATCCAAATCTGGGCATCCATACCGAATTCAAATTTACTTTATTGTTCAGTATTGTGGAATAAATACATCATCGATGGATAGACAGTTCAAGAAAGTACACAGGACAAACGAAAGACAAAAAATATTGATTTTAAACAGCAGTTTAGAAGAGATATACTGCATACTTCACCAATGCTCTCATATCAGGCAACCAAACTTCCAGAGAATTTTTGTGTTCGAGGGGCAATTTTGTGCCTGAAAACTCCTTATTGATTTTTGTAACAAGCACTTATTTCGTTGGTGGTTAATAGTGTTTTAGCGATTTGATTCAATAATTCGCTGGCACAATTTATTATGGCTAAATCAAGTTTCAGACAGTCCTAACAGTTACTTCTTCTGTTTGTCAGTCTGAATTTCAATCCATACATTGACAAATTTGGCTGGAACAAGCATTGCTATGTGAAATAGCTTGATGATTGACAAGATGCTCGGCTCAAAACCCAAGAGATTGTGGGTTCGAACTCCAGTGAACCCACATTATGTCAGGACTAGTCAGTGTTACCCGAATCCTAATAACAAAAGACATATTGAGGGTGCTGGAGTGTAAGTGGAAATGGAAATCTCATAAGCATTAAACGAAACACAAAATTCACTTCAGAATTTATGATTTAAACTTTATTATTAACAGTTTACTAAATGCTTTCGATTGCTAAGAATTTACAAGTTACACAGACACAGACAGGCGGTTAAAGATCAACTATTTCCATGAATTCGATTGACTGCTCCTCATTCTCAACCTCATCTTCAGCCTCGACTGGTTCAGTGTAACGGATCGTGGTTGAAGTTCTGCAGCGCGTGCTTCGTCTCGACGGGGGTGGAGGAACTGCACGGGATTTCCTCGGTCTCCCCCTACGAGGCTTCTTCACTCCATCAACTTCGTCGTCGACTACAGATGAAATAATAATTAAAATGTAGGGTCGTGACGTTTTTCTCCCCCCATTTACAAATTCCAAGTTAAAATATGAAATTCCGCGAGTGAATCCTGGGCAGGTCAGACCCTGTTTATCTATCATTGAAACTTACTTTTGTCACTCGGTATTGGTTTCTTCGGTTTTGGTTGCACTTTTTTCGCCCCTTTACGTTTCCTGAAAATAACAAACATCGATTGTAATTTATTTTCTACTGATTGCAATAAAAAATCGAATCACCATGTCACTCACTTGGCAGGAGGTGGCGCTGCATTCGAACTTTCTGATGTGGAGGGAACAGGTTCTTCCGGTTGGGCCTGAAAAATAACTGACTCATAAACCCCAACGACATATTTTGGTGTGTGCGCTTATAAATTTTGTCGGACAGTGTACCTCAGAAGGATGTGATGGCTGTTCCGGTAAAATAACCGTAGATAGAAATCCAGGCCAAAGAAACAGCGACAGAAATCGTTTGCGCAGCAACTGATATTCGTCCGTCTGCCGGATGAAAAACATTTGATCCCATTCTTCACGGTGCGCGAGCAGTGGATCTGGATCATCTGTGAAATATAACAGAATTTCAGATTCTGGGTGGAAAGATGCTCCTTGGCTATGATATAAAGTAGGGTGGCCGCTTCCACATTTACAAATGAACCTTCTTATGTGTTATAAACCTTCCACGTTAGGCTATATCACACAATTCCCAGAGTGAATCTGCGGCAGGTGAATAAAGAAATTAATTCGTTCTATGAATCAGGTATTGATAAAGAATGCGTGGTCAATAGCAAATCCAAATTTCCTGAGTTTTCCCACATTATTTCTTGATTTTTCTGTTCTTCGAATTTTCCAGGTCAATAACCAATAATAACCAATATCTATCTGTAACTTACCGTCATCAGTATCACTCTTATTTGACTTGGAGTCAGTTTCTGGTAACAGGGATCGGTTGCCTTCATTGATATCATTGAGAAGTGCTGCTTTAAAACAACTTCCGACAGGCGTTGTAACATTATTCAAACAGTTTCCACCTGAAATTCATCATTACAAACCCTGATCAATAATCGATATTATCTTATTTTTATTATCATCATTATTATCATCATCGTTATTATCAATATTAACTTTAAAAGATCTGGATTTTTGGGTTATTTACCCGAACTAGTTGAAGCCTGAGCATCATGTGAAGAGGTCGATGCTTGATTAGTTGAAGTGACTGCAGCCCCCACTGGATTTGATTGAGTTTTTTCTGAATTTGCTGAAGTCATTGCAGCCCCTGCTGAGTTTGCCGAAGATGTTGGAGTCCCTGCTGAATTTGCTGAAGATGCTGGAGTCCCTGCTGAATTTGCTGAAGATGCTGGAGTCCCTGCTGAATTTGCTGAAGCTATTAGAGTCCCTGCTGAGTTTGCTGAAGATGTTGGAATCCCTGCCGAATTTGCTGAAGCTGTTGCAGTCCCTGCTGAGTTTGCCAAGGACGTGGGAGTCCCTTTTGGTTTTGTTGGATTTTCTACAGCATTTGAAGTCGTTGCAGTCTCTGCTGAGTTTGCTGAAGTCGTCACAGTCCCCACTGAGTTTGCTGAAGATATTGGAGTCCCTGCTGAGTTTGCTGAATTCATTGGAGTCCCTGTTGGATTTGCTGAAGTCCCTGCTGAGTTTGTCAGAGCAGTGGCAGTTGCTGTTTTGACTTTTGAAACTTGTTTAGTTTCATTTATCAGAGACACTTCCTCAACTGGAGTAGGATTGCGCGATGCTTTGCCCGTAGCAGTCTCACTGCTATTACCAGCGGATAAACTAGAACTAGCATCGAGTTTAGTAATTCTGAGACCATTAATTTCGGACGACTGTGAAGAAGTGAACGTTTTCACTGCTGAACCGCTTACACCAGACGACCCCAACATTGACTTGATAGTCGGGTATCTGCCCTCGCTTGCTGGAGGTACAAAATGCGCTTTGAGTTTAACGTTCGGTTGCGTAATATCGATACCGACGCATTTTGACAGTTGTTTGATTAAATCCATCGACTTCGTGCCGTAGATTTTCATGCCTTTTTTCCCGTCACACGACGCTAATCGAGTGAGAATGTTGTGAAGATCAGGAATTTGAGGCAGTGATTGTAGTTCTATAGTTTGTGAATTGGTGGCGCTGATCTTCTCGCATTCGTTCTGATGGCTCATTTTCTGATTCTGGATGCGTCTTCGTTCTATCAGTTCTTTCACAGTTGGACAAACGCTTTTCTCTTTTCTCTTTTTCCGTTTCACCCTCTATAAAGAAAATTCATCCTATATTTATATATCCTATAACAACAGCAAAGTTGTCCCTACATCTTTTCAATTTCAACGCTTAAGATCCTTTTCCTTTTCGGTGAATTTTGATTCTTTTAGATTGTAATCAAATGTCAGTTTCGTCAGATCTTGCAGTTCTGGGAAGTTATGGTGATTACGGGTTTTGCAAGTTTTGGTTCTGACAAGATAACAAACTTTCTGCCAATTTACGAATCTCCTGAGTTTTCCCCAGATTGTTCATGTTATAACACTAAATTCCCTGAGTAAATCCAAGGATTTTCTTGATTTAAAATGTTAAACATTTTATTCATTCTCATGAATCATGTAAAACATGTGGTCAATAACATAAAGTATCCAAATTCCCATAGTTTTCCAGGTTTTTTTTGTAAAAGTTTGTCAAACTCTGTGAGTTTTCCGTGGTTTTTCTAGTTTTTCAGATTCCAGATCAGTGGCCACCATGTTACTGTTTTAGTTGTTTGGGTACTTACAGGTTCTGGAAGCCCCAGTCGTTTGCGAGCAGCACTCTTACAATACGCGTCGAGCATTTTGACGTCGAGTTGTAATTTACGACGCTCCAGTAATAAACATCTAAATGCGACGAGGGTCATTACGTTCGGCGGAATAGGAGGTATATCATCAGAACTATCAGCAGCATCCAGCTCGCCTTAAAATACAACATTTCATATTATTTCAATTATTACTTATCCTACTTATGCTGAAAAGAAGAAATATCATATTTTACACTTCCAGAAAGGGGTCATTCATCTTTCACGTACACATAAGGGGAGGGGGGAAGGGATCAGTGCAATTGTGTACTGTAATGCTCAATGTATACAAAAAAATGGCAGATTTTGCGTACAGAGGGGGAGGGGGGTTAAAACATTCAAATTTTATGCGTACGTAATTAATGAATGATCCCAAAGCCAGGAAATAACTTCATGTAATTCTTCAGTCAAATTGACCTGAGATCTTAGGAACTGGTTCCAGTTCGTTATCGATCTAATTTTGTAACAAAATAATATTTTCAAATTCAAATTTCTTTTTTACCCAATTCCTCTGAATCAGCATATTTCCACCAATCAATGCACAGGTCAGACGAATCTGTTAATATCGGTGGTGAATAGTCTTCCGCACATTCTTTAGTTCGCATTAACTGAAAAGAGACATTTGAATGAACTCAACAAACTGCGAAATTCAAAAAGATTGACATAACGCGTTCTTTTTCAATGAATACCTTGAACAGTATTTGACCTAACATTGGTTCGATTTCCTTTAGGTCGCTTTCACTGAGACTTTGATCTGCAAAACACAAAAATTTGAGGTCGAATGATTTCGAACATAAAACATACTTTATTGCGCCTTTATAAAAACATATCGGTATATTGTACAACAAAAAATAGAACATAAACATTATCAAATCAAGGATGAAATACAATATGTAAGATTTCAGGGTTGACCGAACAATTTGATGAGAAGAAGGAAGTAATGAGATTAAATAGGTTATTTATCTAAGGATAATAGATACAAATGTAGAAAGGATGCCCGTATTGAAACAAGCTTTAGAAGGAACTATTGCTTTTTATTTAATATTACATGAGTGTAAGATAAACTAGTGAAGATTCGAAAAGTGGGTGTTAGTCTTGGAGAACTATTTTGATGAGTGATGTTCACTCTATCCCCGCCCTGATACCGAGTGGTCTTACCGATGTATTTTCTCTTGCGGCCGCGTCGTGCAACGGCCATTATTGCCCCCAGATAACTCGCCATTGATTCGTCGATTTCGCTGTCGGTTTTGAATTTCTGATTGCTCTGCAGTTTCTGCAGGTTCGTGTAGTGATACAGCAGTTCTTGTAATTTGGGGAAATAGCTTCTACGCAAGATGCTCAACAGAAGATTCTTGTCCGCCTAAATTAATCAAATAGTATAAACATATTATCATACAAGCAAAAATAAAAAGTACCAGTTAGTTCAATTCCTGGCTATAAGGAGTTTTAAAGGAGAAAATTTCAAATTTCGAGGTAGTGTCCACATCACTTTTAATCCTAATTACTACCGGTATCCAGTTTATGAGAAATCTAGATTAAAGCATCTTACTTCAGGTACAGGGATAAGATAAAAATCCCGATTAAACTGTCATCCGAATGAGGCGGGTTTCACCCCAGTCTGAGATTGGCCTTCAGTTTCTGCAGTACTTACAATTTGAATGCTCCCGTCAACGAAGGCAGCCAGTTTCTGGCTGTCTTGTACATTCGTTTGAACTGGTCGAGTCACAAACGACAGTTTTTCTTTTCGGTTTTCGACCGCATTCATTTTTTCACTCAGATAATTCAGGATTCGTTGTTTTCTCTCCGCGCTGCTCGGTCCGTCTGGTGTCCGGCACGAAAAAAGAATGTATTGTTACCGAGCGTTCTAACAGATCCATAATTCCTGATATTCTATCCCTGACCCTTCACTAAAAATTCCCTGATTTTGCTCAGTGGGGGCTGTTTCTTATTTCCCTAACTTTTCCCTGTTCTCCAACATAAAGAATTCCATTTTTCCATCTAGGGAAAAATACATCATGAATTCCCTGATTTTCCCTGGTTTAAACTCATATTTAAGAACCCTGATAACTACGGCGTTGAGCAGATGTGGAATTCGATAAAAAGGGCAACTGTGGCGATTGAGGATATCTTGTTTTCAAATGAAATCTATTCTCACCAGCCTGCGGGGAGGAATTGGTAGATTTATTGACCAGTAATCTCTCCACGATGTTCTGCGCCACTTTCAACAACCATTCCTGCACCAAAGTTATACCATACCGGAGACTAAAAATGACGAGTGGCTGTAAAGAGAAATAACAAACAAAATATCTTCAACTTCTTTCCCTGATTCTTACAGATCAGGGAATCTTAAATCCCTCACCCTAGATCAAAAAATCCCTGATCAAATCTTGAGATATGAGGAGGGGCCATTTATTTTTAAGAGGTTCGCTGAGGTGCTCTCGTCACCAGTAAGAACATGAAACTCTATTCTCTGACTTTTCCATGATTTACAAAATGAAGAAACAGAATTCGCTGATTTTCCTCGCAGAAAAAATAATTCTGGAATTCCCTGAATTTTCTGATGTGTTAGAACGCTGTTACTTACAGGATCGGGGGGTGATTTTTTCTTAGGGACACCTGGTTTGGGGTCTCGTTCAAGCAATTTACTATGTCTCTCGATCAGCTTCTCTTTGATATACGGAATGCATTGTCCCTGAAATAGAATTCATATTCATTTAATCGCACAAAATAAGAAGCAGAGTATTACAGATGAAAATGAGAATCCAGTTTCCCAGTTCGAAGGTTGAAACAATTCAGGGGCGGATCTTCAATCAAATTTCAATTTCAAGAAGTCAATCAAATTTTCTGAGTGCCCTTTTTCACTTTGTCAACTAAAATAATTGGTGCATAATGCTTAATATTGCCTTTTGAGACATAAAAGTACCCTGTTGGGACGTGACAAGTTCTTCCAAATATTGGCCTTTGCTTCTGCAACTGATTACATTAGAAATGAACTAATCTCAACGCGCTCTAAGGGTCAAATTCAACCGAGAAATGCGACATCGGAGCCCGAGCCGTCAATTTTACCGGGTTATTTTTCAACAATTCTTTCGTTTTCGCGTCTCTTTTCTTCCACATGGTCAAAACACGGAATCGTTGCATACACTGATGGTCGGTTCTTCCAGGCATGTAGTTCGAGATAGTAGCCCAGCGACCTGAAAAAGAAAATCAGCCGGTCTTACATCGTGCTGTACCAATACAGTAGACTACGCTTGCTTCGGAACCGATTGTCTCTGGTGCATGACAAACAGTTAAGATATTCCTACGTCATGGTTCCCACAGTTATATGAATTCAAAATTCCCAAGTTTTTCCTAAGTATTTCATGGGTGATTTTTCAATTTTCCCAAATGGAAATGAACACATATTGTCATGCTACAGTCAACATTTTAACGGTGACTGGTTGATAAAGGTGATTTTCAAGGGAAATTGCTGAAGAACGTTGCCCTTGGCAAATGAAATATGTGAAATGTAATGAATTTCCCAAGTATTTCCCTGATTTGAGGAAAATTTTTCAAATTCCCAAATATTTCCAAACCGGGAATTACTATTTTAAAATTCCCAAGTTTTTCCCAATTTCTCTGTTCTGTGGCAACCATGCTACAGTTGATCTCTAGAAAGAGAGAGAGAGAGTGAGTCCAAAATGTTGTGAAAATTTTTGATCAAACAGATTGTATTTTCTAATGTTTTGAATTGGTATATAGCGGGTTTTAATTCTCTACATCCATGTGAAAGTTTTCCATTATTCCTACTCCTAATTCACGTGATCCCAACTGCGTTGATCTCTCTCACAAGAGTTCTAGCAAAATATTTCAACGAACGAAGACTAGGTGCAGTTCATACCAACCTCCGGGGAATTGAATGGCTAAACTCAGCAATTTATGGTCCTCGGCGTACGTCCAAGCATCTCTTTTAATTCCACGAATCAGAGAATTCTCATATCTATAGTAATCATCATAAAATATTTCACATTTACCAAAAATTGCAGAATCATTTCCGAGAAACAATATTCAACTTATGAAAACTTTGAGAAAACTGGTTTTCACAGTATCGTGGTTACCTTTCAGCGCACTGGATAGGACTGCGTCCTGGAATCTGACTAGAAATCAGTTTCCAATCCAAACGGTCACCGCATTTCTCGATTACTTCGCGCAGTAACTTTAAAAACAAATTAACACTGCATTATTTATTCTCTCAGAACCGCAATTGAACAGCAGACTGTGTGTCAGAAATGAGGAGATACTACTGAATGCTGCGGGGCGGTATCTGCGAGTAATAAACGTTAGACTCTAGGAAGCCAGGTCATGGTTTCGAACATTACTGTAGTGTCCTCGGGCAAGTAGGTACCTATCCCAATTGTCTCTCTCCACCCGAGAATAAGTGGATAACTGTCCTCATGGATGACTCTTGAGCGCTTAGTAGCTGCTCTGATTTTACTTCTCCCCAGGGAGAGATGATTGATACATGGTTAGCATTAGATTTGGGGGTAATAATACAGCAATTCAATGGAAAGCGTCTTTGAACATTCTATCGGTGGAAAGGGTGCTACAACTTCACTATAAACTACGAATGAAAATTGATACCTGATCTTCATGCGGAGACCACCGATTATGTTTCATTACGGGGTTTAATTTTTGCCAGCGACCACGACATTGATTCGGACTCCTGCCTTCGATGTAATACGAGACTACAACATAACAACAGATATTCAAATAACAACGGGCATTTTGTTCAAATTAAAAGAATGTCAAGCACCTTCAAAAGTATTTTCCATTTTGAAGGAGGTTTTAAGGAATCAAGGAGTCATGGGGCCACTGTCTAATAGGTGAACTTGAATCATACAACATACCTTGTCTCCAGATAACCTCACTTCCAATCGTACACATGTCAACAACTTCAGTAAGAATTTTATCTTCAGCAGCGCTCCATTCTCTTAAAAAAAAAAACAGCAAAAAAATTTAAATCAAAATATCTTGCAGCAAACCGAAGAAACATTGATGAAATGCTCTGAGCCCATGTTGTAACAAAATCTCACAATTGAATGAAAAATAAGGTTGGAAATGTTCCTTTGAGCTAGTAGTTCTTATTCAAGCAGTAATGTTTGACATACCTCACAGGAATTTCGCGTAGATTCGATTGGAACCTTTGTAAACATTGTAACGCTGTGCGGTTGGTCTGAAAGAAATGAAATCATCAGAAACTCATGAGACATTAGCCATTAGATTATGAGACAGGGCAACTGAATTGTAGACTATATATCAGGATGGCCACTTTCTGGCAATTAACAAATTCCCTAAGTTTTCCATCTTATAACATAATTTCCTGAGCAAATCCGAGGAAAATCTTGGTTGATAATGTTAAAGTTTATTCATTCTTTATGAATTTTTTCCATTTTTCCAGGTTTTCTTTGCATACGTTTGTCAAATTCCCTGATGTTTGCAGGTTTTGCAGGTAAGCAGCCAACACTGTTGGCTTATTACTCTGTAATCTAACTCACTGTCCCTCTGAACTATTGTAAATTTCATATTTTTGAATCAAATAATATATCATTGAAGACTGAAATAAATTATACAAACTAACTCCAAGTTCTGATGCAATTCGGTCCCAGCTTCGGTAATCGTATATTCTAATCAAAGATCGTAACTTTGTATCCTCTTCTCTCGTCCAGACGCCGTGGTTGATTGCCGGGTGAAGCAGATTCTTCCATGACAACTCGAGACTCACGTCACTTGTCGCCTTATCAAACTGCGACAAGAAAAAAAAAAATATCAGAAAACATCTTACGAAATCTTGCGCGTTGGAAAGCGATCCACAAAACGATATCTCAAAATGAAATGCACAACATACGTCTTGTACTGATATCTTCATCCAATCGATTTCTTTAATTTCTTCTCGTGGAAGATTCAAAATTTCTTTGCCGCTCATTTGTCTAAAACCGATCGAAAAATATCTACACAGTCAGAAACGAGTTGAATACTCTACACAAACCAGATTAACTGACTGATACAGCGGAACCTCGTTAATATGAATCTTTTAGGCAAAAGTGAAATTGTTGTATTAAACTGGTTTCGTATTTTCTGGATTGATATAAATATGTTAGCTGCAACATGCTGGAAATCATTGTAATAAACGGATTTTGTCTTTAGCAGAATCGTATTAATCAGGTTCAACTGTATCTCAACTAAACCTTCACAAAAAATTAGAGTGATTTGACATCAGAAATAGTAGTTATATCGAAAACGGACTAGGAAATATTCGCATACTGGGAGTATCTTTTAGATATTTCTTTTCAGGGTACCAGGTAGTTGAGCTCTTAATGAGTAGCCATGACAACTCTCAAATAGGAGTTGTAGCCCGGTATTTAGGCTAACTGTGGTTCAACTCGTGATACTTCAGAGCAATAAAGGAAACAGTGAATTCATTTACCGAGCGGCTGTGATTTTCGCGTTGATATCATCAATGTTTTTACTAATCATTTCTCGTTGATCCGACTTCGGTTCCGCTCGCTCCAGTTTACAGAGTTCATTCTCTAATCTGCAAAATACAAGCAGTTCTTATACATTTCAGCCATTTCAAGTGTTTTCAAAGTAAATGATAACCATTTAGAAGAGGATACATTATCAAAGATGGAAACTGTTTAATTTTATGTACTATCTAGCAATCTCAAAAAATACCTATTAGCTTTTTTAAAAATTCCTCGAAATATTCCCGGACTTTTTTAAAGAAAAGAAAATTCCCGATTTCCGATTAAGTGGCCACCCTGATTATGTTACTCACTTGTTCATTAATGGACGTAGAATTTTTTCGCGCCCCTCGCGTATTACAGCTGTGTTCAATTTCTTTTTATCAAGATTGGTCCCTGAAATACAACCGTACAAGAACATGAAACCATAACCAATTTCCGTGTTCGCTACAGGGGGCTAAGCGGGCCTGAGACCGAAGAAAATGTCGACAAAGGATTTTTCTCAAAATTTCATTTCAGTTACATAATTTATCATCAAATCTTGTAAGAATGCCTAGAAATGGCTCCAGAAGAATCTGAAATTCTTAAACCTTCCCGAATAGACTAAGTTAATATTTCATTTAAAAACTTACAGATTCTGAGTCTTGGAAGGAAAGGCTGTGGTTCGTCTCGTTGGCGCTTTGTTCGCACGTCCTCATTTTCCGGCGGGTATTGACCGCGTTTTCCTCGGATAAACGGACAATTGAAATTTCCCCATATTTTTTTCTGTCCCGTCGAACTGACTTTTGCTTCGGCCATCTTTTGAATATTCTTTTCTAGTTCTTCCTGCACGTTGACAATTGAAAAAATGTGCCAAATCATTAAAAAATTGATACTTAATGCAGCTATCAATCTGATTACACCAAAATTAAGGTTAATTTTCTTCTAGGGGGATTGAAAACCTTGCTACTTCAGCAGCCACAATGGGACACAGTTAACAATGAGCGGAACCCCTTAAAACTCCAGGATATGGTTAACACTGTACTTCACAGGATGCAGACAGCAGATTGATACCCAGTTGATCCATTCCATTTAAATAATTTCCTCGTCAATATAGATACTTACCTGTTTTTCGAGATTTTGAGAAAGCAGATTTTCGATGGATTGTAAATACTCTTCGATCACCTCCTGATACGCTCTATTTAAGGCTAAACACGTCTCAGGGTCGCAGGGTAGATCTTCACCACCTATCTCTATATCTATACCGACCATTGAATCGTCCAGCTTCGAGTCTTCTGCATAGCTTGCCTGCACAATGAGAACAATGGACTAATTGAGTCCTTTTAGAACCACAGTGCAGTTACACGAAAAAATTAAACCTTAAAAATGATTCAGATTTCATTATTGTAGATATTTAAAAGATAACGTAACAACTGTTTGTAACTGTATCAAAAATTTAAATCAAACTTTTTCATTCTGTTTAAAATTGGGACCCGGAGTGTGAGGAAGGGATTACGAGATAAGTTCTTACAGAGAAATTGAAATTCCCTAATATTTCTCTGCTCCTTGACCAAAAATTCCTCAATGGGAAATTTTTCTTACTCGTCACCTGCAGGAATAATCCCTGATTTTCTCTGTAAAAAACCTGAGGGTCTTATAAAATTTTCACTTACGCGGTCAACAGTAATAGCAGTTTGGGCTGAAGTGCTGCCATCTTCACTGAATACATCTACAAACAGAACTAAACACAGAAACAACTTTGAGTTTATAGAAATAAGAATAGAGGGCGGTTGATGGAACTGACATTGTGACAATTAAAACTGCATAGGGTAGAGTTTCCATAGTCAGATGTGGGGGAAACCCTCGGAAACATTTCATCAGTTATCGCCATAGTTTCTCATTGTTACTATGGTGGTTATCACCCAGGGGGATCTTTGATACCCAGTTTATGACCACCGCCCGGGAATTTTGATAGTTAATTTGACTTAAATCAACCACTCAGCAACCGACCACAGCAATTAATGTTTGATCTACAATTTTTCAATTAAAATCTAACCTCGGTCTTTTTCTAAATTATAATCGAAGAGAAAATATGAACGGATGATATTTTACAAACCATCTTCAGTGCAGGAGCTCGTAGCCAGCGTGACGGCACTTTTTTGAGAATACGCGTCGTCGGTTTCGCTGAAATACGATGAATCACCACGGACGAATGAAACGGTCGAAAGCGACGGTGTAGACGAGGTATCAGCGACGTGAGGTTTCCGTTCAGACGAAGAACCAGCGACGGGAGGTTTATATTCCGATGAAGCACCGGTGAGTCGCGATTGATATTCCGAAGACGCGCTGACTGATGACGATGTAGATTGACTAGCAGACGCTTGATACGATCCAGTGATCGGACATTGTTTTCTTTCCGTTTCGTCGCCTTTCAAAGCTAATTCCAGCAGAGTTATATCATCCTGCATTCGCTCCCTTTCAGTTTGCTGCGTACTCGCATCTGTACTCGCAGTTCCTTCGCAGCTGGTATCATTGTTTTCAATTTTTCGTATGGTCCATTTGCACGGATCCATTTCAAGGCTGAGGCAACCTAAAAATGAGGATAAATAATACAAAAAAAAGCTTTCATTCATTCATTCATAAACAGTAGTAGATAGTAAACTTGTAGCAGATCTATGACATGCATGGTTCGGTTGTAGTTACAGTACCTCAAGAGGCTGAAGGTTTAAACAACAATACCTAACAGTTTATGAGTTGACGAGATTATTTTTCACTCCTGGACCAAAAACGATGTCACTCAGTCCATCATCAACACAAGACAATAAATTATTTGGAGATTGGATTGAATTTGGAGTTGAATTGAAATTCGGACAGAGGGAAAGAAAATTGTTTTTCGCGGTGAAATGCAAGAAAATGGAATTTTGTTTAAGTTTCTCGCGAATGCGAATAGAGATCTAATAAACCTATAATTACCTGCACTGATATTGATAAGTGACAAGCTGCGGTAAGCCGCTAATCATCAGCGTCTTATACCAGACACTGTCACTGCCATACGTTCTATGCGCGAACCCGCGCTGATTTACATCGTCCGGTGGCGCCGCCTCGCGACATAAATTACAAACCGTCCGGTGGCGCCGCCGAGTGAGATAACCGCGAACCAACCCGGAAATCAATACATCGGAAGAGAAGTACCCGGATAATGACATCAGCCTAAATTATTCTCCATTTTACGGATTTTCTTTCTAAATTTACACGTTTTCAGGGCTGTTAATATACGACAACGATGTAAGTAACTGCGCTCAAGGTTTTAAACTACCCCCTGAATCGAAAAAACTATCATAAATCGTCGTTCGATCGTCAGATTTCACTGGAAACCGACGTGAAAATGTTGACGTGAAATGATGATTCACTGAAAATTTGACATTTCTCGTATCTCGTAATGTTCAGGCCTCACACATCCACATCGAGATATCTCGATGTGGAATCGACTGATTTCATTTGTTTTTTGACCGTGTGTTTAACCAACCCATTACACTGCCTGATCTGAATTATCTGAATTAGCATTTTATGAGCAGTATTTTGGCTTTTTTGCTCGAGAGCAAATTTATGAGGGCGGTCTGCTGGCTGGGTGGGATAGGGGGTGGGCATGATGTTTAGGGATCGAAGGCGTTCTAGGGTATGATTTAGATAATGATTACATCTGATTCTAGTTTATGGTGGGCTTGTTTCAGTATTTGAGGAAAACTTAAAAATATTTTTAAGCCGTGCATGAAAAAATAGGCTGGATTGCAATTGCGTCATATGTATTTCGACAGCTTCAATGAATCAGTTTAAGTAAGATTAGTTGATGATAGATTTATTAGATTTATTTCGGAAATAATCAATTGTAAAATGTCGCCAGGTCTCAACCACCGACTGGAGCACCACCTCAGGGAGGCCAACCCGGGTAAGTTTTAAAATATCTGTCGTTTTGTGTTACAAGTGATGGATATATATATATATATGTACATACGCAGTGTGCCAGTTTTAATTTCCTTTGTTAAGGTATGATTACCCAATTCCTAACAGGAAACTAAATAGATTTCTGCTTAAGACGTTTTTATTATTTCATGCATGAGGTTTTGTGTGTGTGTGAATAGAACTGCTTTTTTCACAGTTTCCCATGCGTCACTTCCTCACATTTTTTCTGAGTATAGAATTTACGTTTAGAATTTATGTTCGCCTAAAATAGAATTTTGTGCTTTTCCATTGAAGCGTTGGGTGTCTCAGATTCAGTAAAAACCTTTAGTAATCGCATGTTGGTTCACTGTTCAGAGTAGAAGGAGGCACTGATGTGTGTATTTCAGATAAGAAAATGTTTGGACTGGGCAAATGGAATTAACGGGACTCAGGGAAAATCAGGCAATTTCTAGATTCACTTTTCAGAGAATTCTGATTCTTTTCTTGAAAATCAGGGAATTTGAATTTTAAGTACTTGCTCCTGTTGAGTGGGCACGAGGAATCTCTTGCAAAGAAACGACCCTCACTGAGGATTTATTCCTGGAAATTTTCATCAAGGGTCGGGGAACAATCCGGGGATTCCCTGATCTGTAATAACCCGAGGGAGATGTTGACTAAGGGTGGCCTAACCGCATGTATCACCATATATGGCTGTATTCTGGTGTGAATGCTTTGGTCTCGCAGCATAAGGCGCTGTAGTTAATCTTTGACATATTGGTTAATTTGAATAATTAATTATCGCCTATTTAATTAGCTGTTAATGAGCTATTTGTAGCTTCGCAGTAGTATATTCTGTATATGTAGTCAATTATTTATTTAAATGTCTCTGTAGTTGTAATGTAGCTAACCACTGTCAAACATGAATATATTTTACGAGATATTTCTTGTTTTTTATGTCAGATTTTGTGTATTTCTGAAGGTTCATGATTTATAAAGGATCTCTTATGTCATTGATAAATGTTGGCTGATAAAAATTCTTTTTCAAATTTGAAATGATCTGTGAATACATTAGTAGATAAGTGTTTAGAGTTAGCCCAGGATGGCTGTGCTGAACTTCCAGTTCATTTTCACTGAGTTTACGGTAATTCAGAACTGTTGAACTGAGTTCAGTGGATAAACTCAACTATTAGACCGTCCCCAGGAAGAAGTTATTATTACCTATTTAGAAAACTGGCCCCTGCATCCATTTCCAACATTGAGTTAAAACATTGAAAATGATTTTGAACTAAATAATTAATTCTAGATTCAAACTGAACTGGGAACTGTTTAACTGGGGCCTGAGGCTGGTTGCATAGTCATGGCTTTGTTCAGTGTGCAGCCAACTTAGTTCTATAGCTGATTCAAAAACTTAACACCAGTCTAAGATCACTTTGGCTCTATTGCCAGTCTAACAATTTGAGACCAGTCTTAAGATTTAAGACCACTTCTGGACTTAAGCCACAGTTATGCAACCAGCCCTTGGGTTTTAAGAATCGTGGAATCTTAGGGCCTACCTGAAATGAAATGCAACATAATCAAAGACAATTTCAAGGTTTTCCACTTTGTCTGATGTAAACGATTTTACTGTTTCTATTCAGGGCGACCGATGAGTAAGTAATAATAGTAGCATCATTTACACACTACTGATCATGCAAAACAGGGATTGAATTCAGATGAAACTTTGAATTCGATCTCTCACCGAGTCCAGTTCCAGAGTCAAGACTTTAAAAAGTCTAGTTGAGTTGATTTTAATCTCGCCAATCACCTTTAGGACTCTGGATCTGGCGACACTTTTTTACATATACTTTAAGACATATTTTAATGCATTAAACTTCTTTGATCTTATAATAACATATTTAGAAAGATACGTTTTTATCTGTGTGTCAATTAAATCCTCAGAATTATAGTCGGCATCTTGTTTGTGTGGAAAAAAATCGATCTAAACTTTAAATTCTTCTATTTTTTGCTCGGTTTCTTGAATTTTCGTAATTATCACGTTTAGGATTTTTACATTTTCAATCATCTCAGGTTATAATACATATCTATGCATTATAGAACAGAACATTTTCTTTTATATGTTTGTATTTTCTTCTGGAAATATATCTTTATGCTTTTGATGTTTTGCATAAGAATTGCGGAAAAAGTGATTTAGAATGTTCGTCCGTCATCATCATGGAATTTAAGTGAAATCACTTTTAATTGCATCAGGAAAGATTTTCCATATTTTTAGCACCGATCAAAAGTGTTTTTATCTTTTTCGAATATTTTGCATGTAATCATATAGAAAAACGTGTATAATATTCAAAATTAGCTTTAGAGATTGTAAAATCCAGATTTAGGGTCTTATTTATGGCGCCAGTTTCAGAGAGAGCTGTGGAAAATAATTTCGGTTATGAACTGGACTGCGATCAGATTTCGATGTCTAATTTATATGCATTTTGATATTTACAGGTCAGCTCCCGGAGTTCCGCAGGGAGGCAGTAAACGCCTTCAACAAACACAAGCGCAAGTCGACGAGGTACGAATGATAGACACAATGAAAATTACTGTACACAGTAAACCTCTTCTAACTATGACAAAAACGAAATTTTCTGATTCCCTCGTATTTCTTTTGTCCTGAGTTCGGCTATGCGAAGTTAACCGTAATTTTCAGGGTTCGATTGATGTGAAAAAATATGAAAAATTGACGAGTGCTTAAAAAAAATATGATAAGTTCCGATGTTTAATTAAAAGGATTTGAAAAATATGTAAAATCCTGAATTCATCAACCTGACCGACCCGTGTATTTTTTTTTCTGTAAAAACTACGAAATTTCTCTTTAAATTCGTTTTTTCTCGTAGGTTGTGGATATTATGCGGGTAAATGTCGATAAAGTTTTGGAACGTGATCAAAAATTATCAGAATTAGACGGACGTGCAGGTACGTAAACTGAGTCACAGTGTGTGTGTGTGTGTGTCGCTCATCTCAACCAGCTACTGAAACACATCCAGAAAACATGGCCGCCTTCATATTCCTCTCTATGACATCATCAAATCGGGACCACCGGCGTGCGTTTAGTCAAGATAACCCGATCAAAATTCAATCTACTTTTGTCTAGATTCTGTATAAAAAAAATAGATAATCACTCTCGATAAACTCGGATGGATCTTTAGACTTCATCATAATTCGTGGAATTTGAGAAATTATGGATAGATTTCAATTGAATCTTAGAACAAATCCGGCATCGTTGTCCTAAAATACACACTAGCGACACCTGGTGGTTCCTAGCTTGTCCCAAGTAGCTTGCAGAGTCCACATTGTCCAGTGATTTATGACTCATTAGATTTAGATTTAACTCAGTAATTCAATGATGTCATAGGAATTACATGTGGGCGGCCATCCTGAGCGTTTCTTTATCAGTCTGATTTTATTCCGAACCATTTCGGTTCAAAACGATCTTTCTATCCCTCAATCTACAGGTGAATAAGAAATCTTTAAAACACTGGATCCAGTTCCACAATTCTGAGTGAAGAAACTCGTTGAAATTGATCTAATTTTAACCACAGACTATAGTCCATGTTTTAACGGACTATAGTCCATGTTTAAATGGACTATAGTCCATGTTTTAACGGACTATATAGTCCATGTTTAAATGGACTATAGTCCATGTTTTAACGGACTATATAGTCCATGTTTTAACGGACTATATATTCCATGTTTTAATGGACTATAGTCCATGTTTTAACGGACTATATAGTCCATGTTTTAACGGACTATAGTCCATGTTTTAACGGACTATAGTCCATGTTTTAACGGACTATATTCCATGTTTTAACGGACTATAGTCCATGTTTTAACGGACTATATAGTCCATGTTTTAACGGACTATAGTCCATGTTTTAACGGACTATAGTCCATGTTTTAACGGACTATAGTCCATGTTTTAACGGACTATATAGTCCATGTTTTAACGGACTATAGTCCATGTTTTAACGGACTATATAGTCCATGTTTTAACGGACTATATAGTCCATGTTTTAATTCATCAGAGTTGTTTGAGTCTCTCAACTGTTGAACTTGGTCTTGATGATAAAATCATGGCTAAAATGCGCAATATTTTCTCGTCGCTGGAATTAGTTTTTAGTTCGCTGCATGTCGCGGTTTATTCGGGTCCTGTCAGAACTTTACTCTAAGTTGCGAACATTTCTCCATCTTTCTCTTTCGAAAAAAAAAAAAACACAATCCAGTTTTCGATCCTCGTCAGAATTTTCCGGTGATGGAATTTTTTTTTGCTGTCCGTTTTTTTGTTGAGTGAGATGAGTTTCCGTTTTTATTTTCTGTACAGATGCTTTACAAGCGGGTGCGTCACAATTTGAGGCGAGCGCCGGAAAACTGAAACGGAAATATTGGTGGAAGAATTGCAAGGTATTTTGTGTTAACATGCATGTCGTATCCCTCCCGCCTCTCCTCGCGCCTCTCCTCGCGCTCTCACGTGGAACCTCGTTAAAACAAAGTGAACCAGAAAATCTGTTGTTTCTACTGATTATCCAGTTATGATATTACAATCAAACTTGAAGTATTTAAGTCATTTCTGTCCGGCTTCAAATAGACACTAAGTATTTGGACTATTTTCAAATATTCTGGCTTGGAACAAAATGCTGAATTTGTCAGTTAGGTCCTTATATCCAAATTTGTTATAACGAATGTTCCACTGTAAATGTATATTCAACTCCTAGTCATATCTGAAATCAAGAGTTCCACTGGTTGGATTTCTTACATTTGACTCTTAAGCTTCATCGACCATGAACAAAATTTATTAGCTTAAGAGTCCAATTAAAACATTTAACCAGGAACTGGATTCTGATCCAGTACTGCTGGTACTGACTCGAATACTGATTCAGTTGCGTGGATACTGATTCAGTACTGCAGGTACTCACTCAGTACCTCCGTACTCACTGAGTATGGCGGGTACTCACTCAGTAGCATGGGTACTGACTCAGTTCCGTCGGTCTTCAGACCCTAAAAACATCGAGTTTTAAAACGGCACCGCTTCATTATATATCTTCACTTGCTTAATTTGACAATTGAGTTTTTATACTGGTACAGGTGACCTTGACTCCGTGCATGTCTGCCCAGGGTTTGCACGTGTTGAACTTGAATAGTCCCAGGGAATATTTTGAAAGTCGTCAGTTAAAACCATGGTTTCTAAATGTTACTATGGTGGATCTCAACTAGATTGAGGATTTACCCCTAGGGATAACTCTGATACTCAGTCTATGAAACCAGGCCCAGGGGCTGGTTCCATAGACAGGGCTTAGACTTAAGACTGGTCTAAGACAAACTTCGTTCTATAGCCGATCTAACAACTTAAGACCAGTCTTAAGGTTTAAGACCACTTTTGGTCTTAAGTCCTGACTATGGAACCGACCCGAGAAACTCAAATTTTTGGTTTAATCACTATTGGTTACTTCATATTTTCAATGATGAGCACAACATTTCAAACTTAACCGTTTCGAAGTAGATATCATCAAACTGACGCCCTTGATGGCTGTTTCAGAACAATTTCATTTGCGTTATTGGAAACAGTATTAAGTTATGAATAGCAACCAATGATTCCGAATTTTTGAGATGAAGAAAATGATGTTTTCAAGCCCCGGGGCGATGTTGAGAAAGCTATATTTATCAAGATGACGTTTGTTCAAACATTGATAATCAATTTGTCTCGAAGGAGAACGTCTCGTTCTATTCCTATAAATGTCTCCACACTTAACCTTTCAATCTCGTTGACCTTTAACGGCGTTCTTTGAGATGCAGTCAGTTTGAATCGCTGTTTCATATTTTTGATACTAGAGAAAATACATCACACTTTTCTAATAGTCGTGCTTGAATCAAGCTTTTCGGGTTGAAATGTTGCTAGAACTGTCGGGATCCTGAACTGAGTCCGACAGTGGTCTTGAATCTTAAGACTGGATCCAGTATTTTTGAAATGAATATTTCTGCAAATAGTTTCTCAGACTATTTCAAGTGAGAAATATTTTTGAATAAAAATCAATAATCAATACATTTATAATCTGATGACCAAAACCAACAATTGATGATTTAACAATTTTTCCCGACAGTTTTGACTAGTGGGATACCCGCAGTGCTACTGTGGCAATCGAAGATTCCACGTATGGCCCACCAGGTGTCGCTAGTAGTTACTCGGTCTTCGGCGTTCAATTTCTTCTACATTTCAATTAAAACTCAATTTTTTCCAAAATGAATCGATTATCGATGAAAACTAAACCGATATCTGAAAAGAAAAATGAATTGTATAATTGGTCGGTGCTGTGATAATATATGGATTCTGGAGTCTAAACATTCAGTTCAAATTTCATCGAAAATGAACTGATTTTGACAACGAACGACCTATTGCTCGTCACGCCATCTGGTGGGAAATCTGGTGTTACGGATTCACCATTGTTAAATCATCAACTGTGGGTTCTTTGCTCATAAACTCTGTGGAGATGAATATTAGTCTCGTCATGTTATAATCTATTATTATCAATTCAATGTTGTTCAGTGATTATTCTTATGTTCTTGTTGTTTTAAACAGAAAGTTTACAAGCCGGTGCCAATCAGTTTCAAACCGCTACCGTGCGAATAAGGAGGAAATATTTCTGGCAAAATTGCAAGGTTGAAAAATCATATTTCATTTTTTTTTTTAAATTCTTCTTCCGTTTGAAATTTCCGACTTTACTCTGAAAAAATGCTTCGGTCTTTCCGTCGAAACGTAACGGTTCTTCTCGGAAATATTCTCACTTTTCTCTCTGAATTCTTTCGGTTTGAAAAAAGAGAAAATTTAATTTCAAAAACTGCGACATTTTCTTCTAAAAGAAAAACAGGAAAATTAAATGTTGGAAGAAATTACAGAGTTTTAGGTTTAAGAATCAGATGAAATCACCAGAGACTCCGAACTTGGCATCCAAAAAAACCCACTTAAGGATGAATTCAACCCCTCTAAAATCCTGAGATGTGGAGATGACTGAATCACTGATAAATTTTCCAACATTTATTTTTGCTAGTTGAGATGGAATTCTTTAAAAGTGCATGCGATTTGACCTTGAGGTCTGTAGAGGTCGGTTGTGGGTAGCGTTTCATTTTCAGCTTCTCCGTGAAAAACTTTTAAAATTAACTGTAGAATTCTCTACTTTTCATTTGAAAGAGAAGAAAATCACTATTTGAAGTAGTTCTTTAGCGGCTAGGACTTTCTTAGTCGTCGGAGTTCGGGAGGTGGATTCATCCTAGATAAATCTTTCGGACAGAAGGTTTTACATCGGCACAATGACTTTCTACAGTGCTGCCCCCTATTATGGTTGCGGAATAAGGTAGCGTGCGAATTGGGAATGTTTTTTTTTTCTATCAGCGGTGTTGGTTATTAGGGACCCGGCTTCTACTACAGAGAAACCAAGGCTGGGTGCAGATTTAGACCCGGGGTCCGTGAACCCAGTTCCACAGTTCAGATTAGACTTTTAGATCTGACTGTAAATCGAAGTGCCCCTGTTTTATAAACTTGGATCCAGTTCCAAACAGTTGGCCCCACTCCGCGCGGTTGCGCCAACGCGCGGGATTTACGCGAAGTAGCAGAAACAAACATGGTCACATTTTGAACGTTAGAAATTGTACATGAATGGGGGACCTCAGTGGTTAAGATGGATCTTTGAACGGATCTCTGACAACTGACTACACTTCTACAGTCAATTCTACAGATTTAAGTCAGATTTCCACCAATATCTATGGAACTGGATACTGGTCTATGAAGACCGGCTGCTCTGAATGAAAATGGCCCCGAGAATCTTAAGCTGATTGGGGTTGATCAGTGGGCCTGCCCCACAGCTACAGCTGAGGAAGGAATCTGATGAACTGTCCAACAGCTACGGCTGAGGAATCTCTAATGAACTGTGGGTACCCATCTGCCCCACAGCTACGGCTGAGGAATCTCTATTGAACTGTGGGTACCAACTGCCCCACAGCTATGGCTGAGGAATCTCTAATGAACTGCACTGGTACCCACTGCCCCACAGCTATGGCTGAGGAATCTAATGAACAGTACTGGTACTCACTGCCCCACAGCTATGGCTGAGGAATCTCTAATGAACAGTACTGGTACCCACTGCCCCACAGCTATGGCTGAGGAATCTCTAATGAACAGTACTGGTACTCACCGCCCCACAGCTATGGCTGAGGAATCTCTAATGAACAGTACTGGTACCCACTGCCCCACAGCTATGGCTGAGGAATCTCTAATGAACAGTACTGGTACCCACCGCCCCACAGCTATGGCTGAGGAATCTCTTATGAACAGTACTGGTACCCACCGCCCCACAGCTATGGCTGAGGAATTTCTAATGAACAGTACTGGTACCCACTGCCCCACAGCTATGGCTGAGGAATCTCTAATGAACTGTGGGTACCCACTGCCCCACAGCTATGGCTGAGGAATCTCTAATGAACTGTACTGGTACCCACTGCCCCACAGCTATGGCTGAGGAATCTCTAATGAACTGTGGGTACCCACTGCCCCACAGCTATGGCTGAGGAATCTCTAATGAACTGTACTGGTACCCACTGCCCCACAGCTATGGCTGAGGAATCTCTAATGAACAGTACTGGTACCCACTGCCCCACAGCTATGGCTGAGGAATCTCTAATGAACAGTACTGGTACCCACTGCCCCACAGCTATGGCTGAGGAATCTCTAATGAACTGTACTGGTACCCACTGCCCCACAGCTATGGCTGAGGAATCTCTAATGAACAGTACTGGTACCCACTGCCCCACAGCTATTGCTGAGGAATATAATGAACAGTACTGGTACCCACTGCCCCACAGCTATGGCTGAGGAATCTCTAATGAACAGTACTGGTACCCACTGCCCCACAGCTATGGCTGAGGAATCTCTAATGAACAGTACTGGTACCCACTGCCCCACAGCTATGGCTGAGGAATCTCTAATGAACAGTACTGGTACTCACTGCCCCACAGCTATGGCTGAGGAATATAATGAACAGTACTGGTACCCACTGCTCCACAGCTATGGCTGAGGAATCTCTAATGAACAGTACTGGTACCCACTGCCCCACAGCTATGGCTGAGGAATATAATGAACAGTACTGGTACCCACTGCCCCACAGCTATGGCTGAGGAATCTCTAATGAACAGTACTGGTACCCACTGCCCCACAGCTATGGCTGAGGAATCTCTAATGAACAGTACTGGTACCCACTGCCCCACAGCTATGGCTGAGGAATATAATGAACAGTACTGGTACCCACTGCCCCACAGCTATGGCTGAGGAATCTCTAATGAACAGTACTGGTACCCACTGCCCCACAGCTATGGCTGAGGAATCTCTAATGAACAGTACTGGTACCCACTGCCCCACAGCTATGGCTGAGGAATCTCTAATGAACAGTACTGGTACCCACTGCCCCACAGCTATGGCTGAGGAATCTCTAATGAACAGTACTGGTACCCACTGCCCCACAGCTATGGCTGAGGAATATAATGAACAGTACTGGTACCCACTGCCCCACAGCTATGGCTGAGGAATCTCTAATGAACAGTACTGGTACCCACTGCCCCACAGCTATGGCTGAGGAATCTCTAATGAACAGTACTGGTACCCACTGCCCCACAGCTATGGCTGAGGAATCTCTAATGAACTATAACACGTCATGTTTTCAGATGATGTTAGTTATTGGTGGTATAGTGCTGGTTATTGTAATCATTATAATTGGTAAGAACAGGAATCAGCGAAATATTTAATAAACGGCGAATTCATTTTGAAAATTGAAACTATGGATCGTCTTCCATGTTTATTCATCGATGTTGTAGAGGTGACCCTGAATATAAAACACACCAAGTGTCGCCACCTACTGAGTGTTTACTATACTAACTAGCGTGGATGTATCGTTTATGTCGTGTATAGTTCACCGATTGTACCGTAGCGATTTCTCTTCCAAACCTACCACCAGGGGGCGCCTTTGAGGGGCTTAAGTCTTAACTGACTGACTGAACCTCTGAATTCGGATGTGTAGATGAGGTAGATGATCTCTGTCGTACAATCGGTCAGCGTTACGCACTATTGTTCATTATAGTGATTGAAAAACCAGCGATATATTTAATCATCATTAGGCACCAGTTTTATAGAATTCATACTCTGTCTATAAAACTGTGGCCTCAATGGTACAAAAATATACCACAATATGAGACGCTTTCATTGATTCCAGTTTTGAGGAAATTGCCGCAAGAGAACTTCAGAAAAAACCGGGAATATAAAACCTTGGGTTCTGAACAAACTGACGCAAAATTCTGTCCTAGGATCAGTTGAACAATCATGGCTGAGATTTACGCCCAATCTAAGACCATCTTATTTCCGAAGCCAATCTAACAATTTGACACTATATTTTAACCCTTTCAGTGCTTACTTATCAATACCCAAAATATAATTTTAAAATTTACTGAAAGGGTTTAATCGCAGCATTGGGGCCTGAACGAAAGAACCCTATAAAACCTCAAGTACTTGATCCTTTTTGAAACTGGTATAAATGAATGCGTCAATTACCCCCCCCCCCCCCTCAATATCCCCCTTCCCCCTCCTCAATACCCCTCCCCCCACCACCACCTACATATTATATTTGTATGGGATCTGATGATGATGTTAATTGATTTATTTACAGATGATGATTATAATGGGTGTTGTTATCGGCCTTGTTGTTATAGTGGTTGGATACTGGCTTTATACTAAGTTCCATACACCTGCCGCAGCTGCTGCTCCAGCTGCCGGAACGGCAGCCGGTACCGGCGCGCCGCCGCCCGCAGCCGGTCCGAGTCCCGCATCGGGCCCGGCCGCCGATTAGTCTCTTTAATCCATTTTGACTCCTACGATGCCCATTGGTAATGATAAAAATATCGAACCGTCAAAAATAACGATTCTATTTCGTGATTAGCTTTCACCGCCGCGTCAGGCGTGGTCGCAACTGATACTCACCAGGTGGCGTTGCGACCGTGCCGAGTGTGCATATTTCTTTGCATGTTACCTATCTGCATCATTTACGATTTTCTCAGTTTTTATCTTCGTCATTTTTCATTCTGATGATATTTTGTCTCTTTCTCTTCGTAAAAGTGTTTTCGATGATTTATCGCGGCTTCGCTTTAGTTTTTCGGTGACCCCTGGCTCCACACGGCCTTGCAGGGGTCACCGGCCCCGAACGATTTTGTAGAGATGCGCACCACCACCTGTTCTGGTGAACTTCAAAATATTCAAAACTTTTCGCTGAAATCTTAGATCGTAATTTCCAAAAAATTCGTCAAAACTTCTGGCTTTGATGGATGAATAAAGAATTAAAGAATAAGTTTTCGAAGCGCTATTTAAAGATGTCATGATGTAATATGACTTGATGAATATTGATAGAAGTAAATAAGACTTAGTGAACTGTGGGCGGGAATTGTGAGCCTTTCTGGATTAAAGAGAATCCAAACTCAGAATAATTGAAATTACTGATTCGAAACAAGCCTTGAATTTCTCCAACGCAAAACACTAAAAGTGTTCGTAGTGTTATTGATTTTGTTTTGTCCGTACAATATTTTTGCAAGAAACTGATTCTGAATATTCTGGATCCTGAGATAAATGTATTATACGCAGGTATCAATGTGCATCCTGGAACCCAGCTCTTCGTACATGCATCAATTGTTGATACCTGAGTGAGCCTAGCACCGGCCTAGTTCGAGTTTTAAAGTCCTGCTCCTCACCTCTCTGAGCTCTTACCATATTCAGAATCAGTTCACATAAATTCACTGTTAGTTAAATGTTGTTTTATTCACCGCGTTTTTTCTCTCTCTCTCTGAAAGTCGAGCAGACGACTTTCGATCGACCAATCACCATCGAGCTCTGGACGCGAGGATTTTGAGTTGTTTTCGGTTTACCTATGCCGTCACATTTGAGCCACTGGCGCGGTACCGCGGTTCTGACTTGTGTTCACGATTCGAATCTACTCGTACCTTACAAATTGCATCCCAATATCGTTATCTGATATAATTTGAACTTTGTCAAGCATCTCATATCTCAGAATTTGTGGTAAACCTCTTGTCCCATGAGCAATCATTTCAGAAATGTTGCTGGCAATGAGAGATAATCCCCGATTACTATGACCGGTCTGCATTAGATTCATCTGTTCCGGAACAACAGACTAGAAAGTGAAACTGAACCTGGCACAATTATTTATTTCGAGTTGGCAAAATGACCAAGAGAAAATTGAGACAAAAATTTTTCTAATTGGTCACCATAGCATAAAATTTTTGACCGAATTCCGCAGTTGTTGGATTTTGTTTGAATCTAGAGTTGATTTTGATTAGAAGTTGGCTCTAGATTCAAATTCCGATTGGGAACTGCGCAACCAAATTCTGACAGTTTGTTTAATAAGAAATGTCCAGCTACAGTTGAGTGTAATGTACGCCGATCTTGTGATATCTGCACGGCGTGTTGTGTTGTGACTTTGTTGTTTTATTTTGTATATTTTATTGTTTTATAGATGTGGATTATTTTGATATCTGTGATAGTAGTTATTTTAGTCATTATCATCGGTAAGTATATCTCGCGATGCTTCATACCGACACCTCATGAGTTGAGATTCTAAAACTGTCCATCTATTGCAATCGGTAATGTCCTCAATTTTTCGAGTTCATTAAATAAATCCCGCTCATTTTGTCGTCGTTTGAAGCGTCTGCTTTTCATTCAGTGTTATTTATATTATACCAGACCCGGTTTCATACTGAATTCAAATTTAAATCTATTGGAGTCGGGTGTTCTCGGTCCAGTGTCGTGAAAAAGTTAAACTGAAATTTTCGGTTTCGTAGCTATCGGCTATTTCATGTTTTCAATGATAACAACAATATCAAGACTTCACTGTTTTGAGGTTAAACTTTTTCATGAAATTGGACCCTTGAATATTATATCTATCTGTGGAAAACACAGAAATTCTTCAATATAGTCAGTTATATGCGGGAGGCTTTACTCTTCTCGGGTCGCGACTGCTAATTTTGCGTCGAGCCGTGTTTCGATTAGTCTCTACCGATTCCCAAAATTCTCTTCTGGCCTACGTCCGTTTCGACCAGAATATGCTCTACCTATTCGAAAATACTAGAATTGACTAGAATACGTTCAATGTGTCTGAAGTTTCAATCCAATCGAAGAGAAAACAGAGAAAATTTCAATCAATCCAAGAAGAGCTCAGTCTATTGTATACAGAAATCAAAAACCACTGTATTACACCTGTATCGAATATTACGAGGTGACAGGTTTTCGCTTTATTTTAATCTGACTTTCTTTTCAATACGTATATATATATATATATAAGACACTGTCATCCGATGAAAGCATGAAATTTGATCTATTTTATATCGGATCATCGTAACGAATGACGAATCAATATCGATCAAATCGATCTCAGCCTCGACTCGGAGAAAAAACTGTTTAAATCTCCTTACGAGAAATACAAACATTTGTGACGCGTACAACTTAAGCTTTATTTGACTTGACGAGATTATTTTTCTTCTATTTCAGTATGGGTAGTGCTTAAAAACAAGAAGCAGACATAAAAAAACCAGTGAGGATTCGACTAGCTACACAAATATATGCATATATTTATATATACGTGTATATACATATATGTATAGGTATTATGTATATATATATATGTGTATATATATATAATATATATGTATATATTTTCTGGTTGTTCGGAGGTTCACGTTTGTGGCGACTCGATCATCTTGTTTACGATACGTCAAATAGTTATTCGTGCAATAATTTTCTCCCGCCCCTCGCCCTCTTAAGAAAAAAGTCGTAGGGTTTGTTGTTCGTTTTCTTCTTTATTCCGGAAGCCGCGTCCCTAAATTCCCGGTCGCCACACAACGCGTAACTCGGCGTGTAGTCGACAGCGCCTCCTGGTGGTAATCGACGAAACTCGAGCGGACAGATGTATAGAGCAGATGGACTATAGGGGGCGCTGTCGGATTGTGAATAATGAACGAATATCCAAACGTAATAATATATTGTGTAGCGAATTACTCGATGGTAACTGAATGCGTATGGAAAAAAAACGTCGAAATTTCAACAAACAAAAAAAATTACGTCTAAAGCTGCACCTTTTGTCGTGAGTGTCGGAATAGAAACCCATTATTGTGTATTATATAACAACAGAACAAATTATTATTCATGAAGGGAAAACCTAAAAATATGTAATCATTAATCGAATGAAAGATTTTGTAGCGAGTTTATGTCATTATCTCCCGTTGATTTTGGTTTATATACAAAACGAATCTTTCTTTCTTTTTTTTTGATTTATCAGCGCAAGGTTCGACAGTTGAAATGTGCACCTTTTATATGATGATTTTTGTCAAACATATGTATATGATGTAATTTTTGTCCCATCGAAACGAGAATTGAACACCGCAAGAGCTCGGGGGGGGGGGGGGGTCGAGTTTAGTCGTTGATGGGGCTGTTCGTAAAGTGTGTACGCATCCATGGGGTGAGGGATGTTTTAGAAATTACTCGCTTCTCCCTATGTACATAAAATGCTTAAGATTGTTATATTTTGCGTATGTAGTTTAAGCACAGCCCCTCTGACTTCGTAAGAACTATCGGGTAAATTGAAATACGCTTTAACTCTGGGGCTGGTTGCACAGTCGTGACTTATCGGTAAGTTCAAAAGTGGTCTTAAATCTTAAGACTGGTCTAAAGTTGTTAGATTGGGCTATAGAATTAAGTTGGTCCTTAGTCTTAAGCTGTGAGTACGCAACTTGCCCCTGGTCTTATCTTCAAGATCTTTGAAACCGGCCATGCACAAGTGAAACCAGCCCCGCAGTAGTGGAACTGGCATCGGACTAGTGAAACCGGCCCCGCACTAGTGGAACCGGCATCGCACTATGGTGAAACCGGCCACGCACTAGTGGAACTGGTATCGCACTAGTGAAACCGGCCCCGCACTAGTGAAACCGGCATCGCAATAGTGGAACCGGCCTTGCACTGGTGGAACTGGCCTCGCACTAGTGAAACCGGCCCCGCACTAGTGAAACTGGCCTCGCACTGGTGAAACCGGCCCCGCACTAGTGGAACCGGCATCGCACTATGGTGAAACCGGCCCCGCACTAGTGGAACTGGTATCGCACTAGTGAAACCGGCCCCGCACTAGTGAAACCGGCATCGCAATAGTGGAACCGGCCTTGCACTGGTGGAACTGGCCTCGCACTGGTGGAACCGGCCCTGCACTAGTGGAACTGGCCTCGCACTAGTGGAACCGGCCCTGCACTAGTGGAACCGGCCCCGCACTAGTGAAACCGGCCCCGCACTAGTGGAACTGGCCTCGCACTGGTGGAACCGGCCCTGCACTAGTGGAACTGGCCTCGCACTAGTGGAACCGGCCCTGCACTAGTGGAACTGGCCTCGCACTAGTGGAACTGGCCCTGCACTAGTGGAACTGGCCTCGCACTGGTGGAACCGGCCCCTGCTTCCACCTTATTTCCTCCTTTCTCTGATCATTCCATTTTGAATTGCTGACTGTATTTGTTGATGTACATGTTCTTATCAATTTCAAGTCTTAGACAAAATAAGCCATTATGATAATATAAGTAGAACCTCTTCTTGTGTCAGAATTTTCTCGCTAGCATTTCGATCTGAACATCGATGAAAATACGTAACACAAAGCGCTCGAATCATTTTGGCTCGAACCTGATTTTACTAAATCTGTCGACTCTGGATTTACGAAACCGAAGAGCTCTTTGTCTATGATAATATATTTGTAAGGAGTTTTTCGTAGAAGGGTCTCATCGGTTTTGTCATCTAGTCGGACATAGCGCTTGAGGAGGTCGAAGACCTGTCTCGATAGAGACTTGCATATAAAAGAAAATCGAATGTTTTGCAAAAGAAACAAATTTCGGAGAGAAATGGCTGGCTGTTAGTGAAATACTGATCGAGAGAGAATACGAATAGTGTGCGTGTCTTATCATCACTTATATCTAGAAAAAAAGGGGTTTATTATTGAGACCGCGGCTTAGAAAGACGAGAAATTTCTATATATCGGGAAAAAAGTTTGTTGTGCGTTGATTAAAAAGACCCCTGTTGTAAACTACCCTGAGAATGATAAATAAATCCTTGAAGTTATCATTATTATTATTATTAGTGTAAATAATATAAGCGTAGAGTTATTATTGATATGATTATTATAATTTGTTTGTGTACTTATATATTATTATAAGAAATTCTATGTAACTATGTCGACGGGCAAATGTGATTTTTGAATATGTTATTTACGAAAGAAAACGGTAAAGTCATCTGCGCGCATTTATCAATACACTCACTTGCCAGGGCTCTACTTCTATAAGTTTGAAAACATTAGAATCCAGTGAAAGTTTGAAACTAGGGTCGTCGTAAGTTGAGTCAGCCCTTGCTGTTTGACGAGGCCCGGGATCAAATTTCAGAGCTAATTTTATCAAACTTAAGCCTATATATAACTTCTGGACTTAACACTGAGTGTTGCCTGCCCCTGGCAGGTGGGTATTCATTTTCCGTTTCGCTTTTTCATATTAGAATTTGGAATAGTTTCCAGCCTGACCATAACACACACACGCAGACTGACAGTATCGTCACGCTTGATTAATCCGCTTGAGTTTCTCTCAGTATCTGGTGTAAATTACCTGTAAAAAATGAACACTAAAATTAATAATAAACATATTATCAAATAAATAAATATTATTGCGACAAGATAAGTGTTGGGCAAAGACAATATAATAAGTACATACATGTTCTATTATTGAATATTGATTATTATTATTATTATTATTATTGTTAATCAGTATCGGGTTGATTGAAGTCGAACGTATTTTGTGTCATCTCCCGAGATTCCTCCCCTCCCCACATCTTCCATCTCGTACATTATAGTCATCATATTCTTTATAAGAGAAACCTAAACTATCGATGTTCATTTCCTAAATGATGTTGATTTTTAGCGCCCGCGATTTCATGAAATTGTCGTTGAAGGAAGTTACCGAAAATGCGGAAAAACCAAAAATTTGAGTTCTTGATTCAGTGATTTATTCATTTTCACGCGAAAGTCACCTCTCTGAATCAATTTCATATGAACAATATTCGATCGGCTCAGATTCATGGTTGTAACTATTTTCTGTCCGTGTGAAGTTGTCATAAATGATCAGATTCATTAAAGAATATGAAAAAGAAATTCATCAAAACGTTTCGAATAGAATTTGCAGATTTGATGTAAATATAAAAGACGACGATGTTGTTTGACTAGAAGCCGCTTATCAATTGTAAATAGCCCGCAGTGTTTAAAATCTGAATGTGTGCGAGGGGTCTTTATTGATACCCCTAACAACGACCGTTCAACTCAGCACTCGCTGTCCGATTCCATGAGTTCAGTCCGTGATGCGACCTGTTCTTAAGACAGCGCATCCTCCTCGTTATAACTCGAGGGTTCACGGATGCAAATTAGATATTTCTGCACACGGTTCCACGGCCCAAGTTCATTTCTGATGTCAAATTTTATCTCAGAACAGTTGCATCGGGTTCATATCTTCAAGAAGTCGTGTGAAAACGATTAATCCGAAATCTCTTGGTAAATTATGTTAGTTTTGAGTTTTGTCATTGGTCAAATCCCTAAAATTCCTTATCTCGTATTCGTGTTCAAGGTTCGAGATATTATTTCGTTGTCAAATACTATTCGTCACTTTTTGGTTTGAAGAAAAAAGACCTTGAGCTCAAATGAATATTTTAAGATGCCCCTGGACTAAAAACAATTTGATGGAAAGAAGTGTTTTTTTTTTAATTTCTGGAAGTCTGTATAACTGTAGATGATAAATATTAATAAGACGTAGCTTACTGCCACGCGGGGACCGGTTCGAAATCTCCTTACTGTCACGCGGGGACCGGTTCGAAATCTCCTAGTAGAACGGGGATAGCCCAAGATTGGAGACCTGAAGAACATCGAGAGTTTTAACCTCGATGACTGATAGTCAAGACTTTGGGTCGAAATTGAAACTCGTCCAGAAATATTGAAATTCATTGCGCAAGTGTTTGTGAACCAGTCCGATTCAGTGCGGGAACCAGTCCATCCGTCGTGATAACGATAAGCTACGTTCTTGTTTTTCGATACTTCTCTAGTGTTTATATAAATATTATTAAACATTGTAGAATTGTGTAGTTGTCCAGTAGAGAATGTGTCTCTGTACAAAGAAATAAAGGTGACATGTATGAGAAATAATAACTTAATCGCCTTTCGTTTTCATTTGTCTCGCTGGAATTAATGAATGAACTATTGGTGTTAAAGAACTTCTGGCGTCCATTCTGCAACCAGGCTTCATCCCTCACAGGTGATCGATACCTTTTCATCAATTTGCCAATTTCCCATGGTTCAAACTCGACTCAGTTCCGCGGGCTTCACGCGATAATTTTTGATCGAACAAACTACTAACACCTGTTCAATCAGTATTTTCATGGACTTTTGCTTTTGCATATGAAACTTTCTTCCTTTGGTACAGGGAGTACCGGTTAGCGAAAGTGAAACTAGTCACCTCTTGGTTTTTCCGCGTTCGCCTAAAACCGATGAGGTGCGCAGTACTGAACCTCAGCGTGTAGGCCTACCATGAAATTGGTTTTCCCTATTACCGCGTCTACTTCAGTTCATTAGTACCGGGTAGCGAAAGTGAAACTGCGTCACCGTTAAGGCGCGCAGCCGCAGTACTGAGTTTATTACCGGACAGTGAATCCGGCGCGACATATTCAATAAGGGTCCAAAAGGAAACTTCACTGACCGGCAAGGCTTGAAATACATTCATTGTTCGTAAAGAACAAGCAATGGAGAATACAGTCAAAGTGTCGAAAAATTCGGTTCATAGAATTTGATAAGATACGGGCCAAAATTCACGTATGGAGATAGGTATGACAATAAACAGCTGTCATATTCCATGTATTTTCAGAGTTAATTAATCGTTCTAGAGAAAAGTGCAATATAAAAATGTCAAGAAAGAAAAATAAGGCATTATTCGAGGTTTTTGTTAGGGGATTACCACAATTAGTTAAAGAAGAACAGCTGCGAGACTTCCTTTGGAATTCAGGTGGCGTCATGGTAACTATCCTTATGATTTTTCCAAATTATTTTGGTGACTTTCCGGTGTAAAGACATTATCTATCTAGAGTTGACACGGGTTCAAACTCATCCTCCCGCGGCAGGGATTCGAACCTGATGGCATCGAGATTGCCACAGTGAGTGTAGCGATGCCATCAGGTTCGAATCCCTGCCGTGGGAGGATGGTTCAAAGTATTCTAAGACTAACTAAGTGTTTGTTTTCTAGGCGCAAGGGATAGAGCTACCAAAAAATCGTGAGGGTAGAAATAAAGGCTTCGGTTTTATTCAGTTCAGGGACGAGAGATCATTTGAAAAGACCATTAATCTGAAAGAGGTGGTTACATATCGATACATGTAGCTTTATGGACATGGCCTTTGCATCCTTGGATGTCATGGGTTGTTTTTTTATATATTCAGAAATTCTTTGGCAGGCCGTTGGTTTTTGTAGAATCAAACAAAGGTAAACGTAATTCGTCATGTTACAACCGGGATTTAATCATATTTCAATTTGTTAAGAGCATTCATCAAAACATGATTTGATAGGGTGGAATTTCTCGATGAGTTTTTAGAACATTATGTTATACATGTACTTTCGCCAGTTTCATTCATTCCTGAAAATGAAATTTCTATTTTATCAGGAAAATGTTTGCGACCAGGTGGTCGTATGATCCATAAAGATGCCTCGCAGAAAAATGAATATAGAGCTAGAAGTAAAGAACATAGAAATTTACGGTAAATAACGATGCCCTTCTTGGCAAATACGTTCATTAACATACCATTTGTTTGTACACAGTAAAACTTTGCTTAATTCGGTTCGGGATTTTTCGGATTTTGATTTAAATTGCGCTGATGCAGTTCAGTTTGCCCTTTAAATCAAAGATTACTATCTCTTTCATTCGGATCCGACTTTTCTAAATTCGGACTAAAATATCAGTTCCTTAAGAAAATTTCTGTTGAAATAATTACAATTGATTCAGATCGGTAATATGCCTGTTAGTGTAGCCACAACGATCTCCCGATCTGACACAGTGTAACTTGTATTTCACTGCAACTATGTGCTTCCGCGCTGTCTGCAGACATGTTTCTGTCACTGCGATTTTACTTTTCACTAGAGACCGGCGCACGCGAAGAACAAATATTTCTTTTGAATATGTTTCGCAGAATAAAGAGCATGGAGCTACTAGCAGTAAAGAACGTAGACGTTTACGGTAAATATTGATTCGCTTCTTGGCGAATAGATTCGTTAACGTACGATTTGTTCATATGTGTAAAAATGTGCATTTTTGACAGGTTGCTACGTAAGATTGACGAATTGCTGCATCCTTTGCTTGATGATATGACTACACCAGAAATCTTCGTCTACTTGAAAGATAATCTGCCTTTATTAAAGGATCTGATGGATGACAAGTTTATTTCTTCGGAAACGTTTGAAGTTCTCATTAAAGCTATACAATCAATTTGTGGTCAAAGCGAGGATTTGCCTATTTTACACGCTATTATCAACTCTACTATTTACAATCCAGCTGGCACAATAGATAAATATTGTAATGATTGTAAAAAATTAGGACGCCTAGATGATAGTCAAATCGGTACATTTCTGAATGTATTAAAATTGTCCAATGAAATTCTCAAGAGGCTTCCCAATCAGGCGCATCTTCGAATTTTGTTCGTCATAAAAGGATTTGAGATCACATTTGAGAAGATAGAAATGCAGAACACAGATGTGCTAGGGGAACTTGACCAATTGCAACAACTACATGATACCACAATTAAGAAGGTACTTCGACAAGAAGCACGCGATGAAGGGACAGCGGAGAATGTTGATATATTACTTGGGTCTATACTACCAAAAGTTGAAGACTTTCGTATCAAACCACTAATTGATGAAAATCTAGTTTATGGTTGTTACAAATCAACAACGCATTACCTTAGTACTCAATTTCAGCTGTTACGTGAGGATTTTATTCGTCCAATTCGTTCTGCAGTACAGCAGTATCTAGCCAGCTTCAGTGATAAAAAGAAAATTACTCGTCTCCAAGATGCCTTCATTTACCATGATGTCAGGTTTATTGCGACAGATTCGTTTGAAAAGACTCGTCTGCAGTTTCACTCGAGAAATCTAAAAAGAGTTCGATGGCAGAATTGTAAACGGTTTATCTATGGTTCGCTTGTTTGTTTATCAGCCGATCGATTTGAATCGATGATTATTGCTACTGTGATGGATCGTGACCCAAAAGAGTTGGCTGAAGGATACGTAGATGTGAAAATAATATCTGCGGTTTCATCATTGCCATTAAACTATAAAGAGAAATGTTATGTCCTCATCGAGGGACAGTCTTACTTCGAAGCATACCGTCATAATCTAAAACGACTTCAGTCTTTGAAAAGAGATTTTGATGCAGGCGTTGAGCTTCCATTCCGTGACTATTTTGTGAGTCCAAAGAATGTTACCGTCGCACACCCTAAGTATCTGTTGATAAGGAAATTAGAGTCTACTGACAGTGTCACTGACGAACCTCTTCCTGATGATATATTTTCTGATATAAATATGCATTGCTTAAGGTCTGATGACACAGAGATGCGATTGAAAGAATTTTTGGATTTTTCTAATTGGCCATCAGAGGAAAATTCATGTTTGGATACATCGCAATTGGAAGCGTTACACCACGCATTAACACATGAGGTTGCAATTATCCAAGGTCCTCCAGGAACTGGCAAGACCTATCTTGGTCTAAAAGTAGTAGAATTCCTTTTTGACAATGAATCGGTCTGGGAAACAAAGGAGAAAAAGACATCGCTAGGGAATCCGAAACGAACAAAACAGTTTAAAGATAAAATCATGGTTGTCTGTTATACTAACCATGCGCTAGACCAGTTCCTTTCAGAGATATTGACGCTCACTCGAATTAGATTAAAAACGGTGGTTAGAATTGGGGGCAGATGCAAAGATAAAAAGTTGGAAAGAATTACACTTAAAAGTCATCGAAGAAATCCGCATTACCATAGAAGTCATAGAAGTAATGGTAGAGATCTGTTAAAAATTAATAACGGTTTGAGCGATGTGCAGGCAGAATCAAAATACCTAAAATCAATGTTGAAAAATGTGTACGTGTTTAACATTACTGTGGGTGATTTGATGCAACAAGCAGTTGCTGGGCATAGACAACAATTTCTTGTTCCACGCTGCTCCATTCAAGAGACCATTATTTATTGGGTCTTGGGCAAAGATATAATGGCTGTAGTCAAGGCAAAGATGGATGTGCAGAACGATGGTGAAGTGATTATTGAAGATATCCCAGATGAAGATATCCCATATGACGATATCCCAGATGAAGATATCCTATATGAAGATATCCAAGATGAAGATATCCTATATGCACATATCCCAGATGAAGATGAACCAGAGGAAGTGATGGAAGTAGACGAACGACCAGCAGCAGAATCAGTTTTAGATGAAATTCTGCCTGAACCCGGTGAAGATGAAGCCATTGACGTCGCGGAAGAAGCACAACTGATAACCGATGAAAGGTTTATATATGATGATATACATAATGAGATATACGATGATCAGAATATTAACAATGATATAAGCCATTATAACAAAGAGTTTTTGCTAGATAAACGAGCACTTATGAATCCGTTATGGCCAGTTAAAGATCTGCTGAAAGAGCTAAATGCGTTAGGATGCCGGATCCAAGAGCGGAAGCTTTTGAATGTCGATTACCGAAGCCGAAGGATGAACATGAACATCTGGTCTATGAATATGGAAGAGCGTCTATTGTTGTATCTGTCATGGTATAAGGCAGCTAGATCCACTTGGCAAACACGATTGGAATCGTTAGAGATAACGAGTCTGTCGTTACAGGACGAGAAAGAGAAAGCTTATTTAGAGACGGACCAGTTCATTTTACAAAGTGCAGATATCATTGCTATGACGACCACCGGTGCATCAAAATTCAGTCATCTGATAGAAGCAGTTTGTCCAAAGATCGTCATCGTAGAGGAAAGTGCTGAAGTGTTGGAAGCGCACATCGTTACGTCACTAACAGTCGGTTGTGAACATCTAATACTAATTGGTGACCATAAACAACTGCGACCAAAACCAACAGATTTCGAATTAGCTCGCGATTATAACCTCGATATATCGTTCTTCGAGAGGCTTCAGAAGAATGGCCAACCCATCAAAACTCTTCAATTACAGCATAGAATGCGTCCTGAAATCTCTCGTTTACTAGTACCACATATATATGAATCACTGATCGATCACGATTCTGTGAAAGATTTCGATGATATAAAAGGTTTTGAGACAAATATGTTCTTCTTGAACCACAGTGAAAGTGAAAAAGCTGAAATCGAAGGATGCAGTCATAGTAATGATTTTGAAGCAGAAATGGTAAAAGCCATGAGCAAATACATTCTAATGCAGGGTTATCGACCAGACCAGATAACCGTTCTAACGCCATACGTTGGTCAGATGTTTGCCATAAAGAACATTTTGCCACGAAGGGAATTTGAAGGTATTCGAATTACTCCCATCGACAACTTCCAAGGCGAAGAAAATGATATCATAATTTTCAGTTTTGTGCGAAGCAACAAAATGGAGAAAATAGGATTTCTGAATACGCAGAACAGAATATGTGTTGCATTATCTAGGGCTAAAAAGGGATTCTATTGCTTGGGAAACTTTAAACTCTACGCAAAGAAATGTCGAGTTTGGAGAGATATTGTTACGGATCTCGAAGAAGCTGGAAAGATTGGAAGTCATTTGACGTTAATTTGTCAAAATCACCCAAATACAAAAACACGTGTGACGACACCAGAGGATTTTGAAAAATGTCCATTTGGTGGCTGCCAAGAAAGCTGTTCTACGATGACATGTGGCCATAAATGTCCATTTAAATGCCATAAAGGCGACCATGTGGGCAAGTATAGATGTAGAGAAAAATGTCTACGTAGTTGTGAAGCAGCTGGCCATATTTGTAAAAAACTGTGTTTTGAAGAATGCTCTCCATGCCCAGAAGATTGCACTGAAGAAATAGAATGTGGCCATATATGTCAACGTAAATGTGGAGATGTTTGCACAACCCGCTGTGCGATGCCATGTTCCAAAAGTCTACCTTGTTCTCACCAGTGTAAGAAGTTGTGCTATGAGCCATGTGAATGTTCTGAACCATGCGAGAAGGATTTAGAATGTGGTCATAGATGTGACAGACATTGCAGTGCTCCTTGTACGCCGCGTTGTACACGTCCATGTTTAAAGAGTCTACCATGCTCTCATCAGTGTCAGGAGTTGTGCTATGAGCCGTGTGAATGTTCTGAACCATGCGAGAAGGATTTAGAATGTGGTCATAGATGCGACAGACATTGCAGTGCTCCTTGTACACTGCGTTGTACACGTCCATGTTTAAAGAGTCTACCATGCTCTCATCAGTGTCAGGAGTTGTGCTATGAGCCGTGTGAATGTTCTGAACCATGCGAGAAGGATTTAGAATGTGGTCATAGATGCGACAGACATTGCAGTGCTCCTTGTACACTGCGTTGTACACGTCCATGTTTAAAGAGTCTACCATGCTCTCATCAGTGTCAGGAGTTGTGCCATGAGCCGTGTGAATGTTTTGAACCATGTGAGAAGGATTTAGAATGCGGTCATGAATGTCGTAATCGTTGCAGTGTTCCTTGCACGACTCGATGCCGGATGCCATGTTCCAAGACTTTACTATGTGGACATCAGTGTACGAAATTGTGTTATGCTACATGTGGCAAATGCTTGACATTCATTACAGTTGAACTAGAATGTAGCCATACTTTGGAAAAGGTTTGCCACAAAGAAGCAACACAGGCTGATTGTGAGACGCTTATGAAAACAACATTGTCTTGTTCTCATAAGATGCGTGTAAAATGTTGCCAATTGCTCGATAAGGCATCTATCAAGTGCGAAAAAATTGTTTCAAAAGCATTACCTTGCGATCATCAATTGTGGGGGAAATGTGGTGAATCAAATGAATCCATAGATTGTCAAGTGAAAGTGAAATATGAATTGCAGTGCGGTCATAACAGATATATAGAATGCTGGCGTTATACGAAATATGAAAATCAAACTAATGACCTTCATGGAGCCGACTTATACTGCAGTGTGATGTGTAAAAGAAAACTATTATGTGGCCATGAAATTTTGGCTGAATGTTCACAAAATTCAACGAACCAATCACATTGCAAAAGAGAGTGCGAGGCTCGTTGCTGGCACACAAGATGCAGGAATAATTGCAATGAGCGATGCTGGGTTTGTCGTCGTCCTTGCGGTTGGGAATGCAGTCATCAAAGATGCTCTAAAACCTGCTTCGAAGTATGCGACAGGAAACCCTGCGATGAACCGTGTAATCAGAAGACTATATGCGGACATGACTGTATGGGTTACTGCGGTGAACCTTGTCCGTTGATTTGTGGCAAATGCGGAACAGCAGCTGACCCACCCAGTGAAAGGGATCGCTACGTGTCACTGTATCCTTGTGGTCACAGTTTCCTCAGGTCAGTCATTGACCAGCATATGAAAATCAAGCATCGAGGTGGAATGAAAGTTGTGAATGTCCGTTGCTGTCCGTTGTCCAAATGCAGGAAACCTATTCTGTTTTGTCCACGATATAGTCATGTAATCAAGAATTATTTCCATGCAAAATACTTCCTCCATAGGAATGTACTCAACGGTGATTGGTTATGCTGTAAAAAATGTGGTAAGACAAATTTGAACACATATAGGGCTGCATGCGCAATGATAACTTCACTATCTCGCTGAAGTATTTTCCATAGCGAGTCAATATGAATCACCATTACGATCTAGCGCTTCATCTTCATTTATATGTACTTCTTTGTAACGTCATAGGATCCATCGATATAACCATGGACGTATAAACTAGTTTATACATCCATGATATAACATACATTACATTCGCGTTACAGGTTACTACATGGTTTCGGATCTTCAAGATCCTAGATGTGATCGTTGTGAGGGAAGATCATTGCGTAGAAAAAGACCGAGATCAACGCAGATTAGTAAGTTGACACGATGAAAATAAGATACCGGTAATGTTGAAATAAAACTACATGTATGATTACAGAATTGTTCAGTGCCAGTGACGCGTGGCTTTAGACGTACGTTGTATTTCTACACAAATATGGAATATTTCTTTTTACACTCGTTTATATCAAGATGGCGCTTATCTTAGAAAATACGACATACATGTATTATTTCTTTCAGCACACGGCGAATATGCGTCCCGTTACTCGGGAATTCGGAGCAGCAGTAGATACGCTCATAGGAACTCGCAGAAGAGATTTCGCCGTTGGTAACACATATGTTTGTGAACATGTGCACGGGTTAGATACAATCGTGTTTCTTCAAGCGATGTGTAAATTGAATATATCTTATATACCAGAGAATATAGTTTCATGGATGGCCAGTTACTTTTTTGAAAGCTTACAAGGAAAAAGCTAGCGATAGCACCTGTATTTGGAAAGTACCCGGCATATCCTGTCATGATTATGTCTATCGCTGCACGCATTGAGGAAACTCATTATCTACCTGTATATCGAGCTTGGACGATACCGAAATATCTTAATCAATATTAGGCTGGATCAAAAAGGAATAGAAAGAAAGAGCACTTTTTTCTCCATATTATGATCGGTATTTAGATAAGCAAACTAATATATTTTACTATTAACGTAATTTTCTCGATTTAACTATACAAATAGAATATCACGTAATACGTAGGTAGTGTTTTTGTAAATTAGTTGTTGATACAGCCGTGAAGGTGCGCAATTTCGCCATAAAATGTTAAACTGAAACTGAAACTGTATTTAGGCCTAAAGCCTATTGTAATATTGTAGCTTTATATTTTATAGCTTAGTCATAGAATTGTTTTTATCAAAAGGTTGATATAATCATCGTAACGCAACAAGGTTCGACTGGAGTAAGGTCGAACAAGAGATTGTGGAGTCGACTGTAGAAGTATAATGTTGTTGCTGTCGTGGTAAAGAGAATAAATCCTTATCTGTAAAGGATCCGTTGTTTTCCTTGTTAATTTGTTCTACACATTTAAGTTTTGATTCTCTAAGCAACAATTAAGTTAATGGAAAGGAGTATGATACAACAGTGCAGAAAACTTAATGGCTGGTGAAATTGCGCGATAACGTAAGAGATTTGGCTTGTAAATACGACATTATCAACATCATGTCGTAGCTGAATACCCGTCCAATGGACGGCTGGTTAGGCGCATGGGTGCGTTGGTCGCGAGAATCTCCTTTCGCATAATCCCGAGTTCTGCTATTTTTGTATACGAAATACATTCATCTTTTATTGGCTGGGAAATGCATCTAAATGCTTCAATGTTCTGGAGTCTTGGACAAACCCCCGTAAGTATACCTGTGGTTTAATTTATCGATCGGATATCTTTACAAAGCCTATCCACTTATAAGAATCTTCCCCCAACCACCACCAGGACACTAATAACTGTGGATCCCTTGATGGCGAACACATCTTTTTTAATCGAAGTTTGACTACCTTGGACTGCCAGTCTTGCAACTTAACAATTGGAAAAACTGGCGTTAAGCATCAGTAAAACGACTTTTTAGTAAATGCATTAATTTCTCTTTGGCAATATAACGTGCCTTTTAGGCAATTGATTCAATTTAATGTGCCCTTTTTGGCAATTGATTCATATTCTAATTCATGACAGGGCATTCACCTTGGACATAGGTCCTGACGTCGGATTATGGGGCGCTGTAGCGGGCCGGGTGGTATTTTTATGAGAATATTTTTGAAAAGGGCACTTTGACAAATTTAAGGGGTCGCACGTGCCGCGGGTGCGACCCCTGTATCCGCCCAAGTCACGAGAAAGAGGACATTCAGACAATCACTGTTGAAATGGGGTAATAAAGGTATAAACAGGTATTCCTCTCCTCACTTGAATAAATTGAGCCAGCTCCCGGTCTATAAGTATATTCACAGGGGCTCGTATTTGAAGTTTGGGGTTGTGAACTGTTGCTTAGATCATCCAATATCCAAGGTACTTCTAAACCTCTAAAGAATTTTGTGACCAAATGAGAGAAATATGTTTTTCCGCGTTGAAGAATTTATTCCGTTTTTCTATAAATTACAATAGTGAAGAATTATCAAAAATATTTGCAGAGTAAACGAGACACAACGATTGATTCCCGATGAATTACACAATAACTGAGCATAATCATCACATTAATATACATTGTGTTATAATGATCTAAAAACATTTGAAATAAATTTTTTACAATTCATCAATCGGAACTTTGATTCATGAAATACACAATCGGGACATTAAACTCATTTAGCTTCCGGCACCTTTCATAAAGTACGTTCCAAAAGCTTTGCAGATTTTCAATGTATGCCACTTTAAAAGCGTTATTTACACAGGAAGAAGTGGTCAGTTCTCGTACCCCTCTCCTCATGAATGCGTTGGTTACTTTACGAATGGCCCTTCTTTAATCTAACTAACAGCTGTGTTTGATTGCAGAACCACCAAACCCTAGAGAGACTAAAGAAAATACACTGTTCTAACATATCAGGGAATCCAAAATTCCCTGATTTTCCCTGATGCCTGATTATAAGATATTTTTGTGGGAGCTATTTCTTATGAAGAGGCTTGTGCCACTTGTCACCAGCAAGAACAAGACACAAAAAATTCAGATTTTTTTCAGATTTTCAAGAAAACAGTCAGAATTCCCCGATTTTCACTTCAGGGAAAAATAAATCCAGAATTCCCTAATTTGTAAGAACCCTAGACCTGGTTCCACAGTTTGATAAAGTCAATTTCAATGAGTTGACTATTGAATCAAATCTAAAACCAAGTCCTTCACATGAACGAACGAAGCCGCTTTCAAGGAATAGATGAATTATCTCTGATACAACATTGCGACGGCAGAACGCTCCAGTTATAAATATAAGAATTTAATAATTTGAATTGTTTCGCGCACAATTTATTCTTATTCACTAAATTCGAATGTAACTCGTTCAGTTGTTCGATCGTCTTTTTATGCGTGATTAAATAATCATCGTGGCAACCGCGCGATCGGTACTCGGTGTCGAAACGCGGGTCGTGCAGACGGTTTATCTCGAGCGGCGCGAGCCACGCGCCGACCGACACGTCCTCGCTTTTATACCGTTTCAAATACGGCGCCGTAGCCGCGAGATAGTGAACCAGATCGGCGGAGATTACGTAACCTCCTCCGCGCGCGTACGGTAAATATCGGTCGCATAAAACCCAGTCTTTCTCGGCCCACTGACCGGTGTGTTTGACGCGACCGTTCCCGTAGAAGAATCCCCAGTATAACCGCTGCGTACGTTTCCGTTTCAGCTCGTCGAAAATCGGACGCAATCGCACGTAGCTATCGTCGTCCGTTTTCAACACGTAACGATAATCCACGTTCGAGTCCAACCAGACGAACGTCTTCAGGACTTTATCCGTTAATTTATCGTAACCGTCGTGCACGTCCGACAGCAAGATCAAATCGTCGTGGACGGAATTCTCTTTTTTTAAATGCGCGACGGCCTCCGGCGCGAGCGCTTTCGTCCCGATCGCGAAGTAGACTTTCGCGTCGCCGCGGTGAGTCCGATTAACCACGGTCGACGCCCACGTTTTACGGATCGCCATTCGCTGTTTGAAATTCGCGGGACTCGTCACGACGACCGCGACCAGGAACGCGTACGACCGACTCTCCGATCCGCGTAACGCCGATTTCCATAAAGAGCGGCCGGACTGGTCATGGGCTCGAGCGTGGTCGACGTAATTTATCGGTTGGTTTTCGCCGATCCCGCACATCATCGTGTAAACGACTCCGCTGAGGAAGAGAAATACTGCACCGATCATGAGAGTCGTAGCGTGTCGGTTCAACTGCTGATAAATACCGACTCCCGTACGATCTCCTCGATGATGATAGTTATTATACATCTCTGATCTTCTTTCTGAGATGGGAAGAAATTCTTACTGTAAAAAAAAAGGGAAAAGATATCTTTACTTTCTAAATGAATCACTTGCACTGGACTAGATTGATGATGATGATGGATGAACAAATGAAACGTACAGTTGTAGTAAGTAGTGCAGTGCAGTTGACCTGGCCCTGGGAATTTCACTTTTTTTATTTTATTGGAATTAGTAATATTCGAGTTGACACATCAGCAATAATGGAAAAATGTGCAAATGAAAATCTACATTATATTTAACATAGTTTTACCTTCAATTAAGTAGTTAAACCATATTAAAGGCCTTAATTAACTACAAAAAACCTCTTAATATTTATTTGTTAATTCAATGCGCAACAACCTTCAGATGTCGAGTATCGCGCGCCCAACTCACACGTATGGAAGCCCTGAGACGACATTCTGCCTTACAAAAAACCCGGTGCCAGCAGGTGCTGACACCACTTCACTGCGGCTGATCCCAAAACTAACCCGGAAATCAATAATAACCACGAAAGTCTGTGTTCTGGTTTTCCTCTAAATCTTCCCTTATTTCAAAGAACAGAAACTGATTGATTGCGCTGATTGTGAGTATTTTTCTCGACGATACGAATTTTCTGTATGTTATAAATATAATGATTTTAGAAATGGTCGATGGACAAGTTTTTCAGTTCAACCTTGTTGGAGTCGGGAGGGAGCCCTTAAGTTAATCTATCTTAAATCAGTCTAAATAAAACACGACGTCGTTAGCCTTGAGTTTTGGTTTCTCTTCAATCTGTAAACCCTATTGTTTAGACCTGCGCCGCACCGTACCTGACCGTTGTCATGTTCTATCTAGTTCTATATTTTACCGATAGATGGCGTCTAAACGTACGAACACGACTGCGACAGCGCGTTTAAAACAGGATTATCTACGTATTATGAAAGATCCCGTTCCTTACATCACCGCAGCACCGCTACCTTCAAATATACTAGAATGGTACGTTACAATCGGTATCCACAACAATTCACCATCAGTTTCACAGAACTGTGGAACTGATTATAGGCCTAGGTCCTGTTTGATTGTAAATAGGTTATGAATTTTGTAAATTATTTATATTTCAGGCATTACGTAGTTTTTGGACCGGAAGATTCTCCTTATGAAGGTTAGTGAGTATAGGCCTAATAATCCGGTTCTGCAGTTCTCATGGCTCAAATCTCGCCGTCAAAACATCGAACAGTGTTTAACTGTAAGAATGTCAAATATCACCAGAGAACTGTGTGTAATCGGCAGGGTTCCTAAGATAATGGGAAAAACTTGGAAATTTCTAAATGTGCCTATTTCTGGTCAGGAATATTTGGGAATTTCAGAAATTTTCCTCTAATCCTGGAAATGTTTGAAAGAAATTCATCCTCTAAGTTCTCTTTAAATTGTTTGTTTGTTATCTGATGTAGGTGGATTGTATCACGGACGGTTGGTGTTTCCTCGCGAATTTCCGTTCAAACCTCCGAGTATCTACATGATTACACCTAATGGTCGATTTAAATGTAACACCAGGTTCGTGATTTCATTAGAAACATGTGACTCAATATCTGTTCACAGGGTTGGATTCAGACTTAAGACCTAGTTTGTATTTCCAATTTCAATATTTACTAAGTTTAAGTCCTCAAGCAAGTGTCATCTTGAATCAATTGTAAAGTTTTTATCCACAGCTGTTTTGTGCCGTTTGCCAGAATAGATATATATGATAACTAAAGTATAGCCTGGAAAACTGTTACAAAATGTCAGTTATGAGAATGGAAAATAGAGGATATTCTGTTTTCCGAGGCCTTTTTTTTCTCTTAAAAAGTGTCCATGGAAATTACATAATATTTTGGCTGATTCTTCAATTGGCAGGTTGTGTTTATCAATCAGTGATTTTCATCCAGACACGTGGAATCCAGCTTGGTCTGTGTCGACTATTCTAACTGGTTTACTCAGTTTCATGGTGAGTTGAGTCCTTTATGATCCAACATGCTGCTGTCAAAGTTGTTGTTACTTTTATTTTCTTTATGAGGAAACTGCCTTATTTTCGTTAACGTTTTGTTTTTATGTTTTTCAGTTAGAAAAAAGTCCAACATTGGGCAGTATAGAAACATCCGATTTCACTGTAAGTAGCACAACGATTTGAATTTTATCTCCAGATACCTTTCCATAGTTCGCACTCAATATTTGACTCTATTTTACACATTTTGAAAATGAACTGTGTAACTAGGTCGAGGAATCGATGGCACTATTTAGAAAATGGTCAAAATAATGTTCTCTTACGATTTACAGAAGCGTCAATTGGCCGCACAGAGTGGAGAATTTAATCTTAGAAATAAAACATTTTGCGAAATATTTCCGATTGTCGAAAAGGTAATTATAGGGTCATTCCAGCAGCCAGGATTCATAGGAACCGTTAATTTAAATGTTTCGCGCTCAAATTTCAAATCGATTTAATTTTTCAGGAGATCCGCGAGCGTCTGGCCATCCGTGATCGCGAACTACAACAGAGTACGGATTCTACGTCGACGGCGACGAGCGGGGTTAATCGCGCGTCAGGCGTAGCGCGGAATCAACCGGCAGCGAACGGACAAGGTTTACTCGCGAGTGCATTAACTAATATCGTCGTCATCGCTGGATTCGCTGCGTTCGCGTGGAGCGTGAAATACGTTTTAAGGAGTATAGTCGAATGATTCGTGGAAATCACAATTGCCGGTTATTTTGTGATATATCGTACACTTGTCTCCGAGTCGAAGGTGATGGCTGATTCATTAGTAGAGCTGTCTGCATTCAGCTCCGATCCGCTGTCTGAATCCGGCTCTGGTCCACTGTCTACATCCAGCTCCAGTCCGCTGTCTACATCCAGCTCTGGTCCGCTGTCTACATCCAGCTCCGGTCCGCTGTCTACATCCAGCTCCGGTCCGCTGTCTACATCCAGCTCCGGTCCGCTGTCTACATCCAGCTCCGGTCCGCTGTCAACATCCAGCTCCGGTCCGCTGTCTACATCCAGCTCTGGTCCGCTGTCTACATCCAGCTCTGGTCCGCTGTACACATCCAGCTCCGGTTGCTGCGCTTTTCTGAAAACTTTTCAAACCCAATGGATGAATCTATTAACTGAATGGTGAAACAGCTACAGTGATTGGTGTTACCGTTTACAGTCATCGGTTGAAATCAGTCATTGAAATCACAGTCAGTAACCTGACTGATTTAGTTTTACTATCAGATATTTCATGTTGGTTTAAGCCCTGTCAATCTGCAGCTTGTATCACCTTCTGCAGACATTGAACATAAAATGTCTTAAGTCTGATGTACTTAATTATTTTTTTTTCAATCAGAAATTGTTGTGAAACCCTGAACACACCCGTGTAGTGTGGAAGAATTGTGATAATTCTCCGCTGATGAAGAGTCAGGGTCCAACGAGGAGTAGATCACTAAACTATGTTTGAAACAATGGAGTGGGTTCATTTTAGAATTGGTTGGAACTGAAGCGGGTCTAGGGGTCCTTCTACAGAAAAAATGTGATGCTCAGAGGCCATAATGAGCCTGAGCAATTTCCATTGATATAATGAAGGTGTAAATAAATGAACAAATTATGCACTTATTATGTTATAATTTTGTCATAAAAAAGGTAGAAACGAAAACCTAGCTAATCTACTTTTGTTGTGGGGTTAGGCCCTATCTGTATCCCCCGCACTCCCCAACCCCATGCTAGACACCAGCGGAAATTATTTTAATATATCCTTCACTCTAGTCTTGGTAATTGAGTATTTTAATTCAACTCTGGGACAGCAAGTAACTCCAATTCAACCCAAGTCTACTGTTGTATTCTTTTATTTATTCATGTTTGGACCCCAATCATTGATTTCATATTTTTTTCTGGTTGCTCGCCGAAGGTTTTACTGATGTAATTCCTGTAAAATCTTTACTCGTCATTTTTCAGTAGATTTTGACTTTTGTTTAAATTCATTGAAATTTCATAACATATGAATATATAATATTATATATATGTATATTGTATAGAATATATATATAATATTATATATTATTGATATATAATATATTATTCCAAATCTAATCTGTTGATATTTCAGGATAAATTCCTTTTTATTGTAAATAAATAAACTGAAAGAAAGTGTATAATTATTAGAAAAGGTTTTGATTCGTTATTCTTTTTTTTTAGTCCAAACCATATGTAGTCGAAAGGGATCTTACATAATTCTTACTGCTGGATACCAAAATAAGAATAATCATTGTTTATCCTATATTCCGAATAAGATCTACATCAATGAACCGGGTTTCAACCCAACACACCTCTTGGTGATTAGATCACTCACAGATGGCATTTGTGAAATGTAACTACCAGTCAATTCCTTATATCTCTTGGTTCAGCAAAATTCCAATAGATGGCGAAGATGTCGCAATCAGACATCCACTGGGTTTTGGTCCTAGGACACCTTATGCAGCTTCTGGAGCAGTCAGTATTATTAATGGCCGTATTAGAACCTGGGACACCCATCTTCTACTAACAAGCATCCAGATGATTCCTCGGGAATCGCACAGAAAAACCAGACCACACATTTCTGGACAAACCTTCTTACAATGAAAAATTCATTTTATTTCAGCGGAAATACTTACAATAATATGAATATAATATTTATCTATACTTTGAAAGATTAGATTCTCAACTGAATTGTAATTGAATCCGCTGATTTCTAAAACTACAACTGCATAAAATATACACGATTTAAATAATAATATGACAAAATATCGGGTGAAATTATCTCCTTAATATAAATGACTATAGAATGGAGGGAAAATTATCAATCAGTCAGTTTCACAATAGTGGTGCAAATATAAATACAGTCAAACTTAAAGTTGAGTCATCGTCAGTTCGGATGATCATTGCGTCTATGACTTAGTAAAAAAATTGATAGCTCGTTTCACCTAATCGGCTAGTTCATTTTGTGATAAAATTTGTATTAAATTCATTCCAATAAATGTCCTTTAAGCCCAGCAGAAATGAGAACCAAGGTATCAATTTTTCAAGCCTTTATCGAAATGACGACTTACAATCTAAATTGAATTGGAAATACAGGAAATACATCACAATTAAAAATTTAAGCAGACGGCGACTAAACTGAGTTTGATCGTTTACATAAAGAAACTAGTCGTGTTAAACTACAAACAAAATCTTCAGTGAAATTAAGAAAATTAACAAACAAATAAATAAATAAATATATAAAGGTTAAGAATAAATGTATATATACTGTATAATATATGCGGAATGTACAATCTAAAACTGACTCTGTTCGGTCCAGTTCCACGGTTGTACATTTTAATTTTCAAACGCTGCAGCTAAATACAATTCTTTCCACGAAGTCAAATTAAGAAAAACTGTGCAACCGTGAAAAACTGCATCGGGAAAAAAATCGTTGGTAATTTGTTCTAGAACTGTGACACATTTTGTTATCAAAACGACAGTAAACCTTCGCACTGTGCAGAAAATTTGTCATTTGAAAAATTAATCTGCTGTCTTTGGACTTTGGGTTACGGTAGTTGAGGTTTACTGCGCTTTATCCCCGATAAAACTCTGATACGCTATGAAATAAATATCAATTTAACCATTCACAACAACTACAGAAAGTGAAAATCAATCAAATTGTTATCATGCAGAGCTATGTAAGGACCATGTGTTAGACTCCCCATTAGTCGGTAGGGACTGCTATAAATATTTCACATAGTTAAGAATCAGGGAATTTTTAAGGTTTTCTCTATTTGAATTCAAGAAAAATTCATGAAAACTTGAGTGGATTATCCAGGCGCCCAGTACCGAATAAGGCGGAGTCAGTATTCAATTAAAAGCCAATCATTTTCAGAGAGGGTCCTGACACAATATAGGCTTATGTATGCCCTACTTATTCACAATATAACAAATTATCAGTACAATGTAGTAAGTGCTGTTAAGGAGTAACTGAGATACGGTTACAACACTCGTCCATGTATTTCCTGAGGTTAAGAGCGCACCGATGTCAATTGTTCGGGGTCATCGAGCTGTTTTTTTTTTCTATGAATCGCCGTCAGTTTCGAAACACATGAAATCCTGCACGAAACAAACAAACAAATAATCCTCGACACACGTTCATGCTATCGTCACTACTTTTGAATTGATAGTAGAATTTTTTCGTCGCATTTTGAAATTCTAGTCCGACACCCACCGATTAACGCTTGTTAGTTGTTATCCCTTTCAAATAGCATAAAATCCTAGAAAGTAGAAACAACCACCGGGTGCATAAGGAATCGTATAAACGGGTGAATTTAAACAAAAGAAGATATCATCCGTTATACATGTAAGAAGAAACGTCTGAATAAGTTAACAATTAATGTCAAAGCCTATTTCCATGCAATTGCAAAGACCTTTTCCAAGTGTTTTCAATGATATTTTCACTTATGAATGATAGACGGTTACTTTTTCTTCCACTATATTATGTTACATGCATGATTTTTAACCCGACAGCACCAGTGCTTAGTTGTGTATGTGCTTAATTTACGGTCAGTCTCCTCTCAACCTTTATCAATTATGATTAATAAACCTACCAGCAAGAATGCAGCACCGATCAATACCGCCTTCAATTTTACATCAAGATCAATAGGAACTGAAAATAAAACATCGTAGTGAATATCGAACTACATTTTAATCCACTCGAGCCTTTTATGTTGAGAAACATCATTGTGTTGATGAAATTGAAATACAAATTTTGACCGAAAAGTAAAGTAGCCCGTGACAATAGATTGTTAATGGTTTGAAAAACTAGACAACTTTTTTCTTTAAACAGTCTTTTCCTAACACTTACAAGTGATTCCCAAATTGACGGCATCTGTAAAAGCATCTTTCACGCAACCATTCCACTGTTTAGCAATGTTACAGACTTGTTTAGTCGGATCAGCGGCTGAGAAAATCTACATTACAATAAAAAGAAATATTTAAATACTATCTAAAAAGCAACATTAAAACGCTATCTAGAGTATAGCGGCAATATCTGAGCGGGGTCAAAATAAACTCACACAACTGTGGAACTGGGTTCAAATTCAAATATAACCTCCAAACTTTAAAATCATAAATACTATTTGAAGAACTTACAGGAAAGTCGACATCTCCTCTACAGCAAACAGCCTGACAAATACAACACGGTCCTTCGAGCGTAAATATGTGCGTCTTGTTCGCATCCAACAAAGCCAAACGTACACGCCACCCACTCTTCCTAAAATATGCAACATTCATGATTATAAACGTTGCAGTCTCGGCGCGATACGAGATTAAATATAGCTCAATGGAGAATATTTACAGTTGTCGCACGTAACCGATGACATTGCCGACCGGGGCCTCGATGTGTAACTCCTGAGCGCAGCAGTCCGTATCGGCGCACCAGCAACATCCGGCGCAGCATTTAAACGGACGATGAATTCGAATCACCTCCTAAGGAATATAAAAACAAGGATTATTCAGGAAATAAATGATGGGTTGTAATAGTACAAGTGATCAATAGAAGGGCAGCGAGCGTTTCGGGCGTTTGACTCAGGGAGGCCAGGTCATGGGTTCAAACCCCGTACATTACTGTAGTGTCCATGGACAAGTCACTCATCCTCATTCCCCTTACTTCAATGAGGAATAAATAGGTACTGGTCTGATGGATGAACCGAGTGCCCTAGTAGCTGCTCGGGTGTTACTTCTCCCCAGGGAGAAATGACTGATAAATGGTTTAGTTATAGGCTGGGGGTAATAATTGCTATATTACTGACTTCTTTGTGCCACTCGTCATTGGTAAGAACAACAAGTCACCAAAAATTCAAATCAAATTCAAGGACTGACTGAATAATCAAATTTTTAGTATCGAGATTATGGAGATCACAACTTCATTTGGGTCACTCAGGTAAATCATGGACGTATAAACTAGGTTATATATCCATGGGTAAAACAAATATCAGTTTGAAGACGTCTATTTGTGTTCACCACAGTAAGATATAATACAATGATTCGCTACTATATCATGAGAGCTTTACATTCATTCACATTCCATATATTAAACCACGTGGAAAATTAGAAATCATTTGTCTATTACTAACCGCTCCCGCATTGTCAACTACGTGCATTTCAAAACCACGACCGCTACCACAGAACATTCGCATACAAGCATCGGACACTGTGGAAATCAGAGAAAATGAAAAACTCGAGTGTTAATGAAAATAAACTCGTATTTCGGTAGGATTGCTATAGCTGGTATACGTACTTTCAAAAGCGTAGTAACTTTGTTGATCCATAGAATTCATCAGTTTGTATTTGTTTTTACATTCCCAGCCGGTGAACACTGACAAAACAAACAAACAATCAAAATATCTAATTAATATCCTGTTAATATGCTAATTATTTTTTATTGAGACTAGGACCGGATTTACAAAAAAGTTAAACTCAACTTTTTGGTTTAATTACTGTCACAGTTGCTTCATGTTTTCAACGAGAACAACAATTCAAACTCAACCCTTATTAAGCTCAAACTTTTTTTAAACTGACCCAAGCACTCGCGTACATTTCAGCGTAGTCAACATGAAACAGTTTGGACATCAGGATCTGGTTCCACAGGGGTGCAACTCAGATTGAACTCATCGAGAATGAATTAATCTTAACTCAGCGAGTTAACTCTAACTCACAACGGATATCACTGAAAATGGGATAAATTCAATATCTCAAAGATGAATATTCTGCCTACCTTCGAGAAGTTCGACCATTTGTTTGATAATAATTTGGTCGAGTTGTGCCAAATATTCCAAACCGGGAGGAACGCCGCCGGTCATCTGCGGCTGGGTCGGTTGAGCCACGACTGCTACTCCGTCTGAAAACATCACCAAAAACAAAATCAGTAAAATTTTGCGTAGAGCAGACGAATTGTCGATCTTTCACATTTTTCCATATATTTTAATCGGCTTATATTCTACATTTCTTCACAAAAATATAGAATACCAGGAATGTCAAACTTACCTGCACCACCCTTAGACATTGTTATTATATTATTCTGACGCTTTTAGAATCCGAACCTGAAAAACATGAACCACCGAATTTAAAAATCGATATCATTGAATCATCATACGTAAACGGTAAAGGTCAGGCGGAGTTCATGTTTCAACAAAACAAAACCGGCAGTCATCGTCATAGAAACAACACTAATATTCTGCCTATTACTATATCAGATTGATTAACGCACATCAATAAATAATTCCTAATTAGAATTAATAATTAACTATTATATCTCACTAGGAGATTATCATATCCCTTGCGTATAGGCCTACTATATCTGTTCAACTCAAGTCAGATCTATTCGTCAAATGCTTCAAAGATATCCAGCACACATGTCGTCGCTTGGCAGTGCAGCCACTCGTAACAATATGAAAGCTACTGTCTTCCTAAATCAATAAACTTACTCTATATTTTATAATCTGCCTAGATTTGTATTTTTATTGGTTGAATGTGACTTTCATAAACCGGATCAGAAATTACCAAACGGCAGACCAAACTTTTTTTAGGAAATAGATAAAAAAAGGACCGAATCTATCTTGATAGGCAAAAAGGAGTCATTTTTCGTACAGTAACCAGATTTTAAACGGAGGGAGGGGTCCCTAAACTGTATACCGGCTAAAAGACAAGTAACCTATTAGATAATTAGCTGAAACATTGCAGAAATAGAGAACATTTCGTATTTTGTCTGGAATAACTGTGGCAAATAACTGTGTGTCTCAGCTAAAAGAAAACAAAGATTGCGGTTTTTAGAGCTAATTTCCATTCTGAAATAATAATTCACGAAATTGCCATGAATCGTATAAAATGATAAGACTTTATATTTGACAAACGTTTTGAATATCAAATATCGTTCATATACAAATAAGGTATATATAATATTGGTATTGGTTGTTAACCAAGGACACACCTAGTTACAAACACAATTCCAGAGGTTCTACTGTGAAACTATAGCGGGCAACACCTTGATTAAATTTGGTTATCTAAAACCGAGTCAACATAAACGTGCATTGACCAGTGGAGATCTAGCCTGTATTTTGCTAGTCACCTAGCTATGAAGACCACAAGAATTTCCAGAACTCAATAATCCACTAATCAGCCTGAAAGTCTTAGGAATATTAGTTTAATTTCAAAATTTTCAGGGGCAAGACCCTCTATATGATATATCATTATTGCAATTGAAGGTTGAAATTCATCAGCAGTTAGCAGCACAAGACTAGGCCCATTGCTTGCAAAATCATGTCTACTTTGGTCCATGACACAATATGTCACGATTGACGAGTGATGATAGATTCTATTGAATATGACAACGCTCAGAGTACAGTAGAGTAGCCACCAAGCTGTTACACCAGACCTAGTGAATAGAAAGTCTCTATTTGTCCAGAGTTCTATTCCTGAACTCTTAATAGATAATCGATCAAATATTCACAAATGTATGTACATGTTAATCGTCAGGTAGGCCGCCTATATGAAGTTGTGTTGATAGATAGACCTAATAAACTTCAGTCACAATTGATTAAAAAAATAGCAGTAGGGCTACGTAATGTACAGAAAACAAGTTGTGAATTCATCAATGCAATGATTTATCGGTTTTTCAATATAAGCGAATAGGCTATACAAAACTCTATCAGGTTAGACCCAAAATATAACCCTCAACAATTGTGCAGTCGACACATAAAATGATCTCAATGCTTTAACTGTTGACAACAGAACCATAAAAATGTTCTTCAAGTGGCCGATCTTAAAAATAAACTGCATGACTCACGAGGAGAAACTTAACCAGGCTAAAAAATTGAAGTAGATTATTTTTGGAATGGTACCCAATGGGGGGATAGGACAAATGACAAATTTATACGCAATGCTCCCTAATAATATTGAAACGAATGAATCATACAGACAGGTGTATATAAAACTATCGCAGCAGACACACTACATCTCTCTCATTTAACGTTCCGATTTCATCCGCACACATCACCATTCATTCTATTCTGGACGCAGCCTCTATTCACTACCATCCAGCTTCATATAGGCTAGTCTGAATACCAGTCGTTGTTACGGTTCCCAGGAACAACGGCTAGGTACTAGACTACATATAGGCCTATGTTTCAATTTCCATGTTTACATAGTCCTTTCTGTATAGGCTACCTAGTATATCACTATCAGGGGTGCGGATGGCCCTCTTACTTTTCAAATCCAATATCCATATTTTTTGGTTCCAAACTTTATATTTCCGTAAATTTCATAAATATTTTTATACCTAAAAATAGTCCAGACGTCGTTATTTGTGGAACGACGGCTAGCCACAAGCTTTGACGGTGTTATAGTTCGTTCCCGTCCGCTCGTTCTAAATTTTGACCCCATTTGAAAAAAACAATCATCAAAAACAGTCAATCTTAATCATCCAGTATCGTAACCAGTGGTAACACAAGAATCACCACCACCGTTTGGAAAAAAACTACAACACCAACTTACCGAAAACAAGAGTGTTATTAGTTACCGGGTCAATTAATCAGCGATGCGACCCAATTAATCAACTAGGCCTACTTGTTATAACCTGATAACAACTAGCACTGAAATATAGCCAGCAAGTACGAACTGCTCCGGTGAGTTCACAGTGAGCAGAACCGTAGAACTGCTCCGGTTAGTTCAAAGTCGGCTGATGGGCGATGTCATTTCAATGTACACTTTATTGATCATGGTCTGCGAGTAGCAGCCCCGGCGGTGTGTGCAGATCTTCGAATTTAATCAACGAATAATAAAATCCCTTTAGAAGTTACACTTTTTATGAAAGTGAGACTAAGGGGAACTTGGACTTATATTTCGTCTGGTATACCACACCACAGAAGGTTAAACGAACCACAACGAAATACAAAATGAGTTCTTGAGCTGCAACGTTTCAGCTATGAATGCTCATTTAGCCATCATCAGGCGTAGTACACTAAACAAATGAAACATTGCTCAAATTATATACTCTTCTATTCAAGAACTTCTCATCTTTGACCGAATTATTGTGGGAGATTTCTTTCGTTATCCATCTTACACAGATTGTGTCTTCTCGACTCATCAAAAAACAAATTCCTCGAAAACAAAAGACAATTTTTTAGAAAAGGATGAATCTTATATTTTTATTGGCTGAATACATTTTGAGCAGAGAGGTTTTTCATGTTAGCTACCCGTGTAAACACATGTAAAAACCTCACGTTACATTGATCTAGATCCTACATTCTATCCATAACTACAATAATACTTCTACCAACATTCTACAGGGGGACATCCTCACTTACCAGGGTTTCAATGCCTCCCACTGCTCATGCCGACAAGTTTATCTACATCATAAAATGCATAATATATATATCTTAAATTCCAGCAGAGTTGTTTAATCGTTTATTAAATACCGAGTGCGAACCAGCACAATTCAATCAATATAAAATACAGCGTCCAGCGCTACAAGACAAACTTCACATTCATAAGCCGCAGGGTTTCTAAAGCTGATCCTCGATAGTATCTGCTTCATATCAGTCGATCCCAGCATCGCGAATGTTTATATAATTTAAACGATGAATTCGGTGGCGCCGTCTGCAGTGGAGGTTCGAACGACGGGAGACCTTCGAGAACGAAACTAGCCGTCTCCGATTGGAGATCGCAATCGAAAAATTCCATCAAATCTGGTTCTTTAGATTTCTGATCCTACAATGATAATTATTCTTATATTTCAATAAAAGATGAATCAATTCAGAGCACAGTAGTAGACTACACGCTTGATGGGTCAGCATGACGCAGATTCAAATAAAATTGTTTCATTTTGTCATCCGGGGCTAATGATATTTAGCAGTAATCGGTTCTTGGCAACTGGTAAGTGGATAGGGGTATCTCCTGAACAAAATAGATATTCCAAATAATCAAAAGCATCAAAAATCCAATTCAAAAACAGTTCCAAAAAAATACTTCCAAACAACTGTAAAGAACATAAATTCAAATATTTCTAACCTTGGTTTTTGCAGAGATGAGTTTTGCGGCGGCTTCTGATTGTTTCGTTTTGTCGCGTTCTTTACGACGGATCAACTCCTCGGCCGGTAATTCCAGACTATTCAAACATGTGAATGATTCAGGTTTATTCACTTTCATCGCTCCCTGTTAGAAACAGAAAATCATTTCAATTCATGTCAAAACATCTAAAAATACGAGGTTTACGATTGGTCTCTACTGCTTTTGGTACCTATGCCGGAAAAGCAATCTGTAAACCTTGAACCAGTTGCACATTTTAGATTTAAGACCGGAACCCAGTTCCACAGATGTGTCACAGGGACGTGCAAGCCACTTTTATTTGACTTGCTTTTTGAAAACAATCAAATAATGCACTCACTTTTTCCTCAATTTCAGTTTTAATTGACAATTTCTTCATTTTTTCTTCAACACGTTTTCGCACGTCGAGATCCTGTGTTTTTAATTGTTGTATTTCTCGCGTCACTTTCAACGTCGTTTGAAATTCCGGTTTTTTCAGTATGTTCTCGTCGACGGGGTAGAGCGATGGCTTGTCACGGTGAAGAACGTCTTCATTCGTCGTCGTCTTTCTCGATGCGCGATATTTCCCTTTTTCGCGATGACAAAAATCATCCGATGATTTTAGCGATGTCGTCGCTGTATTCGCGATCGGTTTCAGTGGCCGTTGTTGTTTCCGCGAAACGACGCCATTTTCTACTGGTTTCGATTGTTGTTGGTCATCGATGGTGATGTCTAGGTCGCTATCGATCAGAAATTGCGGCTCTGTTGTAACGGCCGGTGAATTTTCTTTATCGTCATCAATGACAGTGACGTCTAACTGTGATGTATCTGTCAGAGCTAACGTATCGTCCAGCGTTCCGAGGGTTAAATCATCGTCAGCGGCGATGTCAACAATAGAAATCTCGGTCATTGACGCGCCGCCGCTGCTGCTGCTTTCAGACACCGATGGAACATTAAAACGAACCTACAACAGATAAACATGTTTTTACAATACAACGCACACATATGACACGATGGCGTATTTACAAATTCCCTGAGTTTTTTATGTTATACACACAATTGTAATTCATCCATTTAGTTTGAAATTACCTTTTGTGGTGAAAAACAGAATTACATGTTTTATGCATAATTTGTCAAATTTCCCGAGTTTTGATTTCCTGAGAATGTCCAATTTAAGGTTTAATTCTTACAAACCTGTTTAGGTGTATGGCCACTGCCACTGTCATTTCCCTTGTCCGGACTTTCTTCGATTATAGTTTTATCAGGCGTCAGACACAGATCAGGGTCCGGATGGTGCATCATCACACCAGACAACGTGCCACCAGCCGAGACTGTACTGCTGATTATTGTCGGTACAGGTCGCTGAAAACTCGGAGCTGCTTCATCTCCGCCGAATCTCATTCCAACAATAACGTTACTGGCCATTTCCCTGTTTGGTAATAAAAATAATTGAATTTGAATTCAAATTGAGTAGAATTAGAAAGAATCTCGGACAAGCTGCCCCCTTTCAAAGCGATATCGAACAGTCTTATCGATCTAAATAGCACCCTGAAATACCTGAATTTATCTTTCTTTTTAGTCTATTACTCGTCAACTTCTGTCAATACAATTAAAAGGAGCATTTCAGCTAATGTATTGAGAGGATTCTGATTCGAAGATAAGCGCCTCCAAAAAGTGGAGGATGTCGAATGAAATTGTGTTTGGACGCTTGCCGCAGTAGGAACCACCAGCCTCCTTCGATAAACTCGCTTTCGAACCCAAAGGTGTAATCAGGTCAATTAATCAATCTATTTTCTTTGCCATTTTCTTTGATATTCTTTTTCGTTGACATATTGCTAACGTTATAATGCATTATTTTGAAATTTACCAGTGTCAATAAAGAAAATTGAATAGAATTGTCACTTGCCAGAGTGAGTTGTTTAAAATTAAAATATTTTTATGAAAAAATTCAATATCACTACGATTTAGATTTAATTCGCAGATGGTTGAAAATCCAACCATATCAATTCTTTGTCAATACTGCTCTATTCTGTTATTTGAAATACTTTTCTAAAGATATTTGCATATTTCATTTACATAACGCTTTATTATATAATAACCGAGGGACGATTCAGCCACGAGTTTCCACTTCGTTATAAAACACTTCAAGATGGCCGCTTTCGGTGCTCTCGCGAAATTTTCGCCAGCGAAAAAAGCTCTCATTCAGCTAAACCAGGTACAATTTATTCATATTTGACAAGCCATGAAACGGGCAGTTATTTGATGATTAAGGAATTCCAATTTTGCGGTTTTTTTCATGTGGGTAGGGAATTTATGTGCGCTTGAATCTATAGAAAATGTTTGACCTTCTGAAAAAACACAATCCATCCAAGGACAAGGTCGTAGAAAAATAAATATTGCGACGTCACCTTTAATTCTTTGGCAATTACTAGATTTGCTTCATAGTTAAAAGTGAAACGTTAATTTGTCTTACGAATTCTCAAAATATCACTTTTCCTCCATCCTCTGCACTGCAGCTGACCTTTTCCCTAATTTGGTTGGTGACTTGTTGAGACGTTTGCACCCATTCCCAGCCCCCCCCCCATGCGCCAGGGCACCTTGCTATGCTTAGAAAATAGTTAATTTCAACAATTTTTGAAATTTTCAGGTACGATGTGCTGCTACTGCTGCTGCAGCTGTGGCTCCAAGGATGAAGAAGTTTCAAATTTACAGATATGTAAGTTGTTGACAAGCTGTCCTGCTGACGGATACTTCTTACATCGCGTAGTTACGCAAGCACCAACCTCAGCTGTTCTAACTTTAGATTGAATCTTGTTAAAGTGAAATCACTTGATATTTTATTGTTGTTTTCAGAATCCAGAAAAACCCGGAGATAAACCTCACGTACAAACATTTGAAATTGATTTGAATTCGTAAGTATTATCAAAAGCGAGGTGGCACCACTGACCTGAAAATTAAAGGCATAGAAAGAATTGAGTACAAAAAACCATGGGAAATTTTAGGGAATTTGATAAATTTTGCCAAAAACCTGGAAAACGCAGGGAATTCACTATATGTGATTAAATGAAATCTCGAAATTTCTCTGATTCACTGTTCACTTGGAAAAATCATGGAATTCTTAGCGGGTGGGATTTGGGTCTAAAGTTTCGAGTTGAGTTAATCAAGCTGCTGATATCAAGTAACAGTGAGTAAATGTTTGATATTTGCTCTCTCTCTCTCTCAGGTGCGGTCCGATGGTTTTGGACGCGTTGATAAAGATAAAAACCGATTTGGATCCGACTCTGACGTTTAGACGATCTTGTCGCGAAGGAATTTGCGGATCTTGTTCGATGAATATCGCCGGTTCGAACACACTCGCATGTTTGGCGTAAGTTTCTATTTACCAGGGGCTGCAGTTGCTCAAAAAGAGGTTGAAAATAATGAAATACCATTGTGTAACAATGAACTGTGAATTGTCACAACTATGTTAATTATCTATTGGTTAACTAATCTGTAGGGACCCTGCTAGAGTAATTGGGATTCGGTATCAAAGTCCAAAAAGTCTGAAAACTTCATTAAAAGTCTTTAAATTCTGGAATGACTGATTTGTAGGGACCCTGTTAACTCTTACAAACTGTTGAGCACCTGGTCCCCGATCTTTTGAGTGAGAATTGACGGATGTCTCATTTTGCTATTTTGCTTTTTCAGTGAAATTGATCAGAATTTAAGCAAAACGACAAAGATATACCCCCTTCCTCACATGTATGTGATTAAAGATTTAGTTCCGGTGAGTTAGAAATCAACGGACTGAAAATTGTAGTGATTTCTGAGGATCTTAAGTTAAGACCTGAGTTAGATCTGACTCGGTGGTCATTCATGAAATGCTTTAAGCTTGAAAGGGTCGGTAATAAGTATTTTGAGGTTGATTTCAAAATTCCGTTGGTAATAAGTATTTCGAGGTTGATTTCAAAATCCTGTTAGATGTGGAGGGACAAATAATGAACGTGACATCATTTTGAAAGATATTCCTTATTTCAAGATCAGAATGAACTATCATTTTAATGGCGAATCTCGATGAAACATCAGTTCAGTTTGGCGTTCGTGTTTTGTGTACGTGTTTTCTCGTTGACAGGATATGACAAATTTCTACGCTCAGTACCGATCAATTGAGCCGTACTTGAAGAAGAAAGACGTCAGCGAGGAGGACATCGGTAAAGAGCCGTATTCACAAACTCCGGAGCAGCGAGCGAAGTTAGACGGTTTATACGAGTGTATCCTGTGCGCTTGTTGCAGTACGTCGTGTCCAAGTTACTGGTGGAGCGGAGATAGGTATCTCGGACCAGCCGTTCTCATGCAGGCTTACAGGTCAGTGTGTTTTCCCCCCTGGTAAATTACATAAATACCATGATTTGAGCTGTAAAAGAAGTTGTGTATCCGATGAAATTTGGCTGTCTTCAATTTATCACTCTTTAATGTATATATCACTTAGAGCCATTCAATTTTACTGATTATGGCTACACAGTCAGCCCCCGATATACCGTCCACATCGGTGCAGAACAATATTGGTGGTATAGAGAGTATAGTGGTATATCCGGGGGCGTTTTACTATGTATTTGTATAGAGTTGAGAAAACCTGGTGGTATGGGGGGGTGGCGGTAAATGCGAGGGCGGTTTATCAGGGGTTGGCTGTATTTACAATGAGAGGCTGAGAATAACTAACTTACATCCTTATTGATATGAAATCGTGAATGCGAGAAATGTTGAATATGAATTATTTTGTGTTAATAGATGGATGGTTGATAGTAGAGATGATTACACGTTGGAGAGGATGAGAGAAATGGAAGATAAATTCTCGCTCTATCGGTGCCATACAATCATGAACTGTACAAAAACATGTCCTAAAGTAAGTAGTTTAAGAACAAAACCAGGAGGGATGGTTCCACTCGGCGTTAACATCATTTGTTCTATTGAGATAAAAATCTTCTCAATCAAATTATTTCTATTCGCTCCTATTTTCTTCCAGGGATTGAATCCCGGTTTAGCGATCGGTGAAATCAAAAAGATGCTGGCCACGACCTCTCATTAAAACGGAACGGAGAGAACTTTCGAGGCGATATTTCGGAAATTGCGCGCGCATCATCGGTTTCGGCGCGACCGAGGCATTGCATTGCCGTAAATGTTGTTTCAAGTATATCACTAGGAAACGTTCGATATAGAAGGAATAAACTTTTAAAAATTTCTTGCAAGGTTTTACCATAACAAGTAGTTAACTGTACAGATGAACTTCAGTCAAGTCTACATAGCTGCCAACAAGTGATCAGTTATAACTTATTATTAGTGAGCAGAAGGGGATCAATCCAGAAGCAACCAATGTCTTAGGAGCAAATTTTTTAACGAGTCCTAAATGGGTAGTTTGATATTTATAAAAGCAATAATTATGTGTACACCCTCACTATCATTGCACCATTTTTCTTTGTTGATGAAAAAAAATCACACTCAAAAAAGAAGAATTGTGCATCTTTCAGGGTTATTGAATTGGAAATACAAATAGGGACCCAAAAATATTTGAAATACCCAAAAAATAGAGATAACTTCCGAAATATGTCTACTTATCAGTTGATGACTTGACTGCGAGTTCTACTGTAACGTCAATAATTTCCTATTTCAAAATGATTTTCAAATAGACTGTATATTTGTGCTATCCATGTGAAATAGAACACTGCTTTATCCCGATACTGTAATCTTAACCACTGAGTTTTATTTATTTATTTACACTGATAGATAGTAACCACATATTGTAAATACACAGAAATAGACAATTTTGCTTCCGTTTACATTTTGTATTGAAATGTAGTGCGTTAAACTTGTATGTGAAATTTTTTTTGTCAGAATTGATAAATGACCTGGCTGAGATATTTATGGATATTGCTTGTACATTAGTTTTCCTGTGTAATCAATAAACAAGTAATCGTTATATGTTAAAATATTTCTTTAGTTGTTGGTTTGATTGTATTCCCACAAGTTGTGGATTAGGTCATGTAAGCGTCGGTGCTGACTTAGTAGGTGGTTTTTCAACAGAACGTGAACTCTTGATAAAAGGACTTACATTGTTGGGAGAGCTAAAGATAGTAAGAATCCGTAAGAACTAAGAGGGCAGCACTGTACGGTTAACGCTGTTCACTCATTTCCATTCCTACTGTGGCAGTGCAGCAGTATTTTCGTTTTCGACCGCTAGGATGGCAGCACCAAACGGTCAGCTTTTATAGATCATAGCTGTCAAATTTGAGGAGAGAATCGGGACCAAAGTTTGAAATGCGGAATATCTGCTGCGATGAAAGTTAATAGGAGGCATTTTAGCGATGGACCGCCGTATAGGTATGAGATATACTTAGAATTATTAGTCACTCTGTTCTTTTGTTTTATTCTTGTTGGATATCTTGTAATTCCTGTTCTCACACTATGGCTAATACTTAAAATGGTCTGAAGCCGAAACGTTCTTGCGCAAGAAATATATAGTTTACTCTTCTATTCAAGTTTCTCTTTTTGGTTGCATTCATTGTGGGATTTCTCGCGTTTATAAACTTTGAATACTTCTTATTAGAAATTGATTTCAATTGTACTGAAAGTTGAGTTGAATTCACAATTCCACTTTCCAAAATTAGCAAAACAGGTCTGACTATTGTAGTAGAATCACGCGGATGGCACAGAATCATATGACATAGTTAACCCAGTTTCTTCTGACTCTAATTTTTTAATAAGTGGTCCTTTTATTAAATCATTTATGGCTTAACTTAGTCATTAACCTGTCTGTGGTTTAGTTTCACGATCGGATATTTTCACATGGTATAAGCCCATCCGATTAAAAAAAGCTTACCACCAACGATTAGGTAACTAACTAGGCTTAACTTTGCAGTGAGGGGCTTATGACGGCTGGGGGGTTGGAGTTGAAAATCAAGGCTGTCCTTCTCCCCTTGTAGTCTAGAACTTCATGAGTTCAGTGTACTAGCACTAGAAGGAAATCAGCAACCTGTTAATCTTTCTTTAGTTCGTGTGAAAATATTGACATTGACCTCAATGTTTTCATTTCCTTAGTATATCTTATCATATCAAATTGTAGGAAATTTGATAATTTTTTTAAGTCTTCAAATGCTGATAACAGAAACTCTAAAACTAGCTGAACTGTCGTCTACAACGTCGTGTTCTTATATTTTAGATTGTATCAATAAATAAATTCTCGATTTTAGAATTCTTTTAATTTGTAAATCGTGGGTTTTGATCTTATTATCTGTTAACCACGTTTGAGTATGGTTATCGTACTATCTAGCTGTTGTTCCTCAGGACAGTATTCAGACAAGCTGAACTGATATGTGTATGGTTATATTTCAGATGATAATAACTCATTGATGGATGGCCAGTTGTCTCAAATAAACCTCACAACTACAACAACATTAAACCCGGGCACTGATGAACATTTAGTACGTATAAAAATCTTTCAATTGAATATATGTAGAAATAGAACTGAATTATAGCACTGAAAATATATGAACTTTTTTACTGCAACATTGTTCAGTATAAGTTGCTAGAATAATTTGATAGTTAGCCAGAAAATGTTCTTGTTTTGGCTGCCCTTTGAAGTCATGCACCTCCTTTGATATACCTACATAGAATTCATACCATTCTTGTTCACATTTCTTACATGACAAATTCATCCTCCACAAAAGTTATATATGGATTCATCAAACCTTTCTATGATCTAACAAACTAAACTTGTAGCCCGAAAAATTTACATCATCGTCGTCCACTTGCAGGAATGTAAAGGCTACGCTGAAAATAAATGCAAGAGAGTTTTGTATTATATTTTGGTGGTTTTATCATGTGGAATATTATTACTGATCATGCATTGGAAACCAGAATGGAAACTAAAACTAACCAAATCACTGTGTCCTCTTGTTTACGCCGATGCAGTTCTTCTGAAGGTAATAATCACAGTCACTGTTTCCTCGGAATTTTCTAGGGCGATGAGTAAGTTATGTAACTTAGTCAAAATGCTGACACCAATTATCTGTACCTGATAATTTGGTCCTTTTACGTTTACGTGATGAAACAAATTTTTTGATTCAAGACTTGAATCTTCAACGTTTCAAGAAAACTGATGAATTCCGTAATTCATTGAGGTCTATTTTCTACTATTTCTACCGAGAAATTAAACTTATGTTTTGTCGGAATTGATGAAAAAATTAATATCTGTTTGAGTAGATATAGTGAGATGAGTACGACTCGTCTGAATACAGTAATTTACGTGGAATGTAAATTTTATTTTGTTAGGATCAGTATGGAACGCTACAGACTGAAGATATTATCAGTGTTTCTGAAGATGGAAAAAGGTACAGCCTTTGTTTATTAATCATTAAATTCATGCACAATTTATTCAAAACATAAAACAAACAAAAAACGTGTCCTTCTTTGTTTCATTTTCGTAGGCTTCCAAACTCCAAAGATAATCTGAATTCGGACAGCAGCTATAATGACACTACCGCTCTGCTTGAAGAACATACAGTGAGTCGATTCTCTCCAAAACACCCCTAATAATCGCGAGAAAAAATCTGAAAGCAGTTGAAGAGTTTATCAGCTATATTTGTGAAGTAGTTGATGTATATATTTGGCAATTTATAGATATTCATTCTCGATTGAAATGAGAATGGAGGCATTACTTTTCATAGAGTATTAAATTTTTGCCTTTGGTTTTGCGATTACGTACTGAGCGCACGGTGCATGCAAATTTAACCCGAGTAATCTTATATCTGAAACCTGTGACCACGTTTGAAACATGTGTTCGCAGACAAATGCGGCGCAATAATCAATTCGCGTCTATTGTATTCATCAAACCGGAGTTTATTGAACGATTTTATGAATTTCGATCCACCGGGCACACGATGATTGTTACTGACCTGATTATTTTTTCTCAAATTATAGACTAAAAAGAATTATCGTACTGCGCATAACGTAAAGAACAACGCGGTTGCTTTTGAATCCTCGTCTAAATTTGTAATTCGTAAAAAACTGGTAAAATTTATCATATCGAGATGAATATTCAATTCGCTTCGATAGCAGTTCTAATTGATTTTGGTGATTTTTTATTTAACTATTTCTTAAACTGGACCCTGTTCCACAGTTGTAAATCAAGATTTGACTCTTGCATTAAAAGAAACATTGAAAATTAACTAATTCTATCTCTAACTCACAGGACCTTGGTTGTTTTATTTAACCAATCTTCATTGGCAGACGAAATGTATTTATATTGCACTTAAAACTAATACTGTGCCTACAGTGCCGGCACAGCAGTACCTTGAAAATTCTAAGTAATAGAAACCACAAAAATTCTGGATTCCCTTCAAATATTCTGAACCCACCCCTGGATGGAATCGTATCTTTTTATTACTTATAGCCTTCAGCATTACCCTCCCTTTCTGGGCCCTCTCCCTCTTTCATCATCTAGAGGGTAAACCCTAATTATCTGGGGTTGTTTCACCAACACTCTGAATAGGATTGAATCGGTACCAGGGCTGCAACTTAAGCTTTGAATTATCGAGAGAACTGTGGCATGTAGGATTTTTATCAGGATTTGAGCATAATAGCAATATGGCAAATGGGTGTTTATTTAAATATGGTTTTAGAATTTTAATTCATGGTATTTAGGTTTTCACGAAATGCATGAAAAAAAAAAATCCTATGAAATATCCATGAATGACTGAATCTCGTTCGACCTCCTTTTTGAGGCTTTGAATAATTTTATCTAAAATTTCGTACCTATGTTCATATGTCTAAAATGTGAATTGTTTTATCTTTCTTCATTTTACAATAGGACCAATTTCTGCGATATTTCGACCATCATCGAGTTCGCTACATTTGGGAAGATGATCTGATGACTTTTAAACGACTCAAGTATGTGAAAACCTGCCTCAATTTCTTAGAATCGCTGTATCCATGATGAAGATGAATTGTGATTTTAAATGACCTTCGTTTTGATTTTGTTTATTTTCAGAGGGTTGGACGAGAATATGAAATGTTCGTCGTTCTATGAAAACTGTCCCGGTTTAACTGCGTCTGTGCAAGAACAGAAGTTATTGATCTACGGAGGAAATCGAGTCGACATTGAAGTGAAATCATACTTCTGGCTTTTCATACAAGAGGTAGAAAATTGCAACATGGGTTGGGAGATGGAGGGGAGGCCGGATGAGCAGGGGGTCGGGTGGGTTGACAGATGGGGGAGGAGGATGTGGCCTTCGATGTATAGTAATTTCTGAATAAGATTTTAAATCTGAAACGTTGTTGGAATGGTGCCCTAGTTGAATTTAGTGTCACACTATCAGTTACCTATATCGGGAAATTAGGGCCATCGTGTAAAATGTATCACATGAGATAAATATTTATCATAATATTGAATGTATTTAACTATTGGCTGCTCGGGTCAATAACATCAGATAGAGCTCTAACATTAGATAGATAAAAACTTTTAATCGCTTAAGAAATCATATATTTCTCATATTTGACTTTATGTTAAAAGTCATATTTCTCAGTCAAATGTATACGGTATTCAAATGATCTACACCACATTGTCCCCCCCCCCCCATAATGTACCCTTATATTTTGATATGTTTCTTTAGAGCTAATTTCATTCTCATTTATTTATTACAGGTTTTGAATCCATTCTATATATTTCAAATATTCAGTGTTGTTCTGTGGGCGTTGGATAACTATTACTATTACGCCGGGTGTATTGTGTTTATATCGGCCGTTTCTATAGGAATATCTCTTTATGAAACCCGCAAGGTGAGCATCCAGTCCTTCGCTCAAAACTAACTCGTCTTAGTTCAGCACAGATTCTAAAGCTTTCTAAGCCACCATGGACCCAGTTCCACAGTTGTGAGTTAAGATTTGACTGAGAGTTTGAAACTCATTGAAAGTGAACTAATTTAACTTTAACTCACAACTGTGGAACTGGATCCATAGTTCTATGGTTAGTTAGTTACCTAATCATTGATAGTAAGGTTTTATAATCGGATGGGCTTATAACAATGTGCGATATTTGAAAATATCCATTTGTGAAACTACTGAGCTGCAGACAGGTCACTGACTAGGTTTATAGTTTGTGAAACTAGATCCTGAATTGCTCAGATTACTTTATTTTTTAAACAATCTTAGGAAAAAACTTGGCAAAACTGTTTATCACAGAATTTTGATGGTATTTTAGTTTTATGGCTCATAATAATAATAATAATGACTGTTTAATCGATTGTATTCAGCAAAGCGTTACGTTGAGAGATATGGTGAAATCACCGGATGAATCATTGTTGGTATCTCGCGGCGACGGCACGTTTGAATCGACCAGTACGTCTCGTCTCGTGCCCGGTGATGTGATTATTATACCGCAGCAAGGATGTGTGATGCAGTGCGATGCCGTCCTCGTTGCCGGCAACTGCATCGTTAATGAAAGCATGTTAACAGGTAAAATCCATGTCTGTTTGAGGAATTGAATTGTGTGTGACGAACCAGTAGGTGAAACACAGTGTGACTTCAAGCACTGACAAATTTCTACTTAGCGCAAAACTGACCACAAACAATCGAAAAGAGAATCAATAGGATACTTAATTGATTCATTGCACATGATCATCACGCATCAGTTACTTTTTGTGGATAGCTTCCCAGCACCCGCTTCTGCAATCTCGATATAATTTGACTTCATATTTTGACTTCAACTGAAGTTATTGGCCATTCTGAGGGTCTGGTTTCACTATAGAATATTGAAATTCCCGGTAGTTTTATGTTTTAACCCTAGCGTTTTTTGGCTGAGAACTATGGAACCTGGTTATTTGTGGTGAACTAAACATTTGGAATAAATAAAATTTCAACGGATGATATTTGTAATTTTCAGGCGAAAGCGTTCCGGTAACGAAGACCCCGCTGCATCACGATGAAGAGATCTACAATCCCGATATTCACAAACGACATACGTTATTCTGCGGTACTCACATCATACAAACACGTTACTACGGACAATCGAAGGTCACAGCAGTAGTCGTTCGAACAGGTATCGAAATAAAACTCTTCCCGCGGTTATAGGGTTGAAACCTGGCGCTGGTTTCATGAAACGAAATTTTTCTCTGATTTCTCATTATTAAGAATACAACAATACGATGCATTTTCCAGGATTCTCTACGGCTAAAGGCGACCTCGTACGAGCGATTCTATTCCCGAAACCGATGGATTTTAAATTCTACGAAGATTCGCTTCGATTTATCGGATTTCTGGCGTTGATCGCGGCGTGCGGGATGATTTATACAACAATAATCCTAATCCGTAACGGGGTAACCGTCCGTTTTACCGACATTCCCGATCTAGATTCGGCCGTGAAATGAAATAACTGTCGATTGCTGTCTGTGTTTTTAGGTGACTGTTTATAAAGTAGTAATGCGCGCGTTGGATATAGTAACAATCGCCGTGCCCCCGGCGTTGCCTGCGGCGATGACAGTCGGCACGGTATACGCGCAGAATCGCATGAAAAAACAGAACATTTTCTGCATCAGTCCGCCGCGAATAAACGTCTGCGGAAAATTGAACGTCATCTGTTTTGATAAGGTTAGTTGTTGATGAGGGTTAACTGCGGTGTGTCGGTGTTAGGTGAAGGAGTTGTACGAATTTAATTCGTTTGATATTCAATTTCAGACTGGGACACTTACTGAAGATGGTTTGGATTTATGGGGAGTTGTTCCTACTGAATCTGCTGAGTAAGTTACTAGAGTACACACCCGTTTCAAGTTACATATAACACGGTTCTTCGATTGAAAACCGGCTCTTGAAACTCGAGCAATTTTCCTGTTGTGAATGAACTGTATTTTCTATGAAAGGTTTTCGTCGGTTATTATGAATATAAGTCACATGACCCGCGGGCCTTTCCTGGCCGCCATGGCGACGTGTCATTCGTTAACAATGATCGACGGTGAGCTCACCGGGGATCCTCTCGATCTGAAGATGTTCGAAGCCACTCAATGGGTATGTCAATTTCTGGTTGTTTGTTTAGTTGTTGTTTAAGCACTGACCTCTAATAATCCCCAGTCTTTAATATTAACTGGTTTTATTACGGTATATGAATATTCATTAACTTTACCTCATCTGAGACCTGTTCAATGGTCCTTACATATATATCTATATATTCTGGTAACTCATTCAACGATAACTGTCTAAAATCCCTGTATTCAAACCTAATTTATTGTCTAACTCATAAGCAGGTTTATTCATTCTAACTGAATCGTGTTTCCTGAGGGGTTTTAAAATTGGTTTTGCTGTTTTCTCTTATGAAGTGTCGGGTTTGTTAACCTTCCTAGGTATATGTGTATCCAGCTGTATTTAATTTCACAAACTCACAACCGTTCTTATTTCTAGTTCGAGCACTGAATCTTAAACACCAGAAGCCTCTGTTCTGGACCTAAGTCTACAGAATTTTGAAATATCAGAACATGGAATTATTTCAATATTCAACAAAAGCCACAAGTATGGAACTGGATCCATATTTAAACCCACTAGTGGAACTAGTTCCAGAATTAGACCAACTGTGGGCCTGGGTTCAATTTGAACTCAGGGATTTTGGATTCACGCTGGTGTTTGAGAATCTACGTAATGTTAAACGTTTCGTACAGGTTTTCGAGGAACCGGGTGAAGAAGTGACACGTTTCGATAGTCTAGTTCCTACTGTAGTCAGTCCACCCGGTGAAACACTAAACATCGATTCTATCGACGAAAATAACTTCCAGGTGAAAATAACCAACTACCATTCTAATCGTAATACATACATTCTGCTCCTATCAATCCTGCTTGAAACCTCTCCGATCAAAATCACTTTCTAATTCTCTAATCTATGTAAGTAATCTAAGAAAACTATGATTTAGCCGCTAAGCGAGAATCTTTGCCCGGTGTTGTGCATGCGCTTCGCCTATGATTGGATTATGATTTCTGAATCGACGTTTCAAAAATTGCGGACATTTTTTATGGCAGGTCCTTCAAGAGCCCGGTCGTGACAGTTCCAAATATGACATGATAGCACCAACCGTAGTGATGCCTTGCACTAAAGATACATTCGCATCTGAGCAAATTGCAGATGATGAAAATCAGGTGAAATGATTGATTACTCCTAAAATTCATATTGATTGCGCTTCCTTACCTGTGGCCAGTTTTTTATAGTGCCGGGTTCAAATTTGACTCTAGGTTTGCAACATTGGCAATAAACTCCTTTTCACTGTAGAGTCAGATTTAAACAGTACTGTAAAATTGGTTCCTGCATTTTCTAATGATACAGCCTCAAATGAATCCCTGAATACGCCTTTATCAATAAATTTGAGCTATCAATGTTTGTGCCTATGGGTCAATTTTTATTTTATAAACAGGACCTCTGATAATGGCCCCATGTTTAAAATGGATCTTCGTCGAGATTTTCAATTTGGAAATATTTTGAGAGTTAGTTTGATTTTCAGCCGCCGTATGAGATCGGTATCGTTCGTCAATTCACGTTCACGTCTGCTCTTCAACGTATGAGCGTCATCACTCGAACTCTAGGTCAAGGTCATATGGATCTGTACGCGAAAGGCGCCCCGGAGAAAATTGCGTCTTTGTGCCTGAAACAAACCAGTGAGTCCTCAGTTTCGGAAAACCGTGTCAAATATTTCATCGAAATGATACGGCTCGTTAAATGTCTGTTTTTCTATTCGTTTAGTTCCGGAAAACTTCCATAATATTTTACAACAGTACACGATGCAAGGATTTCGAGTAATAGCAGTCGCCTGGAGACCGTTAGATCAAAAACTGAGTTGGCATCAAGCGCAGCGTATAAATAGGTAAGATAACTGTACGATTGATGGAATGATAAAGAGCAACGGATCTAGGAAAAATTGGAAGATGGGGGTCGTGCGCATTCCATGGATAAGCAGCCACATCGGAAAACACAAGCGGGGTTCCACCATTGGGTGTTTAGGAAATTTTGAGGGAATACAACCGAAAAGGGGCAATATAGAGAGAATCCCACGATGGTAATGAAAATAATATAAAGTCTGAAAATGTTACCGTGAACTAGTAGTTTATTCAACTTTTCGACTATATGCTAATAGTCATCTTCAGGAATATAAGGCAAGGGTCCAGACCATAGATCTGTTCATGGTAATGTGATTTGATAATTCGAAATTTACAGGATTTTTCTGTGTTATTGTATTTTCAGGGATCAAGTCGAATGTAATTTAGAGTTTTTAGGATTGATCGTGATGCAGAACACTTTGAAACCAGAAACAACGCCGATAATACAAAAATTACACCGCGCTAATATCCGCACCGTCATGGTAACCGGTGATAACATGTTAACAGCGGTTAGCGTCGCGCGTGATTGCAGCATGATCAAACCAGACGAACGTGTCGTATTAGTACAGGCTCATCCACCAGAGGGCGATCATACGGCGAGTATCGAGTGGACAGACGCGGAAAGCAGTCTCGTCGATTCAGACGGTGAATCGAGCGACACCGGCGAAAAAGAGTCAAAGGTCAGCTCCGAAATATTTCAGTTTTATGTACAGGTTCCCCTTGTAAAATGCTTTTAATGGTGTTTGAAATTTGGCATTTAGAAATTATCATCTAGTTAGTAGGTTGTACTATAAATTACCCCTAAATCAACTAAAGATGTGTTTACATTTAATTTCTAGGTTTATCACGCTGTGAATATCGGACATGATAAATCTCAACGTTATCATTTCGCAATCAGCGGAAAATGTTTCTCCGTCATCAGACAACATTTCCCAGAATTTATCCCGAGGGTGAGTACAGGCCGCGACCGGCGCTTGGTTTTAAAGCTGTCCGTTTGCACCCATTTTAAATGTGCTGTGGACTTAAACTGACTACACTGTTGAACTATGTCCTGCATTTTCGAAAGCAAAGATATTTTTTTCTTTCATTGAATGAATTATTTTTATATGAAATATATACCACTTACAGAATGGAATTCAATCTTTACAAAAAACACAAAATTAACTGTACCTTTAGTCAAACCTCAACAGACAATCATAGAACTGGGTTTCATATCTGTGCCGTGTTCCACAGTTGTAAGAGTTAACTCTGAGTCAACGATAAGATTGTTTTTCAACCAAAAACTTCTAGGTCTCAGTTACTAGAATAATTGAATGATAAATGAATACGTTTGTTTATGAAACAGTTGTCGATGCGAGGTACGGTATTCGCGCGGATGTCTCCCGATCAGAAAGCGACTCTAATCGAAGAGCTGCAGGATTTAAACTACTGCGTCGGAATGTGCGGAGACGGCGCCAACGATTGCGGCGCGTTGAAGATGGCTCACGCGGGAATCTCTTTATCCGAGGCCGAGGCTTCGGTTGCTTCTCCATTCACGTCGAAAACTCCCAATATCGAATGCATTCCGATCGTTATCAAGTAAGTAATTACAAAAGTACGCTCGAAATCCGTTATAACGCTAACATCGTTTTTAATGCAAACATTTTTCATAGAACAAATTTGCTCGATTTAACTCAAATTCAATAGAAATACCATTCTTTATAACGCCATGATTTCCATTTGTCCCAACAGTGATATTATAAACAGGACTTAAACTGTAGATCCCTCTCCTGATACACGACTGACGAGTGGTTTATTCGTGTTTATTTCAGGGAAGGTCGCGCGGCTTTAGTGACGTCGTTCGGTGTGTTTAAATACATGGCTCTCTACAGCATGATACAATTTATAACTGTGATTATTCTTTATCATGTAAGTGTTCACCGTAAAGTTGACCGCCAGGGGCTGCAGCTGATTATAAGTTGCTTAACCACTGGTGGAAAACCAAAGTTACAATGATGTTTTAATGTTCACTGTGTCAACTATCCACACGTTTACTCAAACCACCTTCTGAGCAACTGGCCCCATTCTGCTTAATGTGCTGATAAAAAGTTATTTGTGAACTTTTCTCTTTCAGTTCATGACAAATCTTGGTGATTTTCAATTCCTGTATATAGATCTCGTTATAACTACTACTGTTGCCATACTGAGTAAGTGTTTTTTTTTCAATGATTTCTGGAAGTATCTACGGTAGTGTTATGAAGTTAGTTATATCATATCACGATTATTTCAGTGGGTCATACTGCTGCTTATGATAAACTGGTACCTGAACGTCCTAAAGGAAGTTTGCTCAGTCCGATTGTTTTAATATCGATCCTCGGACACATCACTTTACAAGCTGCTGTCCAGTATATAGCTCTACGTCTGCTTCAGCATCAGCCGTGGTGAGTTTTCAAACATCTGAACTCAGAACTCAGTAATAATAATATTCATAATAATATTTATTTCGCCATGAACATATGCAGTATAAATGATACATAGATTATAAACAATTAACATACAAACACCGCTGGATGCTTGGAAAGCCAATGGAGGCCGTGTCCCGTAGGGATCCAAGCACCCAGAAAAAAAAATCAAAATTTAATAAAATAAGGTAGAATGAGGGTGAAATGGAAACGCGAAATGGTAGTAATCTGTCCGCTGTAGAATTTTTGGATAAACCAGTTCAGAAAGGAATGAATGCATAGTCAATAATGATTTGGTGAATTGGTGTATTTACAGGTATATACGAACTCCAGGTAATACTCAGTCTGAACCTGTGATTTCGTGGGAAGTTTCACTTCTATTCAGTATATCAGCGTTTCAGTATTTGATTATGGCGTTCGTATTTTCGCAAGGACCGCCGTATAGGAAACCTATATGGAATAACAGTAGGTTTGGAGAGTAATAGTTTGAGTTTAAACTAAAAGAATCGGTAAATTTCTTCTTTATGAATTATTTCATGTTTTTCTCTATTTTCAGTGGCATTCTTGATTACGTTGATAGTTCTCACTGGTACAACTGCTTATCTGATGGTTTATCCGGCTAAACCTATCGCTCAATTCTTTAAGGTAAGAGTAATTGGTGACATCACCTGTATTTCTAACTAAGCTTATTTTCATTTCAAATGAAATTTTATCGGAAATATTTTTGGCACTGAACCATTGATGAAACACTCGTCAGCGTTGAACAATAGTGTAAAAATCCTGCTCTAAGAATGAAAATATAAGTCCGGAATTTCTGAAGATGACCATTAAGTTGAAGTGCCAATATATTTCATTACTAGCTCAAGAAAACATTTCCCACTTTATTTTTCATCCTTCATTGTGGGATTTTCATATATTTTGTATCACCTCATGGTAAGTTGATCTGAAATCTTCTTTTCTAATTTTCAGCTGATTTTTGTTTCCGACGATTATTTAAACTTCAAACTGTCACTGCTCGGATTTCCGATCATAAACTTGCTTCTAGCTCTGATATTTGAAGTAAGTTACGAAGCGAATTACTCTAGGCTGAAATAAAATGATATGTTTCTTTCTCCTAATCAGTAGGGTCATTTTGTTAACTGCAATAAAATTTGCAAATCGGTTCATATCTGTGGTTGTTATGGTTAGTTTGATCATAAATAAATTTATGTACTCGGTCTGGGTCAACTTTTAAGCTCAACAAAAACGAGAAATAAGGTATCAATTCTTTTTAGCCTGGATTCTATATGTTTGCTGCACGGCTTCAACATCATTTATTTTCCTCGTCTCATTTAGGATTACGTGGTGAACACTAAATGCATGTCGCGGTTTATTCGTTGGATTCGACGTAAAAAGAGCTCAAAGAGTAAATACAAACTGGTTGAACGTGAACTAGAAGAGCTTCCGAACTGGCCTCCGGTCGGTGAGCGCACGTACGCTGAACCAAACCTTCCCGACGATGAATTCCATTCTATACAACTAGAAAGACATTCGATTAATTAATCTTTTTGGTTAGAAAATGAAACCTTGTTTCTCCTATTCGGCCGCATCACTTTTGTTAACTGCAATAAATTGTCAAACAGTTCATTTCCATAACTGCCATGTCTGTTATTGTTAGCTGTCATGATTTTTTTTAAAAGTTATGTACAGGGTAGATAGGGGCCGGCCGGGTCAACTGTAAAGCTCAGCAGAACGGAGAAACAAGGTATCAATTTAGCCTTAGCTCTAGTATAATTTAGATAAAATATCTGTTGCTATGAGGTGTATGCTAGTCTGTGTAAAGGGCTCGGGGGGGGGGGGGGGTTTAAGAAACTGAGTCTATTGATGCTTGAACTGCCCCCAAATTCGGACAATTTCGCTACCGGTAAATCTATGATAATTAGAAACGCTTATAGAAATTCGAGAAACATGTACACGATCAACTATGCTTCTATAAGCTGGAACTGGCAATAGTACCGGTATGGTATAACCGTGTAATAGGTGAACTGAAGATATTCATCGGGACCAAAATACAATATAAACGTTTCTACGATGTATGCAATGATGATATAAGCATAGTGACTTAGAAAGATTTAAGGACCAATTTATGCCAGGTAAACATGTATACTCAGTCTCGGTATATTACACTTGTATCCTTTAGTCTTATTCTTCCTGGGCTGGGGTAATGTTTTCTATATTTTTTTGTATTGTTTTATGACAGATCGTTCGACACTATTTGTATTTTGCTACTGCTCAATGTAGTGTCAGTCTTTTAGGGGCTTGTGATAACTTCAAACTTTTGATTCGTATACGACTGCCTTTGATTTGTAAACTGTAAGATGTTCAATATTATAACAAATAAAATCTACGTTTAGCATTAAACCAGCATTTTTAAGACAATATTCGGTTGTTCACAATTTATTTATTTGACAAACAATCATACAATCGGTTTATGAATTCTTTTCTTTTTCGATTTATTCTTTTTCTTAATCGATCCTTTAAATACTGGTTTATTGTGAAATGAATGTTCCTCATTTTCTAATTTTGGTTGTTTCCAACTGCGGACTACATTACGTTCTGCTGCAGTTTGCTTATTTTTACGACCTTTCCCTTTAACAGTTTCATCGTTCTCGTGCAGACGATTTTCATCCGAAACTTGAACGTTTAAAGTTTTATTTTTGTCTGAAAAGTTTTTAGATCCGTTCTCGTTAGTTTTACGCACGAAGAGAGCTACGAAAAATCCGTTAGTGAGATCGTGTTCGGGAGACGCGCGAACGCAACACGATCCACCGTCGAAACTATCGAACCCTCGATGGACCCACGTCGGTAAAACCGGACATAACTCGAACTCGGAACCGTACGATTTCAATATCTCCGAGACGACGTTCTCGTTTTCCTCTTCGTGCACGGAACACGTCGAATAGCAGACGGATTTCAATCGCGGAAGCGTAAACACGTGATGTAGAATCGAAATTTGAAATTTCGCGAGGCGTAAAATGCGATCTTTCGACGCGGACTGTTCATCATCGGTGACTGAATTCATACGACTCACTATTCCTACAATAAACAACATACCTGACAGCTTCATTTCATAATGATTACCGTAATGTTTTATTCAGGAATGGCCAAACATCTCCGGGGTGAGTTGTTCACAGGTGGTTCAAATTAACTGGGAGAAACTTCAGCGAGTTTGACTGTAGTAACATTTCAAACTGCACTGTTATCATGGTATTTATCCCAGTTCAACAGTTGTGAGTGAAGATTTGACTCGCCGAAGCAACTCATTAAAACTCGAGAGTTAGCTACATCTTGATTGTTAACTGAAACCATATTTTGACCAACTGATCCTGACTGCTCCTAATTCTAAAACTGATTATCGTTTAACCTACCTGAACCGCTGCAGCTCGGATCGACGATCACGTATTCAACTTCGGAATATTTTTCCGTCGTCAAATCGACTTTCAAAAAGTCGACATTCGTCGTTTCTACGCAACGAGCGCCGGCTTTCGAACACAAATCATTCATCGTTGCCAAGCGTTGACGATCCATATCAAACGCAAACACTTTTCTATTTTGAAAAGAAAAGAAACAAGAATATTCAACGAGAATGCTCGAGTTGATTTGAGAAATCGAGGTGAGAATTCAGACGCACCCCGTGTTATTCATTATTGCTGCAGCGTGAGTTGTTTTGTTACCAGGGGCAGCGCAACAATCGATCACATGACTCCCAACAGGTGGCGCTAGTATCTCAGCTGGCATACAACTTGCCTGAAATGCAGCAAAAAGAGATGGGATCGGACCTGGTCTAGTAGCTCAGAAGTTACTGATATAGGAGAGATTACTAAATACTCGGGATCCAATTCCACACGGAGATAGAGCCTGAACATGCAGGGATATAGGTTACATGAATTCAAAAGTTTTTCCCGATTTCCTGGTACTGAGGGAACCATTAACCTTCGAATAAAGAATCTAAAATGAAACGTCATTGAACATACTTTATCTTGTAAGATGATATCTCCTTGTTTATATAAAACATGGTCGTGAAGGTCCGTGCCACTGGTAAATATCAGCAGATTACTAATATGAATATCGCACATGAATTCTTTACTCTTCAAATTCTTAACACAATTGATGAATCTACAATAGAAAATATTATAAACATTAGAAATCTTTCAAATATATTTTTTATAGTGTTTAAAACACAAAGCCCAATTGCCCAGAGATGATTCAAGTTGAGCTTGAAACTAACAGGGTTCTTACAGATCAGAGAATCTAAAACTCTGAGATATTTTCCCTGACATTATATTCGATCTCTCTTGAATTTATAAGACATTTCCCTGATCTTTCTTGAAATTATAAGTGGCCACCTGTTTAAGAGCAATACAAGCTAAAACAACTAGTTTTAGATTAGTGATGAGGATAATAATGGATGGTGGTTATAGCGAGTAAGTGATTACAGTATGAATGTCTTACTCATTGTACTCATCTGTTTCTGTCCTCATTGAAGTCACGTATTTGAATCCTTCTTGTTTGAATTGATCAATAACTCGCGTAGCTGTAGTTTTCAGCGTGTTCACTCTGACATACCTCGGTATGAAATCTGCACACAAAAAAAAATTCAATAATACGATCTCAATTCTAAGATTAAAACTCAAATTATCAAATTTGAATTGGATATGAATGTTACCGGAATTCTGCGAATCTGGCAGTAAATCTTCATTCTTCGATACACCGGCTTTTACTTTAAGTCTCGCTAATTCGGCACACAGCGCCGTCTTGTGACGATTTATAGCATCCTGTTAAATAAACCATAAACAAATAATTTATTCGATAAGGAATACATAGATTATTGACTATAGAGAACTGATATTAATCTCAGTGTAGATAGAGTTAAATGGAAGAAAAAAATTTGATTGTTTCTTAGCTCTTGGTTATTTTTGAATTACTGTTCAATCAATACCATTTTCAGTTTTATATCAGGCAGTTTTCTTACCAACTTCAATAATATTCTGTTGTTAGGACTTAACTGCCACTCATTGCTGTGATTGTTACTTTAAAGATCTCTATCAATATCCTCTTACTAAACCTTATTAATATCTGAACCACTTTGCTGTGTTTCAACTATTCATTGAATGCTATTCTTTTTTGCTGTGATATGCATCGAACTACTTAAAATACAATTTTTACGCGTATTTTCCAATTTCTAGTGGCCATCTATCATGCTAACAGTAGATATGTAGGTATGGTATTCATTATTGTATCATTTTAGTTTTTCTGATGATGGGGTTTAGAAGTAATCCCCGGAACTGTTAGAAAATAAACTTTTCTGCATATCTACTGCGGGTTTTTATTTGTTACATAAATCATTCTTCTTCGGGATAAACCGGCCCTACCTTGTAAGAGTTCTGAAAGTTTTTTCCGAAACCTCGCCCGAACAGGAAGTCGTAAAGTAGAACTTTCGTTAAAGTTGGAGATTTCGTAAGAATTTTCTCTCGTGTCGTCAGTCTCGTAGCGGTTACGATCTCGTCTATTACCGACGAATATTTCAACGTTTCGCAAACCAACGCAAAAACTTGCTTTTTATTCTGTCAAATCGAATCAACCAAAAATTCATTTTATTCCCAACCTTACAGATGAAAGGGTAAACACTGGAACAACGCCTACGCACTAGGCCTGAAATAATTCAGGGCCAGGCAGAGTCGGGTCAGCTTTGGCCGGTCCAATAATCTTGCCGATGATCTTTTTTCTCCTGAAGGTTATTCAAAAACCTAGCTAGGTCCGCTCTCATCAATGAAACAGATTAGTGATCGACTATGATACAGATGCGTCTAACACATTACGCTCTGTAACATTCATAAATAAAGTGACTCAATCAAATTGAATCGTGATACCAAAAAACTCTCCGTCTCAAATAGCCGCAGAGGCCTTAGAAATACAACCATTGAAAAAAGTCAACAGGGAAGACCCCCTAAATTGTTTTCGCGGGGTTAATGCCTCGTGGCATCTGATACCAGAGCTGGGCTCCAGCACCTAGCCTAGCCATCGTTCCCCAAACAAGGGAACCCGTAACAATGACTGATATTCAGACTACAGCTGGGCCAATGTCAATCGGCCCTGTAATTAGAATGATGCCAGTGATGGTGTCGTCAGGACTTTTTTCGAGTTTTTTATTTTGGAAATTTTTTTGGTTGGACTTTTTTGGTCTTTTGACTCCCACCTCTTCACTCCCTCACCTTTAATTTTGTTTGAAGCGAAATACTTTTAATTGATCCTTTCTTTTCGTTGACGGCTACAATAACACGTTCACATTCTCTGTATAAATTCATTATTAGTTTTTAGTAGATTTGTACATGTTACTTGTTCGACGACCTTGAGAGAATTCGTGGGATATTGAACCGTATTTGCGGGATTCGAACCCACCCACGTCTTGACATAAACCCGGAAGTAAAACAAGGCTCCTTTCATTTTTTCTTCGTTTCACCTCTCTTAAAACGATGGAAATCGAAACGGTTTCAGCGGTAACCTCTAACGGAGAAGCAGATTATGAGAACACGTTGACTGGTGCTGCAGTAAAATGGCAACATCGCAGTTATACGCGGTAAGGGCAACTCTTCTTCAGGTCACCGCCACGACGGGCGGAGATTTCACTTCAATCTTCCTCCTCCACCACCAACCAGCACTGATAGCAGCAGACCAGCAGTGCGATGCCATGGTGCCATCCAATTTAACAAAAAAATTACGAATTAGAATAGGATGTTTTGTCATTCATCTTTTTGATATGATATTCATAAACATATGGTAGAAAAAGTGACGCTTCATAAAAAGTAGAAAATACTAAAGTGGCTATATGTACGGCGTCGTTAAGCAGTTGCATATTCTATATTTACGACAGTTCTATATTGAATTTAGGATTTGCCTTGAATTTTCTAAGTCGCGCACCCTAGTGGGCATGCGCAACCTGAGATAACCAATCAGAATGAAACGTCGTAAATATAGCTGGTGTTGTCCGTCTACGGCGTCGTAACAATAGCCTGAGCGTAGAAAATACTTGTGGTTTTGAAATAGGGCCTAATATGCAAGATAGGTTGGCCTATCGATTAATCACCCAGTCCTGGCAGTGATCTAAACTTACCCTACGACATCTTACGTTTGTTCATTATATCATTTTGACGATAAATCTGGTTTTTAGAACGATTAAATTTAAGATACAAAAATGATGCAGGGTTTAGCGATGAGACACGCATCGCTCAAGTGTCTTGTTGGTAACGAACTACATTGTTACAATGCCAAGTTTCAAAGTGAAAAAATGGTGTCATTTTTGCTATTTCTGTATTTATATCGCATCAAGCTTGGATTATGATGAAAGAACCTCCGAAAGAATATAATAATAAGAAAAATGAATATTTGAAGTTTGTAATGAGAGTTTATTTTTCACAATCGGTTTGGTGAAACTGGATATCTGGTGGTTTAAAGTCACAGTGATTGAAAAGTATTGAGAAAATGTCGTTCGTGTCTTTAGTGTCTGTGGTACATCAGACACTAAGGTTCTTGGTGAAATCAATTATTGATGTATTTGTAACTGTTTTCCATTGTGTAGATGCTATCATGCGAATATTAAAAGCAGTCAGGATGCTGAACGAGTTCTAATTGAGAAAGGACGAATCGGCAGTTTTCTGTTGAGACCGAGTAAGAATACGCCGGGAAACTTCACTATCTCCGTCAGGTACGAAACATCGTAATATTGATAATAAGATTGAGCCCTTATTTCCAATGGGATAGCCGCAACACTACTGAGGCAAGCGAGGATTCAGTGACAATCCACCAGATGTCACTACTTCTGCATTTCAATTAAATTAGAATCAACTTTTCTCATTATTCAATCAATTTTCAATTACTACCGTAGCTGAGTGAGAAAGTCAATCTTATACTTATCCGCTGACTTCTTTGATGATTTTCGCATTTGGATGCCTAAAAATCAAGTTCAAATTTCATCGAAAATGAGCTGATTTTCACTATACGCATGACCCAGTGTTTTGTTACGCCATCTGGTGGTGCTGGTATCCCATTAAATTCATCCAGTTCACTGTTGTTATAAGTGGGAGTTAAAGTGAGTTCATTTTAGTCGATTTTCGATGAGTGAAATCTTAAGTGACACAACCTGTAGTACTGGATCCATTGTAATGTGTATTGTATATGACTAATGAATGATGCGTTTATTTCAGGCTCCCAGATAACAGTATTTTGCACATACGCATTAACAATGGCGGTGATTTCTATCAGATTTACGGCAGCACGCTCGATCAACTGGCATTCGCTAGTATCAACGATTTAATGGAGTACTACTCCAATCCCGAACATCCGCTAACACAACGTAATCAAACCATTGAATTGAAATATCCGCTCAATTGCGCAGACACTATAAACGAACGGTAAGATCAGGGATATTTATGTCCTGGGTCGGATCCTGGTGGAATTCTTTAGGGCAGATTATATTTTAGAAAAGGTGCGCTAGCTGTGGTGCAATTTTCACCGCAAATAATAATATGATGATTTATTTGCATAAAAGATTGTTACGGAGTTAACGTATAAATACGTAATTTAAGCAAAACAATGTACCAATATATACGCGAGGAATAAGGAGAAGCCAAAGTTGGATAAATTTAGTCGTAATCCCCCGTCCTTTTACGCTCCACACAGACAAAGCCCACACCAAATCACATTCATTCCTAATTTACCAAACAACACAAATATCAATGTAAATAGAAATTGGAAAAGCGATTTTGAAATAAAAAGGGCACTCAGGATTTTGAGGATCTTAATCTTATGCAAGTCTCATAAAACATAAAACATTGATTGTTTTGTATTCTAAATTGTGAAAATAGTTTACTGTAAATTCCGTCATTCAGCAAGATTTAACATAAATGGAATTTCAACATGAAGACTTGATATTATATAAACTAAACGAGGAAGTTTGCTAGACGTATTGAAGCGATATTTAGAGATTTAAAAGCATGGGTATCTATTTATAGGATATGACGTAATAGAAATTTTTAAGTTGTTTTTATTTCATAAATGTTTTGGGAAAAACCGGTTTTAGAAATTACTGGTTTGAAATATTTTGTTGATCTTGTAACCTGACGGACAACTCCTCCCAAAAATGTATCTCCATTCAACAAATTGACATCTCTTAATTACCGAGTTGCATTCGTTAATTGAATCAACTACACACGATTACTATAACTCCAACGCTACTGGCAATCAAGGATTCACCAGGTGTCGCTAGTAATTACTCAGATTTCCACGTATAATTCCTTCTAGAATTCTGTTAAAATCGAATGAACTTTTTTTCTTGACCGAATCAATTATTATCCATTAATTACCGAGTAGAAAAAATGAATTGAGAATACGTTTGATGGGTCCTTTGATAAATGTATTGATTCGCGAGCCTAAAAATACACTTTGAAATTCATTGATACCGTAATTAAGATCGAACGCTCATCTGGCAATTTTGCGGTCCCAAATTTGAAACAAACTTCAATATTAATCATGTTATATTACTGGATTCATGCATGGATTGTTGCCAGTTGAAATTTCTATTATTATTTGTCTAATCTAGGTGGTTCCATGGTCTCCTATCGAATAAAGATGCTGTTGAACTATTGAAAGACGACGGTGATTTTCTGGTGCGAGAAAGTAATAAATCTCCCGGTAATTTCGTCATCTCGTTACTTATGGATGAAAAACCAGTTCATCTTCTTGTTGAACACAAACCAGCGGTACGTGGTCTAAAATTTGCAAAATTATAAGATTTGTTCCTTAGAAATTATTCATAATGCTAAATGCTAAATTTCTCGTTTTCAGTAACTTCAACGATTCAGTGAAATTATGATTAGTTACTGATGACGACTTTCTCATTCTCATTAACTTCAATGATTCAGTAAAATTATGATTAGTTACTGATGACGACTTTCTCATTCTCATTAACTTCAATGATTCAGTAAAATTATGATTAGTTACTGATGACAACTTTCTCATTCTCATTAACTTCAATGATTCAGTAAAATTATGATTAGTTACTGATGACAACTTTCTCATTCTCATTAACTTCTATGATTCAGTAAAATTATGATTAGTTACTAACAACTACCTTCTCATTCCGGATGATTTCAGTAAAATGATAATTATAACTGTAGTGTAGAGAATTAAGCTTTCAATGATGACTTTTCTATATCTGTTTCAGGAGGGTGTGTTTAATATGTCGGGAAAATCATACAATTCAATGAGCGAAATCATCGACATGATGACCGAATCGGCCTTTTATACGAAAGATGAAACCGCCATCTATCTGAGAACTCCGATCTACACGTCGACGGTTTTAAACGCGGCAGGAATCGCGAACCGCGTTCAACAACTTATCAGCACCGGCGTGAAATACGGTTTGAAAACCACTACAGAAATCGGTTTTATCGAGGAATTTCAGGTCGGTATTTTTATGAAGAAGTGCCGGAATTTATACCATAACAATTCCGTCAACAATGAGAACCCCCGGGTGTCACTAACTATCTCCATCACCTGGCGTGATCAACAGTGCGAAAACTCGATCAAAATTTGACGAATCACGACTCTGGATAGAATCAGTTTGATCCGAAAGTTTCATTCGTATCGACAATATTTATGAAATGAAGCGGCTAGAGGGTTACCGAGCCCGATGACATGCCTGTATATTACTACTATATGAGTTGAGTTTATATGAAAAACGGAAATCTGGAGAAATCTGGTATCGTCGATCGACACAGTTGACAGCCGAGTCAACGCACTGAAATACAGGGTCCGATCTAAAGGAATGAAAGCCACTTGTCCGGGGGCCAGCATATCTGAAATTTTGCTTGCCCCCCCTCCAAAAGGCTACTCGCCCTACACAGGCAGTCCGATTGGTGGCACTATCATCTGTTGTATCGAGTTGGAAAAAAGCTTTGTGACATGAAATTGCACTAGCCCGGGGGACAAGTGATAAATGATAACCTACTTGCCCTGATGAGAATATACTTGTCCCCGGCAATCGGTGCTTAGATCGGACCCTGGAAATACATGTATTGTATTGATTATTTTTCTAGGCACTTCAAACGATGGATACACGCGGTTATAACCAGGCGATCGCGAAAGCCGACTTCAATCGAACGAGAAATCGATACAAGAACATTCTACCGTGTATTTATTATCATTTAGTCTACCAAATATTATGCGTGAACTATTTTTGCAATTCGGATTTAAAAAAAAAACAAATTAATCGTCATTTTCAGATGATCATTGCCGGGTGGTTCTTAGAAACAGCGACCCCAGCACGAAAGGATCTGATTATATAAACGCTAGTTATATCACTGTAAGTAAGATACTAAACTCACATAACAAGCCCCACTTGTGTAGTTTTTGCCTATTGGGTTTTAAAACATCGGAAATGAGCTAATTTTTACTTGAGGGTCAACTGTGGAACTCGATTCTATACATTTTCACGGTAATTTAACTGTGAAACTGGGGGCCAACTCACAAACTGACTTAACACTTATTAAAGTTTCATTACTATAGTGTAATCATGACTACAAAACGCCCCCTAAAATACTAAAATCAAAACTATTTTTGTTAGGTAAAAATTATTGATTTTACATATATCACAGCTTGAAGATGATACTTGTAAACACCAGCGAGTAATCGCCGCTCAAGGTCCGTTACAAGGAACGGTGACTGATTTCTGGAGAATGGTCTGGCAGGAGAACTCGCGTGTTATTATCATGGTTACGAAAGAGGTCGAATTAGGGAAAGTAAGTGCGGTGCCTGATAAACTCGAACAGCTCCATGTTAGATCAATTGAGATTGAGTTGGAATTCTATTGCCAATCTAACCTTACCGGTATGATTTAAGACCACTTTTAAACTTAAGTCGCTACTGGGCCCTGGTTAGAAGTTATATTTGATCTAAAAAACTAGCTCTTAGTGACTAAATTTTAGGAAAACAAAAACCATGTTGGTCATTTGCTCAAAACATATTAATGATATGAAACATTTTAAAGCATAGTTCCCCTATTATATTCACAATTGTTGTTGTGTTTTAGAATAAATGTGCGCGATATTGGCCTGAGGTAGGCGAGACAGCGAACTACGATGCGCCTAACGGAACGTTTATCATCAGAACCAGCGATGAACAAAATATGCCCGACCTCGTTGTACGACATTTTTACTTATCGATGGAAGGAGAGGTAAAAATCATCGACGGTTTCTGATCGTTTTAAAAATTGTTGTATTGGGATTTTTCTGATAAACGTTTCTCGTATTGTAGAAGGCGTCTCCGCGAAAAATCACGCAGTTATTCTTCAAAGTTTGGCCCGATCACGGAACGCCCACCGATCCCGGTGTAGTGCACAATATGTTGTACGAAGCGAACCAACACCAGCTGCCAAACGCTGGACCTATGGTCATACACTGCAGGTAAACACATGTATTTACCGTGTATCAAATATTTGTAAACATGAACAGTTGTCTGTTTGTCTGTATCTGTAAATGTCTGTAAGTTATCGTCTGTATCGAAGAAAAACCCGCGATTGAAAGAAATACTGCAAGTAACTATGCTAAAAGAAATGATACCTTGTTTCTCTAAATCGGCCGGTCATTTTCTAAACCACAATAAGATTAGTAAAAAAAAAGGCAGACTAGCTCAATGATGAACGAATAGTAGTAATAAGGTTGAGTGTATTATCGTTTCAGCGCTGGAATTGGTCGTACCGGTACCGTCATTATGATCGACTTACTTTCGAATAAAATTCGCCAGTTGGGTAAGATGTTGAAAACGTATCCATTTCAGGCTGCAGTCGGTAGAACCCACTTAATTCAGATTCCTGGATATTAATCCGGTTTATGATATATCCAGATAAAACATACCTTAGAAGCGTTTATGTATAAATGGACGATAGATATCCAGATTAGATCGACTTATTGGTGTTTGATTGTAGTTTATTTGAAATTGATTTATTTAAATCACTGATAACTGATGAAATGTTTGTTGATATATATAGGTTTAGAATGTGAGATCGATATACAGAAGACGTTGTGTATTCTGCGTAGTCAGAGACCGGGAATGGTGCAAACCGTCGACCAGTATCGATATATTTATCTCGCGATGGCGAATTACGTAGACATGATTAAAGTCCGTCTGGAAGAAGAACAGGTTTGTGAACATGACTCGGAGGGTACGGGTTTATGCGGACACCGTTATCTTGACTAACTACAATAGAATTCCGGAAAGACAGTGTCCTGTCTTCATGGCTTGATTGATGGGGTGTTTGACTATGAATCGAGAGTTGTTGGGTTCAAACCACAGTGAACCCATGCTACTTTTCGGTCAGGACACAAAATTCCCCAGCTCACTGGTTTAACAACCCAATTCCGGATGCAAAAACATCAAATTTGATCTCAGCAGCGCACAGAATACAGAATACTGGTTTTTGTCATATTGGTTGAAGGACTGGTACAATTTTAAGTAGTTCAGATAGAATCTGTTTAAGATTCTGAGAAAATGCTCAACAGTTGAATCTATATGTGAGATCCTGATATAACTGTTTTGTTTACAGAAAAGTCGAGAAGAAGATGGTAATGAATACGCTAATGTGATGTGTCGGGGAGGTGTAATAAACGTTATCAATGAAACACCAGCAGCTGCTCCTGCGGCTCCTATAGCTCCTCAACGGTTAGTTATTACTGGTTTATATTCACTGTCCACTGGGCCCATTCATGAGCCAGGATCACACGAGTGTTTTTGACCCGGAACAATTGTTCACGCAAGTGCCAAATTGGGCTGGCACCAAAGCACAGGACAATCGATTGCGCGTGAATTGCAACTGGATCAAGACATGAATTTGTTTGAGCATTATTTAGTAACAAGTGAGTGGTTCGGGTGTGAGCGCGCTCTATAGGCACTGGGCCAAATCTGACTCAGGCTTGATCCATGCCAATCTGACTCAGGCTTGATCCACGCCAATCTGACTCAGGTTTGATCCACGCAAATTTGAATTGGCCTGGGCCAAATTGTCTCAGTGTGACCGTGGCTTTAAAGTACGTACATATCAATGATGGGAGGTTGGAATAGGCCACTTGGTGCTTAAAATCACCTACAGTGGGTTGAAAATCGGCAAATATCAAGTAGAAATCAATTTCCTTTGAAAAGAAGGATTCATATTTAACTTGGTAAAGTTTTTATTAATTTCAGGAAAAAGTGAATACTGAATGGTGCTACTAGGTGCGGCTGTTGCTGTGTGTATTTTCTCTGAGTATCTCATGGTGCTTTTCTTTCAAAAAAAGTGATAGTAACATATTATTATTATTGTGTACAATATATAAAGGGAGATGATTCGTTGAAGAAGAAATGAGTTCTCATTTTTCCTCGTATGTGTATAAACCAAGAGTGACGCCAGATTATAATATATCAGATATTAATGAAAGAGTTCATAAAACCGATACAGGAATCTATGACTGGAGACGAGGTGGGGCAGGGGAAGAATTGTGTTGTAAAATAAAGTTAGTTTTATGTTGTGCGTTTATATAATCAAGACATAGTTTTTGCGCTTGGTTTTATAGACTTTTCTTGTTGTCGGGTTCCTACCACTCCTTGAAAACTAAACCTCGATATTTTTGCCTGAAAAACTCCTTGTATTCAAGAATGACCTGGCTACGAAAAATCACCATCATTACTTAGATAAATTTCCATAGTTGAATAGTCACTTAATAATCTCTTATTTCTTGCATTTAGTTACTTACGTATTATCAAACGTGAGATGCTCCGGGACCAGTTTTCTTGTAATTGTTTAGATGAATACCTCGACAGTTCTTAAATTATGATTCGCTATCTTTCTCACGAAAATCTCATTACCAATCACTTTGTTGATAAGCTGTACTGGTCACTGCTGAGGGAGGATAAGCTACGCTGTATTTTTGGGTATTTCTTCAGCAGTGAAGAAGTTCTGTTTCACAGGTTCATTCATTCACAAATTGTTCGTTTTCTCCACTGCAAATGTATTATAAGTGAGAACCCACCAGTAACTATAGAGTACTTAATTTTTGTATGATGGAATATTTTGTATTACAATAATCAGCTAATTAATGATTAGTTAAAAATCATTTATATTTTATATACTTTGATATATAACGCATGAAAGCAATGAAATACTTCTGTTTTTACAATTACTCCAGTGAAGAGACTATTCTGTGTAACTTAATGAAATGTAATAATCATTTATAAAAACAGTTTTTGATATATTAATATATTTGAATTATTAATTTCCTTTCTGGGACATGTTCATGATCCGATTAGTGGTTAGATTTTCTACATTTTCAAACAGCTGAGAATTAAATCCTTTGCCGTGTTTACCCTAAACCCGGCATCTGATTGGTCAGAGCTGGTCACATGGTATTGTCAACGTTGTTAATCCTAGCTCTAACTTCAGGTCAAGAGTTGACAACTCATTTGAAAGAATGGGCCACACCAAAGGGTTATTATGATTTACTAATTCCTGGTTCTGATTGGTCTAGAGCTGGTCACCTGGTATTTATACTAACAGACCACATTTGCAGCATGGCCAAATCCAACAGGTTGAATTTTCATTCCATCATTATAGAATATCAAATGAATGCTTCATATTGTCCTCTGGTTATGTGGGGAACGAATGGTTTTTAGCGAGTCTATTTAAGTGCTACTTAGTGATTTTGGTAGGGTCAGTCTGTCCATGAAAATGAGACCAGTGGTACTATACAGGTTAACTATAGTTTATATAATGCACAAGCTTTCGCCACTTATGTATATTAGTTGCATCACGTGAATGAGATGAAACTACTGTTAGTAGCGAAAACTGGTGCGTCAAATAAACTATAGTTAACCTATGTTGTATTTATTCTACAACCGGTTAACACGGCTCCTCTACGAAGTGATCGCGATGGTTTGGCAAATCATGATGAACAGTTGCAATTTCGTGATCGTGACTTTTTTTTCTGCAGCAGAGGAGCTGAAAATTGCCTTACTTTTGTTAAAGCGTTACTTCTACCAAACCATGGAATAAATATACATCCAAACAATGAATTATGAACAATAGAATATGCACTTTATTTCTATCAAAAAGTAACGCAACCGCAAAATAACAAAATATACATGTAGTCAGAAATGCATCGATACACAATGAGTTCTTTTATGAAAGCACCATTACAAATATAGTTCCAACTAGATTCAAACTATGCCCTGATCTAGAATGAATCCTTAACACAGATCTTAGAAAATTTCATCTATTACTAATAAATGCAGTTCAGATATTATGATCAATTACTTATGTACCAGTATTCAAAATTAAAATCATAGAAAATATCAATTTCAACTTGAATTGCTTAACTACTAAAATTTCAAATCTGGCCTCGGTCAGAAACTAAACATAAGAGAATAGAATATTCATCTATTACTTATAAATGCAGTTCAGATATTATGATTAATTACTACAGTACTCAAAAATAAAACTTAGAACATATCAGTTTCAACTTGAATTGCTTTACTAAGTGCTACAAAAATTTCAATTCAGGCCTCAGTCAGATACTTAACATAGAATAGAATATTCATCTATTACTTATAAATGCAGTTAAGATATTATGATTAATTTCTATATTACTCAAAATTAAGATTTTAGAAAGATCAGTTTTAACTTGATTCATAAATGCAACTAAACACCACTGGGCCCAGTCATCGACGGCGGCCGATCCAGGGTCAACGAAAAGGAGGTGTCCGTTTAAAGAATTTCGCTGCAATTTTGTGGTTGCTAACATACACACTGATTTTTCATATCTTCTTTAATCGTAAAACAGCGAAATTGCCAAACAAGATATTGATTTTCGGGTAATACAACCTTGACTGGACCCCCATGGAGATCCCCAGATCCGCCACTGATTGCCTGGTTATGTTATAATTCATTAGATTGGCCATACGACCAAAAATGGACTTCAAAAGCTCATGATTGAAGCTAAATGAACACCATCAATATATAAGTCTATTCGGTAGAATGTTTGAAGACAGGTGAGTTTGTTTTTCTACCAGGCCTGTAGCGGTTTCACCTCATCAATCATAATACGAACTAAACCATCAGCAGTAATGTATCCGGACAGGTAAGCCTTTACACCGGCGACATCTATACCTCCGCTGAAAATTGATAAACGATTCATCAAGAAAACAATCATTTATTCTACATAACAGTAGAACATCAGGCATTCCATCGGATTAATGTATATCTAATAGACTCAAATCCACAGATTCTACAGTTAAAATCAGTTCATTTACAATGTATTAACCTTCAGAGTCAAATTTGAAAACTACGTAACTGGGTCGTACTCGCCAGTTAACCATCGGATAAATACCAGGGCCCAGTTCCACAGTTCTGAGTTAAGATTTGACTCTGGGTTAACTCATCGAAAATGAACTAACTTTAACTCAAGGTTAACTCTAACTCACGACTGTGGAACTGGGTTCGGTGTATTTTAACTATGCCGTTTAAATTGTCACTATATCAACTATCCATTGGTTAACTTCACAGCTGACCGTCTGCTAGCTGATCTATTATACATGTAGCACTTACTTCGAACCAAATTTGCGAACCATTTCGAACAGTTTACAGTATTCAGCAATGCCACCTATGACGTTTTCGCTCACAGCCATCACCTGGAACTTCTTACCTGAAATAACGCGTTTAAAGATAAACGAAAAATCGTATGATGACTTTTAACGAATGTGTTTCAACGTCAGTTACGAACCTTGTGGGTAAATCATAATCGGTTTATTATCAGCGACGCTTGAGAACGGAGGAACCTGAATCTAAAATCAAGAGATTCCAGGATTATAAAACAATTCAATGGAAGGGCACTGTACTTCATTAGATAACCGACAAAATTTTACTTAACCCGGTATTTCAATCAGTCCCCCATAGAAAAGTAGGTACCCCCTTCTAGCTTCCTTTTTTACACCCTCTCCATCTAACTCTTCCAGTACCCCTCCCCCAGTTACCCTCCTTCCCTCTAACTGTTCCAGTACCCCTCCCCCAGTTACCCTCCTCCCCTCACTCCTCCAGCCCCCTCCCCAGTTACCCTCCTCCCCTCACTCCTCCAGCCCCCTCCCCAGTTACCCTCCTCTCCTCACTCCTCCAGCCCCCTCCCCAGTTACCCTCCTCCCCTCACTCCTCCAGCCCCCTCCCCAGTTACCCTCCTCCCCTCACTCCTCCAGCCCCCTCCCCAGTTACCCTCCTCCCCTCACTCCTCCAGCCCCCAGTTACCCTCCTCCTCTAACTCCTCCAGTACCTTTAAAATCATCATTTTATCTTTTTTACGTTGTAAAACATCCTCTTGAACATTTTTAATTCCATCTTTCATGGCTTTTCTCATCGTATGCGCAAACGAACCTTGATTCGAGATCGTGCTGACAAAACGCATCTCATTCGGGGTCCGCTGAGGGTCGATGTCCACCCATAGTTGATTCGCGTTAATATCCCCAGTTGCCACGCCGAGGGTGTTCAGTTTCTTCTGCGCTCGTGCCTCCGGTGATGAACACGTTTTCTTGTGGCTGTCTTTCCAATCCGTACGCTGACATTCCTTACTGCAATAACGGGCGACCTTACATCGCGAGCAGACGTGTTTACCCGGTTTCATACGGCACGCCGAACACGGGTCAATTTCTTTTTTCGGCTTCGGCGTCAAAAGCGGTTTGAAAAAACTCGTAAAACCGTTTTCTAACATCAGCAAACGCGGCGGTAACTTCGATTCGAGATTCTTTAAATATTTCTTATCCAATAAATCGTGGTTCTGCTTGAATTCTTCGATTAATATTTTCATTTCCTCAGCCGAAGCGGCCGTCACTGATTGAACGCCATTTTTCGGCGATGAACTCATGAATAGTTGCGCGTGGCGTAGCGAATCTTTAGACTTTCTGTGATGAGCGACACGCACGAGAATCATCGGGTCGGCAGAATCGGGCAGCAGAAACGCTTTCACGCCATTTGTCGACGTCCTCGGTACGAGGTCGATGGTCAACGCCCGATCTTGCGATCGCGGCTGAATGAGAGCCCGAGTCGTCAATCCTAAATCAACCATTTTAGCGAGGCAGTAAATACTCTGTCGGGCGTCGTAATGCGCGTCTTCGCCCATACTAGCCCCCTGCGAGGATAAATTAGCCATCATTTTCTCGTTCAGCGAAAACATACCGCTGAAACTGTCATCCAGAGTTTTAACTTTTGCCGACTTTTTCCACGGCTTCAGGTTGTCAGGATTTATAGCAGCCATCTTGAATATCACTCTGCAATGAGAATTACGCAATGTCAACAATCGTGCTTACTTTTAACGTTAGATGATTTTAGGGCTATAATTTTGGGGACATAACATACCCCTGTGCTGGCCAGCGTAGTGAAGTGGTATACGATAAATCAAATAGATGGCGCAGTGGTGCACTGGTACAAATTACTTTCTTTATCATAATAAAGATTTTCGTTGATAAGGGAATGTACGATATTATTATCTAAAGTGGTCATATGTCGAATGATAAACGTCTAATAATAAAAAAAACCTAGAAATAGATTGATAATTCTGGGATTCGAACTTGATGAATCAGCCGCTGAGTTTCCGGTCGCGCGTGCGCACTTCAGTAGTAAATGTCAAACCCAAAACAGCATTCATTGATGAGCACAAAACACTGAACTGTTTAGTGAATATTCAGCTGATAAAGGTAAAACGCCCATTGTTCCCCCAATTGTCATTCTATTGTGGACTGCGACTGTTCGTTTGTCTGGTCGCGCTGGTGTCTTGATAATGACTGAGTGACGCTCGTTCAGTGAGTGACGCTCGCTCAAAACTCATTTTCCTTCGATGATTGTCATTTTGATTTTGTCGAGCAGTGCCAGATTAGGCCTAATATTTAGGTCTTTATGTGACACACTTCGACAATGCCTGAAGCTATATGCATTTCCATTTCCTCATCTTTTTGAGACGATATATAAAGGCGGTAAAAGTGCAGACTTGCACCTCTGGTGATTGACGCAATCTACTCACAGGGACTTGTCACAATTGATAGTGAATGAATAAAACCAATATCAATGACCAGGTCCACTATCCCTGTATAATATAAAAAACAAGGGTGGCAACAAATTTTAAATCTGACAATGACTTCTCCACTTCAATCGACTGTAATTCCAAAAATTCTCAACCGATTCACATGAAATAAGCTTTAATACAACCTAGAAGACTTTCTGCTTCCAACGAGCCTTTAACCACTACTCTAGGACAATTATCTCACAACGAAATCACCGTTTTTTGACGAGAGATAGCTCAAATTGGAGGTGTACCGATTCTATGGTGGACAGCAAAATGGTCGTATTTTTCACTTCAAACGATGATTTCTATGTGAAATCTTAGAGATAACCCCAACAAACCATACATTTTTTAAAACTACGCGGTCATACCTGTACGCTTATCTCATTTATTTGTATAATCCACGCGATGGGTGAGCTCGCAAGCTCAAAATCGAACAAATATACGAAAAAGTCACCTCGCACTATCGCGCTGGCGGCCATTAATCACGTGACGTGCAGGTTCGGGCTATGTTAATAAAACCGCGACAAGTCTACGTCTGTAGACTTGAAAAAAGGAAATGTTTGCTAATAATACCACCCCTCAGACGAATGTTGCACTATATTTTCATAATACGGATATTTTATTAATTAACAGAACTTTTGATAAATTTTGTAATGTTTTTCGAAATCTCTAAGCCAATCAATGCGCGTGAAATATTTAGCCCGTTACTACCATATCACGTGATTAATGGCCGCCCAGTTGATGACAAGTTGAACGCCGTGTTCGTCCTCATTTTCGATTTTGAGCTTGTGAGCTCACCCATCGCGTGGATTATACAAATAAATGAGATAAGCGTACAGGTATGACCGCGTAGTTTTAAAAAATGTATGGTTTGTTGGGGTTTTCTCTAAGATCTCACATAGAAATCATCGTTTGAATTGAAAAAAACGACCATTTTGCTGTCCACCATAGAATCGGTACACCTCCATTTTGAGCTATCTCTCGTCAAAAAAAGGTGATTTCGTTGTGAGATAATTGTCGGAGAGTGGTGGTTGTAGGCTCGTTCGAAGCAGAAAGTCTTCTAGGTTGTATTAAAGCTTATTTCATGTGAATCGGTTGAGAATTTTTGGAATTACAGTCGATTGAAGTGGATAAGTCATTGTCAGATTGAAAATTTGTTGCCACCCTTGTTATTTTATTATACAGTTGCAGGGATACTGGTACCCCCATCATTGGTCTCATCCATTATCAGTCGTGACAAGTCCCTGTGAATCTACTGAATGACAGAATCCAGGCTAAAATCTTTCTAGTGAAGATTTAAAAGGCATCTGCTTGACCTCACCAAACTAGTGTCAGAAGAGAGCGCCACAGACACTAAAAACGCAAACAACATTTTCTTGATACTTTGAAATTGCTCACTGGACCGGCTATGAAATATAAATTGTCATTACAAATTTCTCCATTGCTGAACCCACTGAATTGCAGAACAACTGATGGGCTTGATGAAATTTAATACATCTTAGCTTCACATTACCCTACCCCTTTTCTTTCACGCGTGCATATGTGTAGGAGATTCCTGAAACCATAGACAGTTTGTTCAATTGAATGAGCTTTGATCGAAAGCCGTGCGTAAAGCCAATGTGAAAATGAAAAAAATTACACCATTTTTCAGTCTTTTTGTATCTTAGATTTGATCGCACTAGAATTTGATTTATCGTCATTACAATATAATGATAAGGTCAGGGCTCAGTTTCACAAAAAAGTTAAACTCAAATTTTTGGTGTAATTGCCATTGGTTACTTCATGTTTTCAATGCGGACAACTATTCAAACTTAACCGTTTTAGGCTAAAACTTTTTCGTGAAACTGGGCCCAGTGTAGATAATTTATTTATCAACGTCAGGTTGTTTACTGAGATATTGAAAGTTTAAAAACAGACAAAAAGACAACTAAAGTTTGGTCGGCAACTGTACCACAGAGTGATTGAAATCAATCACTGCAGATACAACCACTTCCAGGACTGGATGAACTGCTGGACCTGCTTTTGTTGTGGATAATGATTAACTAATGATTAGAGAGTCCCATGAATTTGTCATTAGTTCGATTGTCTTCATGAAAATGATTTGAAGTATGACACCACTGTGTTCAGTTTTCTTCAGCATTTGATCCAATAAAGACTGAGGGATTCCCCGGAAAGATTGCAGTACTGGTGTCCCATAGCCTAACCCACAGACTATAACGGACTTGTCTCAATTGTTAAATGTTACCGTCAGGGTCCAATATCAATTATTGCCACCAGTATCTTAGCCAGCCTACAGGGATACTACTAGATTTGATCATCGATACTGGTTTTATTCGTTCAAATGCGGCAACCTCTTATAGTTCCCTGCCTGACTCAGGCAACAGTGAAACTAGAAGGGCTACTACAGTGCAGTCTTACCCTTGGGTTTCTCCTGTGGATAGATAGCTTTCCTAGTCGGTGGACAATGTAAACTATTATTAGCTGACATTGTTATAACTGGCTGCAGTATCTCTTGATATTTATTGTAAGTCTCGACTATTAATCAATATTACTAGACTGGAGAGAGATCTATAATAGTCATCATTGTGGAACTTGATACTCAGATCGGACATAAATCGGACTATTATTATTGAACTATTGTCAGAGTATTAATGTCAGCCTCATTTTATGGATTGGTTTTAACACATCGATGTTATCCACAATTTACTTGTTCAAGTTTTCATTCAGCTAAGAAAATTAGCTCTTAAAAAACTTTCTTCAATTTGAACCTGAAAATCTATAAACAATTTTGATTTTTTGATTGCGTCGTCGATGTTGGCAATGAAAGATCTGTCATCGATAATGTTATATTTTGAAAACACTCAATTTAAGTTGCAAGAAAATTGAAAAACTAGGGGCAATAGACATTCTGCCCAATTTATTCTGCCCAATGTCTGTGTCTGTCTGTCTGTCTGTCTACCTCTCTGTCTAGCTATGTGTCTGTGAAACTTTGATTTTCTAGATCATATATATTTCCCTTGAGTGAGTAGTTAGTGTCCCTGGTGTCTCTGAGTGAGTAGTTAGTGTCCCTGGTGTCTCTGTTTCTGATATACCCGGTAATATCCGTTCAGAGCGTCGAAGCACGCACACAGATTGCGTATAGTACCTGTCGACTACGTATCCATGGTAACTGATTTGTCGGCACCTTGTTGTCGTTGTTGTATTCGTAGCAGATGTTTTTTCCTGTTGATCTATGTTTATTATAGTTCTACATTCATCGACGGATCACTGGTCAACGCGGCAGTCGACCCCCCCCCCCCCCCCCGTTTCTTTCTTTGACAGCAATTCCTTTTTTACGTCTATTAAAAATGAAAAATCGATTCGTGAATTTGAAGTAACGTACACCGTTGAATGAAGTCAAATGATTGTAAATCAATGTTTATCGAATGTCGATATTTTGACGAGTGTTGTAACGTATTGGATCAAATATTTAATACTACAAGTTCGAAAAGGTTTAAGACTTTTCTCGAGGTTTGATTTATGCAAGGTGCGGTATCGCAGTTCACCTTTGATTTAATATGTTTCTAATCGAGGCAGAATTTAAATGAAACATCTTATATCACGATTGGTAGAACACTATATCCGTGTTGACGCGATGAGGAGAGAATCCCACAATTATAATAAAAAGTCCGAAAATGAAACTTCGAGATAGTAGTTTATTTCAACGTTTCGACTATATCCTAATAGTTATCTTCAGGAAACTGAAGATGACATTCCTGAAGATGACTATTAGGATATAGTCGAAACGTTGAAATAAACTACTATCTCGAAGTTTCATTTTCGGACTTTTTATTATCATTGTGGGATTCTCTCCTCATCGAAACATCTTATAATAGTGAAATCCGAAATTTCTATCGAGATTATGTGATCTATTTTTTGGTTTTAGTGGATATGATTTATGAATGATAGACGATGTTTATAGAATAACATCATTAAAATTGAACTAATTTTCACCGGTTTCAGTTTGACAGCTGTGAAACTGGTTTCAAGCTGTCTAATTAAGAGCTGGGATGTTGTAGTGAGTGTGGAGTTATAGTTTAGTGAAAGGGTTTCGTGTACTCTTTCACCTTCAATGGTTCAAGGTGATTGATTTATAATTATTGATGGCCGATGCCTTTTAGCTATTTTGATTCCTCTGCTGCAGCGTGTTCTAAAATCTGCCCAGTTACCGGCGAGGCCTGCAGCAGCTATTACCACGCCACCCTGACCACTATTCAACTCACAACCGACAGGTTGGAATAAGACGTAGCGCTTGAGCAAATTTAGGTATAAAAAAATATTTAGAAGTATTTAGAAATATCATTTTTAGGAAACAGGAATCCGGAATAACTGGACTCAGTTCTCCATAGTTGTTGTTGATTAAGTTATTTAAAAAAATGATAAATTCCTTTTCAGATAATCACCAAATGATCAGCATTTTTATAAATGTAGATATAAATTGGAGGGTTCTTTGACAATCTGAACATTTTGAAAATTTGTTACCACTTATGCTGGAGTACGCTTGGGTGTGGATTTGATACATAAACATATTCTGTGAGTTTTTTTTTCAAATTTCAGCGTCTTATTGGTCAACTTCATTTGAAAATGGCTTAGAAAGACATCAATTCATACACACGCGCACATGAAGTAGATCAACAGTTATAACGCATTATTCATATGGATTACAATTCAAATTCTAGTAAGTATTACCACTTGTATTCAATGGGGTATCCGCACTGCTACTGTGGCAATTGAGGATCCACGAGGTGTCGCTAGTAGTCATTCAGTCTTCAGCGTTCGATTTCTTCTTCAATTAAAACTGAATGAACTTTTCTCTTAAATGGATCAATATTCCTAATGAAAACTATACCGATGTCTGAGTAGAAGAATGAAATCGTATATTTGGTGAGCGCTGTGATGATATACGGATTCGAATGAACTGATTCTGACAATGCAACACTGAGTACTTTGTCACGCCATCTGGTGGGATAGCCGGTGTTGCGGGTTACCCATAGTCATCAAATATTGAAGTGTCAAATTAAGTAATGAGGACATAATGAAATATGGAGGAAGTTGTTGAAATACTTTACACGGAAGCTGCATGAAATTCGATTAATGAAATTAGTCTATTAGAATGAGTTGTATTTCTGATGGCTGTTTACATTATCTCCAGTGAAATATAGGTTATGATGTTATTTTGAATAACTGCAAAGAATTGACGATCAATAAAAATGATAGCATTTTCTCGGACCGACATTGTAGGGACTTGTGAAGAAAGGGTTAAACATGCCTAGCTACTTCCAAAATTATCAAAATACGTCTAAAGATGCTCTAAATCTGTAGGATATCAATATTATTAATTTCTGAACTAGAAAACTTTGAATCAATATCCTTATTTGGTGTTGTCAATTTTAACGAGGGGCGCGTGATGTTGATGAGTATTCATTAATGAATAATTGATGTTTAGTATGTGCAGAGGTATAATCATCTGAGGTAGAGCGGATACTCTCCCACCTCTGAAATCTACAGCGACCATTTTGGTTTTAGTAATAACTGATCTCAAAGTTGATCGCGGTTTTCAGATATGAACTAGTTTAATCTAGAAATGCCACGCTCAGTCCAAAAGTCTCTTCTACATTAAGTGAATGAATTAGTAGTATTTCCGATGATGACTTAGGAGGATATGTCTAGTCAAAACATCGAAAAGAGGCACAGAATTGTTCTACTCGAAGAGGTGAGGGGGGCAGTTCTGTTAGGTACTACTCAAGAGGTGAGGTCCAGTATTGTTGGGTTCTATTCAGAGATGAAGGGGTCCGGGTATTGGTGATAAGGATGTGACTAAAAGATGATATGTTTCCCTCTCTCTCTCTTCCCCATCACTGCTGCTGATGCTGCTACGCGATCTCCATTCTATCAATTTACTGATGTATCCATGGTAACAGTTTGATATCGGTGATGGATATTGTGTTCACTGTTATTGTTGTCGACTGTGTTTGATGATGAATTCTGTGCCACTTTTTGGCATTTTCTAAATCGAGAAAACACCGGTAACAACTAGCCTGAATTGAACATCTTCCATCTGGATGAAATCAGAAATCTCTTGGTATCCGGTCGGGATAGTTTCATTTCAATTTGAATAAAAATCTAGTACCCTCGGTAGATACTGAAAAGATCAAGCCCTGCATTGATGCTTCAATTCTGACCCTCTACAATTTGCAGCACCGAAGTCAAGCGGCTGATATATCGTCACATCACAGACACATTGTTTATAACCGTTCCGTGCTGGTTTCGCGCTGGTTTCTCGAAGATGTGAAATTTTTTCAGCAGAAATTCTAGATCTCTTCTCTCTCTTGCGCTCTTTACTAAACAGATGGAATCGCGAATCTCTGGTTTAAGAATATCCAGCTGAATATATTATTACGAATGATTGTTGTTGTTGTTCGGTAGATTTCGAGGTATTCGTCCGGGATATACCGCACGATATTATCATTTCATGATCATTGAAATTATCAATCGGTTTCGTTCGATATTTCATCATCGTCGTCGTCGATGTTCGATTGAATTGATTTTAGATTATTCATGATTCGGTTGTGATGTGTTAACTATTTCCTGCCTGAAGGCGGCGCCGGGCGAGTGAGTGAGCGGTGAATGAATGATGCTGGTATCCGCTGACGACTGCTCCGTGCGACGACAACCTCCGTTTGAATTCAGTCTCTGTCAATTTTCTAACTCGTTCGAACCGGCAGCAGTTCTCTCTCGATAACGGATTTTTTATATCGTCCGGACTCCGTCAGGTCAGTGTCGCAGGTGTTCGAACCGGCAGCAGTTCTATCTCGATAACGGATTTTCATATGGTCTGGACTCAGTCGGGTCAGTGTGGCAGGTGTTAAGGATTTTGACGGATCAGGGAAGATCGGAGAATTCTGGATTTCATCTCGGGTAAAGAGAGTTCAAATAGTTGAAAATCCATAATAGGACAAATATCTGATTTTCTAATGAGTAAATGTTTATGAGTTACATTTCCCTTCATCAGGCGTAGAGCTAGTGATAAAATATTTCGATATTATACTGGTATTTATATAGAAATATGACAAAAGCGAATTACAAACAATATTAAATTACCGTGTGACGGACATAATGAGGATAAAAAGTAATTAATTACATATTATCTAAATTACTGAGTAACGAAACCTTAACTAGTAGGTACCGGTAGTTTTCTTGATTAATTTTCTCTGTTAGAAGATTTTAAAGATTTTGTCTGCTGGCTGTTGCTAATGGAAATGTACTGTACTAGTGTATTGCGTAATTAACTTGATTGGTCAGTTTACTGATTTGTGCGCTGTAGCTGCTGCTGCTGCTGCTGCTGCAACCTTGGATTCTATCATCAGTAAACAAAATCACATACATCATTACTTACTGGCTCAACACTGACCAGTTGTTCTGTTTACATTCTTAGAACCTTAGAACCATCATTTGAAATATTCATTTTAACAATGTGTATCTCTCTCTCTCTGTGTTGCAGTATGAGGTATGAGAATGATGGATAACATTGTGCAGCCTTAACGATGTAGAGTCAGATAGACCCTGAATTATGGAAGGGTCAAATGAAATATCCGTTTCTAAACCTAAGCAAGGTAAGTAACACCTTATATCTATCTATTAGGCATGTTTACACCATTGTAATCGGTGAAAATGTTGTTGTTTTATATCACTCCTACAGGCATTTTTTTACAAATTCAAAAGTCTTTCCCTCCCGCATAGCCCCCGAGCGTTGCTATAAAGGTCTAAGTTCTACAAAAGAAAAAATGTTCCTTTATTTATTAGTCATCCCTGATTTTCTGGAATCGTCAGTTATTGGTATCTCTGCAGTCATATCTCTCCCCCCCACCACTAACACTTCAGGCTCTTATTATTCACGATTTCTTTGAAAACATTTTTTCAATACGGGGTTCGTTTTTTGCCTGCCAGGAAATGGCTGCATATAAAACATCGCGCGCATGATCATGTTATCAGATCGTGATTTTCAAATACCGGTAGTCAAATCCCGACCGGTTTTCATGAGCGAAAATGTCTTTGAAAGAATGAATCACTCAAAAATCGTCGCTCATTTTTTTCTGAAAACATTAACGGCAGAACTTAGTTAAAATAACCCCTTGGAAAGTAATGATTAAACGGTTTACTATAAACCGGAGAATTTCATCCTCAATTTCAATAATTTCATATTGGATATAATGAACCGTTGATAATGATCTTGTATCGTGCTGCCTTGTAAACCATCGGCTAGAATTTAGAGATTTCTTTCAATCCCTGCTAAAAATCCCTTGTGTTTTAACACTTAAAATCTAGTCTCAGCTGGCCATAGAACCTTCTCGTACTCTGCCACATAGAACTCAGGGGCCAGTTGCACAGTCATGACTTAAGTCTAAAAGTGGTCTTAAATCTTAAGACTGGTCTTAAATTGTTAGATTGGCTATAGAACTAAGTCTTAGACTGGTCTTAAGTCTAAGCCATGACTATGCAACCGGCCCCAGGGGTAGTTGCACAGTCATGACTTAAGTCTAAAAGTGGTCTTAAATCTTAAGACTGGTCTTAAATTGTTAGATTGGCTATAGAACTAAGTCTCAGACTGGTCTTAAGTCTAAGCCATAACTATGCAACCAGCCCCAGGAATATATTTTACCTAGTCCGATTAAATCTAGTCCATCAATCGATGATGTTTTCAAATCAAATCTCAAAACCCATTTTGTTCATCAAAGCTTTTAGTTAAACCATAGTTTTAGTTTTCCCTTTGTAATATGTAAAGCCAATGAGCATATTTTATATGGTTTTTAGGCTCAATGAATCATTATTATCATGAATTATTATTAAAATGAACAGATTTATCAGATCCCCTGATGTTCATCCTCACGTATATAGTGTATTGCATGTTGTTTATTATTTTTAGTTTTTTTGTTTGTATTTTGTGTTTTTAGGTTATTACGCGTTGGTTGAGAATGAATTTCGTTATGTTCCGTACCGAGAACCGAGAACCCCCGCAGTCACCGGTAGTCGAGCGCAAAAAAAAGGCATGCCGCTTTATATTCATTGATGTGTTGCAATCATCGGGAAAACGATGCTTGGCACATAAAAAAGTTTTTTAAGACAGAGTCATTTAATCATTGAATGGTGCGAAAAGTGTTTAGTTTAACATAGGCTATAGAAATTTAGTTCTGATCTTGTCACTTAACATTGACAGGGACTGTATGTTGACATTGACAGGGACTGTATGTTGACATTGACAGGGACTGTATGTTGACATTGACAGGGACTGTATGTTGGCAGTCTTTGAATGTTGACAGACATTGAATGTTACCGGTCTGTGAATGTCGCCAATCTCTGAATGTTGCCAGTAACTGAATGTTGACAGTCTCTGAATGTTGGCAGTCTCTGAATGTTGACAATAACTGAATGTCGCTAGTCTCTGAATGTCGCCAGTCTCTGAAAATTGCCAGTAACTGAATGTTGGCAGTCTCTGAATGTTGACAGTCTCTGAATGTTGACAGACATTGAATGTTGGCATTAACTGAATGTTGACAGTCTCTGAATGTTGGCATTAACTGAATGTTGACAGTCTCTGAATGTCGCCAGTCTCTGAATGTTGACAGTAACTGTTCAATGTTATTGAAATCAGAATTGTGTTCATTCAGATTGACGACACTCCTCAGTCAGTGTTTACACGCTATGTGTATTTCAGTTATATAAACATTGTGACACAAGTTTCAAATGAATTGAATTCCACAGGTCTGTGGTGAACACTGTGGTGAATTCTGTCGACCGGGTCTCTAATAATAATTCATTCACCTAATTACAGTAAAATGTGTCAAGCATTGTTCGTCAACTCTCCATCACAACCTAACTAATTAATGGATCTAGGCTGATCTACTAATAAACCTTAACTCCCTTCTGATTACGTTATTTAGAATGTGTTCTAGATTTTAACCAGCATTTACGTTTAGCAAAAAGTCTGTCCTAAATTGGTCTGGTCGATAAATTTTAGGACGAACCAATTGAGAATGACCAAAATGACTTTATTCTAGAGGGCTGTATTTTGCAGGGAGCAGTTTCGAAAAGTGTCATTTTCGCAAATATTGTCGTGACGCTATAGAACTGCCCTTTTTCAGGTTTTCTCTGCCCCCCAAAGATGCAAATGCTAGGTACCTGTTCCCTGTTCTAGAATGCACCGTTTTGCTGTGTGATAAGAAACTTCGCATTAATTGCTGTGTTTTGTTTTATTTTGTTTCATTCTAAATGAGTTCAATTGTAGCTCAGCATAAGGGTTATATTCAGGATGATACAGGGATAAAAGAGGATGATTTATGATGATACAGGGATAATGCAGGATGATACAGGGGTAATACAGGATGATACAGGGATAATACAGGATGATACACGGATAATACAGGATGATACACGGATAATACAGGATGATACAGGGATAATACAGGAAGATACATGGATAATACAGGAAGATACAGGGATAATACAGGGATAATACAGGATGATACACGGATAATGCAGGATGATACAGGGATAATACAGGACGATACAGGGATAATACAGGATGATAGAGGGATAATACGGGACGATACGGGATGATACAGGGATTATGATATTGACAGTCATGTGAATTGCTGCAGCGGTGATAATGAAAAAAAGAAATTATGCGTATCACGAAATTTTCAGTGATTTGTCGTCATTGAGTGAAGTGAATGTTGTTATTACGAACAAATATAACACTTAGAGTTTGCGTGATGACTGTGTGAAATGGAATATAGAACTAGGGAGAAAACCTGTCAATACCTGTCATACACTGAATAAACAGTCAGTTTCATGTTGTTCCTGGTTAGAATTTAACTCATAAAGTACCAGGCCCTCGCCTAATTTTAACGATAGGTAAAATTACTCCAAACGAATTGTGGTAGTGACTCTCCTCACTTGCCACAGCATCATTTTGATAGCGTCTTAGCGTTTATATATCAACGCACTCTAGACACGCGACAGTTTAACTCAGTGTCTGGTCCAGGCCAGTTTGATCCGGGCCAAATTATTGGGGATGATGCGTGGATCATTCATGTTTGGCGTCTACCGTGGTGTCAGTGTTTGATGTCTAGGGTGGTATCAGTGTTTGGCGTCTACCGTGGTGTCAGTGTTTGATGTCTAGGGTGGTATCAGTGTTTGGCGTCTACCACGGTGTCAGTGTTTGATGTCTAGGGTGGTATCGGTGTTTGGCGTCTACCACGGTGTCAGTGTTTGATGTCTAGGGTGGTATTGGTGTTTGGCGTCTACCACGGTGTCAGTGTTTGATGTCTAGGGTGGTATCGGTGTTTGGCGTCTACCACGGTGTCAGTGTTTGATGTCTACGGTGGTATCGGTGTTTGGCGTCTACCACGGTGTCAGTGTTTGATGTCTACGGTGGTATCGGTGTTTGGCGTTTACCGTGTTGTGTATCAGTAATGAATGCATCGGTTTTAATTGAGTCCTGGTATAAATCATTCTCCTCACTGAAAGAGAGAGAGAGAGAAATCGAAACAATCTATAATTATTGACTACATTCACTGGCAATCAAGAGTACTTTACCATGTAGAATAGCGTCAGTATTCATTGTATTGTCCGCAATAGTTTCCTGTTCGCTGATAATGGCTGTACTGTATACAATAAAGCTGCATTAGAGAAATACCTCAGGACCCAGTTCCACAGTCGTGGGTTAAGATTTGAATCTGAGTTAAAACATTGAAAATGAACTAACTTTAACTCAGAGTTTACTCTAACTCACAACTGTGGAACCGGGCCCAGTAGTCTTCACCTCAAACTATTAAACCCCAATTAGATTCGTTTGAATTAAACGTTATTCGAGTTCGGTGTCGCATGAAAATTGTTTTGATGAATTTCGAGGTTGGAGCGCTATCTCGAATGTAAACTTATTAGATATAAAGCACAGAAATTTAGACAAATCTCTTCGTTGAGTTCTCATTACATATGATACCAGTTGATTCCGGTTAATTACATCGATAACGCTGTATTTATATGCATTTGAATATTTGATGAATACTTTATTCAGATTGCAGTAAAATGAGACCCCAGCATTGCTGCTGCTGCTGCTGCTGCTGCGGTCTCTTGGGGTGATGATTGACGATATTTATCAGAATTTATTAAATTTGTCGACTTAATTATAGTAATATCGATTGAATCTTTATTGAATTACGGTGAACTGTTGTGGACAGTGATGGAAGTATCAGTGCTTGGTGATATGTAGCCAGCAGCCAGGTCAATGTGTTCCAAGCGTTTTTATCGAAAATGCCGGTCAATTCCATTTCTAAAACCGACCAATTCGGACCGATCAATACGCCAATCCAGGTCCACAGACCATTTGAATCAGTTGAAATTCAGGTTTTTCTGGTTTATTCAAATATTGTATCGGTTAATAGTTATAGTTATACATTAAGTCTTCGAATATGAAATTTTATTAGGCTGCCCTAGAATTTAAGTATTTGACGCATATGACTGTAGGATAAACATGCATTGATTTAAAACATACCCGGCCTGGTTTTATTGTAATCTATGTTTGAAATGATATTTCAGTTGTTTGGATTGGATATGTGTAATGATCGAAATTTGAGCGATGAGTTTGAAATATGACTCGGAGGGCTGTAGAGTTTCATCGGAAAGTTTCTTAACCAACGAAGATTTAATGTTGAAATCGTCATGGAACAATTTCACTCGTGCGTTTTGATGATTTTGTATTTGATGATTATTTCATGTTTAAATCAGTTTATTTTAATCATGTTCTCACGATGGATTAGAAAATGATTAATTATTTTTGGCAAATTAATCTCGTTGCCATACGGTGTCCGGCTTAACGTGGATTAATATCGACAGAAGATGAATTGCCCTCCTAATAATAACATAATTTCAGTGTCAAGAGAAGGAGGAGATCACAGTTGACTCAGTCACCGCTGGTCTCTCGTCTATTCACGGTTTAGTTTCATAAAAATGATGAATTCCTAAATCATGAGACGAGAAGATACACAATATCCGTGTAAGATGATAATGAGAGAAATCCCACAATAACGAAGCCAAAACGAGAAACTTGAATAGAAGAGTATAATATTTGCGCAACGTTTCGGCTAAAGACTATTAGCCATCATCAGAGTACGCCTGATGATGGCTAATAGTCTTTAGCCGAAACGTTGCGCAAATATTATACTCTTCTATTCAAGTTTCTCGTTTTGGCTTCGTTATTGTGGGATTTCTCTCATTCCTAAATCAATTTAAGATGAATGAGTTAATGGAATTATCTTCATGTAGTTAATGGGTTAATGGGAATGAGTTAATGGAATTATCTTCATGTAGTCGCCATACAGTATTAATATATGCTTGTGTTGTATCAAACTAATGATGATAATGATAAGTTAATCAAATGACCGTTCCGATAATTGATGATGTGAAACGTTTTTCTATTGAAAACTGTGAATTTGTTCGGGAATGGTTTACATCATGATCAGAGTAGCGACTTACCCATAAATCAGGGAGATATCGGGGAATTTTCTTTTCTTTAAAAAAGTCGGGGGATTTTGTAAATAAGCTAAAAATCAGGAAAAAGCCAGCGATATTTGTTGAGATTGCGAGATCACCGTAAATATCGTGCCGGTTATATAGACGAAACCAGATCTATCGTGAAAGGGTTAAACATTTTCAAAGTCTTCTTTCAAGATATTTCCAATCACCCGATCTATATACAGTATTTACGTATCGTGAAAACCTATTTTCAAAACGAACTTCAATAATTTTCGCTCATTTTTAGAATTGACATTAAAAGCGATTTTAGTGAAATACGATATAGTTATATGCGCGTTTAAAAGTTTCCC